>NC_142032.1:14649372-15308372 GCF_982192425.1 Myodes glareolus
AAAGCCTGGCTCTAAGGAGGCGTCTCTGTCATAGGCCCTTTGGACTACCGTTATGGAGGGGTCTACTGTTACGGAGAGGCTGGGGCTGTCCCTGATAGCCCCTAACCACTCAGGTGTGCTCACACACTGGTCCCCCTCCCCACCTCCAGATGCACAGCACAGCCCCCAGGCTGGTACAAAATCACCTTTATTCACAGACACAGTGACCCAGTTCACAAAGGAGGCAGTGCTACCTCTGTACTAGCAGAATGGACGATGGCTTCTTTTCCCACCTCCAGCCAGACAGCCCAGTGCTTGGACTTTCTCCATCTCTCAGATGACCCCCAGCTGGATGGGGGCAACTTACCAGCTCCAGTCTGCTTTCACAGAAAGGGTCTACCAGGTCGAGTGACTGAAGAGACGAGACCCAGGGTGGCACAGCTTCCCCAGGTCCCTGCAAGGGCAGTGCAGGCAGATGTCCTCCCTGGCATCCCCCTCGCAATGCCTCCCCAGTACGTTTCCCCCTGAGACACCCCAGAAGAACTCCCAGGAACCGCATGAAGAGTGTTCCACCCCCAAACCACTTTACACAGGGGAAGCTGTGGTTTGGAGGGTAACCTCTGGCCGGGGCCATAGAATTGGCCAGTGGCCAGCACAGAGCTCCAGACCCTGCCTGTCAAAGGCAGAAGCCATCTCTGAGGGTATAAAACCAGCCATCATCTAAGGGCCAAGGGCTGGACGAGCCTAGGCTAAGGCTCCACAGAAACCCTGAGCAGGGAGAGCAGCAGTGGTGGACACTCGCTTAGCAGGGCTAGGAGCCCAGCCTTCGGGATCCACCCTTCTAACAAAGATCTCCATTCTGGTCCCTGGCCCACATGTCAATAACCTTCGCCAACCTTCCAGAACTTTTGATGTCTTTACAGAGTAAACTCCTGGAGTGCCGATGCCCTTGAACCAACTACATTAACTTAGCTCCTACCCAGGGAGGAAGGGCATGGGTGGATGCCAATGTCCGCCATCTAAGAGAGGCTTATCCACCTCTTGGGAGGCCTCAGTTTGGAGTTCCACCTAAGAGTTAGCAGGACTGCCCATGAGCCTTGTGTGAGGGCCTGGGGGATTCTAGGTGACCGCTTTCTGCCGCCCTTCACCCGGGAACCCCCCCAACAGTAGCATTTTTAAGAGCCCCCAGGTTGGAATCAACCCACAAACAAAACTCACAAACCAAATAAATAAATAAATAAAAATAAGGAAAAGGGCTGTCCATAGCCCAGGAAACCCCCACCCCACTGAGGGCTCCTGTCCCTCCTGGGCACACGATGACAGAATCAGGCCAGGGCGGGCACTGAGATGAGGGAGGACAGGCCTTAGGGGTGGCTGTGGACCTGTTCTTTGAGACCCTGACAACAGTAAGGTCCACCTCAGCCTATACTTAAGGGCACCCTAGGCAACGGCACCAGTGAGATGATTGGTGCAAGTTATGGCAAGGAGAGATCCTGAACACGGCAGGTTGGCACAAGGTCAAGGACCTAGGACCTAGGACCTGGAATCTTCTGCAGCCTGTCTGTTTACCCACTCTGGGTAAGGAAAAAGAGACAGCACATGCAGTTTGCATCTGCCCAGGGTGAGAGGAGTCCACGGGCCTCTTCCCGAGCTGCCCCGGGGGAAGCTACATGTTCGCTCTCTCCAAGGTGCCACATGGGCAGCACAGCTTGGAAATCTGCCTAGATCGTGAGGGATGGCAACAGGCTGAGACTCGGCTTCAGCCCCTCACCATGCAGAAACCTGGGTAAAGAGGGAGGTTGTGGGGTAGCCTTCTCTCCTCCCCTACACTCATTATGTGCTGCTTGTGCCCCCCTGCACCCCGCTCCTTGCCTCAGACCCTCTCAGCCCAAACCTCCAGGGACCTTGGTTTCCCATGTTTAATGGAAAAGGAGGAAGAATTTTGAAAACGTAGAAGGGACCCTGTTGGCTTTGCCCTTCGCTGTTGCTGGGCTGAAGTCTGCGGAAGTGGGCGTGCGGGTGGGCTCTGCGGTGGGCCATGGGCTAGGAGCTGCGGTAGGTCTTGATGATGTCCTTGATGGGGCGGCGGCAGATGGGGCAGCAGGCGTGCAGGGCCTTCTTGAGGCGCAGGCCACAGGCGTAGCAGAGGCACATGTGGCCACACGTGTAGATGACTGTGTCCACTGCGTGTTCATAGCAAATGGTGCACTCGTCACTCCACTGGCCCAAACCTGGGGTCACTGGTGACTCGGGCAGGCTCACAGGTGAGTTGGGGGCCGTCCCTGAGAGCAAAAGCACTAGTCACAATGGGATGTGACCCAGCCCAGCACAGGGCCTATGAGAAAGGGGATGCTGGGCTCATGTCTTCCTCCAGGATGGAAAGCCAGCTGTTCACACTGGCATCCCACCTTCCTGCCCAAATGTTGGGACCAATTGGGTTCCTGGCCTTCAGCTGCTCTTCCCTGCTAGAGCCTTCTAACTGAAGTTACTAGAAGCTGTGTCTAGAGGATCAGAGGATGGGGTTTTCACCTGTTGGCCATTGACTGCAGGGTATTTAAACCTCCATGGTGCTATTAAAGAGGGGCTATGAATACCAGTGATTGAAGGTCCGTGTGTCGGTCTGTCTCTGCGTGAGTATTCTCAACCTCCAGCCCCTTTCCCGAAGCTCGCGAACTGGGGTCCAGTGCATAGAGCACAGACCGGGGCCGCGGTGCACGCCACCCAAAGGAAGAAGCTGAGCTCCAGTAGCTCGGCTCCGGCCACACGGCCCCAGACCAGGGCCGGAGGAGCAGCGACAGGAAAGGAGGAAAGGAAGAAAAGGACTTCCCAAGTCTTCTCAGGCATGGGCCTCGGCACTAACCCTGGGGGCACCCTCTGGGCTCCATGGCACCTATACTCATGTATCCACACACTGCACACACACACACCACACACAACAAATTTAAAATAAATCTTAAAAAAAGATTACTTTTTAAAAAGCGACAGCTATGCATCCATGGTGGTTTGAGCAGGTATGGCCCCCATAACCTCATGTATAAATGCTTGGCCCATAGGGAATGGCACTATTAGGGGGTGTGGCCTTGTTAGAGGAAGTGTGTCACTGTGGAGGGGGGCTTTGAGGTCTTAGAAGCTCAAGTCTGGCCACTGTGACAATTTTTCCTTCCACTTCTTACAGATCAAGATGTAGGTAGAACTCTCGGCTCCTTTTCCAGCACCATGTCTGCCTGCACACTGCCATGTCCTGCCATAGCGCTAATGGACTTGAAAACTGTAAGCCCGCTCCAATTAAGGGTTTTCCCTTATAAGAGTGGCTGTGATCGTGGTTGTCTCTTTACCACCGCAGAAACCCTAACTGAGACATCTGAAGAGCTGTGTCAACAGATAGGAGGGCTGCCCTTCCAGAGGACCTGAGTTTGACTCCTGCGCCACATCAGGTAGCTTGCAATCGCCTGCTACCTGTAACCCCAGCTCCTGTCTCTAACCTCATCAGGCACCTCACGCATTCATGCATGCACACACACACTCAAAAAATAAGTAAAATTAATTATTCAAAGAGTAAAAGTCCCCTGGTGAGAGCTGCCAGCCCCAGCCCTAACAAAGGCTGCACCGGCGGTCCCTCTCTGAAGAATATACGGATGAGAAGGGAAGCATGGCCCCAACCCCAGGGCCTTGGTACTCACCGCCAGTAGAGCCACCCAGAGGCCCGGAACTGCAGGTGCTGAGCAGGGGATCAGAGAGGCGGCTGCCCAGGGCATTGGGAGAGGTTGGAGTGGAAGCAGGTGAGCAGGGGAGAGATGGGCCGCCCCTTTCAGCCGTGATGGTGGAGCCTGGGGGGGTGGGGTGGGCCACAGTTAGCCTAATAGAGAAAACTTCAGTCCTACCCTCCCCGAGGGCCCCACGCCTGCTTGTAGTACAGCGCAGGCTGCGAGGCTTCTGGCTCCCAGCAAGCTCACGGTTCTGCTTTCTCTACACGGGCACCATGGTCCCTATATTCTGGTCCTCCAACCTCTCCTTCCCTTGTTCCCTCCCTCCCTCCCTCTTCCCTGCCTAGTCCTTCCCAGGGGCACACTGTCCACAGGTGAGGCTGGGGACTGAGCCTTTGCCCCCCTGAGACTGTCCTCAAACCTCAGTCCTTGGGCAGCCATGGCTCCCCCTAAACACTGTCATGGCCACTGACTAGCCAGACCCAGCCACACAGCCTGAAGAGAATCCAGCTCTGTGCTCTAGCAGAACCACGAGCTTGCTGCAAGCAAGAAGCCTCGCTGCCCGTGTTTTCCTACAGGCCCTAATGCTCTGTTACAACTGCTAGTTGTAACTCATTTAATGGTGTCATCATTTCTAAGATCAGTGAATGTTCACAGCCTGGGTCTCTTTCTCCTTCTTCCCTTTTCTCTCCTCCACACTAGAGACTGAACCTAGGGCTTCACTCGTGTTAGGGAAGCACTCTGTCCCCTACCCAGTACCCTTTTAGCTTTTTAGTTTAAGATAGGACCTCACTAAGTGAACTAGGCTGGCCTCAAACTTGCTCTGCAGCCCAGGCAAACCTTGAACATCTGGTCCTCCTGCTTCAGCCTCCCAAACAGCTGGGATTACAAGCCCAGCTCATACAGTTTCTCTTACTACACTAATACTTTAAATAAACTATCATCTCTTTTCAGAAATGCATACCTATTTGCTTTTCTCACTTTGCCACATGGATTAGCATTTTCAAACCTGTCTAGAAAGGAACCCTGATATAGTTGTCTGTAGTAAAAACAGTTTTGATTTACCAGTGAACACAAAGGAAGCTGTAGGTTGTGTACACATGGATAAAGGAAATAGCCCTGAGTTATCAGTGTACGGAGACTTTCACAAAGCCAGGCATTTTCTGTACAGGGAACAGTGAATCTTTCTATGCTGCTCCTGGCTTTGGTTTTCCTTAGGAGCCGGTCAGGACTCCCCAGCACCACTTTGCTGGCTGACACGCCCAATTCTCCAAACAGCTAGGAGGTGTTAACAGTGAGTTCTGGGTGGCATTCCTTGACATCCACCTTGAACACTTGCCACCTGGGACAGACAAGCAATCCTGTGTTCTCTTTTCGTTCCCTTTCACTCCCTCTCATGAACCCCTTCGGATGACAGCCTTACTGGAGAGCCACTCCGCTGTTAACGAGGTGGGGCTGATGCAAGAGCATGCCTTGCCTCTGTGTGGCTTCTGTTCCCTGAGAAGCAGTTAGTGGAGTCCGCTATCTCTCACCTCAGCTCAGATTTTGTGTGTACGTGCTTCCCAGCCCGATTTCATTTGAATGAATGTATTCTCACCCCGGACTGATTCATCTCCCTTCCTGTTTGATTTTGTTTCCTCTAATCTGATTTCATCTCCTTCCTTCCTGGTTTATCTTTCAGCTCTAACTCCTTGGTACTCTGGCCTCACTTTTGGGCATAGCTTTTCTTCTTGCGGTTCACCCATCCCTTCATCTGGTCTCTCCGGAACTGGATGTCGGCACTGATTACTATCCCATTTCACAATCTCTCCACACTCACAGTCTCAACAGCACCACCTACACAGACACAAGCACCGGGCTGCATGGGCCCCTGACAGCAGGCGGAGCTCTGAGAGCAGCTCAGGCTAGCTCATCTGCACACACTACCAACCCTACCAAGATGCCTGGGTTGAGCCATGGGGTTGAGAGGCCCAGGGTTCCCTAACCTTACCTAAAGGTTTAAATAAAAATATAAAGCAGCTGGGCATGGTGGTGCACTCCTTTAACCCCAGCACGCAGGAGGCAGCCTTGGGTCTCTGTGAGTCTGAAGCCAGCCTGGTCTACATAATGAGTTCCAGGACAGGCAGGGCTATTCAGAGACCCTGTCTCAGAAACAACGGCAACAAAATCAGAAGTCCAGAATCTACCCTACAGCTACGGCATTAGGATCTCTGCAGGCAGGATTCAGAGGTCTGCCGTTTACAGCAAGGCTAGTGAGAGACAGCCAGCAGGGTAAGGCCACCCTGGTGTGGGTGTAAAGCCACCCTGGCGTGGATGGCACCAACCAGGGTTGGCTTCTCATGCTGAATAAAAAGAAAAATGAGAAATGGAGCTGAGCGCAGGCACTCATCTCTCTGACAGCAGGTGGGTGCCATGTGACTCCCTCCCGTTCCTGCCACCCCCCCTCCACTCGGTCCTCCACTAGGATGGACTGTTCTCTCAAACCGTGAGCCAAATCAGACCCATCTTCCCTTCAGTCGCCTTGTCAGACATCTGGTCACAGTAAGGGACACTTATGCCATAGAACCAGCAGAGCATGTGGCTTACACAAGCCCACACCCTCCAGTCCTTTCAAAGGGCCTCCTCTGAGAAGGGTTTGCAGCACTGCAATCTCGTGCCTGAAGGCCACCTACTTAGGCATTCCCCTACTCTGACACAGGTATCAACCCAAGAAGACTGCAACTTTTCTGTTACCATTTTTCTGTTTTTGAGACAGCTTGCTAAGAAGTTCTGACTGAATAAAAAAAAAATGCAGACCAGGTTAGCGGTGAACTTGCAGAGATCCTCCTGCCTCTGCCTCTTAAATGCTGGGATTACAAGCATGGACCACCACAACCAGGCAACCTGATTTTCAGTAAGGCTCACAAGAACCCTGAGGAAACTGAGTCTCAGTTCCCTTTCCCTTATTTTTACACTGGAGCATACAGATCTTGTCAGGCTGTGTGTATCTGCTGGGATGTGAGTTGATCTCTCCCAGCCATCAGTGAGCCAGAAGTTTCCACCCCACCCAGAACTCACCTAGGGTGACAGGCTAGCTGCTAGGCCCCAGCAGGATCACCCCCGCACTCACCGAGGATGCGGACCTGCGTGATGGCGCCATGCAGGCTGAAGAGCATCCAGAGGGACTGTGAGGCGTCCACGCACAGTTGCATGCCGGTCGCCGCGCCGTTGTGACTCAGGTGCAGCTCACCGTCGGCGTTGACCACCAGGCCCAGGATGTCGCCACTGTGCAGAGGCCCGGGCACTCGGCACACCGCCCAGAACTCCTTGCGGTCCACTAGGGCCTCGGGGCTGAAGGGCAAGTCGGCCGGCCGCAGCGTGCCAGGGTCGCACGTAGTGACGCCGAAGAACAGCGCTCCAGCTCGCGCACCGCCCGAGCGCGTGACCTTGATGAAAATGGTCTCGGCCACGCGCACCGGCCGGCTGGTGAAGACGAGTGCGCGCTCGTCGCGCCCGTGCTCCAGGCGCGCCACCGTCTGCTCGTCCAGGATGCGGACGTGCGAGCCGGCGCGCAGCGCGTGGAAGCGCAGGTCGCCGTCGAGCTGCGCCGGCAGCGCGCGGCTGTGCTGCGAGTTGAGCGAGTTCTGTGGGATCGGGCAGCCGGATGGCGGTGCGCCATCGTCGCCGTCAGTTCCCGGCACGTTGAGGTCGCACAGGCTCACGGACAGGCGCGCATCGTCCGCCTCGCACCGCAGGGACGGCCGCCGGAGCGCGGTGAAGGAGCGCGGCCGCAGGCAGTCGGGCAGCACCAGCTCGCTGTCTGCAGCGGGGAGGGCAAGAGACAGGGCGGCCGTCACCGTCCCACAGCGGTCGGTCGCGCAGTCTGCCTGCGCCACCGACACTAAAGATGCTCATTCGTTCGGGGTGCAAAGTTGGAAAGCGAAGGGGGCGCGGGAATGTTCTTTTTAAACAATGCATGCCGCTGGAAGACACCAACTTCAAGGCCATCGAGTTGCTTCTAAATGCTTTCCAGCCAGCAATGCTTTCTCCTTACTGTCTTCAGTAACCCTGCAGAACTTGTAGTGTGCTGATTCTTAAACTGTATTAGGAGGACCTTTTCTTTTTCTGAGAGTCTCATGTCCCAGCCTAGCCTCGAACTCTGTGCGTGCCATAGTGCCGCTAAGAGTTACAGTTTCAGTGAATTGATGTCCTGTACCCTCAGCCCCTCCATGGGAGAAAAAGGTTTCTTAAATTCTAATCCCTAGGACTTCCCTACTTTATGTTTAACATCTAGGATTTGGCCAGAAGTCAGTCTTAGGTGCTGTCTCTCAGGCACCGGCCACGATTGTTTGTTTAGAGAACAACAAACTCTCTCCCCCTCCCTCCCTCCCACTCCCTCTTTGTCTGGAAATAGCCAAGTAGACTGCGCTGACTAGCTAGCAAGTCCCAGGTATCCCCCAGTCCCCAGCAGTGGGATTATGAACACACTACTACATCCTGCCTTTAAAAGACAGGTAACGCAGATCCTCGTGGTTTTTGCCCACTGAGCTATCTCCCCAGTCCTCAGAGTGACTTTTACACAAACAATAACCAGACTGGCCTCAAACTCACAGAAATCCGCTTGCCTCTGCCTCTGGAGTGCTGGGATTATAGGTGTGCACCACCAACACCCAGAATCACACTTGTTTCAGATAGAACCCCTTCTGCAAAGTTGGCATTCCCAAATCTGACTGGCACCACTGTAAGCCACACCATGACCTATGCCTCCCTGTGCCGAGGTGACTGGGGTGCCTGAGTCCTCTGGCAAAGCCTAGAAGATTAAGCCAGCAAGAAGAGCCATCATTGACTTTCCACTGAAGGTGGAGGAGTCATCAAAGCCCCTCTCTTTACCTCTCCCCGATGATGCTATCTGGACTCAGGAAGGTTAGGCGCTGCCCTTCCTAAGTCTCAGGCTGCTCCGAAAGCCTTCTGGGGCCTGACGGGTTGGGGTTTCCCAGTATTGCCTTGGCAAGGAGTAGGGAACCAACCGGAAAACTCGATTATTCCAGGGAATTAACTCTGACAACGACAGCAATGGCTTGGAGGCTGGGGATGTTCAGAGACAGAGGTGAGGGGAAATGGGGTGGAGGGGACAGGAAGGAAGAGGTCAAGGGAGGGAAATAGGTGGGGAAAGCTTGGGCCCTGGAGAACCAGTTTCTGCTCCCTGACCCCTCAGAGATTGCAGTGCTGGGCCTTAGTTGGGGGACAAAAGGAGACGGAAATATCAAGAAGAGGAGTCGATGGTTCAGAGAGGTCCACCCACCACCTCTCGGAAAGATCTCACACGGGCTCCCCCACACTCTGGGACAGGCTGTTCTGCGTCCTGGAGCTGAGCATGCCATGGTGTATGTAGTTCACAGCAGTGCAGGTCAAAGTTGTGGACACTAATTGAGGAAGTAATTCAATAAGCAAGAAAGAGCTTTGACCTCTGAGGGGTCAGGTTCTCTGAAACTGAATTCTTCATCTCTGTATCTAAAGCACCACACCGCTTGAGCTCTGAGCCTGTAGGAGGACACATCTCCTCACCTCTCCCTCCATACTGAAGATTGCAGACACACCTTCCCACCACTTAGAGAGGGAATAGACCCAGACAGTACTCCGGGTGTGCCGTGAGAAGCTCAAGGCTCAGAGTGGCTATCTACTCCGAATAACACAACTTAAGAATACTTTGAGTATCAGTATTGCCTAGCCTACCGGTAGGCAATATATTGGTAGGAACATAGTTGAGTGTAGCGAATTTGAAGTAATCAGTCTGGGTTCAAATCCTGACCTGACCTTGGACAAGTGGTTTACCCTCATGGGACCTTTCTTCTTCGGCTGTGAGAGATGTATCTGACTTCTGTAAAGCCTGTATTCTGAGGTTCCCCTTGGAAGGACGCTTCAGGGGTGTGACGGAGGAAGGCCCACTGGACACTTGGTGAAGTACCTGGCACATGTGATCACATGTCAGTACGGGCCACTCTTCCCATGTCACCGTGGGCTCTAGGGCGTCCCAGACCAGGCAGCAGATGTTCTACCTGGTACTGAGCTGGTGGCCTGTGTGCAAGCAACTTCCCCAGGGCATTAGAGAATGGAGCCAGATGCCTGTCTTGACAAGTTCTGGCAGGTCAGGGGTGGGCAGACGCCCCGTTGCCCAGACAATTTCAGATATTAGCATTTTGGGGTGGGGGCATGGCCAGTGGTAAAGCGTATGCCTAGCATGCACAAGGCTCTGGGTTCAAACCCCAGCACCAGACACCCACACAAATAGGCTGGTCATGCTCTCTATGGACAGGAAAGTCACAGTGGGCACCCAGGAAATGCTCTTTGGATGAAATCACTGACTAAAATCCCAGGAGAAGCAGCTCCATGTGGAGATTAAAGGAGAAGGAATGCGAGGGTGGACGGAGAGGGGCCGGCAGACAGACAGGCTGGGAAACGGACTTATTGGAAATGCTGCTGAGCTAGGAGCCGAGGCTCGGGAACAGCTGGAAATGGCTAGACCCAGCCCAAGAATGTCTTCTCCCCTTCCTCTCCAGCACTCAGCAGGAGCAGCTGCGGGCAGCCAGCAGGCTCCAAATAGCTGTCCTAGCAGCGGGTCAGCTGCGCGAGGCCCTGAAATAGCTGCAACTTGAGACATAGAGCATCCAGCACATGGCAGAGGCAAAGGGCCTCTGCGTGAGCTAACATGGAGACGGGGCACAGCCATGTCCAGCCCCCAAATCAAGAGAACACCTTGGAACTCTCCCAGGATGAGGGCAACCTGGAGCCACAAGCCATGGACGGCCCCACACATTTGGAAGCAACAAGTTATGTAATCAGCTGCCCACTTGGGAGGGGTTAGTGATGGAGGCAGAGGTGGCACAAGATCTTCAGAGGAGCTGCTCGGCCAGGTGGTGGTGGCACTCCCCTTTAATCCCAGCATTTGGGAGGCAGAGGCAGATGGATCTCTGTGAATTTGAGGCCAACCTGGTCTACAGAACAAGGTCCAGGACAGGTTCCAAAAGCTACACAGAGAAACCTTGTCTCATGGAGAAAAAAGGAAAAAAAGCTGTTCAACCACTGCACTTCATGTCTCTTGCTGCCTGCCAATTCTGGGTCATACCAGTGGCTCTGGACCAGAGCAGAAGGGCGGAGCTGTTACTACCCTTGTGTACTGAGCCATAGGCAGAAGAAGGGGCCTGGACCTGGGTTCTGGCAATCAGCAGGCAGCTAGTTTAGGCTTAGAGGCAGAACGAATACAAATTAGACTCAGTTGCAATAGTCTTAGCATCTCCAATTGGATAGGAGCTCAAAGAAAGTGAAGGAGTAGGCAACCCATCTTCTCACCCAGCCTTGCCTAAAATGCCCCCGAGGAAAGCTCACCACCTCAAAACCCTCCTAGCCCCTGTGTCTGTAGAACTCCAACTGTTGAAACTCTTCTTGGGTGGGGCACATAGCTCACTTGGTAGGGTGCTTGCCTAGAATACACAAAGACCTGGGTTTGATATTCAACACCTAACCAGCCACACGCCTATGGTATACATCTGGAATCCCAGAGCTTTGGAGGCAGGGGCAGATGCATCAGAAGTTCAAAGTCACCCATCTTCAACCACATAGTGAATCTGAAGCCAGCCTGGGCTCCGTGAAACCTTGTCTTGAAAACAAAACCCTTTTCTGGCTTGGATTCTTATGTGGTAGACTTCCCCCAGGCCCTCTGAATTTCTTTGGGATAAATGTCACCTTGAGGGTAAAGCTCTCCCACCCAAGCTGAGAAGGACTTGCCCAGGCAGCAGGACGGGCAGCTGGTGAAAGGCACATCCAGTGTCATATTGCTGGCAAGTTCGTGGAAATCCACCTGAACTAGGCCATGGGTAACGGTGGCTGGTGATGAGCGCTAAGGGCCAGCTTAGCCTGGCTAGCGGCATACAGTGGCCAAGGCAGGGTCTTGGCACTGGCTTAGGGGCCTCTTTTGAAGCTGGGCCACCACCAGCTCAGACTCTTGTTTGTTTGGATTCTCACATCCGCAGAGCTGGGTGATCTTTGAGCATGGGGTTACAGCAGCCAGCCCCCGTTTGGAAGGTGCTGCCAGCACATTTACTGTCTCCATAAACATCCTCCTGCTGGTCTGCTTCTGACCCTGATGGGAGAAGGAGCCGTGGAGGCAGTACACAGCTCAGATGAGCCAACCCTCCGGGCAGTACCCTGGAAACCACACTGGCCTCCACCCTTTCCCTTTGAACTCAGCTATGGGCAGCCCAGAAGAAACAAACATGTTCCTGAGGCCTCTGAGGGAAGTGTAGACTGGCCCCGCATGACTTGAAGTCAGACTTCTTGGTTGAATCATGGAGTCAGAGGTTCCGAGAATCATTTGATGTAGTGGCTGTCAAACTTTTGTTTCGTTTGTTTGGTTTTGGTTGGTTATTAACTTCGGATATGTGTTATTAGTTTTTGAGACAGGATTTTGTATCTCGGGCTGGCCTGGAACTCACAGTGATCCTCCTACCTCAACCTTCCAATGGCTAGAATGACAGGTGTGAGCCACCACACCCACCCCAAGTGTTCATCTTTAACGTAGGGGTACCTCTGTTTCAGTACCACCAGACATTGTAGCTGGGCAGGGGCACAGCGCCCATCTCCCTATGTATCTGCACTTTGCTGTCTCAGAGATGTCCTATGGAGCCCGAGGGTTCCAAAGAACCCAGCTGGAGAACCGCAGGTCTCATCCCAGATCTTAGACTGCATGGTTGTCCTTCATGACAGAAGACATACATGAAGTTTTCTATTTGGTGATGGTGACTACAGCAAATATGGCAAACTGGGTATTCTTTTTTAACCTAAAGATAAGACCAGTTCTCACATTGTAGACTCTTTCCTATATCTGGGAGCCTCTGCAGATACTGGTGAGCTAAGTGGGGCATGGATAATTATGCCCAAGTAATCCAGAGGCCAAGGCAAGAGACACTGAGAACTGCCCACAACTTGCAAGCTGCTGGGTCAGGTCTCAACTTGTTGTCTCTCTCCTGCTTCTGAAATGAGGGCCTGGTCCCCAGGTCTGCAGGACCCAGCTCCTCCCTCCCCTCAGATCCCACTATGACCCTCTCACCCCTGCAGGTCTTACCAAGGCCCCTAGAACCACAACTGGAGCCAATAAGACACTAGGTGGCAATGTAGCATTGCCTTTTCTGTAGGTGACAGACAGTCCAGGTGTGGTAATCCATGGACATGATCTCATGCTGCCCAAGGTAGTCTGCTCTAGGACAGGAGAGCCAGATGAAGCTCTTGAGAATCTGGGGACATTGGGCAGTCAGACTTTCCCTCTATACTGAACCAGATACCCTGAGACCCATTACCTCTTTCTTGGTCCAACATTGCAGTAACTCTTGGTCACATCTACCCAACATGAGTAGATGATCCTTCCTGCCTTGAGCTCTCAAACGTCCTGTTCTAGACAAGACAGGCCCTGGGTGATTACCTAGAAGTAGACATTCGGACTTAAGCGGGACTTACAGCTAGAGAAGCTGGGAGACAATACAGCCCAGGCTCCAGGTTCAAACAAGCCACTACCCCGCTGCACAATAAGCTGCAAGTCATTAGACCTCTCTGCAAATACATGTAACCCTTTCCTGTGCACAAAAGGTGCACAGCACCTTAGAAAACAGGACAATGAACCACGCAACCCACTGAAACCTGCATGGGCCCCAGGCATCCAGGGGAGGGTGTATCATCCAGTGGAAGGGAAGGCGGGAAAGAAGCTAAGATGAAGCAGTGGAGGGTTTCGTGCCTGGGCCTTGTCACAGTTGGCAAGACCTGAAGTGAGAAGAAAAAGGGAATGCCTGGAAGAGTCTCTGCAGGAGGAACAGTAAGATTCGGGGAGAGAGGGAGTGTTGGACATAGCCCAGGTTGGCTTCATGTAGCCCAGGCTGGAATCAGACTCAGTATGTATCTGAGCATGACTTCATCCTCCTGCCGCTGCTTCCCATGCCTGTGCACCACCATATCTGGTCAAATTATTCTTTTTAAGGAAAACTGTCAAAGTGGGGGAAACTCTCATCAGCATAGCATCCCCATTGGTCTACCCTGTCCCAGGACTGGTACAGGTTTCTTAAACTACAGTTGCCTCTGGATCCCAGCCGCTAAGGCTGAGCATAAACATTGGTTAAGCCAGGGAAGCAGCAAGGTCACCCAGGTGGCAGCAGAGCTCTCAGCCGTGGACGGCACACACTCAGTACACCTGGGACAGTTACAGCCCCAGGGCCTTGTCTCGGGGACTGAGGAGTCTCGGCGCAGGGCTGCAAAGCTGGACCACTGCCCTGGATAAGTAGCCCCCTAATCTGGATCTGGCCCAAAGCCATCTGAATCTCATGAATAACACCCCCAGCAGGTAGGTGAGGCTTTCCACCCAGACCTAGAAGTATGCTTTAGAAAGAGGGAGAAGAGGGTAAGAACCATTGCAAGCCCCCACTTCCAGCCCTTAGAGACTGCCACTACCACTCCGATGCGGTACCAGGTCTGGTCACACTGACCTCATGTCCAGAATGACTGGGGGTTCCAAATTCCAGACCCTCCTCACCCCACCTTGGGCCTGGCATGCCCCTGCTGTCAGCCATGCTTTCTCCTATTAAATACCCAGACAGCACCAGAGCCACCGGAGCATTTAACTCGAAGCTCTCTCTCTCTCTCTCTCTCTCTCTCTCTCTCTCTCTGTGTGTGTGTGTGTGTGTGTGTGTGTGTGTGTGTGTGTGTGTGTGCCTAATCGTGCATAACCCTCATGACCACAAGCTGTCTGCTGCCCTTCTTCTTCATGCTCCCTTCCAGAACGGGATTTCCCTCTTGGCTCATTCTCCACTCTGTGCCAGTGCGCACCCATTTATGGCTAAATTGTTCTTCAGCCACTCCATTCTCTTCACCAACTTGGATTTCATTCCCCACAGAAGTCCTCCAGGATTGTTCTCAGCGGCACCCTGCAGTGAACACTTCGGGCCACACTTAATTGCAGAAATCAGATTTGGGCCACTTCATAGCTGTGATATGGCATGTCCCACTTCATAGCTGTGTTATGGCATGTCCCACTTCATAGCTGTAATATGGCATGTCTCACTTCATAGCTGTGCTATGGCATGTCCCACTTCATAGCTGTGATATGGCATGTCCCACTTCATAGCTGTGTTATGGCATGTCCCACATCATAGCTGTGTTATGGCATGTCCCACTTCATAGCTGTGTTATGGCATGTCCCACTTCATAGCTGTGTTATGGAATGTACCTTGGCACAAAACTCACCAAGGTTGAGGAGCTGAGTTTTCAATTCTCCCATTACTCTCCTTTCTCTTCACAGAGCCCAGGCCATGCAGGCACTGCATGAGGTCCAGAACACCTTGTGAGTAGAGTCTGGGCTCACCAGCCTTTTGCAAGATCATGGCTGCTCTTTCCAACTTTTTCTTGTTGGGACACAGTCTCATGTAGTCCAGACTAGCCTTGAACTCACAATACTCTTGCTCAACCTCCTAAATGCTGAAGTTAGAGGCCTGTGTTCCACACCAAGTTGAGAAGCAAGGAGACCACGAGAAACTGGGATAGAAGTTTATCTGTTCTAGTATTAATCACCCCATAAAAGTTGTGTTTATTTGGTTGCTGGCAGGCCTTTCTTCCTGGAGGTACGAAGCTGTTATTCTTGGAGATACCATCCCAAGTCTGGGCCAGGGCACCCGCAGGAAAGAGGGTGAGCTACTGAGCTCTGGCACATGGGGACCCGGCCTGGAAGGCCCAGAGTCAGCCTGCTGACTGTATCTGGACTACAGCGAAGGAGAGTTAAGTCCCCAGCCTCTAAACTGTCTACTTCTTCAGGGACACAGCCCACCGACCTATGGGCAGGCCTACCAACTACACACGGTGAACCAAGAACCTGAGTACGCCTGTGCTCTGAACACCAGACAGGACAGGTGTGGGGCTTTGGCTCCACACACCAAGCTGGAGGGGCCAGGGAAACTTGGAGGAGTTTCTAATGGTCAAATAATCACTCCAAGAGAGACAGACTGACCCCAAGAAAGGGGACAACTTTGGTAGAAGAGCGAGCGAGCTGCTAGGAGGGGACAACCGAAGATTCAGATACGCTGGGCGTGGTGGCGCAGGCCTGGAACCTGACACGCGGATCCATGCCTTTGCCCCGTCCTCTCTGTCTCTCAATCCATCCTCTTCCCTACCTTCCTCCCCATCTCTACCCCCAGCCCCCATCTCTCTTGTTTTCTGCACACACACAAATCAATTTAGGAGACGCAAAATGGAGAGCTATTTTAATCTGCTGATTGACTTCAGGGGCCATAATCCCTGTTTGAAAACACCAGGGACTGCAGTGATTTACGCCGAGGCCTCAGCCTCACAGAGAAGGCAGAGAAGCCTGCAGCAGCTCCAAGGGCAACTGAACTACTCTGGACAAACCCATGTATAGTCACAGAAGGGGTGGGGGTCAGGCTGGCTGGACAGCCTGGGCTCCTGTGCCAGCACGAGGCCCTGCTGATTCTCCTCCAGCCTCCACCCTACCTACCCTCAGTACCCTGAAGGTCGGAGGCCCCATGACACTAGGCACACCCCCTTGCCCCACCTGCCCAGTCTCCTAGAATGGGTAAGGCCTAGCTTGAGCCTCTTTCAAGAAACCTCTTGAGATTCTACCACTGCAGACCTGAGCCTCCTTTGCCTTCCTGCCTCCTTCTATGAGGAAACCTGCTGGAAACTCGCTGGAGGGCCGTGGGAAAGACTCTGCTTTTATCGTGGAACTCTGTGTTCAGACCCAGCTCAGCCACATCCCTACATGGGCAGGTCAGGCTTTCCACAGACCTCAGTCTTCTCCCTGCCAAATGGGGATGGAAAACACCCTTCTAGGTTAAGTGTGCTAACGATGGACGCTTCCCAGCAGATGAAATGGGATTCTATGACCACAGAGGTCAGCAATTTACATCCAGGTTGTAAGCTGATTGAGTCCTGGTGTCTCCTTTGCCTCCCTAACTGCCCAGAGAGCCTGGGGCTGTCTGAACATAGGGCTGGTCTCCTTCAGCCCCACCCACCTGTTCTTTTCTTCAACTAACATTTCCCAGCGGTCCCTTGCAGCCAGCCTCCACTCTCCCCTCTCTGGCTACAACCTAAACCCAGCGACACCAGCAGGGTTAGATAAGATAGTCTCCTCTAGAGCAGTGGTTTTCAGTGTTCCTTTAACACAGTTGCTGTGTTGTGGGGACCCCCGACTATAAGATTATTTTCACTGCCACTGTATAACTGTAAATTTGCTGTTATGAATTGTAGTGAAAACATCTACATGTGCTGACCATCTTAAGTGACCCCGTGAAAGGGTCTTTCGTTACCCCCAAAGGGTAGAGAACTACTCTCTAAAGGCCGCTGGCAGGGTAGGACCTGGGTTCCTCCCACCAAGAAACTCCTGTCCTATGGAAAGCAGACACAAGGATGGACTGAGGCTCCCAGAGACCACAGAGCTGTAGTGAGAACAGGATAGAGAAATTCTACCCAGGTCTCTCGGGGAGGAGGCAGCCTCCAAACTGGGCCTTTAGGCAAGAGTGGGAACTGTCCAGGAAGTCACTCTTGGCCAGACCTGGTGGCGCAGGCTTGTAATCTCAGCTACTTGGGAGGCCGAGGCAGGAAAATGCCAAGCTCACAGCCAGCCTGGGAGACCCAGTGAGACCCTGTCTCAAAATGAAAAGTTCGAAGCTCCCATTCAGTGGTAGAGCACTCGCCTTACATGCTGGAGGCCCTGGGTCCAGCTCTCAGTCCTGGGGGGCAGGCGGAGGTGTGTTCTTAGCATTGCTTAGGGAGGACAGAGTGTTGCTCGCACTCCCCATACAAGATGGTGACTTTCTCAGGAGCAGTAAGTCACTCACTCTCTGCCCTCCACCAGGCGGCAGGGTCCTGGGTAGACACTTCAGAGTCGATGGTTGAGGCTGGACTAGATGAGTGGCCTGGGGCTCAGCTTTAAGCTCCAGAATTCTACTGCCTTACAGTGTGAGGCCCAGGGGACACCAGAGCAGCAGGAAGGTGCTCGTGTGCACCGTGGGTTAAGCAATTGTCCTCCGCATGATAGGCAGGGATAACTGGCGGCCACTAGCCACTACCATGCATCCACCAATCCTCACATGGACATCCTTTGAGACTTCCAAAGTCTGCACACAGTCATTATTGCCCACCCCCCGTTACACATGGGTCAACTACCTGGTGCAGGCACCCTTGCGCTGGACCGGGATTCGGCCCAGATCTGTCTTGCTAGCTAAGGCACATAATTTCCGGCAGGTGGAAGCCCTCAGGTGCAGCCAGTACATAGAGGAAGCGGAGGAGGCCGGCCAGCCAGCCTGCCCGGATGCCCTTCTTCGGTAGCTGCCACCAGGAATAGCCTGTTGGGGCTCTCAACGTGTCAGCATGAATGCGGGAACACTTTTATTGACTTGAAAAACAGAAAGTTCCCAAACTGCTAGTTAACAAAAACAGCCTCCTGATGTTTGGAGCTGAACCCGGGCTCCCGGCGGTTATTCACATAGCGCTCCTCTCGACTTTCCCAGCTTGTTTGTTTGTTTTTTTAAACTCAAGTCAAAGTGCTCTGAAAACATCCACAATTTCTAGGCTTAGAAGGCAGAAAGGAAAACAGAAACGGGTTTTAAACCCCCTCTGTGGCATTCCTCTCTGCAAGAGAAAGGGAGTAGAGATGGGGACAGAAGTGGCAAGTGTTGGCTAGATGTGTCTCCGCTACCCAGGACAGTGGGGTGATCAGCCACTTTAACTCTTCCCAGGACCTGTCTTCCAGATGAGGAAGCTGTTTGATCAGGCTCTGTTTGGATGTAGAGTTCACACGTCTGCAAGCACACACTTGAAGATACATGTATGCATATATCGATCAAGCTAGGAAGACGGGCAGGGCTATATTCCCCTCCATCACCAGCTCCTTGGGTGACCCTATGCAGTCTGAGGCCTCTGGCAGTCTTGACAGATGCCATGACCAGGAAGCCTATCCTTTGGTGACCCAGCTCATCTTCTGATGTTCCCCTAGTAGCTCCTATGGGCTGTTTGGCCTTCCCCTCCCCATGCAAGGCCTAAGATAAGCTGAGGGGTCTGAGCCCCCCGCTAGTGCCTCCTGCTCCCCTCTCCCATCCACTTAGCATCTTTGCAGAAAGGCCCTAGTAAGGATGGAGCCCAGGTGTTAGGACAGCTGTAGGCCAGGGCCAGGACATGGTTTGGGGCTGGGCAGACCCAGTGTGAAGAACTGGTTGCACCACCCATCCGTGAAGGACTTAACATCCCTGAATGTGAATCTCCTCAAAGAAAGTCCCAGGGTGGCTGTGCTTCGTACCTAGGCCTCCACTGACAATGGTTACTGAAAGCAACATTAACCTCACCAGGGCAGGGACAGGGCTGCCATTTCTGGTGGTGAAAGTTGTGTATAACTCAGAAAGCACTCTGAGGGCGGAGTTCATGGGTCATAATCTCACTAAGCTTCACTTGCCAAAGCTGTGGCCAGGAGGGGGACACCACACACAGTTCGCAGAAAGCCCTGGAGTTGTTCTGGGCCACTTAGGCTCTGTGCAGCCCCCCGTGACTCACGGGAACGAAGGTCAGTTCCAGCACCTGAACTCTGAAGGGTATGTCCTGCAACTAATGAAGCAGAGGGGTGTCACTCACCAAGCAGCTGGACACCCCGCGTGAGGCCGTAGACATCCACCAGGGCCCAGAGCGGGTCAGCAGTTCGGACCCCATTGAAGAAAAGCATGGCGGCTGAGTCGTTGATGCGGTAGAAGACGCGGCCCTTCTTGTCTACCCAGAAGGCAATGATGTTGCCCTCGTTGGCAAACTCTTCGGGCAAAGCTTTGGCCCAGAAGCCACTCTGAGACACCAGGTCAGGACAGGCGTACTTGGGCAGCGAGTCGGGGTGGATGCGGGAAGGGTCCTTGCTGGTGAAGCCAAGTCGCAGGGCCCCGCTCCAGCAACATTGCTTCTTGGTGATCTGGCCACAGGGAGTGGGGACCCTCAGCCTAGCCTCTCCCCCGTGGTCAGATGACCACGGGGAGGAGGGGTGGGCTCACTATAGACCACCCTCAGCCAACTCTTAGGAGTGTCCAACAGCCAGAAAACACACTATGTAGCTTATTCCCACCCGACCCCCACCCCAGGGGGCCTTCCTGCAGCTTCATGAAAGCTACTCCCATGGAGTCTTCTCACCCAGGAAGGGTAGGAAAGAAGTGAGGATGAGAGAAGAATAAAAAGGAGAGGGGGCAGGCTGCTGGTAGTGGAACAGCAAGCAGGCCAAAGAGGTCAAAGGCAGGGGTCAGGGGTGCCCACCTTCAGCCTGACTTGCTCGTAGATAAGCACTGGGCGGTTACTGAAGGTGATGGCATTGCAGAAGCTGGCTTGTCTCTTGACGGCCTTGTGGCTGAGGTCCATGAGGATCTGGGAGCCCTTAGTGTGGGGGTGGAAGAGCAGCGGCGTGGCCGGGAGCCCCCCAGCTGACAGCACAGGTGGACAGTGCTTCTGCTTGTGATGGCATCGGTGAGAGGTGACCGGGAAGGAGCCCCCGATGGAGTCTGCAAAGGAATAGGCCACAGCCTCAGAGAACTTAGTAGGACCAAGAGCCTTGCCAGGGTCTCGTTGCGGAGGGCCGAGGAAGAGCGATCGCCCACTGGCCAGCATGTCCGCCTCCTCCAGCACAGCCAGCTGTAACCACCATCCTTCCCGCCACCATCCACTGCGTTTTCCCGGTCACCACCTTCTGCTGCAGTGGTTCTCAGCCTGTGGGCCATGACCCCTTTGGGGTCACATATCAGATATTTACAGTATGATTCATGACAGTAGCAAAACTACAGTTATGAAGTAGCAACAAAAATAATTTCATGGTTGGGGGTCAGCACAGCATGAGGAACTATACTCAGGGGTCTCAGCATTAGGAAGGTCGAGAACCCACTGGGATACTGGGTTCTTGGCCATTCACCATTTCCATCCTCTCCTCCCCTCCAGCAGTTACCTCCTCCCCCATCAGCTGCGATGGCCAGTCACCCTGTCCAGCACAACTGGCTGTCACTCCTCACATTATACGTGACACCCATCACCTACGAAATACCAAGTTCTGTCCTTGGCACTGAACAAACATAACACACACGTGGCCTTGTCCTGAAGTCAACAGTCCTTCCCAGGACATGGACATGGGTGGAAATCACCATACAAAATGACACACAGTGGTCACTGCCCAGAGAACCACCAGGAAACTTGCCCCTCAGGGGCTCAGCTGGTGAGGTGGGGCTGTGGCGGAGTTGTTGAGCACGGAGCCAGTGTCAGCCTCAGTGTCGAGGACGCAACGTTCCTCCCTCAAGGCCTTCCCTGTGTGCCTCAGGCCTCACTCCTGCTTAGCATCGCCCATGCCAGTAGCACTGGGGGCACCAGATAAAAGCGTGGTACTTTCTTCCTTCCTGGTAAACAACTCAGTGGGACAGAGGGCAGGACAGGCTTGGGGGCAGAGCAAGCGCTTTACAGATGTGTGGCTAGCAGCCAGGAGACAAATAGGAACAGTCAGTACTGCAGGAAAAGGCACCTGGCGGCTTCTCTGGCGCTCACTGGCTGAGCGATACTCCCCCTCTGGGATACCTGTGCCTCAGGGTCAGCAGCCGGGCGGCATCTTTACACAGCACCCTTTCTTCTCCAGCTCCCCGTGCCCCACCAGTCTTACAGGAAATGAAATCTGCCCATCTGGTCATCTTAAGCAAAGAGCCATGACAACAGAAGAAGGAGGAGGAATGCATCCACCTATGACAGGGTTTCTGGGGTCTCAGATTTTAGTCCTTGTAGCATAGCAACTTCATAATGCAGCAAGGCGCAGTTAGCACGGACCCCTCCACTCTCTCAGCAGGGGAGGAAGAAGAGGGAAACAGGGAGGGGAGAGGAATGGGCAGCCCTACAGGCCCTGGAGGCCAAGCCTGTCAGGACACTTTGGTTTGTGTCACTTCACATCTCGGCTTGCTTCTCTTGAGGGCCCCAGACGCCGAGGTCCATGGCCTAGCACCAGCTGTGACCATGCACTTTTCTAGAGCACATTCTAGTGTGCCAGGCCCGAGGGGTGGAGCAGCATGAGAAAGGCTGGCTCTGCTCTCTCCAGGAAAACAGGACGTTCTAGAACTGGTCAGAGGTGCAAGGGTTCTGGCAGCCATCAGGCCACAAGGGCTGGAATAGCTCAGGAGTCCCAGAGTTGGGTGGGCTCCCTAAGTGGCCTCTGGGTAGTGTGAAGGGTGAGCGGTCATCTCAGGAAGGGAACTCTGGGTAGTGCAGAGGGTGTGAGGTCATTCCAGGAAGGGAACTCTGGGTAGTGTGGAAGGCAGAAGGTCATCTCAGGAAGGGAACTCTGGGTAGTGTGAAGGGCGGAGGTCATCCTAGGAAGGGAACTGGAGAGTGTGGAGGGTGGGAGGTCAGCCCAGGTAAAGAGTAGAGGAAGCAGTAGTTTTAGGCACCCTGGCTGGAAGGGGCACCCAGCTGGTCTCAGACACATCTTGCTTGAATCTTAGTTTCCTGCTACTGGAGCTGGAGAAACAGCTCAGTAGCTAAGAGCGCTCACTATGCAAGCACGAGAACACAGGTTCAAATCCCTAGTGAGCACATAGAAAGCCAGGCATGGCGGCCCTAGTGTCTGTAACCCCAGTGCTGTGTGGGATGGAGACGGAATAAGGCAGAGAGTGACAGGCAGAACACGCATCCTCCGGCCTCCAGCTACGTGCAACCCGCGCGCACGCGCGCGCACGCATACACACACACACACGCACACACGCACACACATGCGCATGCACACGCGCGCACAGGTGTATCCCTCATTCGATGCTGGGACACAAGCAGTCCCATGTGAAAACAGGTTGGCAGCGGCCTGAGGGGACAGCTTCTGTACAACGGTACAGTTACACGTCAGGGTGTTCCCCCAAGAGAAACGAGAACACGCTATAGTTCGCACATGGTATAAAGCAGCTTGATGGTTCATGGCCCTCCCAAAACCACTCAAGTAGCCTCTGCTGGAGAAGGGGCAAGGGCAGTGGGTGTGCCCGTGCAGTGATGGCTGCTCTGAGGGAAAGTGGAAGAACTCACTTACTACGTGACTGTATCTCAGTGACAGGAGAGAGGCTGAGGTTTGTGTGGTCAGAGTTTGGGGTGAGGGAAGAGACTATATAGAAGTCTGAAGGAAGTGCTTATGGTTGACAGAAACATTCTCTGTCTTAACAGCAACTGTGGTCCAAGGATGATTTTTATTGAACAGACATTAGACTTCATCAAGGGGCTGAGGCTGGGGAGATATCCCTCAGGTAAAAGCAAGAAGACTTGAGATCAGCACCCACATAACAAGCTAAGCATAGTTGTGAAGGCGCCTGTAACTCCAGCACTCAGGAGAGGAGTAGAGACAGAAGGATAGCTGGGACTTGCTAGCTGCCAGCCTTACTCCACATGCAGGGAGAGACCCTGTCTCAGGAGAGCAAAACATTTTATGTCCTTCTCTGGTCTCGAATAAAACTATGTGCATAGACTACACACATATACACCACACACACACACACACCACATATATACCACACACACACCACAGACACACCACATACATACATACATACCACACACACACAACAACACACACCACATACACCACACACACACCACACACACACTACACACACACACACATCACACTCACCACATACACACCACACATACACACTACATACACATGACATACACATACCACACACATCACACACACACACATGAAATAGAGTGGAGGAAAATACCAGCGCACACATCACACACACACACATGAAATAGAGTGGAGGAAAATACCAGCGAGGTCTTCTGATGGTGGCAATAGTGGGAAAGTAGAATTTCCGGCCACTGAAGTCCCCCATTACTTGGTCCCAGGAAGGGCTCATAAGGATTTAGACTACCTCACAGGAGGTCCCCACGCCAAGGTGGGCTGCCGCTCTAACCTTAACCATAAGTCCCATTCAACTGTGAAGTGAAATGGGTGCTGCTCTGCCCTGGTAGGTGGAGACAAGGTACTCAGGCAGCTTCCGTGCTGGGCGTGTGAAGCCTTTGGGTCCTCCTCTCCTGTCCACACTGTGGTTCCAGGGCTCTCGGGACAGTCACTGAGCGACCACCAGACGCTCTTCTCAAGGTGGCTGTGTGATCACCACACAAAGCCACCTCTTGACCATCTTCTCCCCGTAAACCACCAGCTGCTTGGCAGCCCCAGCTAATACCTGACCCACACCCTTCTCAACTCCTCCCACAGTCTGAGGGGGAGTCCTTGAGCTCCCCACACCCCGGCTATTAATCCCACCATCCACACTAGCATTCCTGGATTCAGCCTCCTCCTGTCTGCCCTCCTGTCTCAGGCATTGTCACGTCTCTTCTGAGAGGGCCAGGACCACCACTCAAAGGCACCTGAACTGTGTCCTGTACACTGCTAGTGTGTAAAGTCCTCATACAGTGCCAGGGCCACCATATAGAGGCACCTGTGGGCCACACTGTGAATGGGACCCTTGCGGTGGCTAATGTGGCAAGGCTGATCAGAGCGACTGCCACCCAGAGGCCCTGCTTCTGCTCTCTTCCTGCTATGTCTGACCTGAAAATGCCCTGGGCTGTGGGGAGAGAAAGTGTGGTGAGAATTATTGTATGCACGGCTCTGGCACCAAGGACCAGATGGGGCGGCTGGAGGCAGACTCCCTTCCGTCACTTGGAGGGTCGCTATGAGGTTAGTATTGTACTAAGAGCAAAACTAGGATTTGACTGTACCCTTCCAACAGGTGTCCAGGATGTATGTACCCGACTCTGTATTCAATAGCAGAGCTCATCTCCCCGTGGTTCTGGGGCGGTAGGTGGAGGGAGGTGCTGACCAGGCACCTGCACCCCAGCAAAGGTACAATAGCGAGTCTGAGGACTTTGCAGTTATTCACGCAGAACCCCCATCCTGCCACCAGCTCCCAGCCGAGGCCCAAGGCAGCCCTTTGGGGACAAGTTTACAAGCTCATGGAGCCTCCATGCGGGCCCCTGCTGATGCTGACGAGGAGTGAGACTCCCCCTGGGCCTTGTCTTCCTTGCACATGTAAGCTGCCAACACAGGCCTGACCCTCCTCTGGAGTAAAGACCCGATGGCCCCCAGCAAGCTCTGAGTTATGGTAGAGTCTGACGGCAGAGCTGCCAAGGATCAGGGAGGGTGTGCAAGGCCGCACTAACCCTGAGGCAGGGCCCACCAGACACAGACCCGCAGATGTTAGCTTACACGTGTGGTCTCTCGGCCAGAGTGCACAGAGCCCAGATCTGAGCTCAATCCTGGCCATCTCCAAGCCCAGTCAGTCTCCCCGTGTGTGGATACCACGTGGAGCCTCAGCTTTCCTATCTGTGAAACGGGGTCACCACAGCCTTCATGGGATCAATTGAGACAATGTAGGGACAGCTCAGAAAGCAGCCACTGCTGTACGGTCATTGTGAGGTACACCACTCCATGCCCTTCGCACTTCCATGACCTCTGCCCTGGATGGTCCCACTGACCACACCCTTTCTTTCCCAACCCCACCTGAGCTTCAGCAAACCTCTCCAGTCTTTCAAGGCCCAGACGAACCCCATGGCTCTTGAGACACCTTGTTCTGACCCTTGGCTCTGGATACAAGTGCCGGGCTCATCTTCACCTTCTGCACAGTCTGGCTCACTTTCAGGGAAGGGAGTGGGGAGGGGGATGCGGATGGAAGGGGTGGGAGGGGATGGCAGAGCAAAACCCATGAATATTGGAAGCAAGAGGCCTTCAGTTCACACCCCAGCCAGGCTGCAAAATCACTGTGACTTCAGGCAAGTTACTTTCTCACTCCGGACCTTGAGTTCTTTATAAAAAGAGGCTCTTGGGGCTGGAGAGATGGGTTGAGAATATTTACTGTTTTTTCAGAGGACCTGAGTTCTGCCTCAACACCCACTTTAGGTGACTCACAGTCACCATAACTCTAGCCTCAGCAGGCATCTGCATTTGTGTGCGCATAGCCCCCAACACACACACACACAGAGAGAGAGAGAGAGAGAGAGAGAGAGAGAGAGAGAGAGAGAGAGAGGGAGGGAGGGAGGGAGGGAGGGAGGGAGAGAGAGAGAGAGAGAGAGAGAGAGAGAGAGAGAGAGAGAGAAGTTTAAAATAAAAAAAATCAACTTTTTTTAAATGGAGGCTCCTAGCTGCCTTGCTAATTTCTCCAAGCTATGGTGGGTACGTGGGAAGCACATTGATTCAAAACAATTTCCCAAATTTTAACACCTGAGTCTAACATAAAGTTTCGTTTTGTTCTAAATAAAAGTGACAACTATGGAAGGAAGTGTCCATTTATTTGATCTGCAAGGAGTCGGGCTCTACAGCCTCGCCTTCTCTCGGACGTAGCTCTGGTCTCACCGCACTGCGTGCTGGGCCTGACTCGGACAGGCTAGTGTGCATTCTCTGACTGGGGCTCCTTCTGCAAGAGCAAGGAGCCAGAAGGTAGGAGACAGGAGATGGAGATGCTGTCCAGCTGGGCATAAGCAGAAATGCTTCCCTGAAGGTCTCCTTTTCCCCAGTGACCCCACCTCTAGGCATGGCTCCACCCATTTCTCAGCTTCGAACCCTTCCCTCCCCTGCCCACCATGGACCGGCCCTTTTCTTGCTCATCCTACAGACTTTAAGGTCTTTCAGGAGTCTCTCTGGGACCCTGTTACAGACTTCTGGGGACCTATCTACCCAAGCAGAGTGTCCCTCACCACACAGAACTTTGAAACCCTGGGTCCCCCCTAAGGCACGCATGTTCCAGGGTGCTTTCCCTCGGCAATTCTGCATCCGCTGGTTCTGGGCATCCATGTATCTTTGCAAGAGCTGAACAAAGTATCTCAGACGACTCTCTGCCTTCCGGTCTGCATCTACCCTTTCCCATGATGGACAGGGAGGATCCCTGGGGGAAGGGCTGCCATCTTGTTCATTGATATTTTCCAAGGTTCTGCTCTGAGCACAGAATAGGTGCTCAAGCGGAATGATGAACTGTGTGGGCAGTGGTTCTCAGCCTTCCTACTGCTGCGACCCTTTACACAGTACCTCGTGCTATGCTGACCCCAACCATAAAATAATTTTCGATGCTGCTTCATAACTGTAATTCTGCTACTGTTATGAATCTTAATGGAAATATTGTGTTTTCCAATGGTCTTATGTGAGCCCTATGAAAGGGTCATTTGGTCCCAAAGGGGTCGTGACCCACAGGTTGAGAACCACAGTGCTCGTGTGTGGTTTTTGTTTTGTTTTGTTTTGTTTTTTCATCTGAACATCTGCTTTGTGCTGTGCACTTTCTAGTGGCCAGTGGAGACACCAGAAAATGAAGGGAGACACTTCCTTTCTTCCCGAGACCCCACACTCCATACTGACTACATCAGCTCGGCATTGCTGACAAGAAAGGAGGCGATTCCTAAGGGATGGGTCTCCTGTACCACTCTTTGCATCCTCTGTGATTCTTACCCAGCCTGTCTCACCTTCCCAAACCCTGTGAGGTGAGTGTCCGTGGGAAGCTCCACTATTGAACTTAGCCCAGGAGGGCCATCTTGGCCCTTGGGCCCTCTCGTTCCTGGATGGCCCCTTCCCCTTCGGTGTAGGCTTCTAAAGTAGATTACGGCTGAAGTAATGAAATGCCACTCCCTTTGGGTTGTAGAAGGACTGTCACTTCTGTCTTGGCTGTTACTGTCCTCTGTGGAATTATTCCCTCAGGGGAGGCCGGATGCCATGCCTCTAGGGAGATGTGGGGAGGATCAAGGACTGCCAGTAACTGTGAGTAATCTTGGTGATGGCTCCTCTCCAGGTGAGCCTTGGGATGAGACAGCACTCCCAGTGAACTGACTTCATCCTGGGGAAAGAGAACCCAGGGGCCCCGGGACTCCAGGAAACCACGTAATTCCAGGGCGCAAAAGCAGTGAGTGAGCTGGTTAAGCACTTACAGCTTCAGGCTGTGGGTTTGGGGGTAATAGATTGTGCAGCAAAAGACAATACCATATTGATGGTCCTGGTTCATAGCTTTTAGGACAGTCCCTGAAAAACCAAGGTCACAGAGATGAACTCTGAGCTCTGAACCTGTCATATTGCACGTGGGCTCCTCGCTGCCCCCACAAGTCAGCTGACCCACTCAGCCTGTCCCCTGCCTTCTGCCCTCCCTGAGCCCCTCTGGAGACCTCTCAGTCTTGTGTGCTCTTGCTATCGTGACCCAGCATGAAGAGCCATGCTAACACCCCCGTTATCCATCCCCACCCCGCCCCCAAAAACCTGACAATGCATATAGCATGGCCTGAAACTGCCTGCCCCACCAAAGGGGTACATGATGATGTGGGAGGGGAAGGACGGCAGAATGGCCACCCCATGGACAAATTCATCTCTAAGCTGAGCGTCCCACCCGCTCTCGCTTGGCTCGCTCTCTCATTGGCTCACGGTGACGTCCCAATCTGATGTTCCCAGCAGCCGACAGTTGCACATCTGATATCATCACCTGGGAGGGAGACCTTCTTCCTGCTCTACCTTAATGTTCCACAAGGGGATTTCCAGATGACTCAGCCTGCTGTCCTGTCCCTATGTTCCCAGGACTATCCCAAAACCAGGTCTAAGACAAGGGAAGGCATGGCTCACATGGATCCCTGCCCCACACTATGTCACCATCAGCTCCCCTTACATAGATCCACACCCACTTTGCACACACAGATGGTTACTGGAGAAAGAGAGAGAATTTCATGAGGGTCGGTGCGCTCTCTCTCTCTCTCTCTCTCTCTCTCTCTCTCTCTCTCTCTCTCTCTCTCCCTCCCTCACCAGTCTCTGCATCTGAGATCCTTCACACCCAGCCTCTCTCATGCTCCCACCCTACAACATGGGTGTCTACAGGAAGCACCTCTACCTAGTCCCTGGTAACCTCCCTACCTCCTAGACTTCATGCCTTTTCTGGGCTCTTCCCCTCCAGTATGGGCTGGGCCCAACTATTCACTTCTAGATAGCTGGTGGGCATGCAAAATAGTGGACAGGAGCACCTAAGGAGCATTGTCCTGGGGGCCCAGCAGGACTGAAGGCGGAGGGGCAGCAGGGTCTATGCCTATGTACATTCTAGCAAGCACATGTGGACAGAGACCCTCCATAAAACCTTCATGGATGCTCAACCCATGCCAAGTATGCTGCTTGACAACCTCCGGATCAGCCAACTTGGTCCTTCTGCCCACTCTGCCGACAGACCTTCCCGCCCCAATTCAGGGGCTAGCTTAGGTACTAGTCAGCAAAAACAGAGCTTTGAGCTTTCGGCTAGGACATGCCCCTGCTCCCCTTCTGCCTACAGCTTTCCTGGCCTCATCACCCAGGTGCCCAGTTCAACCTCACCATTTCTTAGCTCCCTGACACTTCTGTACCCATTTCAGCTCCAAACCAGGCCTGGACTCCACACTCCTGTCCCTCTCCCTACAGACCACGGCCTCTGGTGCCCACTAAGGCCAAGTCCCGGGCTAAATTATGTTGGGACAGCCTGTTGCTTACCCCCCCCCCGCCGAGCTGGAAGGCTCAGTGGCTCCACAGCCGTGGGCTATAAGCGGCTAAGTTCCCCCCTCCCACAGCAGCTCCGTGCTAATCTCAGGGCCCATAAGACCATGGGAGGCTGCTGCCCCTGTTGCAGCTCTCAGGATTAAGAAACTCAAGAAGGGAAAGTAAAGACTCAATCCAGTGAGACAAGGCCACATGTCTCGTCTGAGGCCCCAGCTGTGTGCCCTCAGCCAGCCATTTCCCTTTGGGGCGATGTTGTCTCCCTCTGTGACGGGTGTGGTTCTATCTCTCAGATCACTGAACCTTCATATCTTCTGATACTTGGGCACGCGAAGTCTGGAGACCAGGCTGAAGGTGAACCACCTGGATGTCACTGATACTCCTCAGACAAGGAGTCCATTCCCTGACTGGCTGAACACTACAGGGAGATAAAGCAGGACGTGAGAAGAAGGGGGAGGAAGGGAGAGGGGAGGCCTCTCGTCTCCTGCTGCCTCCCTGTGGGACTTGCCACCCTGTCCACCCCAGCAACCTGCCCTTCAGACTGAGAGCAGGCACAGTCCTGGAAACCTGCCTAGGGAAAGAGCCTAAGCACTCAACCGCAGAAATCATTTTCCAAATGGGAATTCATCCGGTCCATCAGTTCCCTGCCAGGCTACACCCAGAGCTGGATTACACTTTACCAACCCAACACGCACACACACACACACACACCACCACCATCACAGGATACACAATAAGCATGGCTGCTTATAGTAAGAACAATATACTTAAGTCTCTTCAATATACAAAAAACATCATAACCACGCCGACACATAAACAGGGACTCAAAACCCAGCTATACCATCTGTGGACACCAAGCACACAGACACACAAAACATGACATCATGTACACACACAACAGATTAAACGCAACACGGAGGGCAAGGTCAGTGTTTGCCACCGCCCTCCATTCATTGTCACGCAGCAATCCAAAATATTTGGGCTTGAAACAAACCCAAGGCTTTTCAAAATGCCACTAAGGGCCATGGGACTGTTTGGGGGGCCCAAGTGAGCCATGCAGAGTAGGAACACCCGTAGGAAGCGCACAGAGTCTGTGTGTCCCCCTAATTCCTGTTCACCTTCTAAAACGGGGCAGAACCAGAGCCACAAAGCAGTCGGTATGCAGAATAGGAAGGCATACGTGGGTACGAACGCGTGAGGGCAGATGGGCAGGGTTGACCGGATACCGCTAGGCACAGGCACGCCCTTCCACACACCCACTACTCACGGGATGGCAGCTGAGGCAACAACCAGGGCAAGCCGAGGACAGGGGCCTGACTTGACAGGGATGGGAAATGGGCAAATACGACACTTGATTAATCCGCACCTATGGCCACCCAGCCTTGATGCCCACCCAATTACGTTCCTGTCTCTTGTGACATGGGACACCTGAAGGAGAGGGACTCCGTCTAACCCTGGACCCAGATTGCTCCTCAAGCCCTTCTGACTTCCTCCACTTCACATTCACCGCCATCCATGCAGACATCCCAGGAGCCTTGTGTGAGCGCCTTAACCTGCGGACAGATGAGAGCCCCGAGAGGTGCCCAGCCCCGTGCCCATCACGGCGATGCTGTCTACTCCAGAGCGTGAGCTAGACAGCTCTTGGGGCTCCAAGGCAGCCAGAGGACAGTGGCCACGTGTCTCAAGGGCCTTTCTGTCCTTCCCAGCCCCCAGCCTGCCCAGGTCTGACCCCAGTGGAAAATGTCAGCTGGCTTCAGACCCTCTGCCAACAGTGAGCCTGGGCCATAGGCGGGCAGGCCAGGCCTCAGTCAGTCCATTCCAAGTCTCGGGCCAAAGCCCAGGTTCCTGACACTGCCCCAGCAGGCTCCAGGTTATCTATCTTCTAGGGCTTTCTACCTGCCATTTGGCCCTCCCGACCCAGGACAAAATACAGTTCCTTTTCCGAGACTCAATAACCTGTTTTTCCTACCTCTTTATTTTTAAGTTAGTAATGACTATCCCAATGTCCAGAGCCTGGAAGAGGGCAGTCACCTGGCATCAGCCACCCCCATGGTTTCTAAGTGGCTCCTTCTCTCCTTCCTGCCTGGGCCTCTCCCAGGCTCTTGATGTCCAATAGACTCAGCAGATGGGTGCACACTTTCCAGCACCCTGCCTTATAGGGAGGGTCACAGGGCATTGAGGTAGGGGATCTGACTCCAGACGGTCTGTCAAGGAGCCCAGTTCCAGTTCCAAGGAAGGGTCCCCCTCTGGGTCTGCTGCCACTTTAACCATGTTGCTTCCAAGACCACGGCACAAGAGCTGGGAAGTCCAGAAGTCGGGAGTGGAAGCAAGCAGGAGCCCAGCAAATAGGATGCCAAGCAGTCTGCTTCCTTCCCCTTCTTCATCCCCCTGCGTGTGAGTCTGCCAGAAATCCATTCACCTCTCCTGGAAAACCAGGTCAGGCTCGGGCTGTCACTACACACCTGTGTCACTAGCACACTTGTGTGCTTAGGCGCAAGGTGGCACAGGTACACACCCACAGATAGCTCTAGCACGATTCACAAGCACAGGCACATGTGCACACACACACGGTGCCCACACATCTCTCCCCGACAGCTCCAAGACACAGAAGCTGTCTTCCCAGTTGTCTAAGTGCGGTTTGCCTCAGAGTCTCCGTAAGGAGTCCTACTGGGGCACCTAGGACCTCACGTTCCACTCAAGGGCTGTTCCACACCCTGGTAAGAGAACAAGGCCACTTTGCAGGGAAACTCAGATGCCCGACCTTCCAGTTTTCTCTAGATACCCTTATTTCTCCAACAACAGTGCCACCCACCCAAACACCTCCCCGCACACACAGCCCCAGAGCCCACCAAAGATTGACAGGCAGGGACATGAGTAAAGCCCCTATCCCAGTGCCTCTCCACTTCAACCTCCCAAGTGGTCCCCAGGATCGGGGTGGGTTGAACCCCAGACACCAACTGGGGCCTTACCGTGGAAAGTGTTCCGTGTGATCTGTCCCCCCATCTCAGGCCGCGGGCAGCTTGGCCACCTCCGTTCGGCCGGCTGGCCTCGTCACGGAGCAGCCCTGGCCGCCAGCTCCCCTCCTCCTTCCCCCTGTCCTCCCCCGCGGCCAGCCGGCATGGCAGGGCCAAGCGGCCCCTTTTGCACCCCCACGCTCCCTCTCCCGCCTGCATGCACACGCCTGCCCGCCAGCCAGCCGGCCACACACGCACACCCCCTGGTTGTGCTTGCTGCCTCCCAGCTCCCACCCACTAGGAGCCTCCCCCACCTCCGTGCTGGTTCAGGCAAGGGATCTGTCATGTTTATTTACATAAGGAGGAGGAGACTGGAGGCTTCCTGAAATAGCCAAGCTCCAGAAAAGCGCTGGAGATGCCCCAGCAGAGCACACACCATACACAGACATACACACAGAAACATACACACACACACACACACACTATCCCATGGATATGGAGATATGCACAACATCCCCCCTGTCACCCAGGCCAACAGCCAACAGCCATTCAGTATTCAGGGGACATCACATGCCACTTACATGCAGATTAGGGGTAAAGCCAAGGGTGGGATCAGAGCAATATTGACTTTGCCCTGCACAGAATTCCCATCATTTCTATCTTCTTCTTCCAGACTCTCTTGCAAAGATTAATTTCTTCAGTCCTCGCAGGCTGACCTATGAGGTCAACATCAGTACTATTACCAACAGGTACCACGAGCCTCTCCCAAAGGCCAGAAGACCAATGGAAAGAGCTAGAGGACAGCAGGGCTGGGGTGAACACCCAGGGAGTTTGGTGCCGGAACCCGAGCTTTTACTCCCCTGCCAAGTTGTCTTTTTAATCACACACATTCACACCCTTGCGCAGCCACACGGACTCGTACAGTATGTCTGCATCATGCCACGTGTCTATGAACAGACACGTGAGCATGTATGCACAAATACAAGTGTAGTGCAATTTCTAACTGGTCTTAATAGTAAAAACCCAGAGTCAGATATCAGGATAAATGCTGGAAGATCAGAAAAGTACAGGAGCCACTAAAGAGACTTCTTACCTCTACCAAATCCTCAGACCAATGAGGGCAAGATCCTGTCTCCAGGAATCCTCAGACTGAATGCAATGAGCGCCTGTCTCCTCCCATCTTATATTCCTTTCTCTGCCCAGCCATATCACTTCCTGTCTCCATCTCCCTAGTGCTGGGCTTAAAGGTGTGAGCCACCACCACCTGGCTCAGTTTCTCTTTTAGACAGATTTGATCTCATGTAGCTCAGGGTGGCTTTGAACTCACAGAGATCCATCTGCCTCTGTCTCCTGAGTGCTGGGATTAAGAGTGTGGGCCACCACTTTCTGACCTCTATGGCTAGCTAATGTGGCTAGCTCTACACTCTGATCTTCATGCAAGCTTTGTTACAGCACAAACAAAATATCACCACACACTCATGCACACACACACACTCCTAAGTGCCGCCATGGTGCCCACTTACCCACCTCCTGCCCTACACACTACATGCATTCTCCCACAGACGCACACAGCTTCTGGAGGAATCTTAGGGTGCAGAATCTGGCACCATCCTGCACCTAAGGAAGAAGAAAGCACAGACAGAGGGGGCAAGTGAGGCTGGAAGGGAAATCCTAGCCCTAAAAGCAGCAGGCCCATCAAAATGGGCAAGCCATGCCCTAAGAACTTACAGTGCACCGAACAGTGCATGAGCTGTTTTTATACCCATTTTACAGAAAAGTGGGTGAGTGTTCTGAGAAACTAAGCATTTGCCTGAGGATCCCAGCATGTCACAGCAAGCCAGGACTCCAGTCTAAGTAGTCTGGGAAACACTCTCTATCCATCACACTCTGTCCAGGATAAACACCTCTCCCAGGACAGGGGAGAGTTCCCACCTCCCAGGCCCTGTATTTACGGTTAAGGATCTAAATTCCCAGAGAAAGATACACATGGGGAATCAGGGGCTGGAGAAAAAGCTGAGGGAAACATGGGAGGGAAATGTAGGGGCTGCCCTGCATCCAATGGAACTCAAGTATGAGCATCTGTGAGGTGCTCAAGACACTGCTGTTGCCCACACGTGGCACACACACATACCAATCAGACAGAAGGACAGAGAATACAGACGGGCATTGAGACCTAATTGGGCTCAGCAGTTAGAAAGCTGGGCAGGCCCTGGGTGTGAGTGCCCTCAGCCTGCATGGTGGTTCCCTCTGCCAGGGACTTCATCTGGAAGAAACTATGGCTCTAAATTCTATGCAAGGCAGCTCCCTTAATGCTGGCACATATTCACTTGTGGTTGTGTACACACACACACACACACACACACACACACACACACACACACTTTCCTAGTCTCTTCCTATGATGGGAAGTGGCTGAGACATCTGACCATCCCATTCATGGGATCACACTCATAAAGGCAAAACCTTGCACTCCTCTAAGCAGGTTACACATACAGGGTCTCATTCCAGCACCCCCCCTTTTAAGCACATGTGTATGGGTGCACGGTGAGTATGCATGTGTGACTATGTGTTCACATGTGCATGGGGAGTGCACATGACTGCATGTGTGACACTGGCATCTTCCTCGATCGTTCCCCGCTTTATTTGTCGAGACAAGATCTCACTTGAACCCAGAACTCGCCAATCCACTAGTCCAGTTAGCCAGTTTGCTAGTCTCTGCCTCCCAACCTCTGGGATTCTGGGCAGCCAACAAGCCTGCCAAGCTTTTACATAGTTTCGGGGGGGGGGGAACCCTGGCCCTCACATTTGGACAACAAGCAAAGCACTTTATGCACTGAGACCCCTAGCTCCCGCCTGCCTTTTAATAGACCTAGCTGGGCCTTGGGCCACTGACCAGTTTCTCCAATAGGGTAACCTAGTCTTCTCATGGCTCAGCAGCCCACAGACCATCTAGCCTTGCTACCCTCTGGCTCCTGCTTTCTTCCCCTGGAAATGCTCTCTCTGCCTGTGCCCCCGTGCTGGGAAAACCTCTTCAGGAAGCCTCCTTCAGGCTGCAGGTAGTTGGTTAAGTCCCCGGTTCTGGAACTTGGAACTTGTCTCTCCTCTGAACTTTGCAGCTATGGCCTTCCTAATCCTGGTCTTATTCTTTCCAACACAGAGACAGCAGGGCCTAGTGAGGGCCTAGTCTATGTGTCCCAGCTTCTTCTGAGTGGAGATCAACAACCTAAGGCACCTAAACCCCCAAACATTGAGCATCTGCTACCTGCCAAACACTGACCTGCACAGTAAGCGTGAGGCAGCCCCTAGCTCTCAGGGGCCGGAGAGAAACAGATGTTTCTCAATTAGCCACCATGCAGAATATATGATCACTTTTCTTAAAAAGCAGTTCTGAAGCCAGGAATTCAGGTCCTAGCAAGCTTGAGGCAGGTTTTCCTGAAAAGTACCCAGAACGGGGCAAGATACATAGATTCGTGTCCATGTACTGTGGAGGTGGGCCAGGGAAAGGCATGCTGTGGAGAGTCAGCACACGTGCAAAGGCCCGCGGGCTGTAAGGAGCCCAGCATACTCAAGAAGCAAGGCTGGTATGGGCAGAGCAGCTTCAGCGGGACAGCTCTAGTGAAATGTTCTGTTGGCAAGACTATATGGGCCAGGGAAACAGCACAAGGGCCTGGAGAAGCAGAACGAAGAGCAGGCTATTTCCCTGACAGCCTTCAGTGGGGGAGGCAGCAAGACCAGATACACGTGTCTAAAAGGTCACTCTGCCATCTGGTGTGGGGCACGCGTGGGAAGAGACAAGAGGTGCCAGGGCAGAGAGCAGCGGCATCCGGAAGGATGGAGCCAGCACCTGGCTTGCCCTCACTCCCCCTCGGGCCTCGCATCATGCCTTGTAGAGGGGATACTCAGAAAATAGCTCACAGTAGAATGGGATCCTTCACAGGATGGGGGCGCATAACTGAGAAGTCATGTGGCAAGGATGGGGCAGGTATGGCCAGGGGGCCCAAGAGTCCTTCAGGTGGGCAGTGGCAAAAGTGAAACAGAAGCCAGGTATGGTGACATACACCTGTAATTACAACTCAGGAAATGGAGGCAGGAGAATTGAGCTTGAGACCAGCCTGGGCTACATCCCTAGAAACCTGTTTGGTAGGATAAGAAAAATTGAGAACTAGGGGTTACCTTGGTGTCTCCAGGACTTTTAGAACAGTACCACAGAACAAATGGTTTTTCCTACCTGGTCCACTGCCCTTTTCTCAGAAGGAAGTAGCAATGTACCCTGCCCCAGAGCAGTGTCCACGGTTCTGTAGAGGCCGCAGCATCCCTTCCTCGGGGTGAAAACTGAGATGCATCCCTATGAGGTTTTATTACTGGGTACCACATAAACTTCCACTTAATCAAAAGATTCTAATTACTAAAAGAAATAAAGATAGCAACACTCACTCACTCAGCAAGCTCCTCTGTGCACCTGTGGACCAAGGGGCAAGCAAGACTCAACCCTCAGCAACCAACAGGCGGGTGGATCAAGCCTGGGATCGGGAAATAATTACAGGTCACGGAGTGAGCCCTGCTGGTGTCAGGGAAGGGGCTTCTGTGGCTGTAGGTAAACAGCTCAGTGTTTCTTTCCACAGCCTCACTGAGTAGAGGCTGGGAAAGGGGTGAGCCACGCTGTGGCTGGAGTAAAGAGGGCCTTCCGTAGGCTCATTTGTCTGAGCATCTGGCCCTCCTTGGGCTGCTGCTCTGAAGGTGGAGAAATCTTTAAGGAAGTGACACCTCACTGGAGGAAGCAAGTGAGTCTGGTCTTGTTGTCTTGACATCAGTCCAACAGAGTCAGCTAACAGTGCCTCTACTGGGTCAAGGTGCCCCTATGCTAAGTAGGTGGCTGAGGAGTTTGCATACAAAATCTCAGCCTATTCCGCAGCACCCCTTCCCTCACTCTGCAGGGAATAAAACTGAGGCGCCAAGAGGTGACACTAAAGACAGGACTTGTCTTCCTCCTTCCCCAGGGAGTGGCAACCGCCCTCTGGTCGCATTGGGGGAACTTCAGTCCCCTGGGTTCTTGGACCTGTGTAGCTGTCAAAACCCTCTTCCTTTTCTTTCAAGGAGATGGCCATGATAAGGTTGTCCATGAGCTAGTGGACAGCCCCACAACTATGCCTGTGGGCAACACTAACTGGACGTAGGGGGTTAGATAGGAAAGTAGGAGGGGGTTTTTTAGGGGGTGCCCGGGATATATACATATATGAAATTGTCAAAGAATAATTTAAGACTATGATAGGGGGCTGGAGAGATGGCTCAGCAGTTAAGAGCAGTGGCTGCTCTTCCAGAAGATCTGGGCTCAATTTCCACCATCCACATGGCAGTTCAAAACCACCTGTAACTCCAGTTCCAGGGGAACCTATACTCCTTTACTGGCTTCTGTGGGAACCAGGCATGAACATGGTACAGACATACAAGCAAAATACTCATACACATAAAAAAAATAATAATAGTAGCTGGGTGGTGGTGGCACACACCTTTACTCCCAGCACTCAGGAGGCAGAGGCAGGTGAATCTCTGTGAGTTCGAGGGCAGCCTGGTCTACAAACTGAGTTCCAGGAGAGGCAGGACCAAACAAACAAACAATAAATAATAAACAAAAATATTCTAGGAGTGGTGACTATGGCTCAGTAGTTAAGGGCTGACCAGCTGCGTTCCAGGAACCCACATGGCAGAAAAAGCCACCATGCTACAGATTATCTTCTGGCTTTCATATGCATGCGCCACAGTGCGCCTATCTGAGCACATACACATTCAAACATAAATGTGAAATTTTAAAAAATTTAAATATACTCAATAAAAGAGAAGAATTAATTTAGCTAAAAAGCATATAAATAAAACAAATAAACGAGGCCCTCCTCACAAGCCCTGCCCATGTCATCCTGCTTACAGCTCCCCTTCCTTAGGGGCTTCCACAGTGGGCTGGACAACTCAACTTTTCTTCACTCCATCCTTTCTCATCCTTGTTCCCCATGAATGAGAACTCCCCTCTCCCTTTCTAAAGCCGCCCTTGCAGAGCTGAGAGCCAAAGGCAGAGCCAGTGACTTGCAGAATGAAGCAACAAGTTCACCCCCAGAAGCACTGGCTAGGGCTAGGAAAAGTGCCTCCAGAGGAAGGAGGGTCCAACCCCTGCCCTGAGGCTGCCAGAGGAGTCCCCCCTTACAGAGGTAGCAAAGGGGGCTCCGAAAACTGTGGGCTTTCTCAAGGCTGCACGGCGGGTGCGGACTTGAACTCAGAACGGACGTCCTCTGTGGTTGTACTTATGTCTCAAATAGGCAAATACAGAATAGAGATAACACGAAACTGGCTGAAGGAAGGGCGGAGATGTTCTCATTAATTAGACACGGGAAATGGCTGGCATGTGGAGCGGCCAGAGAGGGAAGTGGTCTGCTGAGGTGGAGCTGGAAAGCAGCTCCAGATGGTTACAGTGTTTGAGGTTTTGTTTTGTTTTGCTATCAGGGACAAAGGATAATTTGATTGAAATGGTGAGTCACCAGGTGCTTAGGGCTTAACAGCGACCTGCCAGGGCCACCCTCCCTCCCCCGACCTATTAGGCTGGGGCTGGAACTGAAGAATCAGGAGGAGGGAAGCCCACCCCCAAACTCCTTCTTTATCCAGACCCAAGAAAAACACTGGTTGCTACCTGGAGTCTGAAAGAGAGCGGCAGAGCTGAAGACAAAGAGGGGGAAGAAGGGCAGAGACTACAAAAGCCACAGTGTAGAGAAGCGGGAGCCATGGAGACCAGAGGGTGTTCTCTGGGGCTGGGACAGGTGCCCTAAGCGGTGACAGCTGCCAGCTGCCCCTGATGATGGGAACACAACAGGTGCAGACGCGCGGGGGTGGAAACTGAAAGGGAATCTGAGCAAACAACCTGGAGTTGGGTGCCTGTCCTAGCTCCTCCCAGCCTCAGGCTCATTGCCAACAGCACTTTCTGAGACCCTCCAGGACACACACACCCCCACTCACACTCCCCAGTTCCAAGTCTTGCAGGCAGCCTAGCTACCCTGTACTACACAGAGGGTTCACCATCCATGCCAAGCAGAAAGGACCCAAACAAGGAGGTGCCCAAAATCCTATGCCCAGGACAGTGTGTGCCAACTGGAATCCACACCCACAGAACCCCCAACTGGAAGCAAACATTTGACTGGGATAAGGGTAGATGGCTGTACACACCCCAACCACGTGGAGACTGGGAGCTTTGGCCTTGGAGCCACACAGTTGGCTCTGCCATCACATAGACAGGGCACACCACTGGACTTCTCTGAGGTTCTGTGGTCACTTCTCTAGTGGGGACATGAGAGAAGTACTCATGAGGAGCAAGGATACCTCTGCAAGGCAAGCACCTGGCCACTGTCAACTCAGGAATGCAGGGGAAGTGAAGAGGGATGGTCCCTGCTCCACCCAGGGAAAGGAGTGACTTGGGATGCTGTGTGTGAGCGGACCGTGTGTGAGCGGACCGTGTGTGAGCGGACCGTGTGTGAGCGGACCGTGTGTGAGCGGACCGTGTGTGAGCAGACTGTTACTCCAGGCAGAAGAAACAGAGGACCTGCTTCAGCAAGTGCCACCGCCTGTCACCAACCTTTACTCAGCCCTACACATCCTTCACCAAGCAGAGCACTCAGCTTTACACGTTACTGACACACGTGTACTCTATATACAAATACCATGTCAGAGGACTGGCCAGCAGCCAGTTTGGCTAAGAAAGGAGATTAAGCTTTGTCCCTTGTCACCTGGTTAGTGCTTTGGTTTTGGTCAGTGTGGAAAGCAGCCCTTGACCCAGTCACAAATGATAAATTGTCATCTAGAGTCTGTAAGGTTTGTCTCTAGAACATAATCTTTTGGGGAAAGGTAAGGAAAGGCAGACAATATGTTCAGGGGGAGGAAAAGTAGTGAGGACACCAGAGTGATGTAGGAGATAAGACATATGTCAGGGAATAAAACTCGTGCATCTGTAATGCGGAAATTCACCGGACTGATCCCTCCTGGATCAGAAGAAAAGCTGGCAGCTGATGTCGGGAGAATAAAACACATTCTACAGGGAGGAACCTTCTCCTGTCCCTCTCCCCGTGACACTCACACGCATACACTTGGCTGTCGTAGCTTAGCCAAGGCTCCCAAGACCCACCCCTTCTGGTGCCAGCCTTCTACACAGCTGAAACCACCCCAAATCTGGGAATACCCCCATGGGCCTCCTGCAGTCTGTATGCCTTCCTGTGTCTCTGGCTTCGTCCTTTTTCCTGTCCTTCCAAGGTTTGCAGAGGACAGCAGAGCTCACAGCCACTGAGCCAGGCCTCCCCTTGCTCCTGTATTCTACAGGGTCTCTTTCCAACTTTCTCCCTCAGACAATGGACATCAGCAGCACAACAGAGTGATGGCCCAGGACCCACAAGGGCCCTGACTCTAGGATCAGACACTCCCAGGAAAGCCAGTGATAGCCAAACGCTAGCGGTCTTGTGACTCCAACACTTGCTGCTACCATTGCGGTCTCTGCTTGGGGTCCTCACTGAAAAGGAGTCCCTTGGGTGACAAACCCCAGGTGTCCATTTTCTCTTCCGAAAAAGGACTGAGAAGGGCAGTGCCTACCTGCTACAAAGACAGGAGGAAGAAACAAGGTCCTTAAGGCAGTGTATCCAGAACAACCTAGAAGTCCCAGGAAGTGTGGTCTAGATGGAGCCTCAGTCATGAATGAGACATGAAGGCCCCATCATGTCCCCATCTTGCTGTAAACAGCAGAGTCAGATTTAAACTCATTTCCTTCTACCCAGTTGAGACATTTTAGCCTTCCACCTGCCCATCCCATGGAGGCTTCCCTGGAGAGTTTGCATGCCCTCAAGAACCTTCTCTCATGTAAAAATAAAGACAAGTGAACGCTGCAATGGCTAACTTTTGTTGTCATTTTTGCTGGATTTAGAGTCACCATGGAAACAAATCTCTGGGCCTGTCTGTGAAAGATTTTCTAGATTAGATTAATTAAGGTGGGAAGGCCCATCCTAAATGGGGTGGTACCTCTCAACTGTCTTAGGTCTCAGACTAAATAAAACTCAGAAAGCGAGCTGAGTACAAGATTCATCTCTGCTTCCTGACTGTGGATACAATGTGATCAGCCATTTTTTTTTTTGCTTCCTGACTATGGATACAATGTGACCAGTCACTTTCTATTTCCTGGCTATGAATGTGACCAATCACTTTCTGCTTCCTGACTGTGGATACAATGTGACCAACCACTTTTTGCTTCCTGACTGTGAATACAATGTAACCAGCCACTTTCTGCTTCCTGACTGTGGATACAATGTGAACAGACTTTTTTTTTTGCTCCAGTCACCATAACTTGCTAGGCATGAGAGACAGCATCCCTTGGAACAGTTACAACTTAGAGTCGTAATCCAAAATAAATTGTTTCTTCCTTGGGTTTCTTTTGTCATAGCAATAAGACAAGTAACTGATATACAAATCAACAAAGAAAATTACATCTGCTGTTGTCATCTTGAGATATTTGCCCTGGGCTCCAGAAGAAGAGGCCATCACTGGGAATTTGGCACCCTCAATGATGACACTGAGTCTTGGGGACACTAACTATTTGGTGTAGATCTCACAATTACAAAGCAGCTAAACTAAGATTAAAATACACATCTGAACTAGTGGTGGTGGTGCATACCTTTAATCCCAGCACTCGAGAGGCAGTGGCAGGAGGATCTCTCTGAGTTCGAGGCTAACCTGGTCTACAAAGTGATTCCCAGAACAGCCAAGTTACACAGAGAAATCCTGTCTTAAAAAAAAAGACATGTATCTGCTGACATCATTACCCAAACACTTGCCCCTCTGCGTGGCTACAAGTCAACTCCTTCTGTCTTCCAGCTCCTCCCAGGGTTCAAGTCACCAACATCATCCTGACTGGGACTTACTCTCACTGTTGCTACCTCCACAGGGCTGACAGGTTGGTCTTTCTGTCTGAAATTCCTGAGCACCTCAGGATAAATTTAATCTCTCTGGGAAGCATTAGGTACTCTCTGAATTGGCCCCATCCAACCCATGGATCTGGCCTCATCAACCATGAAATCTACCCTCCCCCCAAAGTATTCCACGCATACAAGTCATGAGTCCTAGAATACAGCCACATCTCAAAGTCCTGTGACTCTGAACATTGTTTCCCCAACCCAGCACATCCTTCCCACACTACTTACCACTGCCTGAGATCATCCCAAAGCCCCAAGGCAGAGTATCCTATCCAAGGCAGGTCAGCCATGCAGGGACTTTTTCATTCTTGGGACAACATGGATGCCTAGAACTTAACATGGTGGCATCCTATAGCTCTGCCAAGAGTATTTTACACAGGCAAGGAGAAAATAAAGAATAAAGCAGAGGGGAGACAGGAACTGGTGGTATACAGTCCTGGCTTTGACTCATCTCTCTACTTTCCAGCATTCAGTCTGTAGCCTAGAGATTAACTCTCCTAACCTCCATGTCCATTGTGGCCCCTGTGGGCCCAGTAGGACCCCAAAGTGATAGACCACCAGCCTTTTACCACATGACCCAAGGGGTGGCCCTCCTCATTCCCTTACATGTAAGCCTGCCAACATGTAAGCTAAGCCAAGAAGCTAAGCACTGGATGTGTCCTGTACACTGAGGAGGCTGAATACCCAGCTTTATCTGACCATCTTTACTGCAGGCTGCAGAGGCACAGCCCCCTCCACCCACTGAAGGACCCCAAAGGAAGAGACGATAAATGCCCTACACCTAGCATCTCCCAGGCTCTCCTGACTCAGGTGGCAGTGGGAAGAGCACCCCCAGCCGTCTGCAGGAACCAATTATGGCATCTTGTTCAAGCCCACACCTTCCAAGAAGAAAAAAGTCTGCTGTGATTGCCTGTCCCTTCTCAGTCTGTTGGTTTCTTCCCCTTCTCTTTCTCATTTAATGACAGGAAGCTGAGATCAAGAGAAATCTCTCCCCTGGCTATTCCTGGCAGGAGGGAAGTTCTGAAAGAGGGGCTAAGCAGCCACCCCCTCAGGTGACAGTGGGCACCAAGCCTGCCAAATCCCATGGGTTTGTTCAGCCTTCACAGGAACTATTAAATAGGGCTGGTCCCATTGAACAGATGAGGAAAGTGAGGTTTTAGGAGATTAGATGATTTGTTTAAGCCACTTGTTTTCAACAAGACCATCACGGACATGGTGGCAGACTCTCCAACATCTGTCCTGGTCCACGATGACACAATGCTCAACCCTGGTTCCACATCTGCATTGCCTCTGGAAGCCAGAAAATGACTAATATCCACATTCCAGCCAGACTAATGAACAAAGACTCTCTATGGAAAAGCCCAAGCAAAGCAGTTTGGAATTTTGTTTGTCTCTGTGGGGTTGGGGGTTGAAGTCAGGACCTGGCATAAGTTAGACAAGAACTCTACCACTGGTCCACATTCCTAGCCTTTGGCTTTGGGAGGCAGGGTCTCAGTATGTTTCTCAGGCTGGCAGTGAACCCACTGCGCAGTCCAGGATAGACTTAAACTCAAGGTCCTCTTACCTCAGCCCAAGCCCCACCCCCACCCCACCCCTACCCTGAGTGCTGGGATTAAAAGCACAAGCCTCCATACCTGAGGACAGGTGTGGTTTCTAAGCTCTCCAGATGGCTCACGTGCCGTTTCCACTAGTTCATGCCAGTCATGTGGCCCTATCCCTCTTGCCAGTGACTAGAGAATGACCGTGTGACCCACATCTAGCCAATGAGGCATGGTGGGAGGACTGCTGGGTGATATCTTACACACACACACACACACACACACACACACACACTAAATAGTTTCCTTGCTCTTCAGGAAAAAGTGCCAGAGAAGCCATTCTCTTTCCTCCAGAGGCTGTATGTCTGGTTAGGATTCTGATGTGGGATGTCCTTCTGTAAATGTGCTGCTTTTTATTGGTTAATGAATGAAGCTGTTTTGGCCAATGACTTAGCAGAGTAAAGTCAGGCAAGAAATCTGAAGAAAGATATAGAGAAAGTGGGCAGAGTCAGGGAGACACCATGTTATGCCAAAGAAGAAAGATGTCGGCACTTACCTGTAGGCCACAGATCATGGTGATACACAGATTAATAGAAATGGTTAATTTATGATATAAGAGTTAGCTAGAAATATGCCTAAACTATTGGCCAAGCAGTGTTGTAATTAATATAGTTTCTGTGTAATTATTTGTCTAGGTGGCTAGGAAACAAACGAGCAATCTCCTTCTACAAAATAGCACTTAAAAAAAAAGAACTTTTAGACCCACAAAACTAGAGTCAATTGGAACTTCTTGGTAGTTGCATTTTTTTTTCAAATAGGCTCTATTTTATGACCACAAGAAGAAGCAGCTCCTTTAAGAAATGGCTTTCTGGTTCATGCTGGTGACATGGAATGGCTCTGACTATTTCAGGTGGTTCTGTTATGGGAAACTTGAATGGGGTTTGTGGGCAGTGTGCTGTGAGTTACTTGGTGGTGGCCAACTGCTTCCCAGAATTGGGGTGGTGAGCATGGCCCCCCACCCAGCAGTCCCAGAGCTGGCAGTGAACTACACCCACCATGTTAAAAGGCCAAGAGAGGTGGACACAGTGTCCAGGGCTGCTGCGACCAAGCTGCCTATCATTTTAAAAGTGTTCCTGATCAGAAAATCATTACAGATATGCAATAAAGACAGACTCAAACAGAAATAAAACTCTGAATGGGTCATAGTGTGTTTTAAAAATGAACGTAGGATTGGGAGAGAGAAGAAAAAGAGCATAGACAGTTATAATATAAATAGACACATAAATATTAAAAACAGAATAAATAAGCCATGTAAAGGTGGAAAATACAGAGAGTATGGATTGTGTATATTATTGTGTTTTCTTTGAATTTTTTGATTGCAGAGAGACATTTGTTTCTGGGAACTGCTATGTTAAACTAACATATATATTTTAAAGACATCTTAACTTCAAAATTTGAGTCTAAGGATATGTTACTTTGGAAAAGAGGTTCTGCCTTTGTTTCCACAGAAGATGAGAACCTATGGATTCCTTCCAGGCTAATGTGGTTTTGATGGAACAAGAACTCCCCAGGAAGGTGTCTATTGTTGACTGAGGTTTCTGTCCTTCCCGGTTCCTGCAGCCATTAAGTCCCAAAGAAATCACAGAGAGGCCTACATTAATCATAAACTGATTGGCCCATTAGCTCAGGCTTCTTATTAACTAATTCTTAGAACTTACATTAGCCCATAATTCTTGTCTGAGTTAGCCACGTGGCTTGGTACCTTTTTTGACGAAGGAGTCACATCTTGCTTCCTCTGAGGCTGGGTCACAACTCCAAACTGAGCTTTCCTCTCCCAGAATTCTCCTGTTCTCATTGACCCACCTCTATTTCCTGCCTAGTTGCCACACCTATACTTCCTGCCTGGCTACTATCCAGTCAGCATTTTATTAAACAAGTACAAGAAACAAATCTCTACAGGGTAAAACCATTGTCCCACAGCACTCCATGAACCCTAAGCATGTTTTGCCCAACAAACAGCAGGAAGCAGTTTGGAGAAAACTATGCCCAAATTCCTAAAATGCTTGTTTGTAAATGTTTGTTTTCATTTTTAAAGGGTTGGTTATAATTGATTAATGGTCACAGCCAATTTCTTAAAAATAATAAGGGGATATGATATAGAATTAAATACCTTGCACTGGTATGGATCTTGGTCTATTGATACAAATTTAAGGTTGATTTTGTTACATTGTGTATATGTATTTCTGTTTCTGTTTAAGATTATGTTTATATAGTACATTTAAAAATTAAAGGTTAATAGATAGTCTAGAATAGTCAAATTTAGTCATGTTAGTTAGGTTTTCTAGATAAACATATATTTCAGTTAGATAGATAATCTTCAACTCTTCAAAGACCTACAGAATATAGCATTTAAAATGTTTTAAGAACTTAAAATTTTCTCAACAGTGAGACATATCTACTTCTAGAAACACCAGTTACTTCAGAGAGGTAAATGGGCATTGAAACTCATTATGGAATTTGCCTTCAATGTGACAAGGCTAGCCATTTGAGCAAAAAACTATTCTAGTCTGGACTGCTGCTGTTTTTTGTTTTTTGCTTTTTTTTTTTGATACAGGGTTTTGCTGTAGTTTTAGAGCCTGACCTGGAACTAACTCTTGTAGACCAGGCTAGCCTTGAACTCACAGAGATCTACCTGCCTCTACCTCTTGAGTGCTGGGATTAAAGGCGTGTGCCATCACTGCCCGTCTTTTGTCTGGACTACTTTATGGTATGTTGTATTAACTGGACATGTAGGACCCACAGAAAAGTGACTGCTGAACTTGTCAAAAGACAGGATGGTCCTTTGGGGTTCCTGCTTTCACAGAAGAAACTGCCAGACATTCTGCAGGACACAAAGGAAAGTGACAAACTGCCAGTAGAGGTGAAACACTCTTTCAAATTCCCTGCTTCATGAAAAAGTCTGAGGGGTACTATGGGCCTGTATACTGAAGATGGATGCCCCAATGGTACAGAAGAACTTTGGGTGGCTGTCCAGGCAGCGAGATGTCTCTGTCAATTCTAGAACTTTGGAAGCTGTTTACAATGAATTTCCTGTTTACTTAGGTAATATTATATCCTTCTGGGGTCTTTGAAGAGTTGAAGACAGAGAGTTATAGTTTTCCTAGTTATGATAAAAGATTAATTAGATATAAAACTTTAGACTCACAAAGATAAGATAGATGCTAGAATTTTTTCCTTGATTTTCCAAATGTAAATGGACTAAATATTATAACTATAATTCTTTCTTGATAACTGGTTTGTATATATAATTTTTCTATGTTAAAGTTAAAACCTTCCTTTTATTTAGACAGAAAAGGGGAGATGATCTGGGATGTTCTTCTGTATATTGCTTCTGTATATGTTGCTTTTATTGGTTAATGAATAACGCTGTTCTGGTCAATGATTTAGCACAGTGAAGTCAGGTAGGAAATCTGAACAGAGAAATAGAAAGAGAGCAGGAGGAGTCAGGGAGAGGCCATGTAACTGCTGAAGGAGAAAGAAAGATGCCAGAACCATACCGGGTAAGCCACAGCCTCATGGTGATATGGAGAATAATAGAAATGGGTTAATTTAAGATGTAAGAGCTAACTAGAAATATACCTGAGTCATTGGCCAAACAATGCTGGAATTGATATAGCTTCTTTGTGATTATTCAGGTCTGTGCAGCCAGGAAATAAACATGCAGTCTCCTTCCACAGGATTCCTCTGATGGCCTTGACATATCACTAGACTAGAAAAAAACCCTACCAAAAGTGGCGGAGCTGCCCTGGCCCACTTAAAATCCACCTATCCCAAAAGTTCTATTTGTATCAGGAATTCTCACTCCTCACTGATAAAGTCAGTCCAGGGTAAGGTTTGTTATTTGCAATAGAGGCCTGAGGTGGCTGCTGCAAATCCTTTTTATATAAAGAACTTTCAAATTTCAACAGTAAGAAAATAACTCAATAAAATATAGTGAACATAGAATTAAACAGACATTTTCATTTTTTAGAAGTAAAATATATTTGGCTAAGGGCTTGCCCAGCATGCAAATACCAGGGTTCTGTTCCTGGCTCAGCAAAAACTAGCCACAGTGGTACAACCTGCCATCCTGGGGTTACACCTAGAAGGTAGAAACAGGAGGACCAGAAGTTCAAGGTCTGGGGCCTGTGGGTAAAAGTCCTCGCTGAGCAAACCTGGGCCTGGAACCCATGCAAAGGTGGAAGAACCAACTCCATAGAGCTGTCCTCTGACCTCCACACATGCTCTGAGACATACATCATGCACACAAATACAGTAATATTAAATGAGAATTTTAAACAAAGTTCAAGGTCATTCTCAGCTACATGGCAAGTTTGAGGCCAGCCTGGGATATACGAGGCTGTCATCCAAAAAAAAAAAAAAATCAGATGTGTCTGGACCAAGTGTGAGACATTCCATCATCAAAGAAGCAGACAAGCATGTCTGTGCACAGGCTTGAAAGGCAAACCCTCTTTTAGGAGCTTCATATTGGCTCCACACTGAAAGCAACCCACAAGCCCATCAGCGGATGAGCAGGTAGATTCAGCTACATCCATACCATGAAATACCACTCAGCAAGGAAAGGCACCAGGCTATGGTCGACAGCCCAGCATTTTGGATGAATTCAAAGACAGCTGTACTGAGTGGAAGAAGTTGGAGGGAGAAAGAGAGCATCATCCTATAAGATTCCATTTATAGCTAACTCTAAAATGCCAACCAAACACAGCAAAAGGAAGGAAATCCTTGAGTATGAGGTGTGGAACAGGAAAGATAAGAGCAACAGCAGTAGCGGGGAAAACCCCTAAATGCACAAGGACATGTCTGGGAGTGACAGAGGTGCCCCCTGACTTGATAGTGCTGAACACTTCACTGATATATACACGTGTGTCAAGACACATCAAATTGCACACATATGTGTTGTACATGATATGTTAGACTTCAGTAAAGCTGTATTAATAAAAAAAAGCCTCAAAGCATTTGAGTTTGAGAAGATGGGATAAGGAAAGAAAATTTCTATTTCTATACAAACTAAGTTGAATCACTTCCTCAAAAAAAAATTAAAAATAGAGTTGTCATATGAGCTGACACTTCCACTTTGGGGAATAAACACAAAAGGACTGAAAGCAGGGATCCTGTCAGCTATGTGTGCACCCATGCTCACACAGCATCCTTCCCAACAGGCCAAACGTAGAATAAACTGCAGTGCTTGTGAGCAGACTGTGCGGAGTGAGCGTGTCCTCGTGTGGATGAGCATTCATGCCCTGGACACGGCCATATCCAGACCTGGAGGGCTCAGACCCATGGGGATCGCAAGGCCTCTCTGGGTGAGGCCAAAGGGCCTTCCCCTGATGGAGCCTCCTCCTCCTGATGACAGCATCCTGAGACTGTTCTCCCACATGAGCCTCTGCCGACATCAGCTAGCCCACCTCGTCATCCAGCTGTCTGTAATAAAAGCACGGAGTTTCCAGACTGCTGGCGCTTCTCCATCAGAGCACACGACCCACCCGATCACGGTTTTCTGCACGTGTGCCTGTAGTTTCTCTATTCCCTGCCCTAGTCAGGTCACTCCCAAAGCCATGCAGGTTACAGGAGCATATGAATGGATAGGCAAAATATGGTGTATAAATACAAGACAATATCATCTCATCTTACAAAGGAAAGAACTTTCTGTCAAGCAGGATGGTGCATGCATTTCATCCCAGCACTTGGGAATGGGCAGCAGGTGGGACTCTGTGAGTTCAAGGCCAGCCTGGTCTCTGTAGTGAGTTGCACCCATCCAGGGTGACATAGTAAGACCCAGGAAATAAATAAATAAATAAATAAAATAAAAAGGGAAAAAGTTATGATGTAAATTACATCACAAATAAACCTGGAAGACACAGTGCTAAATGAAACATACCATTTACAAAGGACAAATACTATACAGCTTCAGTTATCTAAGACAATAGAGTAATCAAGTTGGTAGAGACTGAAAATAGAATGTGGTCACCAGGGACTGGGGGCCATGGGAACCAGGCAGCCACTGATCCAGACTTTCAGTTTGGGAAAATGAGAAACTGGAGATGGAGGTAATGACATTTACAAAACAGCACACATATTTAACACCACCAGACTTTACACTTCAAAAAGTGATTGAGAGGCCGGGAATAGTGGTGCATGTCTTTAATCCCAGCACTCAGGAGGCAGAAGCCGGCTGATCTCAGTGAGAGTCAGGTGAGACCCTATCTCAAAATTAAAACAATAAAATAAAATAAATAAATAAAGATGATACATGCCTGGAATTTCAGGCTCAGGAGGCAAAGGCAAGAATATCAAGAGTTCAAGGTTATCCTCAGCAACACCATAAGTTTAAGATCAACAGGGCTTCCTGACAGCTTGCTACAAAAGAACAACAAAATAACAAGAAGGCGGCTGAGCCCGGGGCTGAGTCCTGGCCCGACAGGTGTACGTGCACCACAAGCCTTCACATGAAAGCATAGGAGCCATGTAAAAGCTGGGTGCACTTTGTCCTCTGATCTCACATACAAACATGTGTATACACATATGTATACACACGTACACAGAAACAAATATTTAAATAAAGTACAAAAGAAGCTGAATATTTTAAAAGACCCCAGTCCCTTAAAAAGTGCTGTTAAAGGGCAGCAGACGTGTCTCAGCGGTTAAGAGCACTGATTGCTCTGGCAGAGGACCCAGCACTCGCATGGGGCTAACAACCATCTGTCACTCCAAGTGCCTAGACATATATGCAGGCAAAATCCCAAATAAAAATAAATAAATCTCAAAAAATATGTAAGTGTTCTTAAGAATCAAGTGTAATGGTGCACGCCTATAAAACAAGCCCACGGAAGTAGAAGCAGGAGGATCAGAACTAGTTCGAAGTCATCCTTGGCTATACAGAGCATTTGAGGTTAGCCTGGGCTACAAGAGACCCTGTGTTCAAAAAAGGGGAAAAGGTGCCATTAAGTTATGGACGGACAGGTGTGACGGTTAGTATCAGTTGTCAACTTGACAGAATTTAGAATTGCCTAGGAGACAAACCTCTGGGCATGTCTGAGTTGCTAGGATATGCTAACAGAGCTGAGAAGACTACCTCATACCTCAATTTGGCCAGCACCATTCCACCGGCTGGGGGTTCAGACTAAATAAAAAAGAGGAAGTGAGTTGAGCAACGACATCTATCTCTCCGCTGCCTTGACTGCGGATGCCCTGTGACTAGAGCTTCTGCCTCGATGGACCGTACTCTGACTGCAAGCCAGAATGTGCTGGGAATTTGGCATCTGTATCTCCAGTTCCGGAGATCGAGTGGTCTTCAGGTCTCCTGGGGCACCTGAACTCACACACACACACGCCCTGAGGACAATAATAATATACTTTCTAATGCCCTCCTTGTTCCGGGGAGGAGCGTCAGACTCAACCATCCCTCAGAGACGTGAGGGTCTTGGCACAGACTTGAAGATTTCCTCTCTGAAACACCAAGCCCTGGCCCGAGCACTCGGGACAATAAGAGAAGGGAAAGCAGCGGGTGCCGTGGTATGTGCCTGCAATGCCAGCACTCGGGAGGCCGAGGGGTGCCGTGGTGTGTGCCTGCAATGCCAGCACTCGGGAGGCCGAGGGGAGCCATGATACGCCTGCAATGCCAACACTCGGGAGGCCAAGGCAGAAAGATCGCTGCAAGGTCTAAGTCAATCCAGTCTGCAAAGTGAGTTCAAGGCCAACCAGAGCTAACAGAACCCTGTCTCAGGGTGCGTGGAGGCGATACCACGAAAGTGACCTTTATAAAGTTATAAATGCCGCCCCTGGACCCCCAGAGCCGTATTCACTCCTGAGCACAGTTGGTAGAAGCTCGGTGCTCCCTTTGCGGACCATGGCCACTGTGGGGAGTGGGCAAGGCTATAAAATATAAAAGCTCATCTTGTAAAAATTAAATTCCGTAAGTTTTGTTGTTTATTTTTGTTTTATTTTGTTTTGCTTTTTTAGTTTTTTGAGACAGTGTTTCTCTGTATAGCCTTGCTGCTGTCCTGAAACTTGCTCTGTAGACCAGGCTGGCCTTGAACTCACAGAGATCTACCTGCCTCTGCTTTCCAAGTGTTGGGATTAAAGGTGTGCACCACCACCACCCAGCTTTTTTTTTTCTTTTCTTTTTCTTTTTTTTTTTTTTTTTTTTAAGCAACAGGCAGGGATATGGAGAACCCACATAAAAACTGCTAACATAACAGCACAGACATGTGTCACCACTGGGAAGGAGACGAGTGGATCCCTGGGGCTCTCTGACCAGCTAGCCTCATCTATTGGACAAGCTCCCAGCTGGTGAGAGACCCTGAGGTTGTCCTCTGGCCTGCACATGTACTAACGTGCACACACACACACACACACACACACACACACACACACACACAAATAATAATAATAATAATAATAATAATAATAATAATAAGCTGAAAATGATGTTGACTTGTAAGGAAAAAGCACCCATTCTCCATACTGCCATTCAGACTGCTCTCCAGCGGGAGGCCTGCTAATGCCCTAGGGTGCGCATACATACACTCAGATCCAGCCTGTGTGTGTTCGCACAGGGCGGCGGGATCCTGAGTGCGCTGCACAGCAGCAAGCAGGACGAGGAGCCAGAGCTCTCCATCTCTGCACCATCCCCTCCATCGCTGCCTTCTAATGCCCTCAAGCCTCCTCCGCCAGCCGGATTGAAAGCATAGCCCCCCCACCCATAATCCCTAGCGGCGCCCCTCATGACTTCTCTCCCCACTGTTCACCATCTGACATCCCATATGGCACCTCCTCTGCCCCTCCCAACCTGCTTTTCCTCCGAAGAAGATAGCTATGACACAGGGAATTTGCCCAAAGCTCTACCCAAGTACCTAGAACAGTGCCTGTTACAGTCGGCCTGGAATAAATGTTGGTTGAGAGAAAGGAATGAAGCAAAAGATAGAGGGAAAAGGATAAGACAGAAGGAGAAACACAGCACTCGACATCCAAACGGCTCGTGCCGTGTGTGCTGCTACAGATGGCTTTTTAGAAAAAGATTATTCGTTTTTATTTCAAGTGTATAAATGTTTTGCCTACACATATGCATGTCCACCATGTGTGTGCCCAGTATCTATGGAGGCCAGAGAGGGTGTCATATCCCCTGGAACTGAAGTTTACTGACAGTTTTGAGCCACCACGTGGGTGCCGGGAACACACACTTGTGTCCCCTGCAAGAGCAGCCAGTGGTCTTGCCCGTGTCTCCGGCCCTCGCGTTGCTTTTATTCTCTCAACAATATAAGGGCCGTTCTCAACTCACTGTCAAGAACTGTGAGTCATCCTGAGTGTGGAAAAGTTGGTAGAACGCTCGCCTAGCATGACTTAATCCCAGTGCTGCATAAAACCTAAGCGGGGAGACACAGAACCCCAGCCCTCGGGATGAAGGCAAAAGGAGCCGAAGTTCAAGGTCATCTGTGGCTGTGTGAGGCTAGCCTAAGTTACGTGGGACTTTGTCTGACAAGAACGAAAACCAAGGAAAAGAAAAGGGGAAAAGAGAAAAGAAAGATGCCAGGGCCCTAATGGGGTTTCACTCAGAGACCAGCGAGACAGCTCACAGGTAAGGGCGCTTGCTGCCAAGCCTACGACTCGAGTTCAATTCCAGGCACCTACATGATGGAGAGAACCAACTCCTACAGTGGTCCTCCCCCAAATAAATAAATTTATTGTGGTAAAATATGCATGACGTAATACTTACCATCTTAGCCATATTATTGGGGTATTAAGTATCCAGTGTCATTCCACAAAACCAGCACGCCGCCCCATCACACGCTAACTCCCCACTCCCTCCCCTCCCCATCTCCTGGTGGCCACCACTCATTTTCAGTCTCTATATACTGACCACTCTAAGAACCTCACAGAAGTGCAATGAATCAGAATTTGAGGGTCTGGGAAGTGACCAGCGGTAGAGCCCGCACCTTAGCTCATGCAAGGTCAATATTTGGGTAGCTGTGGCTGCTAGGGGCAATGCATGCGTGTGATTGGTTGGTTTTTTTGTATTTTGTACTTAGTCAAGGCTCACCTGGATTGTATGTTAGATCAGAAATTCCTCCCTTTTTAAACTGGATAATACAGACCATAAGCATTGTAGTGATTTGAATAACAGTGCCCCCCATAGGCTCACAGATTTGAATGCTTGGTCACCAGGGAGTGGCACTATTTGAAAGGATTAGGAGGTGTGGCCTCGGAGGAACCGTGTCACTGTCGGGGTGGACTCTACGGTTTCAAACGTCCACGCCAGCCTTTGGACCAGGATGGAGCTCTCAGCTACTGCTCCATCACCGTGTCTGCCTGTGTGCTGCTATGTTCCCCACTACGCTTACAGTGGACTGAGCCTCTGAAACTGTAAACCAGCCCCCAGTAACCGCTCTGCTTCATAAGAGCTGCCGTGGTCGTGGTGTCTCTTCACACTAGGACATGCATACAGCACACCTTGCTTACATGCCTGTCTGTTGTTGCACACTTGAGTAGTTTCCATGTTTTAGATCTGAGGACAATGCTGTCATGAACAGAGTGCCAGGGTTTCTTCAAGCCCCTGCTTTTAGTCCCCTTTCACATTCCCAGAAGTGACTCTGCTGGATCGCATAGCGCTTTGATTATTAATTCTCCAGTGATTGGTCAGGCTATCTTATACAGTGGCCATCCCATTACATACTCGCACAGTCTTCCGGTCTGTCTACATCCTGCCCACACCTTGCTAATTTCTGTTTTCTTGATAGGAGTCATCCCAGTAGCTAGAAGCGATACCCCATGCTTTGGGGCTGCATTTCCCTAAAGACCAGCAGTACTTAAACATCATCTTACTTGCTTCCCAGAGGTTCATATATCTTATTTGATTAGAGGTTATCATGATCCACTTTACCTGTTTTTCAAAGGTAGTTATTTTGTTTTCAGCTTTAGGAGCGCTCTATAAATTCCAGATATGCATCCTTTAGCAGACATGTGACTTGCAAATATTCTTCTCTCATCCGATGATTTGCCTTTTCACTCTGTTGATACCGGTTCTTGCGTTCATTTGGAGTTTTGTTTGTTTGCTTTGGGTTTTTTTTTTTTGAAATAGGGTCCCCCTCCCCATGTTATTTATGTTAGTTTTAAACTAGTGGGCACAAGTGATCCTCATGTCCCAGCCTCCTAAGTGGCTGGGCCTACAGAGGTTTTACACCGTTGTCCGAGGTATGAATTTTAAACTGTCTATGAAATCCAGGTTCTCTGTTTTCTTTTTGTCAGAACAGAACACAATCCAAGAATGGAGTCGTGACAATTCTGATTGCTTGTGAGAAAACTCTAAGAAAACAAAGCAAGAGTCTTGTGACCTCAGTTTCTTCAAAACACAGGATTGCTCTGGGAATGTGTTTTTGTCCCATGCAGCTTGTCCTTGTGATTGTAAACTTTACTCGGGGGACTCTTCCTAACCCTCAGAGGATAAACTATATAAACGGATTCTCTGAATAAAAAGTTGGTACCACAAGAGACTTTAACCCACCTCATTTTGGGGTCCCGCTCTCCCCTTCTGGATGCCAATGAGAGTAGCGACCTTTCTGTCACCTGTGCTTTGGTGTAACACCCAGGAAGCTGTCACCAAATCCAGGGTCATGGCATTCGTCCCTGTGCTTTGTTCCCAACATTTTCATAGTCTTAGGAGTTACCAATAGAGTTATGGATCCATTTTTAAATGTTAACCCACCCCCTAATTGTTCCCACCACATTTGTTGAAAAGACTGTCCACCATCAAACAGGCTTCCTCTCCCTGGAAAACACCGACCACACAGCAGAAGGCTTCCTTTGATTCTGTTCGGTACCATCCATCGACACGGCTGTCTTTCAGGGCCACCTGCTGTGGCTACTGCTTGGTTATAGCAAGTGTGAACATCAGCAAGTGTCAGTCCTCCACCTCCGTTCTTTTACAGAATTTGCTACGTGTGGTCTTTGGAGAGTCTGCTGCCCGCCCCCACACCCCTTGCCAAATGAAGACCCACTAACCTCTGAGAGCCCCTGCGCTGTGCCAGCCACACTGCTCCCAGGCCTCTCTCCCTTCTGGACCTCCGTCCTTCTCTGCTTCCCTTACTGCACTTCTCCAACGACTCTGCAAGGTTCCACACTGTCCACCCTGTCACACTCTGTCCACACAGTTTCAGGCGACACCATAGCTGACATGTTCCAGCCATGACCTCTCCCCTAAGCTTCAAGCTCACACTGGGGAACCGTGGACCCAACATTTCCCCAGGTTATACCCTGACCAGAACTCCACCCCTATCCTTCCTTGTAATTCTCCTCTCTGCCTGAGCTCCTGAGGGAGCACTGTCCTCTTGGTCACCTCTCCCTCACCACTCATGCCATTTATGCACCATGGCAGCCAAGCTCACCTCTTTGGACTTCAGATTCATCCCTTGAACAGCTCCCATCTCATCGCTCCTAAATTCATCAGCCACAGACAATGATCCACAGCGAAAGTGATTCTGAGACGCTTTAGAGAAACCCTCTTTCTGTGGGGTACAGGAGTTGGGCACAGAGCACTCTGTAAATGCACTGCTAATGATACACCTTTATCAGAAGCACCTCTTGTGATGTTTATTGTTCCTTTCAATTAGGGAAGATGTTGGGGCCCAGGATAACTGACTCTCTAATTGAGAGCTGGCAGATCCTTTTCTGGTGCCTGGGTCACCTTAAGAAAAGGACTGTCACCCAAATAGTTTGCCAGAACTTGTTCCCACAACCGTTTGCTGGTGAAGGCTCTGTCCCAGCCATAATGGAGACAGAGTTTGTCACCACAATTCCCCACAGTCCTGTGACCCTGCGGCCATTCTTGTCCTTTAAGAGAGGAAGCTATTCCCTTCACTCCTGGCTCAGCAGAAGGCCAGTGGGTGATGCAAATACACTCTTTCAGGTACATACATGGTGGGGCTGCTGTGATTGGTGCAAGTGTGCCCTTCATTTGCATGAATGACTGACCGTGCTGTGATTGGCTGATACAGACAATACATTTCATTTGTGTGATGAACTGCTGTAATTGGTGCCAGGTGGCTCTGATGCTTATCCTCCTGTCCACATGAGAAGGCTATTCACCTCAGGGTGTGTGTGTGTGTGTGTGTGTGCGCGCGCGCGTGCCAATGGAAGAGACTGTCTCACTCCACCTTCAGATGTTGAGACATTAGAATGAAAGACTTTTCTTACATATCTATCTGTTTGTTTGTTGCTATTGTTGTGTCTGCTTTTGGTCCTTGTCATTAATAGAGTGGATCGATACCAAGAGTCTGATAACAGACAGAAGAAACTGGAAGCAGCAATGAAGCCATACTAAGAAGGCAGTTAAAGAGCTAGAGAGTGGGACTGGGAGACTGCTCAGTGGGTAAAGTACTTGTCAAGCAAATGCAGGAATGCGAGTTCAAATCCCCAGAACCATATAAAGCCAAATGCGGTGCATGTGTCTGCCATCCTGATGCTCCTATGGCAAGATGAAAGAAGAGAAAAGAACTCCCATGGACCAGCCTGGCATACACTACATCGAACAACAGAGAACTGCTCTTGTCTCTCAGGGTGGAAGGTGAGGACCAACTGGGTGAGAGGGGGTGGGAGAGGAGGGGGGCGGGGACGCTGTCTCCTGGCTTCCACACATACGCCTTAGTGTGCATGCACCCTTACTCCCACACACCAGTGTGTACACATCTACACCAAGAGTTCCAGAGAATGGTGAGGACAGAAATGACAGGGAGTGGAGAAGAGAATGACAAAGATGGCCAAAGAGCTGAGGATAAGAAATTACGGTCCCTGTTGACTGAAAGAGTTCCAAGGACCAGCCGAGCCTCAGGAGCCAAGGGTGTCAGATACCTTGTACCTAAGAGCTTCGATACTCGCTACTGTTGAAGACTGAGGAGCCCAAGGTGCTGAACCTGAGAGCTGTAACATTTATCACGGTTTACAGCATTTGAAGGCTCCAGAAACTGCGGCCTGTACGGGAGTTCTAAAACTAGGTGTCACTTGCCGCCACCGCTGCCGGCTGCTGCCCACTGTTGCTAAAAGCTGAGGATTACAGTAGCTGCCAAGCTCCAGGACCCCGGTTAATGCCCACAGCAATAAGCCTCTAACAGCAAAAACACAGAGCCATAATCCTCTGGCTTCTAAAGCCCGGAGTAGTGAGCCCCTAGTTCTCGGGGTTCAGAGCTCTAACTGCCTGGGTCGGCCAACCCAGCCCTGAGATGAGTTAGTTTTAAATGTCAACTTGCCTTAGCCTAGCATCACCTGGGAAGATTGGCTCAGAGAGGAATTATCTAGATCAGATTGGCATGTGGCCATGTATCCTTGTCTGCTTTCTGTGGCTGTGCCAAAACACTGAGACCAGAAGCAACTTACGGAAGAAAGAGCTGATTTGGGTTTACGGTTCCAGAGAGTCCCTAATGTCACATGGACTATAGCAAAGGCAGTGGAGGCGGGGCCGCGAGCAGCCTAGAGCAGGAAGTGGAAAGATCACATCTTCGACAACAAACAGGAAGCAGAGAGTGAACTGGAAGTGGGGTGAGGCTCAAGCCCACCCACAGTAAGGTACTTCCTCCAGCACGGCTCCACCTCCGAAAGATTCCACCACAAACTGGGGACCGAGAGTTCAAATACCTGAGCCTATTGGGGGATGTTCCTTACTTAAACAACCACAATATGTCTGCGGGAGAATGGCTTTGACTGTTACCACCCCCGACCTGGGCCCTGACCTGTGTAAGGGAGCGAAGCTAGCTGAGCAAATACATATGGACGCCTTTGTCTCTCTGCTCCTGGCTGGGATGTGAGAACAGCTGCCTGCGTTCCTGCCTTGACTTCCTCAGAATGATGGACTATATCTTGGACTTGGACTTGTAATCTAAATAGGCCCTTTCTTCCCCTAAATTGCTTATTGTTGGCTGTGTTATCACAGCAAGAGAAATCGAATGGGAACAAATCCCCAGGCCTGGGGCAGGTTTCACACCACCAGTACCGCAAGGGCTTTTCCTTACCTACCCAGAGTTCCTACCCGGGTGAGGCAAAACGCCCTGTGCCAACCACTTGGTAACATTTCTAAAACGTAAAAACTTCATCAGTCCCCCATGCCCAGGAACACCGAGGGCCCAGAGACACCCAGGGACACATCATCTCCAGCTGCCTTTCTTGAGTGAACGGCTCCCTAGGCGGTGTTTTGCTCCTGGCTACAAGGCAATCTTTCCTAAATGAGCGTCTCACTGACTGCATAGAAGTGAAAGTTTACTGTAACTTTATAAACGGCTTTGCATTACAGTACGGCTGTTACTGCCGACGAGCGATGAATGGAATTTTCATAGTAAACATGCAACGTCTCCTGCCCTAATTTCCCCACGCCAGGGCCCTTAGGTAAGGGTGTCTGAGGCCTACACTGTCTTAGACGGCTGTTTTGCTAGTCCTACACTGTTAGTTACAGTTAGTTACAGCCCTTCTGCAACTGAGTGAGTATTCTTGGTGGAAACAGTAAGTACAGAGATGAAAAGTTGTTTGAAAGACGTGAAAGGGTGTGTCTTCCAGAAAGACTGTCCAAACACAGGCTTTCCCATGTTGTTAACTGAGACGACGCTAAAGATGCAGGCAGAAATAACTCACCCTGCCCTGGGGACCCTGGCTTGGAGGATGGCAGTCACCATGCTGGCCAGTTTCTTCCCTACCTCCCCACCCTAATCAGGGGGGATTTAGGGGGGGCTGGTCATTTGTGACTGTGAGCTCATTCATATCAGCTTTGTAAACCCGGATGAAGCATTTGCTCTGTTCTTTAGGGCTGAGGAATAAAGCATCTGCCCTGCACTTGCTGAGACGGGAAGCCAGGGTCTGCCTTGAAAACTCAAGTCCTAGTTGTGATGCTGCAGGTGCGGTCTCTGCTCCCACCAGCCCCGTCTTCTTGTGGGTCTGAGCAAGACTGTCCCCAGACAAACTTCCAGGTCTAAGGGACCTGACCCCAGAGATGCAGGATTCTGGAAGAGGGGACACCCGGGTAATAGATGACCCAAATCGAGACAGCAGAGGCTTAACCTCAGTCAGAAGTCAGCAGAAGCCTCAGAGAGAATCCCAGCCATTTAGCAGAACCTAGACATGAGGTCGGTGGCCAGCCTAGTAAGCTGACCCACACAGCATGCCCCTGCTGAGAAATTTTCTCTCTACTTCAGTTCATCTAAGACACGTCCAGGAAGATACTCAAGAAAACACTGACCCCTTCAGAAGAGATGAGGGTCACACAGCTCCCCTAGACTCTCAGCCACTTCTCCATTCCCTTGCACGGCCTCTTCTCTCTTGCCCCTCCCCAGCTCCCTGCCCTAGGCCTCCGTGATCAGTTTCCTGGAAGCCTGGGAGAATTCCCACACCACAGGCTACTTCCAACCAGATGAATCGGCACCCTCACCCTCTACTCACATCCGGACAGAGGCCACTGGCCCAAAGCACAGAAACCTGAGGACCGGAAGACCGGAAGCCCTGGCTTCTAGACCCCTATCTACTGCGGCTTGGCCTGCAGGTCTGGACAGGTCTCTTCTCTCCAGGCTTCAGTTTCTCCTATGGGAAGGGGCAAGGTTAGAAGACACGAGCCCAGTCATTCCCATTCCCAAGGCACTGGGTACGGCTCAACACTGGGCAGTGTGTGAACCTGAAGGAGAGGGGTCCCGGGGCCAGCTTTTACAGCACAGACACTCAGCGATCTTCGAAAGGGCCACACAAACTACACAGTGGGGTGAGGCCAGCGAGACCTCCTCAAAGTTCCCAGTGCCTCCCAATGTGAAGGGGGGGAAAAACAATGAATTTCATTCCAAATAAGGGAACTTACAGCAGAGTTCCCTGCCATGGCCCAGTTCCGGCTGGTTTATGTTAGCCGAATAAGACTAAACAGACCTTCATGTTCCCAGTATTAAGCACTCAAAATGAAAAAGCGCCTGTTTGTCTCCTGCATGGGAGAAGCTAGCTCTCCCCTGAGGCCCCAAGGCAGCTTGGGGACCCGGACGCTTGCTGAAGGCAGCAGGACAGAAAGTTAACCTCAGAGTGGACAAAGCCTGAGGCAGGTGGGGGATGGAGAGGGCCATGTGGCACCCTTGTCAGAGCAGAGGTGGAGAGGTGAGGGGGGCAGGGCAATGAGAGGGGAAGAGAGACTGTGCAGAAAGAGAGGTCGGCAGAGAACCATTAAAAACCCCGAGAAGCCACTACCATCACGGTTGCCACCACGTGACAACCACCAGCACCACCAGAGCCACCATCAGCGCCGCCAGCACCACCACCACCACTACTGTTACCAGCGAAACCAGAGCCGCCGCCACCACTACTGCCACCAATGCCGCCACCACCACCACTACCATTGCCACCACATGACAACCACCACCACCAGCACCACCGCTACCAGATTTAGCCCAGACACCAGGAGGCAGGCGAAGGAAAGAGAAGGGCCTAGACACTTTGCAGGCCAGCACACACCAAGTTCCCAGCCACTGCAGCTGCCTCCCTCAGTGTGGTTATAACCTGCGATGTGCATTTAATTACTTACCAAACAGAGAAGCTTAAAGCAAGATGGCCCTTCTGCTCTCCCAGCAAGTCACCCCTCCATACCAGCTGCCCTCTGGCCTGCCCTCCTTTCCTTCAAGGCCTTTGCCACTGTGTCTCACAGCGTGAAGGCAGGTAGGCATCACTGTTTCTATCCTTGGGGGGAACACACCAACACTAGGGAGGACTGTGACCTGCCCAGGGCCACCTACGTACAGATGGGAGAGCAAGGACCAGTGCTTCCTACAGCTTTGGAATCCTCCGATTCAGGCCCCGCTCTGTGGCTAGACTCGCCTTGTCACAGAGGCAGCTCCATCCCGAGGCAAACCCCTTCTGTGTCTACCAAACTTCACCACTGTTCAAACAAACCCTTCCTTTGGGCCTACTGGCATGTCCCCGCAACAACCAGCATTCAGGAGACAGAGGCAGGAGGACCACTGCAAGTCAGAGACCAGACTGGTGCACATAGTAAGTTTCGGGTCAGCCAGGCTCTCCCAAAAGACCAAACAAGGGGCTGAGGATGCTGCTCAGCTGATGATAGAATGTTTCCTGGCACACACAGAGCCCTGGGCTCATCCTCAACACTCCACAAACTGGGTGTGAGGACATGTGTCTCTACTTCTAGCACTTAGAGGCAAAGGCAGGAAGATCAGAAGTTCAAGGTCATTCTCAGCTACATGCAAGAATAAGGCCAGCCTGGGCTATATAACATAGTCTCAAATAAACAAAACACACTTTTATTCCAGAGAGCCCTCCCTCCCTTCACTTGGCCTGTCTACACTCTCCTCTTCTCCAACCTTTGACCTCCACCCCAGTGGTCTATAGCAACCAGTTCTATGAGGGCAGGACCATGAGCCTGGTGCCCAGAGCCTGGCACACAGTCTGGCACCAGAAAGAACCTGTGCTGTCAGTAACTCAGTCCCAGGGTCTGGCACTGAGGACTGTCATTGCAATAAAGTGGGGACCCAAGGGTACAACCCAAAGATAGCTCTCTGGCCTAGCATACAGAGGACCCTAGGTTCCAGATAAAGAAGGAGGACGGGGAAGACGAGGGGGGAAAGAGGAAGGGAGAGAGGAGGAGGGAGAGTAGAAGAGCAGCAAAACACTGGCAGTCCTGAGCCTGAATTTCCCCAGGGCAACCCATTTTTTTGCATTCATTTCAAAACACATTAAATGCCCTTTGTGAGTGCCAGGCACTGGGGATGGTGGCCAGTAAGAGGCAACAGAAGTGGCAAAAGTCACCAACAAGCAAACAGGTACTGACCATGTGATCATCACTCAGACAGGTAATCAGGGACACAGCGCAATAACGAGGAGGACACCAAGACCATCTGACCCAGCCCGCTGGTCAGGGAAAGCTCCCTAAAGGAAGAGATCTGAGAGGAGGCCCGAGGTGAGTCCAAGAATGACAGTAGCCAGGATTTGTTGGGCTTTTGTTACTAACCAAGCATTATCTCAAACAGAAGCAGGACACGGAACAGTTCAGCCTGTTATTAAGGTCCTCTGATCCTGTGGTCCACGAGGGCTGATGCTCACCAACGCCTTCCCTTCTCACACTTCTGGCTTGCATGGTCGCCTAACCCAGCCTTGCCTACCATGTTTTCGAGGAGCTCCAGAGGCCCATTGGGCTTTCCCAGAGGTCGGCATCTGAATCAGATTCCCACAGCCTCCTTGGTCAGGCCCAGAGAGCTGAGCTAGAGGTGGTGTCCTTGCAGACCCAGATGAAGCCACCCGCATCCCAGACAGAATTATTAGCAGAGCCCACCCTTCACCTCGGACGTCATGAGTCTCCCAGCTACAGGGAAGTGACTCCATACTGCAACAGTCTCAAGATGGGAAAGAAAGCATCACAAAGCTAAAATCTGCTTCCCCCACTTACCGCTCTCAGCGTTGAAAAAGAGAAGGGATCTTTAAGTCGGGTAGGTCCCTCTGCAGAAAGGATGTGAGAGCTGGGAGGCAATGAGGACCCTCCCCCAACTCAAAATCCACTGGACAAGTGGGGACAGGGAGCTAGGAGGGCCCAGGGAGGAAACCGGGAAATAAAGCCCAAGACCACATCGCTCTCACAGGCGTGTCACATGGTGACTCAAAATTGTCACTACAGAGTTCTGTGTAGATGTGTGACAAAAAAAAAATCTCATAAAGTTTATATAATTTACAGTTCTGTGTTGGGCCACATTTTCCATGATCCTCAGTGCAGTCCATGGGTCACATAGCAGACCCGCCTGTGGGAAGCTTGAGAAGACCCAGAAAGGAAAAAGAGGCTTCGCGAAGCTGACAGCCCAGGACACATGGAACAGAATGTCTTCTTTGCAACAGCTTTCTCTGGGAGAGGGACCCACACTGGAGGCCGTGGGGCAGAGGATGAGGACGAGGCCCTTGGTGGACACGGCTGTTCTCTCCCAGGTGCCAGGCCAGCCAAAGCAGAAAGCCAATCCCTCTGCATCCCAGCCACTAAGACAGCCAGGTCCCTCCAACCATGGCCTAAAACATCTCATCCGCCATCTGGGCCGAGTAACTGACCACTCGGAAGCAAAGCTATCGGCCTAACTAGCCTGGCGTGGCTCTGGATGGCCCTCCTGAGCAATGCCGTACCAAGCCCTCAAGACCCAGGCTTAACATATCCTGCATACTGAGCACTCCTTCTCCCCAGGGGCCACTCAGCACAAGTTAAAATCCAATTGGCATTAATTGGACCAAGCTGGCAGTGCCTGGGGCAACCTCAGTACTGTCACTGCGGATCTGACTCAGAGTAATGGCTGTCCATGTCTATAGAGCATACCATTAGTGTCGTTTTGGAAGGCTCAGGTGGGTGTAGATGGAACTGAGTGAGACAGCCTTATGGCTGGCCAAAGCTAACACCCAGAGACCTAGTGCCGAAAGTGACTTAGATCTGAGCAAAGAGCGGAGAAGCCAGGAGGATCATTTCTGGAGACCCTACTGGCCCCTTCATCTGCTCACGGTCCCAGGAAGTCTCTTCACCACAAGGCCTGCTAACCAAACTCTAAGCCCCGAAAGGAAGCCTCACCCCAATGCTAAAATCCTGAGCTCAAATGGATGCCTGGCCATAGAACTCTAAGGTCAAGTGCAGTCAAGATCCTGAACACTGATGAGGACAGCTGCCCTTCAGGAGTGGGTCCTCACCCAGCATGGGACCTAGTCCCCAGCACCGACAACCCCAGCATCAACCTGCAATCTTGCCTAAAAAAAACAAATGGTAGCTTCACCCCAGAACAGAACCTGGGACCTCAGGAACTGAGTTTTGCCACCTCTCCTTCAGGATAAGCCCCTGAGCTTTTAGGAGCAAACAAAACCCAACCCAGCCAATTATTCTTGTTTTCTTCTTTTGGTTTTGTTCTATTTTTATTTAGCTTAGGATTTTGGGTTTTTGTTTCATTGTGTCTTTGAGAGAGGGGAGAGGTGGGGGGGTAAGTGTGTGTGTTGCTGTGTAGCCCCAGGCTAGCCTTATACACATGATCCTCCTGCATGTAAGTATGTGACACCATACCTGACTATATTTTCTCTTTTTCCTTTTCTTTCTTCCTTTCTTTCTTTACTTACTTCCTTCTTTCTTCCTTTTTTTTCTTTTCTTTTCTTTTCTTTTTGAGAAGGAACTTGGTATACCCCTGACTCTCCTGGAATTTGCTCTGTAGACCAGGATAGCCTCGAACCCAAGAAACCTGCCTGCCTCTGCCTCTCAAGTGCAGGGATTAAATGTTGCACCCTCACGCCTGGCTTTGTTTAATACACCTCAGCTCTGGTGAAGAGGCCCAATCTCCCTCAGCCAGGTCTCCTCTCACTTTTCAGTTAAGGATACAGGATCCTCTTGTGAAGGCTGAGCCCTAGCTTCTAGGTGGGCTGCCCTCTGCTGAGAAAGCGCTCATGCCAATGACACTGGTGGCTGTGTTATCATGACTGTCTCTTCAGATCCACACTGGAACCAGGTACCTGGCTGGGTCCTCAGCCCCAGCCCCTGCACCTCATGAGGTTTTGTGCATAGAATCTCTCACCGTTTTGAGACGAAACGTCCTCCGTGGTCCACATGGTAAAGGTCTGGTCCTCAGCTGGAGGCACTACTGAGGTGACCAGACCTGAGACACAAGCTTTGTCAGTGAATCAAGCCATCGACACTGGATGGAACCTTCTGACATTCTCTGCTTCCCGCCCACTGCAGGTGAACTGCTCTGTTCTGTACCTCACGCTCCTGCCGTGCTGCCCTGCTTCACCTCAGCCGAGTCACTCTGGACTGGAACCTCAGAAAGGACGCTGAAATAAATCTTTCCCCCATCAGGAAACTTTCGTAGGGCATTTTACATAGCTAAGGACTCCTTATGGCTTCACTCAGTCACAGGAACGCTGCTGACCACTCCCCTTTAGAATGGATCTCCTAGGGGACATGAGTTGCCTCTCAACAGATGCCAGGCAGGCCCTGGCCAGGCCCTTCCCCTTTTTTGTCCTTACTTTGACCTCTGGAGTAGTCAGATGGCATCTAGGGGAAAAAGGGCTTTTAAAAAATACATCATCCAAGTCAATAACCATCTTCCCTCACTTCCTCCAGCCCAGGAAGAAGCGGCTCCTGCACCCCCAGCTTGCTCTCCACACATAGCCAGCGACTCCTGCCCCCCTAGCTTGCTCTCCACACATAGCCAGGGAGTTACTTGCCAGGACAGACAGACAGACAGACAATGGGACAGCTGAGACAAGGAAGTGGATGTTGAATGGTTTTCTATGCAAAGTTCCCTGGCCAGGAGCACTGGAGGCCTCTGGTCTGACTCAGTCCCTCTGCAGTCAACAGCATCTCCCAATGGCCTCAAGTTGGGTCCTCTGCTCAGTGCCTGCCTCCCCCACTCCCGCACGCCTCTCTGTGCCCACCCACCCACCTTCCTTCACTTCTTTTTTGTTTGGTTGGTTTTTTGAGAAAGGGTTTCTCTGTATTACAGCTCTAGCTGTCCTGAAACTAGCTCTTGTAAACCAGGTTGGCCTCGAACTCACAGAGATCCGCCTGCCTCTGTCCCCCGAGTGCTGGGATTAAAGGCGTGCATCACCACCGCCCAGCCTTTCTTTGCTTCTTACTAGTGAACTTGTCCCATTGCTGCAGCTGCGGCCTCCACCCTTTGTGAACATCAGAGTCCAACTTCTTTGACCTTCCTAAAGAGACCAAGACCAGCAGCTCTCCAGGAAGAGTCCAGCCTTCAGCACGAGTTGGGGACTGCTGAGGTATCCAGATTCACAGCCTAAGAAGCTACCAGGCTCTCAGCTTCGTCAACATGCAGACCACTGCTGGACTCCCCAGCCCAATCCTGCGAGTCAAGCCAATAAGCGTCCTTCATAATATATAATGGTTCCGTCAGTTCTTTTCCTCGAGGGAATTCTGATAGAGACAGAGTCCATTCGTAACCGAGCTCAACACACATACCCCATCTCTGTCTCCACCTCTCTCTGTGTCTGTGTGTCTTTCTCTCTCTCTCTCTCTCTCTCTAGTAACAAAATTTGATTTTAAATTACTAATTGTGGGGAGGTGGAGAGACAGCTTAGAGGTTAAGAGCACTTGTTGCTCTTGCATAGGACTGGAATTTGGTTCCCAGGACCTACATAAGCCTGCTCACAACCACCTGTAACTCCAACTCTAAAGGGACCTAGTTACCTATTCTGGCCTCTGCCAGTACCCACAACCACTTACACACACACACACATACACACACACACTAATAAAATCAAAATAAAGTTTTCACGACTAATTTTGAAGGTCATGAGAAAGAGTGACGCACATTATAAACGGACCCTCAAGCGTGGCTGCTGGGCTGTGACAACAGTTGCCCTGGTTGCTATGTATGAACGTGAGGTCACTGAAACAGTCGCCTCACCATTGGAGCCAGCATGCATAGCTGCTGAATGGGGAGAATGGAACAAAAGGCAACATCTCTGACTTCATAGTCTGTCTGTCCCTCTGCCGTCTTAAGCCTGGGCCAGTCTCTACTCAGTTCTGCTTATGGACCTGGTGGCCATTTTAAAATGTGTTGCCCAAGATCACAAGTCAGCATTTATTTGGTTAATTGCCCACTGGGATTGGTAAGTGTTTCTTCTCCTGAGCCCTGGGGCTTTCTTAGCAACTCCAGTGTCTATAGTCTTTCTGTCTTGTGAAGACACAAACCAAACTATGAGGACAGATTATGCCCCGGAACTCGGCAACTCCTGGGTTAAGTCGACCATCCATTACCCTGAAAACCTCAAGGGAATGTACTGTGCAGAAGAGGGAGGGCACCTTTGTAAACCTTGCCGTGACCAGTGGACAGTTCCTGAATGTTGGCACACCCCGGAACAATCAATAAAAGCCCGCTGCTGTCTTCTGTTCAGCAAGCGGCAACGCGGTCCCTCCCCATGCCCACCTGGTGTCTGCTTTGTTTTGCTGGCTTTTTTGTGGGGCTAAAGATCAAACCCAGGTCTCCACAAATGCTCAGCAAGCACTCTACCACTGAGACACACCCTCAGACTTTTATTTTTTTTGCTGGCCCAGAACCAGTTCTGTAAGCCAGGCTAACCTCACATTTGCATGGACCCCTCCTGAACATGGCCGTGTTCCTCTGCCTTGGGCTCAAAGTCCAGAGAAGGAACCTCGCTCATGTAGGTCTTGTTTCTACGGTTTTGATGCCATAAAACCCTGCCATCCAGAGTCAGGTATAACATGGTTAAAATGACACTTGACATTTTAGAGCCTTTCTCTCCAAGACTACAGCCACTTTCTAATCATGAGGGGGACATTGGACAAATTCCAGTAAGTCTCCAAATGTCCAACCAGTATATATACAATGTGTTAACAACAAATATAATGTGTTATCCTAAGTGAGGATCCTGATACCAAGAAAAGACACTAGGGTATACTGAGGAAGATCTAAATTACTCCAGACATTAATAACACGGGGTCAGAACTGTCATTGTCACAAATATCCCACATTAATGGAAGATGCTAATACCAGAGTAACTGGGGATAGGGGCGTAGCTGAATAGTATCGCACTTGCCTGGCATGCACAAAGACCTTGATTCAACTACCGGCACCATGAGGAAAAGAATTAGGAAAATTGAGTGTATGGCCTTTATAATATCTGGGGAAGAGGAACCGCCTCCAGAAGACAGGCCTGTGTGCATGTTTGGGGGACATTCTCTTGATTCTTCATTGATGTTGGACAGTCCAATCCACTGAAAGGGATACCATTCATAGGCAGAATGGCCTGAGCTGTATGTAATAAAGGTAGCTGAAGGCCAGTCTGGAGAGGCCAGTAAGATCGTTCCTCTGTGGTTTCTGCATCAAGTTCCTGCCTTGACTGCCCTTGAGTGGACTGTAAGATGAAATAAACCCTTTCCTCCCCAAGTTGCTTTTGGCCATGATGTTTACTATAGCTGCAGAAAATCAAACTTGAATAGAATTAGAGACATTCCCTATACCTTTTTCTATCAATTTTATAAATCTAAAACTATCTTGAAATTTAAAAAATTGTTTTCAAAATGTATGTCAAAAAAGACGTTTACTCTCAAGCTACAACTTGCAAGGCAGTGGCTGGGGTGGGGAGAGCTGTAGCATGAGGGCCGGCTTGTTGGGGTTACTGTCCCTCCCAGTACCCCAACAGCCAGCAAGCAACAAAGAAAATAACACAGAGTCTACATCAGGTTATAAACTGATTGGCCCATTTGGTCAGGCTACTTATTAGCTCTTATAACATATATTACCCCATTATCCTTATCTATTTTAGCCACATGGGCTCAGTACCTTTCTCAGTGTGACAGCTTACATGTTGCCTCTTCGGTGGTCTGTGCAGGAGTGGCTGAGAGAGAGCTTCTGCTTCCAGAATACTCCCAGTCTCTTTGCTCCACCCCTACTTCCTGTCTGGCTTTCCAGCCTATACTGCCTGCCTGGCCAATCAGCGTTTTATTAAAATATGATTGACAGAATACAGATAATTCTCCCGCACCATTTCCCTCTTTTTTTTTTTAAACAAAGGAAAATACCCATAATCCATTTGTTGGGAATGTGGGCGTAGTATTTCAGGCTACTTCCTGCTGGTTGGGGGCGCTGATAGTCTTAAGGGGACCTAAAGAAAATTTAGAATTATCATCAAGTCCTGACTGGAGTATCCTGTGAGTCTTGATCAGAGTAGTTGGGTGTGGTGGTACACACCTTTAATCCCAATGCCTGGGAGGCAGAGGCATATTGACCTCTGTGACTTCAAGGGGTAGAGGTAGATTGACCTCTGTGACCTCAAGGTGTGGTAGTACACGCCTTTAATCCCAATGCCTGGGAGGCAGAGACAGATCTCTGTGAGTTCAAGGTGTGGTAGCATACACCTTTAATCCCAGCACTGGGGAGGCAGAGACAGGAGGATCTCTGTGAGTTCAAAGACAGCCTGGTCTACAGAGTTATTCCAGGACAAAGATATACAGAGAACCTGTCTCAAAAAGTAAAAGTAAAAATAAAAGAAATAGAAGTTAAAATAAAGATGGAAAATACACAGAGAATCTTGATACCGTATGTTATTATGCTCTCTTTGAATTGTTTGAATGCTGAGGAAGGAGCAACAGCTGCTAAAAGACTGTTGTTTATAAATGCTGCTGAATTAATCCAATATAGATATTTTGAAAATACCTTGGCTTCAAAACTGAAGTCAAAAGGTATGTTACTTTGGAGAAGAGATTTTGTTTTTGTTTCCACAGAAAACGAGAGGCTTTGGATTTATTCTGAGTTAAGAAAAATCCAGTATGATCAAGGAAGGCCACCTGAGAAATCTCCAACAGGAACAGATGGCCCAGATGTCTGAGTTCTTCATCCAGAACAGGTTCAAGACTGCTGCCTGAGATGATCAAGACTCACAGGATACTCCAGTCAGGACTTGATGATAATTCTAAATTTTCTTTAGGTCCCCTTAAGACTATCAGCGCCCCCAACCAGCAGGAAGTAGCCTGAAATACTACGCCCACATTCCCAACAAATGGATTATGGGTATTTTCCTTTGTTTAAAAAAAAAAAAAGAGGGAAATGGTGCGGGAGAATTATCTGTATTCTGTCAATCATATTTTAATAAAACGCTGATTGGCCAGGCAGGCAGTATAGGCTGGAAAGCCAGACAGGAAGTAGGGGTGGAGCAAAGAGACTGGGAGTATTCTGGAAGCAGAAGCTCTCTCTCAGCCACTCCTGCACAGACCACCGAAGAGGCAACATGTAAGCTGTCACACTGAGAAAGGTACTGAGCCCATGTGGCTAAAATAGATAAGGATAATGGGGTAATATATGTTATAAGAGCTAATAAGTAGCCTGACCAAATGGGCCAATCAGTTTATAACCTGATGTAGACTCCGTGTGATTTTCCTTGGGACTTGCTGGCTTGTTGGGGTACTGGGCGGGACAGAAACCCCAACAAGCTGGCCCTCATGTTACAGAGAGCCAAACAGGCATATTTGGGAGTCTGCCCTTTCTGTCCGTGTCCTCTTGGACTTGGGTACATCTTGGCACTCCTCTGACTGCCGGTAGAAAGAGCCACCATGGATTTATACTTCACTTTATGTAGGTGTTCATAGTTGTTCTGGACCTTCCCAGGCTGAGCTTGGAGATGCTGTAAATCTGTTGGACCTCCCAGAGGTTGGGGCTAGAGAGACCGGAAGCAGTCACACACTGGTGGCTGGTGCATCCCTCGGCATCAGCAGCTGCCTGTACCGGGGCTGCCGTCCATCTGCACGCCCGCCCATCATGAGGATTTGAACCAGGTATGTGGCCACAGTGGGCAATCCACCTCAGGGACCAGGTGGGGCTTTCAGCCTATGGGCCAAGCACTAGGAGCTCTGTAGATCAAAAGTCAAGATTTTAAAATTTTTTGTTTCAACAAATGTCTTCCATTTTGTTTTGTTTTGTTTTGTTGGTTGTTCTCTTGCCTTTTTGTTTTGTTTTGTTTTGTTTTGTTTTTTAGCAGAGTGTGTTTGTATCCTGGGATACCCTCAAGCTCTTTCTGTCTCGGTCTCCCAAGCAATAGGATGACAAGCGGACATCACCGTTCTAGACCAGTTTTTTATTATTGTCTTGTTCTTTCTGTGTCTGTTTGTTGACACAGGGTCTCATGTATCCCAGGCTGGCCTGGAGTTCACTATGTAGCCGAGAATAACCTTGAATCCTCCGACCTCTGTCATCTGAGTGCTTGTATTACGAACAAACACCAGCACATTAGCCCAAGGCTCTGAGCACTTTCAACTGAGTTATACTCCTTTGAAAGTGATAGCTTAAAGTCAAACACATCTTAAGAGTCCTCCTCGGCTCTGTCTAGTATCAACCATGTGACTTTACCCATTTACCCATCTGTAAAGGGCCAAAAGCGCTCCTATAGCGCATGTCAATCCTCATTCCAAGCGTTAAAATAGTGGGCGGGTGAGATGGCTTCGCAGGTCGAGGCCCTGGCTACCAAATTTAACAACCCACGTTCAACCCCCAAGAGATAGGGCAGAGGGAAAGGACTCTCCCCTAAATTGTGGCCTGAACCCCACATGTGCCTGTGTTCCTGTCTGCAGACACGCTACAAGTAGTACCATTTTTTGTTTGGTTTGATTTGGTTTTTTGAGACAAGGTTTCTCTGCGTAACAGCCTTAGCTGTCCTGGAACTAGCTCTTGTAGACCAGGCTGGCCTTGAACTTACAGAGATCCATCTACCTCTGCCTCCCAAGTGCTGGGACTAAAGGTGTGACCACCGCCCAGCTGTAATACCATTTTTAAAGTTCAGACAGTTCAACTGGATGACGGTTTAAGAGGCCATGCCACACAGACTCTTAGAATATTAGCAATTATCATACTCTGACTCATTTTTATCTGTTCATTTATCATTGTGGTTTCTGTTTGCTTCCCACTAGCTCCATGGTGGCCAGCCCCCATCTATTTTTGTATTCTGTGTCCTAGAGAAACGCTGGCTACTGCTAGGGCTTAGTATGTGATTGTTAAATGGACCCACACCCCAATCAGAGCATCCCAGGAAACCATGCCTGACCTAAACCCTGTGCCAAAGCCCAGAGTGCCATCACCCCCAAACTGTGGCTAGAACAAAGACAACCAGACCACCTACCTGCCTAAAAGATGCCTATGGGAGCTTTTCTTCTTAAAGTGCCCTGCCTCACACCACAAGTATCAGTACCTGCTTATTTCTGAACCAGCAGGATTTGGGTAACGACTCCTGGTAAGCCAGGCCCACAGGACATGGCCTCTGGACTCTGACTGGATGAGAAATGGCCAGGAGACAGCCCAGCTTATCCCCAAAGCCCCACCCTTCTCACAGGCCTACCCATCTCTATGGTCTGGCCCAGCTCTGTCTGCACCACCAGGCCTGACAGTTGGCTAGTTCATGTCCCTCTGTCCCTGAAGTAGGTTTCCCAGATGTTACCAAGGAGACTTGCATCCTGCCCAGGGTTGCCAAAGCAACCAGCTCTGTGAGAAGCAGCCCCTCAGCCTCTAGCCTGTGGGTGTGCGGGTCTAGGAATGAGATAATCGCAGATTAACAGGAAGCAGTTCCAGCCAGCTGCACACCAGGGCAAAGACAATCCTGGCATCCACTATGCAGTGCCCAATTCCTGGTCCCCTCCCCCCTTCCTCCATCTGTTCCTGCCTTAGCCTGTCTAGCCTCGATCTTGGACTCCGGAAAGCCAATGGCTGGTCTTGAAGCATGAACTGTGAGAGTTGCGCCACCCACTGTGGGTCAGTGGCCTTATAAGATGTGTGTACACACTGAGGAAGGGTCAGTTGAGGACCCAACGAGAAGGAGGCATGTACAAGGCAAGAAACGGGCTGGTGTAGGCTGCCGCCAGCTTTCAGCCGTGTGAGAGACATGTTGCTGCTGTCTAAAGCCTTCAGCCAGCGGTGTTCTGTTATGTACTGGCATTGGTTGCCTGGGCAGGCCAAGATATCATTCCAGAAACAGTAAAAAGCCCCAGTAAGGAGAAATGTCTGTAAGGCCAGGTCTGTAATGTCTGTAAGGCTCCCTTGTGGCCTTCCATGTCCTGGGGCAGAAACTCAGAGAAGCAAATACCGGCCTTACACTGACTGGGAGATCGAGTGATTTCATCTTTATTGATGGCACCATGAGAAACGGGGCTTCGTTTTTTCAAGCATCTTTCATTTTGTTTTTTATTTATGTGTGTCTGTTTGAGTACATGCTGCCTGTTAAGGCAAGGCAACCATCAGAAAGAACTCTTGGAGCTGAAGTTGTAGGTGGTTGTGAGCTGCCCACAAGGCTGCTGGGAACCAAAGTCACTGGGGAAGTTGTGACGGCTGGAGGCTGAGGATTCTGAACTAGCCAGGTCATCTGAAACATCCTTTGGCTACGAAGGGAGCATCAGGAGCTCCATTATACTTTCTTTCTTTCCTCCCTCTGGGGCTTGCCTTGTCTCTTTCCTACGACTGAAGAGAAAACCAACCCAAGACACGCTAGTAGGTACGGCAGTGCGGTGGCTTAAACAGGGATGGCTCCCATGGGCTCATGTATTTGAGTGCTTGGTCACCATGGTGTAGCACTATTTGAGATGGATTAGAAGATGTGACCTCATTGGAGTAGTGTGGCCTTGTTGGAGGTTTGTCCCTGGGGGTGAGCTTTGAGGCTTCAATGCCTGACCTAGTCTCAGTCTCCCCCGGTCCCCCACCAGCTGCTGATCAGGATGCGGTTCTCAGCTACTGTTCCAATACCTGTCTGCATGCCACCAGGCTCCCCACCATGATGATCATGGACTAAACCTCTGACACTGTAAGCAATCCCCCAATTAAATGCTCTCTTTTTATAAGAGTTGCCTTGGTGATGGGTCTCTTCACAGCAATAGAACAGCCACTAAGACAAGTAGCAAACTCTAAAATCTAAGGATCCTGGGTTTGAATTCCAGCTTTAGCCATTTCTTCCCCAACCACCCTCAACCCCAAGATAGGTTCTCACTATGCAGCACTGGATGGCCTCAAACTCACAGATCCGCCTGCTTCTGCCTCCTGGGTGCTGGGATTAAAGGTGCATCACTGTGCCCGTCATCTTTTCTATTATTATTACATGTATTCATGCATGGGAAGGTGTGACACAGCATGTATGATGATCAAAAAACAGTATACAGGGGTCACGTTCTGGAGACCGAATTCAAGTTATCAGGCTTGACCGCAAACACCCCATCTGCCCTTCCCATCCTAACAGATCTAGGATAGGTTAGTCAACTTCTCTCGGCCTCTTTCCACATCTATAAAATGCGTTGGTATATGGTCAGCAGCGTATTGATGGAAAAATCAACATAGAACATATGTGGCACACAGTAACCACCCAACACAGGACTGCTACTGTAAATATTACTATGGCAATTAGCAAACAGAGTTCAAAGGTGAAGCTGAACTGAAACTTGACAGGAGAGGTAGGTGACTGTTCATCCCAGCGTCTCTGACATCTAGGGTGAGGCTCACATAGTCTGCCAACATCATGGCAACTAAGGAAGGAGCCTGGACAGCCATGGAAATGTCTGAGTTCGCCGAAGAATGGAAGCTTTGATTATCTGATTACGGCCATGGGCAGCCGCTGTGGATGGGGAAGAACCAGCGATAACAGGCAAGGCTGAAGACAGCAGCTAAACCAGGTGTGAGGGTGCACACCTAGACTCCCAGGATTCACGAGGCCGAGGCATGGAAACTGTCATGAGTTTGAGGGCAGCCTAGGCGTCATAGTGAATTTCTGGCCAATCTGGGCTATCGAGTGGTCTCTCTCTCTCTCTCTCTCTCTCTCTCTCTCTCTCTCCCTTTTTGTTTTGTTTTTGCATTTTTTGTTTTTATTGAGCTATATATTTTTTCACCACTACCCTCCCTTCCTCCCCCTCCCCTTCTATCCTCTCCCATGATCCCACACTCCCAATTTACTCAGGAGATCTTGTAGGACCTTCTCTTAAAATACACAAGGCTCACCAATCCTGACTGTCTGAGTAGGACCCATATGATAGAATAAAACTAAAACGCAGACTCTGTCTCTCATTTTCCCTCCCTTCCCCTCCCCCGCTCACAAATAGATATGAAAAACAAGCAAGCAAAACACAGCGAGGCAGGAGGATCAGAAGTTCATGGCCTCAATTACATAACAGGGTGAAAGCCAGCCTCAGCTACATAACAAGGGGGAAGCCAGTCTCAGCTACATGAGACCCTGTCTCAAACAAACAAACCAAAAAGCAGCTATCTCAGTATCTGGCATGAGGACCCAGATCAGAGAAACAGCAACAGGGATGTAAGGCTCAAAGCTGGCTAGGACCTGGTCCAGAGAGACCCATCCTCCATCCTATACCCAAAAGTAGGGAGAAAGTTGAAGACCCTCAAGGAAGTTCTCCGCTCTGACCCAGAATCAAGAGTCCTTAACAGGGCCTCTCTCATGCCCCAGAAGATCCAGTCATAATGAGAAAGACAGAGAAACACTAGGTGTCTAGCTAGCATTAGAGCTTGGGGGAGGGGAGTTAGCTCCCTGCCACCATCATAACCAGTACTTAGCGAGGTGACCAATTCAGAAAGTATATTTTTAAAGCCGGCCAGTCCTGTTGACCATGTCCTTTGCTTTACAGAAGCTTCTCTGTTTCAGGAGGTCCCATTTATTAATCGTTGCTCTCAGTGTCTGTGCTATTGGGGTTATATTTAGGAAGTGGTCTCCTGTGCCAATGTGTTCAAGTGTATTCCCCACTTTCTCTTCTATGAGGTTTAGTGTGGTTGGTTTTATGTTGAGGTCTTTGATCCATTTGGACTTGAGTTTTGTGCATGGATCTATTTTCATTCTTCTATATGTTAATATTCAGCTGTGCCAGCACCATTTGTTGAATATGCTTTTTTTCATTTTATATTTTTTGCTTCTTTGCCAAAAATCAGGTATGTGTAGGTGTGTGGATTGATATCCGGGTCTTTGATTCAATTCCAATGGTCTTCCTTTCTGTTTTTATGCCAATACCAGGCTGTTTTCATTACTGTAGCTCTGTAGTAGAGTTTGAAGTCAGGGATTATAATGCCTCCAGAAGTTCCTAGACAAAACGGCAGCCTACAGATTGGGAAAAGATCTTCACCAACCCCACATTGGACAGAGGACTGATCTCCAAAATATATAAAGAACTCAAGAAAGTGGTCATCAAAAGAACAAATAATCCAATAAAAAAAATGGGGTACAGACCTAAACAGAGAACTTTCAACAGACAAATCTCAAATGACTGAAAGACACTTAAGGAAATGTTCAACATCCTTAGTCATCAGAGAAATGCAAATCAAAATAACACTGAGATTCCATTTTACACATTTCAAAATGGCCAAGACTAAAAACACTGATGACAGCTTATGTTGGAAAGGATGTAGGATAAAGGGAACACTCTTCCATTGCTGGTGGAAGTGCAAACTGGTACAGCCACTTTGGAAATCAGTATGACAGTTTCTCAGAAAATTAGGAAACAATCTACCTTAAGACCCAGCAATACCATTTTTAGGTATATACTCAAAAGATGCTCAATCATACCACAAGGATGTGTGCTCAATTACGTTCATAGCAGCATTGTTTGTCTTAGCCAGAACCTGGAAACAACCTAAATGCCTCTCGACCAAAGAATGAATAAAGAAAATGTGGTACATTTACACAATGAAGGACTACACAGTGGGGAAAAATGACATCTTGAAATTTGCATGCAAATGGATAGATTTAGAAAACATATTGAGTGAGGTAACCCAGACCCAGAAAGACAAATATAATATATACTCACTCATAAGTGGCTTTTAAACACAAAGCAAAGAAAAGCCACCCTATAATTCACAACCCCAGAGAACCTAGACAATAAAGAGGATCCTAAGAGAGACATACATGGATCTAATTTACATGGAAAGGAGAAAAAGACAAGATCTCTTGAGTAAATTGGGAGCATGGGGACAATGGGAGAGGGCAGAAGGAGAGAGGGAGGAAGGGAGGAGAGCAGAGAAAAATGTATAGCTCAATAAAAACAATTTTTTAAAAGTTAGCCATTCCTTACATCCCAAAGAACTGAAAACAAAAATTCAAACAAAAAAAAAAAACTATACTCAGAGACTGGAGAGATGCTCAGTGGTTACGAGCACTGTCTACTCTTGCAGAGGACACAGGTTTAGTTCCCAGCACACACAGTGTGGCTCACAACTGCAACTCCAGCTCCCGGAGCTCTGACACCCTCCTCTGGCCTCCTCAGGCACTTGGCATGCACAAGGTACATATACATACATGTAGTCAAATAGTCATATATATGTATATATATCAATCATATATGTATATATATATCATATATGTATATGTATGTGTGTATAATATATTACATATAATACAAAATTAGTATTTTTTAAAAACCAATATGGAAATGTTCATAGTACCACTACTCATAATAATCAAATGCTGGAAACAACTCATGTCAAGTCAAAGAAGCCTAACAGAAAGGAGCAGGTATCATGATGTCATTTATATGAAATGTCCATGATAGGCAGGTTCATAGAGACAGGAAATGGACCAGCAGTTGCCAGGGAGTCAGGAGCAACAAGAGTAGCTATTTAAGGGGTTTTCTTTTGAAGCAATGAAAATATTCTGGAATTGGATAGAAGCAATCATTGTACAATACTGCAAATGAAGTAAATGCCACTAAATTGCATACTTTAAAATGGTAAATTTCACATCATGTAAATTTTATTGCAATGAATTTTTTAGAAGGGAGGAGGTGGCCCACCCACTCTCCATTCACAGGTGACCACTGGGCTGAGTAACTTCTCCCCAGTGCCTCATAGCTTTCTCAAGGGTCTGTTCCTCTACACTCAGTGGAGAATGAGGAAGCACTCAGCAAGAGTTAGAAAAGGAGGGAGATCTTATTCCCTGTGTTTCTCAGTACAAAGCACAAATCCCCTCCCCAGTCACCCTGCACCTCTCACTGAGAACACACCACACACACACACACACACACACACACACACACACGTATTCTCTTTCTCCAGGCCTTGTCCCTCCCCTGCCATATACCTTAGAATCCCACTATATCCCTTGGCACTCACTTCCTGAAGTGCCCCATGTCCAGTCCAATCTCTCCCTGACATCCCTGTCATCTCTGACCTCGGCACACAGACCTGGACTTGCAACAATCCAACTGTGCAAGCACGTGTCTCCATGACTCCCTTCACCTTGCCTCTCCAGAACCGTCAGCACATGACATCCAGCAATACCAAGAGTATTAATCCAGCACACAATTCCTCAGGCACTGTCAGTTGGTTCTAAGCCCAGAACTACACCTGGCTTCCCCTGATGCTCCAAGATCCATGTTCTTCAGGCCCAAAGGGGATTATCAGTAGTGTGTCTCCAGGAAAGACCAAACTCTACCCCTGAGAGAGAAAAGTGGTACCCACTTCATATCAGCCTGACAGGCAGAACAATCTGACATCTCCCTATTATGACAGATCCTAGCAGCTGTTTTAATTAAAGCAGTGAGGACCAATGAGCTGCAACAGGAAGGGAAGAAAAGGAGTCGGTTCCTCTACCTCCAGTGAATTTCTAACGGGCACTGCTAAAATCACAGCTGGATACTGGCTGAGTGCAGAACACTGGATGGGCAGCTGAAATCGTGGTCCTGGACCAACATCAACACAATTAGAATAAATGCTGGGTGAGCACTAATCTACCAAAAGGGATGCCCATGCCAGTGTTGAAAGGGTAAGAGGGAATTTATAGTGAGTGCTAAGTAATTACAGAATAAATATGATGGCTTTAATTCTGGTCTGTGTTGGGGGGGGTGTGCGTGTGTGTTCACACGTGTGGGAGTGCCCACTAGGCCAAAAGATTGTATCATATCCCCAGAGCTGAAGTTACAGGTGGTTGTGAGCTGTCCAACATGGGAGCTACTAACCAAACTCTAGTCCTCTGAGAAAGCAACAAGTGATCTTAACCATGGGACCATCTTTCCACCCCACTAGGTGGGTGATCACTTTCTTAGAGAAGGAAAATGGGAACAAGTACCTAGAAGTCAGGCTAAGGAGGAAGACTGGCAGACCAGAGAGCGAGCATTTAGAGACATTCTCATTCTCATCCCTCTCCCTCCCTCTCTCCTTCCCTCCCCCTCTCCCTCTCCTTCCCTCCCTTTCTTCCTTTCTCCTCCCTTTTTTCTCCTCCCTTTCCTCCTTCTTTGACAATATCTCTCCAGTCCAGGCTTCAAACCCACACTCATCCAGCCTCAGCCTCCCAGGTGCTGGGATACGAGGTGTGTATTACCACATCCATGAATGACTAAAGGAAAGCGGGGACCCCTCTCCTATCTTCTCCTGCCTCCGGACAGAGACACAGAGTTCTCACATCCCCCCTACAAACTTAAATGTTAGGTAAAAGGGTGCACAGTTCCTGGGGACTCCTCTAGGCGTCCATGGAGCCAGGAAAAGAACAGTGTCTCTTTTAGGGGGACAGGCTGTGAGCACTGAACAACAAGGTCCCACTGCCTGCCCCCAGTAAGCCCCTACCTATCAAGGACAGAGCTCAGTTTTGCCCCTCAAACTGATCTGCTAAGTAATTTGGACAAATAAGCGCTCTTTTTTCTTTTTCTTCTCATTTGTAAGGGAAGAAATTTATCCAAATGATGCCTGCAGATTCCTTCCTCATTAACAGTCTCTTTTTGGTGCTTAGAAGCAGTCTACACATGCTGACACCAGGAGTCTATTTATTCATCTATTTAGCAGCGCTGGGGAGTGAAGCCAGACCTTCACTCATCTTAAACAAGCACTCTGCCACTGTTACAGCCCCAGCCCATGGCAGCTCATTTGTAATGATAAAATAATACTTCTGTAGATAAATAGACGAAACTGGGAAAAAGTATATGGTGGCAACCCAGCTACAGTTTCCCTTCCCATGTGGGTCACAACCGATTATCTCTAACTGAGTGTGCTCAGCTTAGAGTTGATGTGGAGGCCAGAAGCCTAGAGAGAGGCCACTGGGAGGGGTTCCTTAAGAAAGCATGGCTAGTAGATCTAACTAATATGAAAGTGAGAAGGGAATGCCCAAGGTGAATACGCATAAGTAGGAAAGGGGGAGGTGCATGTGGAGAGGGGCAGCGGGAAAAATCAGCTAAAACAGCGGGAATATGATAAAGCCACTGGAAACCTACAATCTTATAGCCAAACTTTTTTAAGTTGGAAGGTAGCTACCCTACATGGCTGGGACAAACGGGCAAAACTGGTGCCAAGTATGGGATAACTCCTTGTAAGTTGCTCAGAGAAGTCCTAGAAATCCCCAAAACAATACAAGCTCTTGCAATTCCTCTTGAATGCCCACCAGAACTAGATGGTAAGACCCTGTTTCTGAAGCTACCACACACCTTGACTGCATGAACTAAAGAGATCAAGCCGGAACTGAAATGGAATCCTCCTGGATGGCAAGCTTTCATAGTGCTGAATGTACGACACAAGATACTGGGGGAGATGGGGTGTCAGTGGTCTTGGCACACTGTGAATGCTCCAAACTAACTGCTAGGCAAGATGTGGCCACTTGTGCAATAATGGCACAACTGTTATAGATGTAACCAACCACTTTGTGCTTGGATTTGAGGCCCACTCCACAGGAGGGAGTCCATATTCAGTATTGTTGGACACCTTCTAAAACCCATTGTGGGAGAGACATAGAACCTAGGGGTCCTGCTGTTTAGCTAACGTGACAGAGTGTCGAACTATCTTCTAAATATATACATTGATACCCATAGACAATTACCACACTCAGCCTTTATCAGGGGAGCCTCTCTTTTGGGTGAAATGTGATGGACACAGAGATGTGTGGCTCCACAAGGTGCTGAGAATACGTGACAGCTGAATGTTCAGCCCCAAATAAGACATTTGTATCATTCCCTCCAAGGCTTAGGGAGCATGAAGGAAGAGAAGCAGAAAGACGCTAAGAGGCTCACTATGAGAAGGACTGTAGAAACATCTTCTGGGATGTTCATAGCCTCTGCAGTCATGAACTCTCTCAACAACCACAGAGAACTGCACTGGGTCTGTGCAAAAATGGACCATCAGCAGCCAGCCAAGGACAGAGGAAGGACTCAGAGGACTCCATTCCTCACTGCTTAACTATTTCCTACAGACAGATCCAGGGAAAGCGGGAGCCAATGCCTTCAGTGGTGCATCCACAGACCTCAGTGCATAGTCCCAACCCACAGGTTACACAGATGGCCCTGAATTTAAAAAAGAAAAATGGGCCACACAACAAAATAAAAAATCATGAACCTAGAAAAGAAACAGGTAGGGAAGAGGGAGGGTTCATAAAGGTGGGCAGAAGGTAAAAGGGGCTGAGGAGAGAGAGTAAGCAGGGTGCGTGAAACTAACTTAAAAAGAATAATACATGTTTACTGCACACATTTTAGAAAAGAAAATATAAATAAAGTAATATAAAAATATAAATAATAAGGAAGTAAAATCCCATATGCTACACTACCTAGAGCCTTTAAGAAATGTTCCTTTTTGACTCTTGCTTTGTGAGTGTTGGTTTTTCCTTTTTCTTCACATAACTGCCTTTTAACAAAACGGGGATCACAACGGGGATGGGATCACAGTCTTTATAGTGTTGTATACTGTTCTTATGCCATGAGCACTTTCCAAGTGATCAGAGTCTTTGAAAATGCAATCTTACCGACTACACATGCTCCCCCCACAAGAGGCAATTCCATGACTCCTAGGCATCTGCTTGTTTTCCTAGTCTAGATGATACTGTCAGGAGCATCCTAACCTAAAGATGTTAGTACCACAGCATCTCCGTCTCCTCAGGTCTTCTATGAGGATTTACAAGGTCAGTAAACACGGCTCCAAAAGGACCTGTGCCTGTATCACCATATTAATTCCCATCAATCCACCAGGACCCACTGACCTTCCTGAGCAGAGTGGGGTGAAGTTCTGAAAGACAGAATCAGAATGCAGGACAGTGCTTTGCCCATCATCCCTTCTCCATCTTGAAGTTAACTGCCTAGCGAGACAGAGTTCCGAGCCCTTAGGGCCCGAAGCCTGACTCTGTTTCTGACTCTTACTGGCTCTGGAAACTGAAACAAGCCTCAGGTCCCCTCATCTATGAAATGGAGATGATTACTCCTGCTGACTAACCAGAGAAGCCTCTACACTTCCTGAGAAGACGTGAACAGCCTTTGTAAACACCAAGGCTGTGGGCTAGAGGACACTACAGCTACCCTAGTCACATCCCAGGAGACTGAGAAGGGGTTGTTTGGCTTCATGTTGTGTGTTTTAATTGCTGTTGTTGTTTGGAAAGCCCTGGGGCTTTAGCTATCACTGTACTCCTGAAACTATGTACAACTGGCTCTAATAATGACGAGAAAGCGGTTTTCCGGGGGGGGGGGGGGATTAGCTGAGTTCAAGTGCCCGGGAGAACCTAGCAGCATTTTCCAAAGGTCAAAGATGTGCTGGAAGCTGCAAGGCCTGGGGTTGAGCCTAGGACCTCCCCAAAGGATGCTGGATGGATTGAAGGACATAGCAAACCTTCCTGGTGAAGGTACATCCATTTTCAAAGCTCCTTACCCCTCTTTCTAGGGTTCAGACCAGATATTTTGTCTTTGGGTGAACTGAAAAACCAAGCTGATTCAGTTGGTGCAAAAGATCACCCGTGGCAGAAGACCCTGGGAGCGTGCCCTTTTAGTCCTGGATCTCTAAGACCCTCTGCTTGGAAATGCAACTAGTGCTTCCAGCCGGATCTCCTCAACCCAAGGTAGATACAAAGAAGACCACGATGACTCTCTTGGGAAGCTCAGCTGGAAAACCTGGGTTTCCCTCCACACTGCTCCATCCACCCCGCAAATGCCTATCCTACCTCTTCATGTCTAGCATCACAGGAGGGGGATTCCAGTGAGGCTGCCGGGGCAGATAGGGACAGAACTGCGCAGACCCCCACCGACCGCCATCCTCCCTCATTTCCATCATCAGCACCCATCAGCTGCTGCCCCAGCCCACCTCCACTGCCAGAAGCGCCTCTCCCGCTGTCCAAATGCAAACAACAGGTGGCACCTGCCGGTCCTCCCCAACCGCACCTCTGCCCACCCCTCCACCTGCGCTGCAGCCCTCCAGCTGCGCCCCGGCCGGGAGAAGCCTACCTTTGAGGTTCTGGGGATGGCCCCGCGACGCGCGGCTCTGGTTTCCTCGTTGCAGAGAGGCGACACTGGAGAAGTTGTTACCCATGGCATCGGGCCCCCAGGGGTGCTTCAACGGGGGCCAGGCGAGGCTGGGCAGGAGCGCAGGAAAGGTGTGCAAGTGTGTGCGCGCGCGAGTGCGCGCCGCCGGGGGAGGGCCCTGGCGGGGCTGCGGCCGGGGGCGGGCGGTTCGCTGTCTCCGGCTCTCCCTGGGCTTGGCGATCTTCGCTCGGCGGGTCCTGCCCGCCGCGGGGATCCTTGCGCCACCCGGCTACCGGGCTCCCATGCCCCGCGCCCGGGGCGGCCCGGCCCCTGGGCCCCGGCCCGCGGCTCGCGCCGCTGCGCTCTGCCTGGTTCTGGAGCTCGGGTTCCGGCTGCGGGTGGGCGGCGCAGCGGCGGCGCGCTCCCCGCGGGCCATAGAGTCGGGGCTCGGCGCGCGACTGCTCAGAGGCTCGGCAGCCAGCTCGGTCCCCGCCCGCGGGGACGGCCGCGGCGACGTGCGTGGCGCCCTCCCGCCCGCGGGTGAGCTTGCAGCTCCCGGCTCGTGTGGACCGCCCCCACTCCCGCCGGGTCCCTCCCGAGGCCGCCGCCCCCAACCCCCGCCCCAGCGTCGCCAGGACTCCCGGGCTCCGGTTGTTATGGCGACAGCTGCGCCGGTGAATGAGCGTCTTAGTGACACGCGCGCACCCGCGCTGCCAGATGTGGCCCCGGGGCGCGCCGCGTTCCCGCTGGCCACAAGTTCTGGACGACACCGGGTGGGGAGGGGGGTAGGGAGCCGACGCAGCACCACTCGGGACGTGACATCAGGAATAGATGCGGGTTCCAGAGGTTGAGCGTTTTCCTGCCCTGGGACATAGAACCTGAAAACAAGCGGAACAGGACCTCCATAACGCTGGGTGTACGATGCCAGGGAGTGGCGAAGTAGCACTAATAGAGGCTCCCTAGCGCCGGGTCCAGGGCCTGGCACAGGTTAGTTAAGTCGCTCAGAAGAGAGTGGATGATAGAACAAGACAATTGAAATTAAGAATACAGGTACTTCCCCCTCGCTCATTAAGAGGTCCCAACCAGAACCTCAGTCAGACCCAGTTCCTGACTTTGGGATTTGCATGCTCAAGACCAGAGAACCACAAGACCAGAACCAAACTTAGGTACAAACTATGAGAGAGCTATTGGTTCCAAGTTGACCGATTCTGTCAGCTGGAAAACTGAGAGGCTGGGGGAGGAGGAGTAAGGCCTATGGTAGTCCAGGTGGCTTCCTGGAAGAAGGGAGCTTCTGTAAATGTCCTCTTCATGTGACTCTTCCATCAGTGTAGCTCAGCGCTGCAACCTGCAGGAGGGAACCAGGAAGTCATTCTCCCACTCGGATCTGGGGCATTTCTTTCCCCAAGTTTGTGGGGGGGGGGGGATGGTCCATCCTACCCCACCTCCACCAGCCTTCTTGCTTCTTTAAGTCATCCCTCACTCTCTAATCTGACTCCAGCCACTCTGACCCAGAGTCCTGAAAGGCATAAATAGAGGCAGACGCATCTCATCCATGCTCTTCTGGAAGTTTCTTCCTACAAGTCTCCATAGAATCCGTCCTCACTATGTAAGCATAGCTCGTGCCCTGCTTTTCCCTGACCGTCCCGACTAAGCATCCCCTGACATTTTCCATGTGGTGATCCCATTCCTTTCATGGCTTTTAAAAGTCGCCTTTTCTGCTTGGTTAGATTCTCGCTCTCCCATGATAGCATAAGCTTGCTGAGGGGAGAGTTCCTCAGCCATGTCCCCCGTGGGGTCATAGCCCCTAGCAGGTACATGACGGAGTCTCCAGAGTATCTGTACAATGCTTGGAGCTCTCTGCCTGTCAGCAGGAAGACCCTACTGTGAACCTTGGAGATAAAGTCTCTGAGTCACCCTGTAGTCCCCTGTCCTGCCGTTTGCTTCTGTCTCATTCCAGGCATTACATCCTTAGATTTCAGAGACTCCAAGCAAGTTAGAAATACCTGTGAGAGGTACATCCTGGTGTTAGAGGAGAAAGACAATCAGAGCCTTAGTCCCAGCCACCAGCCTTGGGGATGCCTGGCGCCATGTGCTTGCCAGCTGCAGATTGGTCAGGGACTGGTGTCTGATTTATGGGTAGTGTCTTCCCGACATTTACCCCCAACTGCTGACTCATGCATCAGAAATCTAGGGCTCTTTTTTTTCTTTCTTTCTTTCTTTTTGTTTGTTTTTTGTTTTGTTTTGTTTTTGGTTTTTTTTTTTTTGGTTTTACAAGACAGGGTTTTTCTGTGTAGCTTTGAAGCCTGTCCTGGAACTCACTCTGTAGACCAGGCTGGCCTCAAACTCACAGAGATCAGAGCCTGCCTCTGCCTCCCGAGTTCTGGGTTTAAAGGTGTGCACCTCCATCACCTGATTTGGGCTCTTAACAGCTACACACATTAACATACATGCCTCTGCGCTACACAAATGAACTTACCATGCAGTGTGCGGTATGTACTCGGTTCTGTACACACACACACACACACACACACACAGAGAGAGAGAGAGAGAGAGAGAGAGAGAGAGAGAGAGAGAGAGAGAGAGAGAAAGCAGCTGGGGAGATCGGGCGTTTTACGAGTCAGAGTAAATATGTGGACTCTGTATAGAGGAGACTCATTCCCCTGGAGTGTGTGGAGGATCCTGGCTGGGGTTTGTAACAGTGGCTGCAGAGGCTCTGGGTCCTTCTGGGATTGAGCCCACTCTGTCTCCTGGGAAGCCTGGGAAGGGGAATGGGGGTGGAAGACCTAAGACCCCAGAGGTAGATGACAGCTGGACATCACAGGCCCCACACAGGTCTAAACTTGGGCTATGGGCAAAGCAAAAGAGAAATGCAGGACAAAAGGGAAGGAGGGAGGGAGGGAAGGAGGGAGGGAGGGAGGGAAGGCTAGAGGCTTTCCTAGTAGTCCAGAGACTGTGGAGGCTCCGTCTCTCAGAGTAGCTTGAGCTCCAAGGAAGAGTGGAAAGTTGTTTTTGAACTTGGGAGTCACAACCTGCTTAGATGTGCATTTCCTTGGCCCTCTGTTCAAACTTCAATATCCCTTGGGACCCCAGAAGAAGGACTTGTATGGGTTGTTGCTGGATCTGTTTGTCCCTCTTTCCAATGTGACCACACTGGCTAAATCTTTTTCTGCTTTCCAGTTTTAATTGAGGACTGGTTGCCGGATGTGGCTTGGGGCATAGGTTGTGAGCCCCTGCTCAGTACTGTATTGTGGACAAAGGCAGAGAGCTGAGTACAGTACCAAAACTGTCCCTGATTCAAGAAATCAATCAATCATGGGAGGATGGCAGGGCTAGATGGGGCAGAGACAAGGAACCCACCCAAAGTGTGAATGTGAAGGGCCATGTAGGAGCCATGCTGAGTGGCAACACCCTGCACAAGGTTCAGTAAGTCCCCTTAGTGGCCCCTTGAGCCCTCCTTACTTTGGTCTTTCTGGGGAGTTCAGATAAATGTCAACTGTATATAGTAAGGTCTTTAGTCACCTAAAGAAGGAGGGTGTGGTTGAAATGTGACCGAGTGAAGGTTACCCCTCCAAGTCACCCTAGGTTGTAAGGTGGTGCTCTCCGTGGCAACCCCTCTCCCAGCAATTCAGATCTGTGTGTGTGTGTGTGTGTGTGAGAGAGAGAGAGAGAGAGAGAGAGAGAGAGAGAGAGAGAGAGAGAGAGAGGGAGAGAGAGAGAGAGAGAGAGAGAGAGAGAGAGAGAGAGAGAGAGAGAAATGAGGGCTTATACCAGCTAGTAGGACAAAGGAGAGAGGACCCCAGACAGAGCCAAGGGGAAAGAAGGATTTCATCAATAGCAGCTCTGGGAAACTTCTTCCCCATCCCATTCCTCTTCACCCCATTACTCTCCCTTCTGGTCCCTCCCTCCCCGCCCCTTGCCCCTTCCCCATCCCCATCCCTCTGTGTGGCTCACTCTCCTCCCTTCTGTCTTACTCTTCACTGTGCCCACTTGGCTGAATTCAAAGACTGAAGCCCTTTCTCAGCCATGTTGATAAACTAGCGGCATTTCAGCCGAGAGTCTGTTTTCTTCCTTTCCTGCTCCCTGAGATGCTGAGCACAGAGCTAGCCCAGAACAGTCCACCAGGCAAGTGAATGGGGTTCACTCAAGCTGGGCTGGACTTCCTCTGAACTGGAGAACACCATGCTTTACTCCCAGGAACTGAACTTCACCCACTGCCCACCACCCATTTAGTGGAGCTGGAGAGATGGCTCAGTCAGTAAAGTGCTTGCCATGTAAGCATGAGGAACCGAGTTCGTGTAAATAAATAAATGAATGAATGAATGAATGAATAAAAATCTGGGCATGAGGAAGAAACAGGAAGATCCCTGGGGCTTTGCTGGCCTACTAGTCTAGCCAATTCTTTTATTTAATTTTTTAATTTAAAAATATTTTTCATACAATGTATTTTGATCATATCCCCTCCCACAACTCCTATCAGATCATCCCTACATCTGTACCCACTGAACTTCATGCTCTGTGTCTCAAAACAAAATGGAAATCAATGCAAATTGTATATATCAGACAAAAAATACTAAAATGAAACAAAACCACACACAAAACCATGAACTCCATTTGCTGTTGGTCATTTACTCCTGGGCCTGGGACCTGGCCTGGAGTGTGGCTGATATACCCAGTGACTGTCCCCTCCCCTCCTTCCTCCTCCCCCCTCTTTAGGCTGAAGGACCCTATTCAGAAGAAGAGGCAGAATAATTATGAGAGATGGAGGTGGGGGTGACTCCAGGGAAACAGCATGTTCCAGACACAACGGGACTGACACACGTACCACCTCACGGAATTGTGAGTCTGTGACAACAAGGACAAGACCTTCACAGGCTCACGCTAGACCAAATTCTGACAGAAGGAAGGGGAAGTGTACTTACGGCCCTCACTCCTAACCACAAAGCTCTTTGCAACTGATACCAGCTGGGTAAGGGAGTCAGTTTCTCCAAAGGAGACTTACTAGGTGAGGTCTCGCCAAAAGTTTAAGTCTGAAACTCTGTGAGAGACCCTGTCCACTGATCTCTGCATACACACACACATGTATCCCTGCATGCACACGAGCATGTAACACACAGTAACTGCACTGAACCGAACTATAGGCCTGGCACTAAGCCAGATAGCGATCCCTTGCAAGCAGTGGTTTGAAGCTCACGTGTGCATCAGGATCATCCACTCAGCGGAATATGATGCACAGGTCACATCCTGTCACACCTTAGGGAACAGCTGCCTTTAGCTACATGTCTGGTGGGGAAGATGACATTGGAAGCAGGCCTGCAGGCTTCCCTGGGGACACTGAGCACCACATGACAAATCTGGTCCGTGCAGGCTGCCACCTTAGCAAGGCCCCCTGGGAAGGAAGGACCACAATCGCTCCTGGGCCTTGACCTCTCCAGGCAGCACTGAGTCAAAACTCAATAGTAGGAGTATTCGTGGATCCCCATTCTCTCATCTTTGGGTCCACGTTTATCCGTTCAGATGTCTAAAATACACCATTCTCAGGGACTGGAGAGATGGCTCAGTGAGTGCTCACTTGCTCTCTCAGAGGACCAAAGGAGCTCGGTACCCAGTACCCACATCAGGCAGCTCACAATGGACTGTAACTTAATTCCAGAGGACCCTTTTCTGACCATTTCAGGCACCTATATTATACACATGCACATACAAACACGCAGACACACACAAGTAAAATGAAATCTTTTTGTTATTTTTATTTTATTTTTTTTATTTTTGAGATAGGATTCTCTGTGTCGCCCTGGCTGTCCTGAAACACGCTCTGTAGACCAGGCTGGTCTTAAATTCAGAGACCCATCAGCCTTTGCCTCCCAGGATTAAAGGCTTATACCACTAACCCCTGGCAAATAATTTTTTTTAAGAATAAAATATACCACACCTCACAGGAAGTGGCGTTTACCACCCTACACATTTTGAAAGGAACTTTACAAACGTGGCTTTTGAACTCAAACGACTACAGGGAAGTCACGGAATGTACAACTGATTTGATTTCTGAGCAATCATGTGTGTGTTGGATTGATCTCTTGCCAACTGAGGGTTTTAGAAAAAAACATGGTCTTCAAGAATAATGAAATATTTATGAGCACTACGTTTAATGATTAGTGAAGTTGACATAATATCAAGTTTTGGAAGTTTTGGAAGCAAGTATGCCAACATTCCTTCATTTTTATTTTGATTTTTTTTTTGAGTCATCAATCCTCCCCAAGTCTTAAGCAGACCCTAAAAGTACCACTGCCTCAGTACTGGGTCTAGGGTGCCCGTAGATAAAATCCAGCCTTGACTCCAGCCTCCACATTGCAGCTCAGTGCATACGCGAAGTCTCCTCCAAGCAACAGGAGGGAAAACAAATGCCATCTAGGAAACTTGTGTAATGATCCCAAGCCCAAGCCCCCATTGGCCCTCCCCAGGTCACTGGCTCAGATAATTACAGAAAGTGGGATTCTTTTCATTTTAAAAAATGTTATGTGTGTGGGTGTTCTGCTTACATGTGTGCTGATGTACTGGGTGTATTCAACACTTGTAGAAGCCAGAAGAGGGCATCAGATCCCCTAGAACTGGAGTGACGGAGGGCTGTGGGCCACCACTGTGGGTGCTGGGAATCTAGTCCTACGCACCGATCCATTGCTTCAGTGAAAGTGGCCTTTGTAGAGCATGTCTTCTATGCGCCAAGTCCTGTTCTGCGTGGGTTAGTTCACCGGGATCCATCGTGTGAGCTGCGCGTTGTTGGTGGTGTTTATCAGTTCCCTGGGCTCCGTCGTGTGATCTGCACGCTGTTGTCGGTGTTTGTCAGTTCCCTGGGCTCCGTTGTGTGAGTCGCGCATTGGTGTCTGTGTTTCTGTTCTTCCCGCTGACAGAGGAGAACCTCGAGGCTTAGGGATGTTGCCTGGGAGCTGGTTAAGTGAAGTGCTGAGCTGCAACTCTCGGAGGTCTGAGTTCAGATCTCTGCAGTACGGTACCTGTGCCAAACTAAAATCCCTGTATACCTCCAGCATGCAGGAGATGCCTACTGCAAGAACAGTGCCTTCGCTGGGTTCAGGAGCCAGCCTCTTCCATTTTGAGAGACCCTCGCTCCCCAGGTTCTTTAGCCAGGGAGCAGTCAGCTGCTAATGAACACAGAATAGAGACCGAGAACACTGAAACCTAAGAAAGGTGGTTGAAATGAGTACAACGCCCAAGCATCCTGTTCGCTCATAGATAATTTAAATGGCCTGTACTTGGCAAGAAAGCCTCCCGAGAATGTTACAAAGGCCAGGGACTCGTAAAGGGGAAGCATGATAAATATGACTGCGTGCGCTGTAAAACCCTTTCATGGCAAACATCGGAAGACAAATGGGAGTCTGGTGGCGCCTCTCCGGACAAGCCGAGTGCTAAATCACACCAAATGCGCTTCGTCCTAACACCCAGTGGGGATGAGTTGCAGCTTAAGAGGGGTCCCACAGACACACCAAAGGCGATCCAAGGGCCCTCCCACCTCCCCTTTCATTTCAAATTGTCTCCATCTACCACTAGGGAGCAGTAGAGCATCATGGGAACCTCCTCGTGCCTTGCTAACTTTTGAGGGAGAGATCCTTGGGCCAATCGAAACACCTTAAAGCATTGGTTCTCAGCCTTCCTAATGCTGTGACCCTTTAATGCTATTCCTCATGTTGTGGTGACCCCCAACCGTAGAGTTATTTCGCTGCTACTTCGGGACTGTAATTTTGCTACTTTTATAAATTGTAAATATCAAATATGTGACTCCAAGGGGGTTGTGACCCACAGGTTGAGAACCACTGCTTAAAGGATGTATATAGCCTGGGCTTCTCTCAAAAGGCAAAGATCTTTTTGGAAGGATGATGTACATCCCGCGGCTTGTATTAACTACCTTCTTATGAAGAAAATGTCACTGAAGAAACGGGCCCTGCTATAGCCACCGAGATGGTCACCCTCCCACCATGTTTGCGTCACGGAGGCCTCTTTCTCATCTTTCCTTCTGACAGGGTTCCTCCCCACTGTGGTGATTGACCAAAGAAGGACAAAGGACCACAGGCACTCCTCACCTCAGCAAAGCCAAGGTCCTCGGCAGAGCACAGGCAGGCATTCTCCTTGTGCTTCCAGTTATCCAAGGTGGACGTCTGTGTGTGCCCAACATGGCCATGCTCCTCGACTTGGCTCTCTGAGCAGACTAGTTATCCGTAGAGCTGGGACTCCTCCCTCTCGGTCCAATCACTCCACAAATACTCACTTCCCACTGGGTCAGCTGCGGGTGTCTGTCATCTGGTGAGCTTGTAAGTATCGGCAAGAGGAGAAAAGGAAGCCTGGCATGGTGGCCATGTGGCCTTTAACCTCAGGAGGCAGAGGCAGGTGGATCTCTGAGTTTGAGGCCAGCCTGGTCTACAGAGAGAGCTCCAGGCCAGCCAGGGTTACATAGTTAGATCCTGCCTCAAAGAAAAGGGGAGGGGGTAAAAGAAAGCCTGAAGTCACCTTGGCTTTGGTGGACTTGGGGAATAGGCATGACAATGTGGGAGTCTATCCTGGTACCCCTCTCTCCATGACCATCGGTCCACCTGCTTTGTCCTGAAATCTCCACATGAAGCCCCAGGGGTAGTAGGCAAAGATCTCAGAAGCCAGGAAACCAGTCCCTTCAGCCAGATGGACACGATTAGTCACTGTAATTCACTTCTATAGCTTCTTACTCAAAGCAAAAAAGAAAGAGAACATAATTTTATAAAGCTCATGCCCATCCGTCTCTTTTTCTGAGAAGAACTTTAGAATGTATAGCGCCTGGGGACACAGCTCAGTGGCAGAGACTTGCCTGCCAGGCACAAGGCCCTGCAAGTGCCCAGTACTGCAAATTAACAATAAAAGAAAATGTTCCTTGTTCTGTATCCTGTAGAATAGGAAGAATATTAGGGCTGGAATCTACATCTTTTATTTGTTTTGTTGCTGTTGTTTCTTTCTGTTGTTGCTTGGTTTTTTTGTTTGTTTGTTTGTTTCTTGGGCTTTTTTTTTTCAAGACAGGGTTTCACTGTGTAGCCCTGGCTGGCCTGGAACTCACTCTGTAGACCAGACTGGCCTCAAACTCAGAGATCCACCAATCTACCTCCCTCTGCCTCCCAAGTGCTGGAATTAAAGGTTGCACCACCACTTCCCAGGCCTTTTTTTTTTCAATAATTTATTTAACTTTATTTCATGTGCGTTGGTGTGAAGGTGTCAGATCACCTGGGACTGGGGTTACAGACAGTTGTGAGCTGCCATGTGGTGCTGGAATTTGAACCCGGATCCTCTGGAAGAGGAGCCAGTGCTCTTAACCTCTGAGCCATCTCTCCAGCCCCTTGTAATTTTTTTTGTTTGTTTGCTTGGTTTTTTTGAGACAGAGTTTCTCTGTAGCTTGGTGCCTGTCCCAGAACTAGCTCTTGTAGACCAGGCTGGCCTTGAACTCACAGAGATCCGCTTGCCTCTGCCTCCTGAGTGCTGGCATTAAAGGCGTGTGCCACCACTGCCCTACTTCCTAGGTCTTTTGTGTGTCAGGCATAACATTTCAAGTCTGATTTGTTGTTGTTGTCTAGATTTATTTTCTGCGCATGTGTGTGGGCCTGAGTGTATGTGTCCCATGTGCCCATGGAGACCAGAAGAGGAAATCAGAACCCCTGAAACCAGAGTTACAGGTCGCCAGTGAGCTGTCTGATGTGGGTGTGGGAACCAAACCTAGGTCCTCTGCAAGATCAGCAAGTTCTCTTAACAACTGAGCCATCTCTCCAGCGCCTTCAACCCTGTTTTTAAAGACATTTGTGGGTGTTTTATTTAGGGTTCTGTTGCTGTGAAGAGACACCGTACCCACAGCAACTCTTAAAAAGAAAACGTTTAATTGGGGCTGGTTTACAGTTTCAGAGCTTTAATTCTTTATCATCAGGGTGGAGCATGAGATCTTAGGGATCAACAAGAAAAGAAAGGCTATGGTTTAATAGCTTGTCAGTTTGACATGGGTTCAGTTGTGCTGGTGAGTTTCTGCCAACTTGACACAAATAGAGCCACTTCAGGGGAGGGAACCTGAGTTGAGGAATTGGCCTCAGTCAGATTGGCCTGGTCTGCATGTGTTTGGGGCATTGTCTTGATTAGCGATTGATGTGGGAGGGCCAGTCCTCCTGTGGTTGATGCCGCTCTGGACAGGGAGCAGGTGGCCCTGGGTTGTAGAGAAAGCAGACTGTGCAAGCCATGGAGAGTCAGCCAGTAGACAGCATTCTTCCATGATCCCTGGTTCAGTTTCTGCCCCCAGGTTCCTGCTTTGAGCTCTTGCTTTAGCTTCCCTAGATGACAGACTGCAGCCCTTAAATCAAATAAGCCCTTTCTTGTTGGAGCTGCTTTTGGTCCAATTGTTTTTATCACAACAGCAGAGATGCAAAGTAGTAAACCAGCTCCTACAAACCCTCCCCAGCCCTCCATCCTCTGCATGCTAGGGATGCACTTGGGTAGACACACACACACACCCTAAATAAATAAAAGGTTTAAGAATAGCATTCATCTGATGGGAACATACTTAAAAATCCAAGTCAGGCATGTAATTCCTAGTTCATGTCTATGATCTCAGCATGCAGGAGGTTGAGGCAAGAGGGATGCTGACAGGCTGAAGACCAGGCTTGGTTACATAAACAACTAAATATTCCATAGGTGCTCCCCCTCCTAAATAACCTCTACTGATATTTTCAAAATAAAAGTCACAAGAGCATAATTTTTTAAAGTCCAACAGGAAAGGTTTAAAAGAGAAAGTAAAAGTCTCCTCATACTTCTGTCCACCTGTAGTAATAACTGTGCAAAAACAATATATATAATGGTAAAGTCGTGTGTGTGTTGGTGGATGAGCTGAGAAGTGACGGTGCTCCACTGAGCACACGAAGAAAGCCTTTGGAGATTATCGAAGACCACTAAAGCTTTTCCAATTTGCATGTGCACAGGTCTGCTTCATTCTCTCAGCGGCTTCACAGACCCCGCTTCACCGATGTGTTGCTTTTCATTTAAACAATCCCCTTGCAGATGACGTTTAAGTTGTTTCCAGCTTTGCTGCCACTAGAGCAATGCTAAAACGAGCATCCCTGTTTGTTCATGGCCACATCTGCACATCTGCAAACTAAGAGCTAAGTAATTGCTTTGCTGGTAGGGCATCTGTATTTAAATATACTGCCAAGCTCTCCGACGGAGCCCTCCATTTTACTCTCTGATGTTTGTGTATGAAAGTGACTATTTCTGGAAGCCTTGCTGACACTGTATTGTCAACTAGCTCATTTCTAACTACTTGGCAAATCTTCAAAGGCACGAGCTTCGTTGTGAATGAGGACTCACAAGTTTTGGGCACTTGCCTTTCAGTTTCTGGGAACAGCCAGTCCAGATCCTTGGTCCTGTTTGCATTTGTTCACTTGTTTGAATTTGAGACAGGGAGTCAGATAGCCCAGGCTGGACTCCAGGTCTCTATTTATTGAAGGTTAACCTTGAACATCTCATCCTCTTGCCTTCATTTTCATTTCTCAAGTGCTAAGATTACAGGTGTGTGCCAATACACCCAGGTTCTGTGGCCCTAGGAATCAAACACAGGGCTTTGTGTCCTAAGCAAGCACTCTGGCACCTGAGCTACACCCCAGCTCACTTTGTCTGTTTTTCTGAAGGGCTATTCACGTCTTCTGTAACAACTCAGATGAACCTGCTGCCAGTTAATGCACACAAGCCTTTGTGTGGTGTGTGCTCACATAATCCTCACGCTGTTTATTTTGACTCTTCATTTTTTTTTTGTTTTTTTTAACATTTACTGGAGACACTGTCTCACTGTGTGGCCCAGGTTATCCTGAAACTGGTTCTTCAACCTGGCTGACCTTGAATGGATAATCCTCCTGCCTCTGTCTCCCAAATACTGGAAGTACAGGCATTCACGTCCGTCCACACCCGACCACAAGTTCTAGTTTACAAGTCTTTCTCTGAAGATCCTGAGGGCTGTTCACAGAGGCCTAGGCTCTGATTCGGACACTGACCTACATCTTCTTGTCTGATGTTATCATTTTAATTTCATGTTTAGAACTTCGAGACATTGAATTTATTTTGGTATGAAGAATGGAGTTTGGGTATAGGGACAAATGCCTATAATCTCGCACTTGAGAGGCTGCAGGAAGTGCACAGTGAGTTCCAGGCTGGCCTGGACTCTAGAGTGGGCTCCTATAAAAAAGAATGGAATAAGGTTTATCTCAAGTTGTTCCCGACCGGTCAGCCAGCTGGTCCTGTGCTACTGGTTAGGTAACCCCTTTCATTGATATCCATTCGCTCTTGGCACCACTCGGCTCTGAATAGCCTCTGACCCAGAGGTGGCAGAGAACCAGGTAACCTGGTGACAGTGAGCCTGCTCCTCTGCTAGACATGAGAAGGAAACAGTAGCCCTCCAAACCGTCAATGCCTTTCCTCTGAAAGAAAGATTATAAAGAAGCCTCGGGAGAGTGTGATTGTTCTCACCAGGAGTCACCAGTGATCCTGTCACCAGTAGTGACACAATCACACAGACACTTCTGAATAGACACTATGAACACATGTACACTGAGTTGTTTCTGCTTTGTTTTGGTTTAGGTTTTGGTTGAGACAAAGTATCAAACTTGGGCCTGCAACTTGCTCTACAGTCCAGACCCATCTCCAAGTTGTGACAATCCTCCCCCGCTTGCTCCCCAAGTGTCAGGATTGTAGGAGTTTGCCACCATACCTGGATCAGATGGAGACAACCATTTCCTAACAGGCCCTCAGTAATAACTCCAGGACTGGCAGGATGGTGTGTGCCCATAATCCCAGCACTCAGGAGGTTGAGGCAGAAGGATCACAACCTAACAGACAAGCAAGGCTGAGAGGTATAGGGAGTTCCCAGTTCCCTCCCTGGGTCCATCCCACCAGGCTGTGACCTTAAGCATGACATATAGGCTCCCTGAGGTTACTCTCCACTGGAAAACATGACAAATGTCGGGTCAACAAGATAGCTAAGTGTATAAAAGTGTTTGCAGTGTAAGTCTGACAACTTGAGTTCAGCCCCCAGAACCCACAGCTGAAGGTGAGAATCAACTGCCAAACATCCTCTCACTTCCACATGCATGGCACAGCAGGAGCTTTTAAATAAATAATTAAACAATCATTGTGTTTAGGTGAGTACTTATGCACATGCATATGTGTGGGCATGTGTGTCCATCTTTTTAATGTCACAGAAGTTGCTCTAGGTTACATTAGAAGGCATGCTCCTCTGATCTGACCCCTTTGTTTATTGTCACTCTTGCTGGCCTCCAAGGCCTCACCTGGCCTTTTCGTAACCGCGAATTCTATCTCAGAGAGGTAGGACTAATAAGCATCTTGTGCAAAATAATCATAACTAGGCATGGTAATAAACACCTGTGATCCCAGCACTCAAGAGGTGAAGGAAAGAGGTCTGCCATGGATTGCAGGCCATTTTGGGCCACCAGTGAGACACAGTGTCAGAAAATCAAAAGTGGAGCCTGGAGAGATGAGGCCTCAGCAGTTAAGAGCACTTACTGTTCTTACAGAGGACCGGGGTTTGGTTCCCAACGCACGCGCGCGCACACACACACACACACACACACACACACACACACACACACAGCAAACAATTCTGTTCCAAACTATCTTTTGGCATTTGCATAAATATACAAATGTGTATAGGCCAAACACCTAAAAACATTTTAAGAAAAAAAATAGCAACAGTTAATAAACAAGACCCAGATTTCGCTATTTAGTGTATGAATAGTTATTAATTTGCGGGACAATTTTGAGATGGTCTGTCTTAAACTATAGACTCAAATGACTCACACAAAATTCCTTTTGCAGATCTGTGAGTTCCCTCACACATGGCAGAGTGTCAAGGATGCTAGGAAGGAGCAATAGAAGGTGGCTTAGCACCCAGAGAGGGAGAGACACAGAGAGAAGCACAAGAGTCAGAGAGGCATATTCACCCACGGAACAGTTGGGAAGATGGAAAGAGAGAGTAAGAGACGAGAGAGGCAGAGATGGAGAGAAACCAAAATCACCTATAGCCTGCTCATTGCTTCCCGGGACCAGATGAGAGGTAAGTACCAGTCAAGTTTCAGGAGGAGCGAGGACAGAGTCAGGGACGAACTAAAGGAGATCAGAGCCTCAATGACAGAACAACACATCTAGGAAAGGCTACAAGCGTGTGGCTGCAGACACACAGAAACCAAGACACAAACGAAAAACCTCTAAAAGGGTACAATATACTTAAAAGGGTGCTTAGGTGCTAAAGAAAAAAAAGAAAATGGATATAGACAGTCATAAAAATAGTTTAAAAATATAAAGTCTTTAAAGAAAGAGTAAAGTAATATTCAAAATAAGTCATATAATGATTAAAACTATTATAACACAGAGAGTTTGAATCTTTTATGGTGCTTTGTGAATTTTTAATTTTTAAAACACTAATGACAGAAAATGGCAGCTTCCAGCCTGGTCTACAAGAGCTAGTTCCAGGACAGGCTACAAAGCTACAGAGAGACCCTGTCTCGAAAAACCAAAAAAAAAAAAAAAAAAAAAAGGCAGCTTCTGAGAGATTTTGGATTATAAAAGGGCCACAGAAATTAAGTCTGTATACTTTAGAGAGGTCTTGACTTCAACATGGAAGTCAGGAAATGTATTGCATTGGGGGCGAGGTGGTCCTTTTGTTTCCACAGAAAATGAAAAGCTATGGATTCCCTCAAACTTAATAACGTCAGATTTGACCAGAGGAGACCTCCTGAGGATCCTGGCTGCAGACATGAGGGAAGAAGCCAGGAAAGCCTGCAGGACAGGTGGTGTGTATGCTGATCCCTCTGCATGGGAACAGCTGTGAGACTGGATGAGGCATGATAGATCTTGTTGGCTACAGAGTCCTCATGACTTATTATTACATGCCATCCTTTCATGTGGCATGGATAGAGGTTTGGTTATGCAGTTCAAACAGACTTATAAAGTTGACATATGTCTTTTACCTGCTCAAACATAAAACAGAAAATCATCTTTAGCTGACTTATACACACTACACTTTCCTTACTTGTATAGATACAGATATATATGTTACCTTTAAAAGTCTGTGTAGCCAGGTGGTGGTGGCACACACCTTTAATCCCAGCACTCAGGAGGCAGAGGCAGGTGAATCTCTGTGAGTTCAAGGCCAGCCTGGTCTACAAGAGCTAGTTCCAGGACAGGCTCCAAAGCTACAGAGAAACCTGTCTTGAAAAAAACAAAACAACAAAAAAGGTGTATGTTTTGGGGATGGAGAGATAAATCAGTGGCTAAGAGTACTGATTGGTTTTTCAGAGGACATAGATTCAATTCCCATCACCCACATGGCAGCTCACAACTGTCTGTAACTCCAGTTTCAGGGGACTTGGCGCCCATGACAAAATACCAACACATATAAAATAAAAATAAGAGAATTAAAAAAAAAGTTTGTATGTTTTCAAAACAAAAGGATCAGACAACAATAAAGATAAGTTAGCCCAGCTGATCCAGCCTCTCAGAATGCTTCTGCTGCAGTTTTCCTCAAAATTCTGCACCAGGACAGCTTCAAAGCTGCTAGAGGAGCTGGTACAGCCTCACACACTCGTCTCACCAGGACTCCAGTTAAACCTGCACCTTCCCACTACACAAAGACTGAGCAATAAATGATACAGCTAGCTCTCCCAGGACTTGCCCATTTTCTTAATTTTCTCAGGATCCCCCAAGGATACCATCTTTCCCAGACATCAGGAAGTAATTTTAAGAATATGACACCCAAATTCCAAAAAGGTAGAGTGGTCGTTCAGTGGATTATGGGTGTTTATTATTGTTTGAGGGGTTGGTTACAAGTTTTTTGGTCATGGTCAGGGAGAAAACTAAGCAAAGGAAATTAGATTAGATCTCATTCTGAAAGGAAAAAAGGAAGATATAGAAATGATAAGATCAAAGAGTAGATTCTTGCATCTACTTTTAAACTAAAAAAAACCTACTAGTCTCAAATACTTTAGATTGGTAAGCATTTTTATATATTGATACCAATTTAAGGTTATTTCGTTGTATATATATATATATATATATATATGTATATATATATATACATATATATATACTTTTGTTTAAGGTATTGTATCTGTGCAGCTCATTTAAAAATGTAATATATAATTAAGAAATACATTAGTTGTTAGTCACTTATATGTTTTCAAGATCAAATAGAGATATATCCTAGATAGACAGATGATCTTTAAACACCTCAGAGACCTACAGAATATGACATTTAAGATGTTTTAATAACACAAGGCTTTACATGACAGAGAGACACATTTGCTCCTGACAGCACCAATTTACTTCAAAAAAAAAAGATGGTGAGCAGTAAAGAACCTCCATATGGATTTTATTTTCCTTGTGGCAATGCTAGCCATTTGGGCAAGAAACTGCCCTTGCCTCAACTGTTAACAGTATGCTGTCCAAATTGAACAGGCAGGACACAAAAGGCGGTGACTGCCAAGCTTTGCCAAGGCAGGGCATGACAGTCCTTTGAAGTTCCTGCTTCACAAAATGTCAGATATTCTAGGCCTGTAGGCTAAAGATGGAGATGAATGCCCCAACATTACAGAGAAACCTTGGGTGATTGTCCAGAAAGCCAGATGTCTGACATTTCTTAGTTTTGAAAGTTGCTTGTTCTGCACTTTCTGTTTAACCAGGTGATATTATATGCTTCTTGGGTCTTTAATGATGTTAAAGACTAGATAGTTATACAGTTTTCCTTGCTACCAAATTCAGAAAAAAAACTTACATAAAAGATATAAAGTTTATAATGTTGAGAAATATAAAAACTTAAGTTGTTTACCTAAGAGAACAATTTAAAGCCTAAAAAGATAGTTTGGGTTGATAATACAAGTTAGGATAGAAAGTAAATTAGGTAAAAACTTTTGGCTCACCAAGATATGATAAATAATAAAATAATTTCTCCAAATTTGCCAACACAAATGAACTGAACATTTTAAATATAATTCTTACTTATTAATTGTTCTTGCTATATATAATTTTACTGTATTAGAGTTAAAACCTTTTCTTTTTATTTAGACAAAAAGGGGGAAATGTTGTGGAATATTTGTACGCTGTGTGAATATATATTGCTGTGAATGATTTAATAAAGAGCTGACAGGAGATATAGGTGGGATTTCTGGGTAAACAGAGGAAGTAGGAGATGAATCGAGGTGCAAAGGAGATGCCAACTAGACATGGAGGGAGTCAGACATACAGAATGAAAGAAAGGTAAAAGGCTACATGGAAAAGCATAGATTAATAAAAGCAGGTTCACTTAAGTTATAAGAGCTAGTGGGACAAGCCTAAGCTAAGGCCGGGCTTTCATAATTAATAAGTCTCTGTGTTGTTATTTAGGAGCTGGCTGGTAGGACAGAGAAAGACTCATTACACTATCCAGATCAGACTGGTCTGTGAGCACATCTGTAGGAGATTGTTTTGCTTGTGAATTGATGTAAGAGTGCCCAGTCCACTGTGGGTGGCACCATTACCCACGCAGATGGTCCTGGGTTGTATAAGAAAGTTAGCTAAACATAAACCTCTGTGAGCCAGGGAGTAGTATTCCTCCGTGGTTTCTGCTGTGCTTCCTTGGCTATGAAGTGAGTTCCCTGGTCAGAAGAAATGCTGTGTGGAATAGCAAACGGGCCTGTCTTCAAGTTCTCTCTTGAGTTCCTACCCTGACTTTTCCTCAAGAATAGACTGTGACCTGTAAGCTGAAATAAACCCAGTCCTCCCCGAGCTGCCATTTGTCAGTGTTTACCACAGCGACAGAAAACAAGTTAGAAAACTGTGTGGTTCATCCTGGCTTTGCTTAAGTAGTACCCTCTCCTGGAAAGCCTTTGCCTGTCATAGCCCTTCTCAGAGAAAACCCTGAGGTGGGCCTCTATGTTCTTCCTCTTCTAGGAGGCCTCTGGGAAGGAGCTGATACCCCTCCAGTGTCCATCCACCCCAAAAGCACACAGGAAATGTCCCCAGGCTGGGCTGTCAGGTTGTGGCCTCATCAGACAATACAATTTTGCTCCATCTCTGCTTTGTCTCACCACACCCAGAATTTGCCTGTCCCCAGGGAGCCCCACCCACGTCTACCTGAATATACAAACCCCGAAGAGAGGCACAAGGGGTTGTGGAGGTAGTCAGGGGAAAACAGGGTCCATTTGCCTAGAGGTACTTCGGTCTGACTGGTCACAAATGACACACCCCACAGGAGGGGGGAGTGGCAATCACCTGGCAAGAGGCATAGATTTGGAGGCTGCAGGCAGCCTTTTCTTTTGTCCACTGTGGGCCTAAAAAGAGAAACATCCTCCTGTGGACCCCAGGCCCATCGCTGAGAGCCCAAGCCTCTGCATCCCTCCCGCTGCTGGGTCCACGCAGCCGCAGTCATGGATAGGTTCCGGATGCTCTTCCAGCACCTACAGTCCAGCTCGGAGTCCGTGATGAATGGCATCTGCCTTCTGCTGGCTGCCGTCACAGTCAAGATGTACTCCTCCTTCGACTTCAACTGCCCCTGCCTTGCGCGCTACAATGCCCTCTATGGCCTGGGCCTGCTGCTCACACCTCCTCTGGCCCTCTTTCTCTGTGGTCTCTTGGTCAACAGGCAATCCGTGGTGATGGTGGAGGAATGGCGCCGGCCAGCAGGACATCGGAAGAAGGACCTGGGCATCATCAGGTAGGGTCCCACACCCCTCTCTACTACCCAGGGCAGTTGATGCTCTCAGGAATACTCCCCCTTGCCCCAGATAGTGATTGACAGCTAAGGATGTTGTGCTCATTTTCAGTTTCCCTCTGGAAACATAGTGTGTGTGTGTGTGTGTGTGTGTGTGTGTGTGTGTAGGTCAGAGGACAGTATTCGGGAGTCTTCCTTCCACCATATGGGTTCTGGGGATTGAACTCAGATAGTCAACCTTAGCAAGGGGCCCTACCTGCTGACCCGTCTTGCAGATCCTGAAAATATGTATTTTTGTTCCTATCATTCTTCACCTTTCCATGGCCACTACTGTAACCATAAGAATGATTCAGGGTTTCCAAGAATTACCTGGGTCACATCTAACCCATCGCGTGCATTAAAAAATTTTGTTTGTTTGGTGCACGCAGCAAGAGGCAACTGTTTCTTTAAAGGCCGTATTTCCTTTCTGGGAAGCTTCTTGAGACAAGAACCTAACCTGTTGTCGCCATATGTCCTCAGGGTCTGGCACATGGATACAGATCAGCTGGTGAGGCTTAGCGGTTCCTAATGCCCCCCTCAACCCCCGGCTGGGGTCAGGGTCCACTGTGCTGAGTGCCTTGCAGGGGAGGCTTCTCTAAGTTCACTTTCCTCAGCCCTGGCTCTGTGCCTTCAGCAGCCCTGCTTCCCAGACGTTGAATCTTTGACACATAGACGCTGAGAACCTTGGCCAAGGGCTGACCATGGAGATCAGTTGACGGAGGGCTTGCCTAGAATGCACCAAGGCCTTGGTTGAATCCCAGCGCTGCATCCACCAGATGGGATGGCAAACTCCTGTAATCCCAGAATGCAGGAAGAGGGGCAGAAGGATCAGGAGCTAAAGGTCACCCTCATCTACTACACAGAGTTCAAGGCCAAATCAGGATCCATAAGGCCATGCTGAGAGAGGTAGGGTGGGGGGAGAATATGAGAGAGACAGAACATGAGTGAGAGACCCCAACCAAACTGTCACAGCTTGGAAGAGGCCACGCTGTGAGCCCAGTTCTCCCTGGCTCTAGCTGTGTGGTGTTTCTTGGCTTTCAGGTACATGTGTTCCTCCGTGCTGCAGCGAGCTCTAGCAGCACCCCTGGTCTGGATCCTGCTGGCCCTCCTCGACGGGAAGTGTTTCGTGTGTGCCTTCAGCAACTCCGTTGACCCAGAGAAGTTTCTGGATTTTGCCAACATGACCCCCAGCCAGGTACAGCTCTTCCTAGCCAAGGTGCCCTGTAAGGAGGATGAGATGGTTAAAGACAGCCCTGCACGCAAGGCTGTGTCCCGATACCTGCGGTGCCTGTCACAGGTAAGTGGGGTCCTGCCCAGACCTTGATTCCCTCATAGATACTGTCCTGGTTGGTTTTACATCAATTTGGCACAAGCTAGAGTCATCTGAGAGGAAGGAATCTCAATTAAAATACCTTCATAAGATGTGCTGTAGACAAGCCTGTATTTTTCTTAATTAATTATTGATGGAGGAGGGCCTAGCCCATTGTAGGTGGTTCTACCCTTGGCTTAGTGATCCTAGCTTCTATAAGAAAGGCTGAGCAAGCCATAGGGAGCAAGTCAGTAAGCAGCACCCCTCCATGGCGTCTGCATCAGCCCCTGCCTTCAGGATCCTTCTCTGTTTGAGTTTCTGTCCTGACTTCCTCAATGATGAACTACAATGTAGAAGTATAAAGCAAGTCCTTTCCTTCCCAAGTTACTTTGGCCATTATGTATCATCACGGCAATAGTTACCTTAAGACAGATGTCCTGTTTTGCTTAGGTTAGATCTGAGTCGGGTCTACATGGCTTCGGAGAATGCTCCTAACTGCTGGAGCCACAACCAAGAGCAGAAGGTGTAGGGGGGATGGGGACCACTCCCTTTGAGGGATGAGCATGGGGCCATCGATACCAACTTAGTTAGGGTTCCTATTACCATGAAGAGCCACCAGGAGCACGGCAACTCTTACAAATGAAACAAATGAAAACATTTAATTGGGGCAGCTGGCTTACACATCAGGGTTCAGTCCATTATCATCACGGCCAGGGAGCATGGCAGTGTGCAGGCAGACATGCTACTGGAGAAGCAACTGAGAGTCCTGCAGCTCTTTAAAATATATATATTATGTATACAGTGGTCTGGCTGCATGTATGCTTTCATGCCAGAAGAAAGCACCAAGTCTCATTATAGATGGTGGTGAGCCACCATATGATGGCTGGGAATTGAACTCAAGACCTCTGGAAGAACAGCCAGTGTTCTCAACCTCTGAGCCATCTCTCCAGCCTGAGAGTCCTACATCTTGCAGGCAACAGGAAGTGGTTGTCTGAGACACTGGGTGATATCTTGAGCATATATGAGACCTCAAAGCCCTCCCCCACAATACACACTTCCTCCAACAAGACCACACCTACTCCAACAAAGCCACACCTCCTGATAGTGCCACTCCCTGTGAGCTTGTAGGGGCCAATTCTATTCAAACGACCACACCAACTTGCCCAGAACATGTACCGGGTGCCGACCCCCCAGAAAGTTACAGGAGCTGGTCGGCAAAGGAGCACAGTGACGTCCCTGCCTCCCAGCCCAGAGATAACTAGTTGAAATCATATAGTTATAATCATATAATATTGGCTACTTCCACATGAGGTTCTGTGGTAAGTATTTCCTGTGCATCAGTTTGTTTAACTCTCAGAACAGCCCTTTGGGATGGAGGCAGTTGTTAGCATCCCACGTTTCAGATGAGGCGATGGAGGCGCTGAGGATTTTTAGTTTCCGAGGTTAAAGTCACGTAATTTATAAGAGGCAGGGCAAACTTATGGATATACACGTCATTGGTCCTTCTCTCTCCTTACAATGGAGATCTTTGCCAGCTGCTTAGATTGTTACTGGGAAGACTGTCTACTATGCTGAAGCATCCGCAGCCCCGCCTCCACCCAGGCTCCCAGTTCCACCACCATTACCAAAGCCCGTGTTAGCCCGTGTCTGTCACAGAGCATTTATGAGCCCATTACACATGGAGTATCTCCACGACTCCAGAGAGCCCTATGCTCTGGAGTAGAGGGAGCGTTTAGGCTCAGAGGAAATGCAGGCTTGCGGTATGGTGAAAGGACCAGCACTCAAGATGCTCATTATTCTAGGCTTTCCCAAGATCAGCAGAAAATGCATGGAGCTTGCAGTCAGACCCGTTTGCATCCTAAGTTTTAAGTTGGGAGCCTGGCGTATCAAGTTTTTTCATTTTTCTGATTCTCATACAGAAAATACTCAACTTGTTTGGTGGGGGAGCCTGTGTGTGACCAAATAAGGGAACCGTGTAAAGGGTGGGACTCACAAATACAAGTGAAAAGCATTTTCATGTTTGTGGATCTGGGAAAGACTGCAGTTTTGAAAGTGGAAAGGAGTCGGGCAGGCATGGGCTTCAGCATTAGAGAATGACTTCCAGTTTCCCTCACCGTTGGTTGTTTCAAGGAACCGCTTGTTTGTCCCAGCTGCCCAGCACCAAAATAATCACACAAACACTGTATTAATTAAATCACGGCTTGGCCCATTAGCTCTAGCTTCTTATTGGCTAACTCTTACATCTTAATTTAACCTATTTCTATTTATCTGTATATCACCACAAGGTTGTGGCCTACCAGCAAAGTTTCAGCAAGTCTATCTTTGGTAATAGCTCCATTGCGTCTCCCTGATGCTCTTCTTTCTCCCAGCATTCAGTCCAGTCCTCCCCGCCTACCTAAGTGCTGCCCTATCGACAGACCAAGGCAGTTTCTTTATTCATTAATGGTAATCACATCACATCAGTTGGTCTAGAATACGGCCCCCTTGTCCCTAATCCCTGCTTAATGCCTCACGAAATATAGCATAGTTGCAAGGCTGGATGGGAAATATACATGAGAACGGGTACAAAGACAAAGTGACTGATGTGCCGGTGAGTGGGCCACAAACAGAACAAAGAATAATATGGAGGCATAACGGACGGGAGGGTAGGTGAATGGCTAAGAGGAATGGATGACGAATGGAAGAATGGCTAGATGGAACAGTGATGGACATATAGCCGAAGGAGAGGAGGGGGTGGATGAGTGGGTGGAGAGATGTTAAATGGATGAATCCGGAGGATGGGTGACAGGACGGTGACTGAATGGGAAAACATATAGGTGTGATAAGGAATAGAGGGAAAGGGAGGGGTTTTGACGCGCACACAGTGTACCCCACTAGAGCCCCACTGCGACTCACTTTCCCATTCTCCAGGCCATCGGCTGGAGCATTACCTTGCTGTTGATAGTGGTGGCCTTCCTAGCCCGCTGCCTGAGACCCTGCTTCGACCAGACCGTCTTTCTACAGCGCAGATACTGGAGCAACTATGTGGACCTGGAACAGAAGCTTTTTGATGAGACGTGCTGTGAGCATGCGCGGGACTTCGCGCACCGCTGTGTGCTGCACTTCTTTTCGAGCATGCAGAGTGAGCTGAGAGCTTTTGGGTTACGTCGGGACCCAGCAGGTGGAATTCCAGAGTCACAGGAACCCCCAGAGCCTCCAGAGGACCTGGATGGTGGAAGCGGGAAGGCTCACCTGCGTGCTATCTCCAGTCGGGAACAGGTGGATCACCTCCTAAGTACCTGGTACTCCCGCAAGCCGCCACTTGACCTTACAGCATCCCCCAGGCTCTGGGGGCCTGGTCTCAATCACCGTGCCCCTGTAGCTGCTCCAGGTACCAAGCTGTGCCACCAGGTTGATGTGTAGGAATCTTGCTAGGCTCCAACAGAGGCAGTTTTCCCATGTCAAGTCCCCATATTGACATGGGTCTGGAAGCCAGCCTGCCCTGTTGATCTCCTTCCCAGAAAGCTCAGTATCTGCCTAGCTTCTGGGTATGTCCTCCTCTGTTGGACCAGTTCCTCTGGGCCCGATGAAGTTTAGATTCTGATTTAGCGCACTCAGGACCGAGTCCCTGAATTTTTCCGTCCTTCCTTCCTTCCTTCCTTCCTTCCTCCCTTTCTTTCTTCCTTCCTTCCTCTCCCTTTTCCTCCCTTTCTCCCTTCTCGTTTCCTTCTTTCCTTGCCCCCCCAATTTCTTTTTGAGGAAGAGTCGCACTTCCGCTGTCTAGCTGAAGAGCTTGAACTCCAGGCCTGGACTGCATGGCTATCCTCCTGCCTCAGGAGCCTTTAGTGGTAGGGTTACAGGTGCGAGCCATCATTCCCTGCTTTCTGGAATCTCATCTAACAAGCCCCAACGCCATGCCCTTCTTCTGGTCAGTGGACCAAACTTTGAGTAGTCACAGTTTGAATAAACCTGTTGTGGATACGGATCATGGACATCAATTCCAAACTTTAAAAAATGGTCGCCATAGTGTCACATGCCTGAGAAGGATTCGTTCGATCTTCATGTGACCTGATGAAGAAGTTATGATGATTAGCACCCCCTTAAATTAAAATTACACTTATTTGTTTGCTTATTGTGTGGTGTGCATGCGTGTGTGTGTGTGTGTGTGTGTGTGTGTGTGTGCGCGTGCGTGCGGAGATCAGAGGAGAGATTGTAGGAGCCAGCTCTCTCCCAATCATGTCTGTCTCAGAAATCACACTCGGGCTGTGAGCCTTGTCAACAAAAGCCTTTACCTACTGAGCCATCTCATTATTCTTTCTCCTTTTTTGAAAAATTTATTTTATTTTGTGGGGGGGGAGGGGAGGGGTATGTGCACGTGTGTGTTTGTACCCACAGAGGCCAGAGGTGTTGGATTCCCTGGAGCTGCAGTTACAGGCAGTTGTGAGCTGCCCGGTATGGGTGCTGGGAACCAAGCTTGGGTCCTCTGCAAGTACAGTGTGAACTTTTAACCACTGAGCCATCTCTCCCGCCCCACCCCACCCCATTTAAAGCCTTACTCTGTAGCCTTAGCTGGCCTGGAACTTGCAGGGATTGCAAGTGTGCCAGCACACCTCAGAGACAAAGGGTGTGTGTGTGTGTGTGTGTGTGTGTGTGTGTGTGTAATAGGGTCCCATGGAACTTAGCTGGTCTCCAACTTTCTGCCTAACTGAAGATGATATTGAACTCCTGACTTCCCTGCCTCCACTTCCTGAGTTCTGGAAGTGCAGATGTGCACCAAGGTGCCCGGCTTATGCTGTGCTGTGGGTGGCATTCAGATCTTGACGCATGCTACACAAACACCTTGTAAGCTAAGCTACATTATTAGATCACTGTTTGAAAAAGAAAACTGAACCAAAAAGGTGTTGAAGTTGCCCAAGGTCACCAGAGTAGGAGTTGGCATTGACTCCCAGGACACCTGGCTTTGGGGTCATCAGTTTACTCTCTAGGTCTGATTCATTGTCTTTCAATGCCCTTGTTGGGTTTCTTGCTGCTTCCACCAGGGTTCTCATAGCAGGTTCTAGCAAGCTCTGCTTGGTAAGTTCTTCATGAAAGCCCTACGCACTGACTCTTATTGGCCGCTCCAGAGAGTTTGCTTTCCAGACTGGGGATATAGTTCGGTTGGTGGAATATTGGCCCAGCACTGTGTAAACTGGGCATGACATGCACTCTTGCACCCAGCGCTCAGAACGTGGAGGTAGGAGCAGCAGATGTCTGAGGTCATCCTCAGATACAAAGTGAATTCAAGACCAGCCTGGGCTACAAAAGACCACGCCTCAAAAATAAATAAATAAATAAACAGACAAACAAACAAACATAGGGCTGTTGGTGGAGTTCGCTAGTTCATTTCCTGACTGCCCTGACTAGAAATAATCACACAGAAACTATATTATTTGCAATACTGTTTTGCCAATAGCTTAAGCGCTAACCCATTTCTATTAATCTATATATCGCCATGTGGCTGTGGCTTACTGGCAAGATTTTGGTGCATCTGTCTCCTGCTGACAGCTACGTGGCTTCTCTCTGACTCCACCTAGTCTCTCTCTATATATATGTCTCTCTTCCAGCCTGGCTATATTCTGTTAAGCCATTGGCCAAAAGCAGCTTCTTTATTACCCAATGGCAATAAAATATATTCCTAACACCCATCACCTCCCACATCACAGGGCTGGTGAATAGCTCTGAGAGTCCGGGTACCAGCTGCCACCCCTAAAGACCTGAATTCAGTTCCCAGAGCCCAGGAAATCGAAGCAGAGCAGCAACTCTTGCAAGTCGCCCTCTGACCTCCACACGCATTCATTCCTAAACAATGAATACGACAGCAGCTTTGCTTAAAAATAGTTTATATTTTCCTGTGGAGTGTGCTGTTCTGTGAAGTCAAGAAGAGGTGACCTTCATAGCTCTCAGGTCCCACCAGTTCTGTTTGTAGCTGGCCCAGCCTTCTGCCCTCTAACTGGCAGGGCTACCTCTCTCATCTGTCTGCCACCATTTCTGCTGCTCACCACATGAAGCAGGACTCAGCATCATTCCCTTCCCAGGCAACCCCTTCCCCAGGGTGCCCGAGAAGCATCCCCAGCCAGAGGTTGATGATCTGGTAAGGGTGTCTCCAGAATCAGGTGGGGTCTAGCTTAGGGACTGGTAGATCTGCCAGAAAAGTCACCACTTAGTCTCCGGCAGCCCAAACAGGAAGAGCTGGGGCAGCTCAAGCCTGTGAGCTCTGCTGAGCCTCAGCCTAACCCTGATGACTCACTTGTGCCCAAATGCAAAGCCGGGTGTATTCCCATTCTCTGCTGCTTCCTCAGGGCCCTGGACAGAGAGGTGAACCTGGATGACCCCTGGGAACCTGGATCCCTCCACTAAACCATTTCTACTCACCTAGGCTTTTGCTAAGGGACCTGGTGAGACCAGAAAATCCCTGCAGCTCAGCTTCCCCCGACTTCCTGACTGTGGTCAGGCCATGCAAATGTCTGCAGCAGCGTGGGGTGAGGGATATGATTTAGGCAAATTGTTAGCAGCGACTGTGAGAGAGAGGAGGAAAAGAACTCGATGAAAGCCCACATGTGTGGGTGAGCACCTACCCTGGGAAAGGAGACTGGGAGAGGGCTGCCTCGGGCTCTCGGAGGAAGCAACGTGGGTTATTAAAAAGCCATCAAGTGTAATTCTCACTTCTTCTTTCTTACACTGAGCGTTTATAGGGCACCTCCTGCATGTGACACGGTAACAGGAAACTCTTTATAGGTGACCTCAGAGAGATAACTGTTTGAGGTACAGAGATGTTGATGATCTGAAGCAAACGGGGCAGTATAACAGAGGCAGGCCATGTAGCTGGGATCCTTTCGGGGGACAATGACACTCTAGACTGAGGGACTGTGGCAATATTGTGTGACTGGGTCTTAAGAGAGAGGACTTTTTTGACATTTGGAAAGCAAAACGAAGAGAAGACAGCGGACACAAAAACGGAATTGGCAGAAGTTGGAACCGGTTGCCTTTTCTCATGAGTCAGCGCTCACGGGGCGCTGGGGACCCAGAGTACAAGTATGAGAGGGACACTGTCCTCCCTTCCTGGATGTTCTGACTGCAGTGGAACGTAGGGACGCGATGAGTGAACTCACAGCCCAGCAGAGGGGCCCCAGTGCAGCCTGATGAAGGACACTGGCGGGAGCCCGGAAGTCCACCTAGTGATGGTCCTTGAGCCTGAGCCCAACAACACCTCTGGCTCACCTGCCTTACCACGAGAGGTATCTCTCGCCCTCTTAGGCCCCAGGTAATACCGCTGCAGGCCCCAGACCTCTCTGCTATCATCCACCCATACCCCCTTTCGCTCACAGCCTTGCCAGTGTGAGATATCCCGAATGACAGGTACTACCCAGCTAAGAATGAGGGACACAGGTAACAGGCTCACCTGGCTCCTAAAGACTCTTTTAAAAAAGAGTAGTAGACAAAACAGACGCAGACCTTTAGCCTATGTGGTCCAAAGGGAGCCTCCGATTTTAAACAAACATCGTCTCAGCATAGCTAAGTTTGAAATAAGGGACTGAGGGGACAGCTCAGCACTTGTTCTGCAAGCATGAGAACCCGAGTTCAAATCACCAGCAGCCATGTAAGAGTCCAGCATATTTGCACGCTAGGAACCAAGGAAGGCAGAGACAGGCAGATCCTGAGAGCTCATCGGCCAGTCAGCCCAGCTTAGAAGCTGAGCTTCAGGGCTCAGCAAGAGAATCTGTCTCCCCGCAGCAAGGAGAGTGACAAAGAAGGACAGCCAGCAACATCCTGCTCTGACCTCTACCTCTGTATGTACATACATGGGTACATGCATGTACCCTGTCATTTTGTTGGTCTTCCCTGTCACCTGGGTACCCTGTCCCTTTAAGAGACAAGCTCCACTGACCTCTAATTATCCCCTCCCCACACAGGCAAGCTGATCTTCTCTCTCTCTCTCTCTCTCTCTCTCTCTCTCTCTCTCTCTCTCTTCCTCTCTTTCTCTCTTTGTCCCTCTTCTGAAGAGTAACTACTGCCTTTCTCCCTTCTCCCCTTCCCTTCTTTCTTCTCTCCCCTCTCTCTTTCCTCTTTCTCTGTTCCCCCTTCTCTGTCCCCCCTTCTCCCCTCCCCTCCATAACCCCTTACTCTTGTACCATTCCCAATACCCACTAAATCAACTCTATACCCAAGCTGTCTGCATGGCATATCTGTCTGTCTCCCACCCTCCAAGGTCTCACACCCAGGGACCTGCCAGGGCCGCGCCACCAAATATCTTTCAACTTGTGTATACTCTCTCTCTCTCTCTCTCTCTCTCTCTCACACACACACACACACACACACACACACACACACACACACACACACACGAGGGAGACATTCAGAGACACAGAGAGACAGAACAAAGAGAAAGGGACAGAAATACAGAGAGAGAAACAGAGAGACATGGAGCTAAGCTGAGAGCTCAAGAAGACCCCTCTAAAGAGGGACCATTATCAGGCAGGCCTGTCATCCCTGTAATCCCAGACTTAGGAGGCAAAAGGATGGTGAGTTCAAGACCAATAACACATTGTCAAATAAATAAATAAATAAGTAAATAAATAAATGAATGGGAGGGGATAACATTTAAGTGAATTTTGAAGGCCAGCAATGGTGGCATATGCCTTTAATTCCAGAACTTTGGAGGGTGAGGCAGATGGATCTCTGTGAGTTCAAGGCCAGCCTGGACTACATAGGGAGTTTAAGGACAGTCAGGGCTACATAGGAAGACCCTGTCTCAAAAGAGAAAAGTGGCTCTTAAAGATGAAAAGGAAGAAAACCAGGCAGTAGTGGCACATACCTTTGGTCTCAGCACTTGGGAAACAGAGGCAGGCAGATCTCTGAGTTTGAGGCCAGCCTGGTCTGCTACGTAGTGAGTTCTAGGATAGCCAGAGCTACATAATGAAACCCTACCTCTAAAAACAAAACAAAAGATAAGTAGGAGGGGTTGGAGAACTTGCTCAGCGATTAAGAGCACTGCCTGCTCTTCCAGAGGACCTGAGTTCGGGTCTCAGCACCTGCCTGGCAGCTCACATCCATCTGTAACCCCAATCTTAAGAGATGTGAGAGCAGCAGGCACACAAGTGACGCACAGACACAAATGCACATACATAAAATAAATAAATAGTTTATTTTGAAGACAAACGGGAATGTCTACCGGGAAGAAGAGAAGCATCCGCCTCAGACACAGAGAGTGCTTGCACAGACTCTGAGGTGGAAAAGTTTGTCCCTGTTTGAGGAGTGAAAAGAGGCTGGGAGCTGAAGTGTAGACCCTGGGGGAAGGGTTGCCGCAGCACCAACCCTCACAGGGTATGTAGGACCCATGAATGTCATGGTACATCAAGATGTTTCAAGTAACATGGCTACGGCGGGAACCCTCCAACCACTGTGGAATTCTTGACCCTTCATTGCTAACAAACAGGCAGCTGTGTCCAATACCTGTACACAAGACAGAGAGTGCACGTGGTACTGGAAACCTCTTTTGGTTTCATGAGCCATCCAGGCCCATCTCTTGGCCATCCTGGGGCCGTATCAAGCCTTGGAAGCTGCTGAGACCCTTGTCTTCTGTGCAGCAGACTTCCAGAGAGAGACACCTTCTTTGTGGATCTCCCTCATGCCGCTCACCTCTAGCACATGTCTTCTGGAGGAGTCCCTAGTGAGAATCTTCCAGTGGTCACCAACCTAGGGACTTCAGTTGTCCCAGGGACACCTAGCCTTATGGTTGAGAGAAGCAATAATCTTCTTATAGTCCTATTTATGACACAGCAGTCTTTCCACTCAATGGACAAACTTGACCCAACCAGAAGATGAGTTAAAACAATAACAACAAAAGTAAACAAAAACAGAAACCTTCCCTGCCCTTCTTCACTCTGTACTCCCACCCTCAAGGGCTAACCTGGGCTCCAGTCGCATCTCTCCACCTATGGCCTGGTGGCCTTTAGCTAATAGATTTGTCTCTCTGAGCCTCGGGCCTCACTTCCGTAAAGTGATAAAAATCCTATCCCAAAGAATCGTACAAGGGTTACACAATACAGGCAAGGTGCGCACAAGCCAGCGGAGGTCATGGTAGGTCTTGTCAGAAATACAAAGATGCAGGCAGAAGACCGCTAGTGTGGTTACAAGCACACCTCTGTATACAGACAGAAGCCACACTGAGTACGGCGGGGTCGGAAACACAAGGGGAGGTTCTTTTTCTGATGTCCTTGCCCCAGACAAGGAATCATCCGGTTGGATCCAGATCTGACACACCTGTCTGAAAGCTGCAGGGTGAAAGGGAGCCTTCCCCTCGGGTGGCTCAATACACAGGGCTCTCTGATCGTGAAACCGTGTTTCCTGTGGGTCTAGGGATGTGGAAGTAGAAGGAGCCTGGAAAGGGTTTGCCAGTCACAACTCACAAACACAGACACATCCACAGAGACACAGATGTGAAACCAGCTGCAACTCTTACTTAGGCAAACTGTCTAAATCCAACCCCAAAGCCAAAGCCAGGTGTGATGTCACGAGCGAGCCCCTTAGTCCCAACATTCGAGAGGTACAGACAAGAGGATTGGGAAATTCTGGATCTTTCTTGGCTACATAACGAGTTGGAGACCTTGTCTCCAAAAGAGAAAGGAAAGACAAGCCCAGGTAGTTTTATTGTATGTCACACTCACCGGTCCCTCTGAGTGGCCCACCCTGTAGAAGGCCACAGCCACATTCTCCATCACAAGATGGCGCTGACATCCGGCTTCACCGCCAGGTGAACACACACGTGTTGGTAATTTTCCACTACTGTCCCCGCCTACTCCCGAGGCATTCACCTGGGATTATGGACAATTGACCAATCCAAGAGTGACACGTCCCGAAGCAGGGTCTGTTTCATATATAAGGGATGGCTTCCTTCATTTCTGGGTCTCCGCCATGTTGGCTGATGCTCGCTCTCCCAAGGGGCATTAAAGCTTTTCTGCAGAAGTATCCTATGTGTCCCGCGTGGTTCTTGCAGGCGAGACCGAGCGCAGGACACCACCCCATTCCTCTTATGAGTAATATCCAACTACCACTGCCTGCCACAGCCTCTATCCCCACCGTCATTTCTCCGTCATCTTATTATCATTGTTTCAGCTGATGGAAGAGCTTCCTGGGGTCCTGACATTGCAGAGAGTCCCGCACCCAAAGAAAAGTGGTCCTCTTGGGTGCAGCTTTGTGGCTCTCTAGGCAGCAAGCAGCTGGAGAGAAGGGGCGGGAAGCGGGAGGGAGGGACACAGTCCTGCCTGTACCCACAGGATTGGTCAAGCTGCGCCCTCTCTGCCAGCACCTGTGTAGAAGGAAGGCTCCTCCGAGTCAGAGTGATCTCATCACCTTCCCGGAGCTCGGCTAGTCCAGCTCGGATCCCAGTCATGAGATGGCTGCCCAGTGGGCAGAGAGGCTTAAGGAACTGTCTGGGAAGCCACAGAAGCCACGGTGAGAAGGGAAGAGGCTGAGGACCCTCACAGGACACAATGGACAAGTTTCGGATGATCTTTCAGTTTTTGCAGTCCAACCAAGAGTCCTTCATGAACGGCATCTGCGGCATCATGGCGCTGGCCAGTGCCCAGATGTATTCTGCCTTTGACTTCAACTGCCCCTGTTTGCCGGGCTACAATATGGCCTACAGCATGGGCATCCTGCTGACGCCTCCGCTGGTGCTTTTCCTGCTTGGCCTAGTCATGAATAACAATGTATCCATGCTAGCTGAAGAGTGGAAGCGCCCTGCCGGCCGTCGGGCCAAGGACCCAGCCGTGCTACGCTACATGTTCTGTTCCATGGCCCAGCGAGCTCTCATCGCACCTGTCGTCTGGGTGGCCGTCACACTGCTGGATGGCAAGTGCTTTCTCTGTGCCTTCTGCACAGCGGTGCCAGTGGCCACACTAGGCAATGGCAGCCTGGTGCCCGGCCTGCCTGCGACAGAACTGGCTCGCCTGCTGGCTCGCGTACCCTGCCCTGAGATCTATGATGGGAACTGGCTGCTGGCCCGAGAGGTGGCCGTGCGGTATTTGCGCTGCATCTCTCAGGTGAGGGGGCTGGGTCTCCTCACAGGCCAGGGTCCCTCTGGGAAGGTCCCTTCTCAAAGTGGGGATTTCCCTCAGGTGGCTGTGGGTTGAGGCAAACCTTCCTAGCTGAGACTCAAGGCAGAGCCCATGTCTCCTCTCAGCCAGGTTACCTGGAGAGCGTGTATGGTTTCCCACCTCCTTCATCCTGGGCTCGGAGCTGAGAGGCTGAGAGAAATTTGCATGCATTTCCTTTCCCAGGCCCAGGCAGCAGTGAGGCCGGTGGGAGGCTAAGCCATTTGGGTACATTTCCCTGGCAAATGCCCCCAGCTGGTGCTTCCCTGCTCTGGGAGTGGAAGCTGAGGGGTCTGGGTATCTTGAACAGGGTGAGGGAGATGGATTGTTGGGAGATGGCTTTAAGGACCACTTGTTCATCACGTCCTGGGGCAGCGAATTGTGTGATGAAGTGTCTGCTCCCGTGGGGCTGGAGAAACAAGCACACTCTGGCCTTGCCAGTGTAGACCCCGCCCCCGGGAGGGGGATGCTTTTCCCTGCACAGCCCCTGTCACCACCCAGACTACCTCAAGGCTCTCTAACTGTGACTGTCTACGCCATTCATAGGCCCTTGCCCCATCACCCTAGGCCTCAGACCCTGCCTAGAGCAGCTGTCAGTCCACTTGGCTTTTAAACTGCCACACTGTGAAAGCTGGAAGGTCCCCACCGAGGCCACAGGCAGCCTGGTTGTAGACAAGTCCCTGTGACTTGTAGAGATCGAATTATGAAGTCACTTTAGAATTGACTTTATCTAGAAATCAAATTGTCAAAGAGAGCAAATCATGAGAAAAACTCAAGTCCTCTGTGACCCCAGTGGCTTAGTGAGCAACATGAAAAGCAGCCCCCTGACTGAGTTATGTGTTCTGGATTCTCCCACCCGCCCCCACGGCAGCCACTGGGCACCCTTAACACCACACCCACCCCTACCCCCACTTCCTTGACTTGTGCCAACTCTGCTCTGTGGAGATGGGAGTCAGGGAGGGTCCTGCCCTGTGCTCTGGGCTGAACTACTGTCAGAGATGTGTCCCGTGCTTTCCAATGGAGTTCGGGGACTGTCCAGGGTGTCTCTGGAATTCCTTGAGAGTCCAGCTCAGACCAGTGGAGGAAGTGTTCACTTAGAGCTGGTGTCATTCCCAGGAGCTGGAGGAAAGTCCCAGGGCTCCCAATGGGCCCGGGGGAATCAGGAGAGACCTTCTGAAGGAAGAGGCATGACCCTAAGTGGTGCCACCATGATGTCTAGCAGAGTTCTATGCGGGTTGTCTTACAGTCTTCATTTCATTTGGCTCTCATAAAAGCCCTGGGAGGTAGGTGTTATGCCAGTAGCCCCATCTTGGAGGTAGAGAAACCCAGACACAGAAAGATCAAGTGGAGACAGGATTCATACCCGGGAGGCCTCACTCTGAGCTGTGGAGTTAACTCCTGTCCACTGAGTGCCTCATCAAAGCAGCATGGTCTATGCTCCCAGGATCTGGTTCCTGTGAGATGAAGTATGTGACCATTTTGTATATGGGGAGATGGTGTCACGTGGTCCATGGCTGCTCTCCTCTGTGGAAGAGAAGCACTTTGGGGGTCTGGGCAGGTAGTTCTGCTGATGTCCGCCTCTCCCCACAGGCACTGGGCTGGTCCTTTGTGCTGCTGACCACGTTGCTGGCATTCGTGGTGCGCTCTGTGCGGCCCTGCTTCACCCAGGCCGCCTTCCTCAAGAGCAAGTACTGGTCGCACTACATCGACATCGAGCGTAAGCTCTTTGATGAGACCTGCACAGAGCACGCCAAGGCCTTTGCTAAGGTATGTATCCAACAGTTCTTTGAAGCCATGAACCATGACCTGGAACTGGGTCACACCCACGGAGTGCTGGCCTCGGCCACGGCCACAGCCACAACCACGGAGGCTGCCCAGAGCCCCTCTGACAGGACGGAGGAAGAGAAGGAGAAGCTGCGTGGTATCACTGACCAAGGCACCATGAACAAGCTGCTCACAAGCTGGCACGAATGCAAACCTCCACTGCGCCTGGGCCAGGAGGCACCACTGATGGGCAATGGCTGGGTTGGGAGTGAGCCCCGGCCTCCGCGCAAGGAAGTGGCCACCTACTTCAGCAAAGTGTGAGCTGTCACTGACTGCAGAGGCAGGAGCAGAGATCTGAACCCACAGCCCTTTGCCCCTCAACGTCGACAGAAAACCAATTCTGAGGCACAGCTCCAAGCCCAGGCATTGACTGCTGCCGCGAAAAAGGAAACCTAGAGCTGAGGGACCTTTACCTCCCTAGCTGTGATGCTGCCCTGGGTGACCTGGGAGCAGTGTCACCCTGTGCCTCACCTCCTGCTGTTGCAGTATTGCAAGTGTTCAGATCTGGGGATGGGAGCAGGATGCATAGTGCCAGGACTGGTACCCGAGTCCCTTACCCAGCCTCCCTGTGATGCTCTTCCTTCCATCCCAGCTCGCTGTCCCCACTTAGGCTTCCAAAGGCCACACCCCAGCACTTCCTCTTGTTCTAGACTTCTCTCGTGCTCCGGCTCAAGGATCCGAGGGCAAGCAGCCCTCTCATAATCTTAGCCAGTTTCTTGGGTAGGATAGAATGAGCTAAATGTCACACACTCAGCTGGCGTGACACACCAGAGTGACACGTGATAAGATGCCGAGACCTAGGACCATATGAGGGAGGCCACGGTGTGTGCCATTAGACAGCTTTTGAGATAGACTCCGTGTTTACCTCACACCAAGTTCCAAATTAACATCCTCACACAAGGTTAGGGAAGCAGACCATCATGGGGCTTGCGAGCTAGAAATGGAATCTGAGGAACTCTTATTTTCTCATAGGCTCCCTCAGGAACTTGCCCTGAGGTGTGGTGAAGATGAGGGTGTTGCCTAAGAGGGGAAGTAAAGACTAGGGTGGGATAAAGCTGGGTTAAATGCTGGTTCTAGCATTTGCAAAGAGTGTCCCTGGGCCAAGCGCCCCATTTTCTGGGTTTCAGTTTTCTCATTTGTGCAAGAGGGAGAGGGCCATCTACCTCATGGGTTCCCCAGGCATAAACTCACGCTGCACATAGCAGACATCTGGGGCAGTGTGGTTAATGTGCATGTTCATCTCTGAGGCACTGGGCTGCTTGCTTTCCCCTCCTCTAACCCCAACCAAGGGACAGGAATCTTGTCCAAACAAAGGAGACAGAGGTGCAGGCTCCCATCTTTCAGTCTCAGCCCTGCCCACCTCAGAGCTCACTCTGACCTTCCCGTTTTCATTTTCCCTCCTTCACCATCCTTCCACTCTTAGGTGGAGCCCTGGGGCCAGGGTGGCAGGGAAGAGACAGTGGAACTTGACTCCAGCCCTGAATGAAGGGACCAGATGAACACAGACCGAGTAGGCATTGGTGTGCAGGGGCTTCCGCTCGGGACAGAATGCCAGAAAGTGCTTGGAGAAACAAATGTGAGAGAAAGCTTTGGGGAGACCTGGGCTTCCAACACCAGAGTGGTGGGAGCTAAGGCTAGCCCCCAACCTGTGGAAGAGCAAGCGCTCGTGGAAGAGCAAGGATAAAGAAATAACGATTCCTCTCCATCCCCGCCACACAGACAAGCCAGACTCGGGGGAGTTCAGCTTGCCACAGGATGTGAGTTCCACTGTCACAGCCCTGAAGAGCTGATGGCCCTGCGGCTATCTCTCTGAATCCTAGGTGCCACTGGGTTCATCTTGGCACTCTCCCCATCAGCGTACCTGACTCTCCAGTCTTGCTTGTGAGCTCCCAGAGATAGGAGTTCATGAGCACTCCAGGGACAGGCAGAGCAGCTTAGAAACTTTCTTCCCTTTAATTTCTACCTCTGCCCAACCTCTGCTCTAGGCGCCCAGAGGATCCCCAGATTTCTTGATTCAGATGTTAGTTGTACAGAGGAGGATGGAGAAGTGCCTGGGAATTAGCTGAACTGTGGTGGGAAGGGCTTCTTCTGGGGATGGTTGGTACAGACAAAGGCAGGATGTTAGAGAAAGGGCAGAGGGGACCCGGGTCTTGACCTTTTGTATTCTGGAACATCACCATCAATCCTGAACGCCCGCCTCTGCCCTGACTCCCAGAAGCTTCTGCCAGTGGGCGTCTAGCATGGGGGCTGTTTTTTAAACTGGCCTGGAGGGCAAGCCTGGGCAAGATCTCCTGGAGGGCCCCGCCTCGCTCTTGCCTAGACCTTCCCAGATGGCCCCTGAGGGGTGCATAGGGTAGAGTCGAGGCAGGGCCAGTAGGGCCAGCCACAGCGGGCCCAGAGGCGGGCTGGGACAGGACACAGCAGCCTAGACCGCTCCTCTACTTCCTCTGTTTCTGTCTCGCGCCGCCCTCAGCAGCCCGCCCTCCTCTGCTTGGCGCTGGGAGGCTGTTTTTCCATTCGCAAGCGAGAAAGTTCCATGCCGCTGTTTCTGTCTCTCTTTTTCTGGAGTTAAATTTGTCTGCAGATGCCTGCACTTCATCTATAGACGCCTGGCGTTAAGTTTGTTTGTAACCGGAGCCCAAAGCCCTGTTGCTTTCAAACGCAAAAGCGGTGAAGCCGCCACCGTGAGGCCCACTTTGCCTTGCAGCCCTGAGTCTGTCCAGGGTCCGCAGTACCCACACTGCTGTCACTCTGAGAGGCCAGCCCAGGAAGTCAAGGCCACGGTGTCTGCAGCCAGCCCCAGGTAAGGAGGCGCCCCTTCCTGGGGTGTGCTTTTATCAAAGGAACTGGCAGGTTGGTCCCAGGCAGCCTCCAGGGATTGTGTGGAGAGGGAACCCCTGGTATAGGTCCCTCACTCGGGACATGGACGTGTTATTCCCACTCCCTTCCCTAGCAGCCTAGCAGTCTCCTGTCCTTAGGAAGAGGGCCCTGGCATAATAATCTCAGAAGATGTGGCCTGGTCCGGCCTCTGCTCATTACCCACGGATCGGGCATCTTGTATTTTAACATTGGGTGGGTTTAAGGGCCCAGGGCCACTACTAATTGGGTGCCAGGAAAGGAGAAAGGGAGGAACAGAAGGGAGAAAAGAAGGGATGGAAGGGATAAAGGGAGGGATGGGGTTGCCTCTAGCTTGTTTATCACCAGCAACAGGAGGAGGTCCCTTCCTTGTGGGATTATTCAGGATCTCTGAGTTTTGAACTGGGGAGATTCAGGATCTCTGGGCTTTAAACTTTGCCTACTCCTCCTGGAGCCCACATAGCCACATGGCCCTGCCTGTGCCCATCTGGCACCTTTGACAGAGGCGACAAAAGGAAAAGGGATGCGGCTATAAGCCGGCACAGGCTCCCCTGTCTCTCTTTACAGCTAACCCCTCTCTCCACTTCCAGGCTTCTTTTGGTCTTGTTTTTGGGTTGGTTTTTTTTTTTTTCATTCCCCTGCTGGGATGGACACTGAGCCACACCCTGCCTGTCTCTCTGGGTGTGTGGGTGGAGCCTGGGAAAAGAATTAGGGCTAAACTTCCGAAGAGCCCGAGGCCAAGGCCACTTCTGGCAGGGTGCCAACTCTCCTGCAGTCGCCGATTCAGGGGAGGATGGATGGATACAGTGTGCCTGGACCCCACTAAGGCTGCCTGTGGCTGGCAAGTGCTAAAGGTATCAGGCCTAGGCTTCTGGAGCAGTGCTCCTGCAGAATGCTGTGTAGGGAAGTTTTGAGGGGAGCAAGGTCTGAAGGAGGTTGTGAACAGGGGCACTAGCTTAGCTCAGTATTCTCAAGTCATGATCAAAACCTCGCCCAACTCCTCCAAATTTGCCTGACCTTGGGCAAGACACCAGTCCTCCTCGGGTCTTCATTTTCTGATCTTTGCCATCAGAAGACTCATACTCGACCGGTAGACCTGACAGAGTAAGAGCTTTAGATGTTGAACGACTGACTATCAGGCATCATTTACTGTCCCCCTAACGCTCCCAGGAAGGGGTCAGGTACCAAAATGACTTAGCTTTTTCCCAGTTGAGTACAGAGGGCTGGAGAGAAGGTGTAAAGTGTGTTGAGACCCTGAGGTCTCCAAAATGAAAGGGTTTTGTGCACCCAAGGATGCTGGCATCTCATGTCGAACTTGCCCTGTTCCAGAGGGCCTGACCCTCCTCTCCTGCCACCCACAGCTCCAGGCAGGCTGTTTTTGTTCACTAGGACATCCATATCACACCCTCCACATGTCCCAAATCCTTAGCATAGGAATCCCAGACAGAAGTCATCCCCTATCACCTAACACCTCCAGCCATGCTTGATCCTCCTGATGAGAAACCAGCAGTGGCAAAAAGACCTTCAGTTATTCAGAGCAGGCAGACCTGATCTTGAACTTGAGGCCTGCCGTTTATTTACACGTGGCTCTGGCCAGGGATTGGTTCACCCTCGTGGAGGGGCGGGTACACAAGGATGCCAGGGGTTGCCAAGGATACTGTATAGACTCGTGAGGATAGGCACTATGGATTGAGAGCACCTGGCACCTGGCAGCAACCATGGGTACCACCATTTCCATGGGGGCCCTGAGCTCCCTCCTCCCCGACCTGTTTGACCACAGCAGCATCCCTCAGTCCGTGTTCAGAGGCAGACATTATCAGTCATCTGTGTTTCACAGGAAGCACCAGCTCGGCCACCGTAGGTGATAAAATGGCATAGTCATGCTCTGCCTTCGGATGTCCTCCTGCCTGCGATCCTTCCGAGTCTCACCAGAAGCCACCAATCCCACCGTCCTCTGCTGCCTCCTCCTAAGCCCCTAGCCCACCAGTCACCATGGCTGCCTTGATCGCAGAGAACTTCCGCTTCCTCTCTCTGTTCTTCAAGAGCAAGGATGTGATGATTTTCAATGGACTGGTGGCCCTGGGCACAGTGGGCAGTCAGGAGCTGTTCTCCGTGGTGGCGTTCCACTGCCCCTGCTCACCTGCCCGGAACTACCTGTATGGGCTGACAGCCATTGGAGTGCCTGCTCTGGCGCTCTTCCTCATCGGAGTCATCCTCAACAACCACACTTGGAACCTGGTCGCTGAGTGCCAGTATCGGAGGGCCAAGAACTGCTCTGCTGCCCCCAACTTCCTCCTCCTAAGCTCCATCCTGGGCCGTGCAGCAGTGGCCCCTGTCACCTGGTCCGTCATCTCTCTGCTACGAGGGGAGGCCTACGTCTGTGCTCTCAGTGAGTTTGTGGACCCCTCCTCGCTCACAGCTGGGGAGGAAGGCTTCCCCTCAGCTCACGCCACAGAGATCCTGGCCAGGTTCCCTTGTGGAGAGGGCCCTGCCAACCTGGCGGGCTTCCGAGAAGAGGTCAGCCGGAGGCTTAAGTATGAGTCCCAGGTAAGGAGCTGTGTGAAGGGCAGCCTTCTTCCTCCCCTCCCACAGTGGAGCTGATAGGGTGGTACACAATTGGATGGTCCAGTGTTAAAATGGGCAGCTCTCCAGGGAAGCCCTAGATGACCTCAGAGCAGGTTAACTGTGACTTAGTATTCTGTGGAGCAAGGGACGATTAATCATCACAGGGCCGTGTCTCTGATTTGCCTTTGAGTGCTAGGAATGGAACCCAAGTCCTCATGAATGCCAAGCATGTGCTTTGCCACCAGGCTCCACTTGCAGCTCCTAGAGACAGTTTTAAGCACTTAGGAATCCCAGAGAAAGCATCCCACATCCCATTACACCACCGGGCTGTTCCCAATCTACCTGCTGAGATTATTATCCTTACCCTAGCTTATTGGGCTTTGGCCCCTGCAGGCCACCTCAGAAATAGCTGCTGTGGGTTTTGAGTTGCTAGTGGAACCTGGTTGACTCCAGGGATGACCATATTCCTGCCCCAGCAGTGAGCCAGCCTCACTCTTGGGGCAGGTCAGGAAGAGGCACGCTACTGCTGCTTCAGCTAGCAACAGCGTTCCCTGCATCCTGTTTAGAAGCTGGTCAAGGGGAAAGAGGTCAAAAGAATGCCCGGGGCTAGGGAAATGGCCTCTTCCACAGGACCCAGGTTCAAGTCCCAGCACCCTCATGGCAGCTCACAATCAGCTGGGGATTCAGTTCCAGGGGATCCAGTATCCTCACACAGACATAGATTCAGGTGAAACACCAGTGCACATAAAGAAACAAAAATAAATAATAAATAATAATGATCAAAAGCACAGTTTGAACTGAGTGTGACTTCAGAAGCAGAAGATGAGGGAGACAGCAAACACAAGACTCTCTAAAGGATGTGCTTTCCATGAAAATGTATGAAACCTAAGCTAGGGGCTGGAGAGAACCCGGGGCACTCCTCCTTCAGAGAACCTGAGTTCAGTTCCCAGCACACACATGATAGCTCACAACCATCTGTAATTCCAGTTCCAGGGGATTCAATGGCCTCTGGGGGCACTAGGCACACCCATAGTATACAGACTTATGTGCAGGCAAAACACTCATACACATTAAAAAAGGAAGGAAGGAAGGAAGGAAGGAAGGAAGGAAGGAAGGAAGGAAGGAAGGAAGGAAATCAGAAAGAAAAAAAGAAAGATAGATAGAAAGAAAGAAACCTAAGTTAGCTGCCTGTACTGTATCTTGCTGTAATTCACTACTAGGGAGGTAAATATAAGAGGATCTGAGTTCAGGGTCAATTTTAGCTACATAGTAAATTAAGGGCCAGTTTGGACCATCCTCTCAATGAAGAGGAGGAGAGTTGGAGAAGTGGCTGGGTAAAGACTGAAGTATGGCTCTTACAGAGGACCTGAGTTCAGTTCCCAACACCCACGTTAGGCAGCTCACAACTACTTGTAACTAGCTCCAGGGAATTCGATGCCCTCTGGACTCTGCAGTAACAAAAAAACAAAAACTAAACCAAAAAACCTTCTCAACACATGTACATACCCCAACACATGTACATACTCCCCAACACATGTACATATTCCCCAACACACGTACATACCCCCAATACATATACATACTCCAACACATGTACATACTCCCCAACACATGTACATACTCCCCAATACATATATATATCCCAGCACATGTACATACCCCAATACATATACATACCTCTCAACATATACCCCAGCACATGTATATACCCCCAACACATACCCCAACACATGTATATATTCCCCAACACATATACATACCCTCAAAACATATACATATCCCCTGACACAGGTACATCCTTCCAACACACAGCATCTAAAATATTTCTTTAAACAGTAACAACACAAGAGAAGAGTGAGGCTAAGCTGGAGCTCAGTAGAACGCATGCCTAGCACACATCAGGTCCTATGTTCGATCCCTAGCACTGTATAAACTAGGTGTGGTACACGCTTGTAACCTCAGCACGCAGGAGGTGGAGGCAGGAGGAGCAGAAACTTAAGACCATCCTTAGCTAAAAGGTACTTGAGGCCAGCTTGGGGTGGGGGCAGGGAGGAAGCAGAGAAACGGGGCTAAAGTCAGCCTCAGAGCTGGAAGATGGTAAATACAGAAATACTGGTCACTAATCCACGGGTCTATAGATGAGCAGTAGGCAAAGATTGCATCCAAGGTCCTGGCCCTCCGCAGACTCGCATCTTCCTAGTGTGAAGCAAGCACACAGCAATTGCTCTAAGGACAGGCAGTGATGTGTGAGGCTGAGACCTCTGAAGCCTTCAGAGATGCTTCTGAGTTGACCCACATTTTGATAATTTTTTTCTTTTTTGTGGATGGGAGCCTCGAATGCTTAACATGTGCTCTGTCACCGAGCTCCACTCCTGGCTCCTGAGCTGGGTTTGGTAGAGTCCGGTGAAAATGCATCCTTGGGGCTGAAGAATAAAAAAGGCAAGAGGCACAGCCTAAGCGCAGGAGAGTGTGTGGGCTAAAGGGAGTAAAAATAGAAAAGAGGAAGTCCTGCTTGCCCGCAGAGCAGAATCTGTTCCTTTTCCACGCGACCTCCCACGTCCCCTCCACCAGGCTCCTCCCCCCCCCACCCCCAGGCAGGGTCCAGGCAGTTGTCGGGCCCCTCCCTGAGTCCTGCCTATTCTCTGGCCAGCTCTTTGGATGGTTGCTCATCGGTGTGGTGGCCATCCTGGTGTTCCTGACCAAGTGTCTCAAGCATTACTGCTCGCCACTCAGCTACCGCCAGGAGGCCTACTGGGCACAGTACCGCACCAACGAGGAGCAGCTGTTCCAGCGCACAGTGGAGGTGCACTCAAGGGTGCTGGCCGCCAACAACGTGCGCCGTTTCTTTGGCTTTGTGGCCCTCAACAAGGATGATGAAGAGCTGGTTGCCAAGTTCCCAGTGGAAGGCACCCAGCCACGACCACAGTGGAATGCAATCACTGGGGTCTATTTGTACCGTGAGAACCAGGGCCTCCCACTCTATAGTCGCCTACACAAGTGGGCCCAGGGCCTGACAGGTAATGGCACAGCCCCTGACAACATGGAGATGGCCCTGCTCACCTCCTAGAGCCTGCTTCTTTGCAACACACCCTCATGGCATGCTCACTGCAACATCAGATCTGTTAACTACAGTGTCTAATTACCAAGTGACCAAGGGGACATAAAACAGCTAGGAGTTTGTAAGGATCTTGTGGACTACATGGTCCAGAGACTGGAGGGTGGGGTGAGACGGATTGGGTGGGGGGGGATCTGATTTCCCAGACTTGCTGAAATCATCTGTAGCCACCAACACACTGTTCACAGCTATAGGCTTCCCCAGAGCTGGTCCTTCAGTATGTGGGTGATCTTTGGTGGGCCTGCAAGCTGAGAAGCATCAGCTGGTAGAGCCTGGTGCCAGTACAACCCACTGGGGGGCTCGTTATTTGTAACTGTGCAGTTAACTTGTGTCTAACTGCATAGGGATGCCCAACTCCTGTATGTACAGATAGGAAGCTGCTTCCACTGTATACCTCTGGTGTAATTTTATATATTTAAACTTTTTGATAAAGCTTTTCTTACTTTAAAAGCCTAAACTGGTGTTTGTGCAATTGACAAGGGTGTACAGCCCACTTTGAGAGGAGATGGAACAGGACTAAAGGGGACCACAAGAGCACTGCAAAGGCAGGTCACATGACCTGCCCAAGAGTTGCGTCTCTACCTGGTTTCTCCTGACCTTTGGAGTGGGCAGCTCAGGGGAAAACATGGTATTAGAAGATCCTGCCCTGGCCAGGTTGTACTAAATGAACTCCAAGAACCAGTGGGCTTCAGCTCTTTCTCCTCAGTCCTGCATCAACTAGCTACACACTCAAAACCTCATGCCCTCCCTCGTCTCTGTCTTGCTTCCTGGCATCCAACCCAGTCATTTCCCACAGAAAACTCAGAGAACAATTTAGGTTGTCAGAGAAAGCTTTTAATTCCCTTAGGCACAAGACCCCTCCACCCCCAAAAGACACCAACTGGTGGTAGGGTCTGTGCTGGCACCCAGACTTCTGGGCTGTGACAGACTTCAGGAGGTCTAGGCTTTGGGAGTGGGTGGAGAGTAGACAGTTGAACCATACTTTCAGCTTTCCTCAGGTCTTCTGGATTCTTCCTCTGTCCTCCTCTCAATCTCCCAGCCTCCACAACAGGGCTGACAGTTCGGGCTGACCTGAGACAATGTCTTCCCTACACCCTCTCGGGTATGGCCTGAGAGCTTGCCAAGGGACAAAGTGGGATCCTGACCATGAAAACACTAGCCTTTGCCTTTCTGCTCTAAGACTGCTGCAAACTCTCCGGAAAGGAACACTTGTTTTTTTCTGAAAACCCGAGAGACTGTTGCCTGGAAAAACGGAGCAGCCTCAGGAAAGAAGACGACGTAATGTGTTACATAAAACAAAACAAGAGCATTAAACCTCAAGGGCTGGGTGGAGTTTAGTTGAAGAACACTTGCTTAGCATGTGTAAGGTCTTGGCTCAATCTGTAGAACCCTAAATTTAAAAAAAAATATATATACATATTTTTTAAAACAAGAAGAGATAGTTTACGCCTTTAATCCCAGCAATTGGGAGGCAGAGGCAGTAGATTTCTTAGCTCAAGGCTGGCCAGGTCTACACAGCAGGTTCTAGGCCAGCCAGGACCAAACAGTGAGAACCCTGTCTCAAAAAAAAATATTTTTTTTTAAATTTAATTTTATTTTTTAAAAGGAGAAAGCCTCTCAGAATTCTTTATTCTGACAGGATTGTTCCCGGCATGCTGCAGAAAAAGCAGCACTTAAACTGTCTTCAGACAACCACTTCCTAAGTGTCCAAGGTGCCTGCTGCAGGCTGGGCTGCCTGCTGCTACAGTGTCCAATGAGCCTAGAGCTGCTAGTCCTCCAATGCCGAGCTCTTGGCCTCCACATACTCCAGGGCCTTCGCCTTGACAGCCTGCACGTCCTTCTCGGTGCCGTGCTGCTTCTCGTAATCCAGGTAACGCTTGAAGAAGAACTTCATCTTCTTAGGGGCCAGGCTCAGATGGATGACGCGTTCAAAGATGTCCCTATGAGGAAGACCACGGGAGCAATTCCCTCAGGGTCCCTACCACATGACTTCTAGCTAGTACTCCCCAACCTGCTCTCAGGCCCTAGGTCCCTGTAATCATTAGTATGGACTCCTGCCACAGACAAATTACATGGTGAAGACGACAAAGCTACTGGGATGGGATACATAATGACAGAAGCCAAACGTAAACCACAGAAAGGCAAGAATGAGGCACTTGTTCTTTCTGGAGCCTGCTTTATCTACCCACCTCCAACCCTCCTTGCCTAGAAGGGACTGTGGGGGACAAAAGTGAAAGTCTGCCCATGAAGGTTCTGCCAAGAGAGGCAGGCACAATGTGACTCATGTGGGATCCCAGCAGAGGGTTCAGACATACGAGGACTGGAAAGGAGAAGTCAAGTGGACCAGGGGAGCCATGTCAAAGCTGCCATGGGTGGGTAAACATCACCAGCATGGCCAAATTCCCCTCCCACCTCAGACCCCACCAGAAGTCAGCCCTGACTGTCGTCCGCCCTCACCTGACTTCCTTCTGGCTGCCATGCTTGATGGTCATGTCAATGTAGACTGACCAGACATCTGTGCGTTTTGGGTAGGTGCTCAGTGTGTTTTCAAAAATGGCTTTAGCCCGTTCTGCATCCCCCAGCTGGAACTCTAGCTGGGCAAACTTGGTAATCACGTCCACATCTGTGGAGAAAGGACTGGTCAGAGGCAAGACAATTGCAGAGACCCCTCCCCACAGCACATTATGCTATGGGGACAGGGTTAGTCTGATTCATTGCTCTAGGGCCAAGATCTAGGATAAGAGACAAACCCCAAAAGGACACTGTGGGTTTGAAACCAAATACACACACAAGCCTTGCAGACACCCCTATTCTTAGGCCCATGGACAACAGAATCAGTGCTAATTGTTTTTGCTCTTCCATCTTTTGGGGTCCAGCATCTGACAAGCATAGCATCAGTTCTCCTAATTCAGGAGATCCCACTTGCCACTTACAGGTGTCAGGCCTGAGTGTTTAGGAACTGGGAAGAGCACTCACGCTCCTTGGTGGGCAGGCACTCCAGGGCTCGCTGCAGCACACGGTGACTGGCCCCAGGCTGACTCCTCCGCAAAACAAAAGCGCCATATTTGATCCAGACAGCCTTCTCCTGCCGAAAGCGTTTCAGCATCCGGTTGTACAGCTCACCTGCTTCCTGTGGAAAGACACTTTTGTGTGTGGCACTCGGGCGGAAAGGACAGGCTATGATATTCCAGGAAGGTGGGGAGATTGGGAGGGAGGAGTCTCCAAGTAACCCCTCCAGGGAAGAAAGTCCCGGACAGAAGACAGGTGTGAGAATAGCAAGGGAAAGCAGAGGGAAGGGGGTCTACGAGGCTGGAATGAGACAGTATGGGGAAACCAGGAGGTGGGGTTCTCACACACTGCTGGCCTGTTCAAAAGTCTGGTGGCCTGGGGCAAGTAGGCTCAGAGCCTAACATCTTACCTTGAACTTCTCTGACTTGGTGTAGATGTCAGCCAGATGCAGGAAAACCTTGAGAGGCTCATTGTACTGCACAGCCCGCTCGAAGACCTTAGTCAAGGACTCCTGAGAGCCGTACATGTTTTCGAGGTTCAGCAGTGCCACCCACACATTCAGCTTTTCCTGCTCCTCTCTGGAGGTGGAGTGGGTAGAACATGAGTTCTATCAGTTCAGAGCTGGAGGCCCAGAACTAGCTCTCTCCCAGGGAACAACTATCTATGTCCTCAAGTCTCACCTCTAAGTGCAGACACTGAGACTGTCTCCACTGCAGCCCACTGGAAGGGGACCTAGCTTACTGCCATGTCTGGGCCTCCCTATTTCTCCCCCCACTCCTGGAAGGAAGTCTTCAGATTACACAGATTACAAACTGGCCTAATATTGAAGTGGAACAGAATCCTGGATCTGATTCTCTTCCCCCACGAAGGGAGCAAAGCAGAAAAGTGTCACTGCTCCACACCAGGCTTCAGAAAGCCACCCCCGCTCTGCCAAGAATAGGTTCACACCCAAGCGGGTGCCGAGCTCTCCCTGCTTTGCTTGTTTTAACCAGGAACCTTGCTAGCACACAGAGACTAGTAAATGTTGCTATAGTGATTTCATCAAAGAGGACCATAAAATATAAATGAGTAATCCGTTTCTGGTGGCCACACTTGCAAGATGAGCCTGAAAGACCATGGACTGCCACTAGCCTGTCCAGGAAGAAATAAGCCATGGTGGCAAACTCTGTAAGCAAAGACAAAGTGAAGAGCCTTAGCCCAGACCTGAAGGAGATGGTTTTCAGGGCCCTCTCAGCGACAGCGCGGGCCTTCTCGATCTCAGTGGCCTGCAGGTGGAAAGCCATGTACTGCAGCCACAGGATCGAACTGTCAGGGGAGCTCAACACCAGTCGGTCAAAGTCATCCGCCGACTCAGGCTGTCGCCCAGGGTCCATGAGTGCCTCCTCCATGCGCGACAGTTCCTTCTCTGCCTTCTGTTTCTCCAGCTCCCTTTCCTTCTTGCCCTTCTTCTTCTGCATGGAAGGAAGAAAGTGAGTCACCTGCTCCTTCAAGCCCAGGGGAAAGCTGAGGCAGAAGCCATGGGTTCACAGGACAGTCCATGAACCACCCCAGGAAGACACCTAACTGGAAAAGGGCACAGGAATCTCTGCAAGAGAAGCAATGCCCTGGAAATACGGCACCTTGGCTTGCTTTGGCTTCTCATCCTCCTCGCTGTCTGAGCTCTCTCCTCGGAGTGGCAAGGCTGGAGTCAGAGAGTCAAGCCCCACGTCCCAAATGAAGCCTGAAGAGAGCTGCAGCCGGGGCACCTCTGCGGGCTCTGCCTGCTTTCCCTGCAGGATCACAGAACACTGAGGGAAGCACAGACCAGACTGTTCCCTGTCCCCTGCCTACAGCCATCCCAAAGCCCCCCTCAGTCTCAGTCTCCTGAGGGGACAACAGTAACTTAAAATCCTCTTTCTAAATCAGTTTCTTAGACAATGACTTTGTAAGATGCAAACACACTCGCGCGTGCTCACAGTAGTAGGTCTGGGACAGAAATGCTGACGGCAGAAGTACTGACTGACAAAAGTGAAGGAGCCCTGCCCCATGGCTGAAACTCCCACAGCCTCTCTGCTCAAGCAGCACCTGTGAAGAGCCTGGGTTCACCATCTGCCCACCTCTCTCATTCAGCTCTTGATAAACATGTTATTAATGTTTACAGACCCAGTCAAGGAGCTAGACTGGCTGAGGCAGCTACCCATCAGCCACTGTCTTACAGAAAATGAGGTAATGAGGATGGGGCTGGCACAGCAGAGTTCTTTAAAAAGAACACAAGGAACTCCTCCCCCAAGAAGTCTTTCCCTCCATTTGGTGATGACCCTTACCCTGGGCAACACCTCCCGCTGCTCCATCTCATCTTCTCCCTCCCGGTAATAGACTTCCACACCACTGTCGTCCTCTTCTGGTGCCCCAGACTGCTTCGGTCTCTTGCTCACTCTTTCCTGAAATGGTGGGGGTGTAGGAAGAGACGTTTCTCTTCGCCCTCATGGTACTCTTAGAGAGAAGGCTGGGGAGGCGGGTGAGGCAAGGTGTGACCCTCCCTGAGCACCCACCTGTTCACTCGCAGGCTCCTGGCGCTCCCGCTTGCCCTGCCTGCTCCTCTGTGACTTCTGGGGCTCTTTCTTCTCCTGGCTGAACAACTCCGTCTCCTCCTGCCCCTTCTGGTTCTTCTCTTTCCTTTTTTGGCTCTTTTGCTCTTTCTCTTCTTCTTTTAGGGCCCTCTCCTCAGCCCCTTCTTTCCTCTCCTTTTGGTTCAGAAGTGGTGGTTCTGGGGAGGCAGAAAACACGTCCGGCTTCCCAGTGTCGCTGGGAAGGAGTGACAGCTTTACCTGGCTCTTCTCGGGGTTCACGCTAATGCAGGAAGAGAATAAGGCAGGAAGTAAGGACAGAAAGTGACTGGCACCGCAGGCTGTCCAGTGTCCAGACCTTAACTCAGCAGTAGGCAGGCTTCTTTATCAGTCAGAGCTGGCTCTGCCCCACCTGACTTAGAATGCTCAGCATTCCCAGGGAGGAGTTACACATTTCATCTGCTCCATGGAAAAAGTCATCTAGGATGGACCTGCTTCAGCACCAACAACAGAGGCCATGTCTACTCCGGAGCTAAGGCTGGAGCTCACATCAAAGGGTTTTCACTCCTTGAATACACATGCATCACTACCCATGCCCTCATGCCCTGAGTTTACCTCAGAATCTCCTCCCAAGGCTCTCAGAGAAGGGGTCTAATTCATACCAAACAAAGAGGGACAGAAGGAGCAGGGAGAAAGAACACCTACCGTAGGATCTTAGCAGTGACCAGCTTTCCCTTGGGGAGGTAATGGTCATAAAGCTCTTTCCTGGGTGGGCTACACTGAGACACATGTGAGTACAGGGCCAAACCCACAACTGAAGGCCCAAGGCTGAAAGAGAGACAGACAAGAGAGTCCTGTGGGTACAAACACAACACAGTCCCAACCACACCCAGTGTCTCCACTTTGACAGGATATATGAGACATTGGTTCATGGCATCCAGGAGGATAAAGTTGGTTTTGGAAACTGGAACAAATTATCATGTATAATGAAACTATGAATTCAGATTTTGTTTGTGGTACTGAAAATCCATCCCAGGGAAGCTAGGCAATGGCCCCATCACTGAGCTATGCTGTCGTAGCTGGCCTTGAATTTGCTATGTAGGCCAGGCTAACCCTAAACTCAGAGATCCTCCTGCCTCTGCTGTACCACCACACCAGCTGCCCAGGTTCACTGTATCCACTACAGCACCATGTCTAAATTACAAACCGCTAAACAGACAGAAGAGAGGAGACAGAGCAGGGAATGTGCTGTGCTTAGGAACACGATGTGACCACATTAAGAACCATGAGGCCAGGTGGTGGTGGTGCACACCTTTAATCCCAGCACCCAGGAGGCAGAGGCAAGTGAATCTCTGAGTTCAAAGACAGCCTGGTCTATATGGTATCCTATATACAGGACAGTCTCAAAGCAAGACCTTGCCCCCAAAATAAAAAGATAAACAGATAAATAAATAAAAACAACAGCACAACAAAGAATCATGATCAAACACTAAAATCAGGAAATCCAGAACCTAAAACTGGAAATATCATTCTTTTTCTAAAACACCAAACAAGAAATAACTCAAAACTAAAAAAAAGTATTTAAAATTTTTAGGTCTGCAGAGATGGCTTCATGTTTAAGATCACTTGCTGCTGCTCTTCTAGGACCCAGGTTTGGCTCCTAGCACCCGTATGGTGGCTCACAGCCATCTGTAACACCAGTTCCATGGGATCTGATACCCTCTTCTGACTTCTACACACATCAGAGCACCAGGAATACACCTTACACATACATGCATACAAGCATGCAAAACATTCATATACATTAAGATAAAAAAATAAGCATTTTTGGAATTTTACAAGCTGATAATATATAAGCTTTCTTCTACATTCTTATCAAAGATACCTGGGGGAGGAGGCAGCATGCTCAAGACCAAGCGAGCAGCCCACAGAAGCGGTCTCTGGATGTTACTCACCCTACGAGCACACCATCTGACAGGACAGTTTTCACATAGCCCCTCAGAAGCTGCCCTTCCTTGACATCCTGGATGGAGTTAATCTCTGGATCTTCAATTTTACTTTTTGCTTCTCTGTTTGCCCTAAAGGAATGCAAGGCTTACATACACATCCCTTTAACCAGTGCTGCTCCCCAGTACACCTGCAGTAATCACATATGTGTGACCGTCTCTGCACCTAAAGGACTACAGTCTACAGAGCCCAGCCTGCTCACCCCCGCAGTCCTGCCAGGCCAGGGCTACGTGTCTGACAGCTAGCTATGCAGAAACAAGCCAGAGAGAGGCCCGTTTAAAGCCTGGCGTTGGCAACACCTATTTCTAGTCATGGGATAAATGGATTACTGCCAGTTCCTTCTACCCCAACATACTTACCCCAACAATGAACTTTGGAACCAGACACCTCCCCTCCCCAGTACCATCTTGTTACCTTAGACTCCCACATTTAGGTAAGTGAACCATTTCTTATGAGACAAGAGCCAGGACTCTTCTAGCAACCTGAATCCCACCCGACCCTTGGACGGATAAGGCAGAAGCACAGGAAATGCAATCCACACTGAGTCTTCTGGGTTGTTCCTTCTCACTTCCCACCCCAACACCAACACTCACCTGGACGATCGTAATGACAAAGCCAACACACTGTGTTCTGTAGACAGAACATAACATCTGGAATAGGCAAAAGGAGGACACATTCAACCATCAATATTCTGGAGACACTCACATACATAAAATTAAATCTTTAATAATTCTGTTTTTTGTTGGGTTGGTAAGACACAGGATACTCTCATAGTGTATTCTCAGCTTCTGTTATCTTCAACTTACAAGCTTACCGGCATAATCTGTCAGCAGTTGACAGGCATCTGTACTTAAAAGATGAGACCAACTCCAAATTCTTTTGTTTTTCTGAACCAGTTTCTTTGTGTAGCTCTGACTGTCCTGGAACTAACTCTGTAAACCACACTAGCCTTGAACTCAAGAGATTCGCCTGCCTCTGCCTCCCAAGTGTGTGCACCACCACCACCCAGCTCCCTTACTAATTCTTAACTATGATCTCCAAGAGACAACAAGACCACAAAAAACATGACCAAGGGACTACTGAGTGAAGCTGCAAACAGCAGAGCAGCCATGCCGCAGTTAGGTCTGGGCAGAGCAAGACTCTGAAGCGAGAAAGCGGGGTTGGCTCTTACTGGTCCCAAGCAGCTCAGGTAAAACTGACTCATGGCCTTTATCACAAAGTAGAAACAGGAGGAGAGGTGGAAAAGATCACGGCCACAACATATGCAAAGGTTCCCACAGCAGACGTCTGCCTTCAGACACTACCCTGAGGCAAATGATTGTCTACCCACATCTGACAGATGAAGGGAAGTCTAATTGCACACTACTCACAGGCCTGGCTATCATAAAAAGTATTCAAAATGACTATGCTGCTAAAACCACACCCTTATTTTGTAAGCTTCAAGAGACAAGCCAGAGACGATCTGTGTCTCTCAGGGACTCATCACACATTGGTTTCTTCTGCCAGGTTCTGGGTACTTTTGTTCTGTTATAAGTAGTTGACAACTTAGGCGTATGTCGGTAGACATTTGGATGGGAGTGGGCCATGACTGCTCTCTTAGTCTCTGCCTCCCAAAGGTATGTACTCTACCATGAGCCGACTCTGCCTTGGCTTGGAGTAGAATACAGACCTTGAAATCTGGCTCTTCAAGGACAGTTTTCTTAGGCTACAAAAATGGTCTTGAAACAGAGTGGGGGCTTTGTGTAGACTTTAAAAAATATTTTATGTGTATATGTAAATTAAAATGGAAGATCTAAAACAAAAAGAGTATCTAGTCTGGAGGAAGTGGAGGAAGGGAATGGGAGTAGAGGAGCGAGGGAAAACTGCAGTTGGGATGTAAAATAAATGAATAAGTTTAATTAATTTAAAAAAAAAAAGAATATCTAGTCTGGGCTGGATAAAAGGCTCAGTGGTTAAGATTACTGACTACTCTGTCAGAGAACCTGGGCAATTCCTAGCACTCACACACACTGTGGAACTCCAGTTCCAGGGAAACCAATATCCTCTTGTGGCTGCTGTGAACACCAAGCATGCATATGGCACACATACACATAGGCCTCATACATATAAAACAAAACAAAACAAATAAACAAATCCAGTCTTTTTTTTTTTAAAGGGAATAAGCGTGTATTCTTTTTTTTTTATTATGTATACAATATTCTGTCTGTGTGTATACCCGCAGGCCAGAAGAGGGCACCAGACCCCATTATGAGATGGTTGTGAGCCACCATGTGGTTGCTGGGAATTGAACTCAAGACCTTTTGGAAGAACAGGCAATGCTCTTAACCTCTGAGCCATCTCTCCAGCCACCAACAAATCCAGTCTTATAACTTGGAACTACCGCCTAGGACGCAAAGGGGAGCAGTCACATGCTAGGGTAAGCGAAAGGCAACTCTGCAGACTGTGCACCGTCAAATGGTCCATGAAATCTACTACGATTGTATCTCAGAGTTGTACAGTCATCCAAACGTGTAAGGCACTTCAGCATAAGTTTAGATAACAGTAGTGTAATACAAATAAATACTAAAAATAAGGTGAAAGAACAAGATATTAGCATAAAAAGAAATTTATAATAAACTGCTTTGAGAAAAAAGCAAGTTGCAAATAATATATAAAATGAATTCTATTAGTAAATGAAGTAAAATTATACTTACATTTGTGTTTAAGTGGAAAGGTTAGAGGTCAAAGTATATGGCAAAAGCAGGAGGGGGGAGAAACAGGAACTTAAACTATTTTTATATTTGAGGCTTTCTTTTCAGTAAATAAAACCTCAGGTTTCAGCTTAGATGTTCATCAATAGGATATAATGAATAAAGAAAATGTTACAAATTCACAGAGTATAATCTTGCTTGATTATAAAGAATAAAATTATATCATTTGTAGGTAAATGGGTGAAACAGGAGTTCATCATGATAAACCAGACTCAGAAAGACAGGGTCACAACAGTTCCTTCACGTGTACAACACACACAAGCACACATGTAGGCAACATGAAAAGGAAGGGGCCGTGGGGGTAGGGAGGAAAATGATGGCTGGAGAGATGGATGGGGATAACGAGCACCAGCTGCTCTTCAGAGTTCCTGGTTTAATTCCCAGCATCTACATGGCAGCTCACAATCACCCGTAATTCCAGTTACAGGGGATCTAATGTCTTCTTCTGGCCTCTGTGGGCACCAAGCACACGTGGTTCACAGAATACATGCAGGAAAAACACCCATTCACATAAAGATAAACAAATAAAGTAAGTAAGCAAATAAATAAATAGAAGAGCAAAAGAGGGCAATGGGGGAGGGGAGACGGGGCTAAATATATTTTCTTATATGCAGAACTGAGATTTAACTGCACTCCCCCGATAACATGGAAGCAGAAGGGAGACCAGAAAGGAGGAGAGATGGAGAAAGGTAATAGGAAGGATGAGTCTCAGCAAGCTACGATGATGTTCTGTGTGAAATAACATAATGATACCTATTATTTTGTATGCTAACAAAGTTCAAACTAATCATGCTCTCAGCTGTACCACAGCTGCTCTCTTGTTAGTGCCACTCCTAGCTCTTGGGGCTCCAGTTCGAGGAGAGAGAGGTCTCTATGCCATGTAAAGCTCCTGTAAAGTTGACTGCTGGCAAATCCACACACAAGACAACTAGTTTCTAAAGGTGCTTGTAAGAGTATGCACCCTCTATTGGCCCAGGGAGGAAACCACATCATCACAGAAACAATAGATGGGCTATGTGAAATTAGACACTACCTGAAGTCCACTTAATTTCTTTATTCACAGACTCCTCTTGCAGAGCTGGCAGGAAAACTGCTCAGGACGTCTAAATAGCTGTGCTCCCAGGGCACATGATACTTATGCCAAAAGATACCTAGTTAGCACTTTGCATGCTTGAGGAACACGCTTAAGAATCCATTCTTGGGGTCAGAGAGGTGAGTCAGGGGTCTAAGGATAAATCTTGCCCACCAAGCCTAATAACTGAGTTCTATCCCCAAGACTACATGATGTAAGTAGAGAACCAGCTCTCACAAGTTGTCCTCTGACCTCCACAAATGTGCTGTGGTGTATGGAAACATTTCTCTTTCAATTCTGTTTTCCTTCCCCTCCCTGCTATCAGTAGTTTTAAGTGTTAGTGATTTTTTCCCCATATAGAGTCTGAAGGATCTAGGTAAGTGACTATCAGAGAACAGGGGCAGAAATATACACTGCACATGAATTAAAAAGAAATCCCACCAACTCCAAACATAGGCAGAAGAGGAAGGGCTCTGTGGCTTACTTACCTGACGATCTTCTGGGGAAAGAAGTCCTCCAGGGGTGCCTCGGAGTAGGAGTCACTCACATGAAATAAACTGACTTTCCCTATCTTCCCAAAGGGGAAGGAGACGGTCAGTCCTTTGTTGGGTGACACACTTAACACTCGGCCCATCGCTATTTCCCCTTGTTCAAGTTTGTAAGGACCTGGTGGGCAGAGAAAACAAGATAGCAGTGGCAGTCTGGCCTACTACAGCCTGCCAGTCCAGAGGAGGTAGAGATCGGGTAAACTTGAGTAGGCTCATCATAGCTTGAAGCCATGAACCCCACAGTCATGTGACAGATGATCCTCCTAAAGACCTGAGGAAATCAAGTTTAGAAAAAGAAGACCCAGGAGAGTGATGCAGTCACACAAACCAGAGAACAAAGTGTAGAGAAAGCCAAACGACCCACTCCCAGGAAGCTCTCTACTGGCTTCCCGACACTGAAGGGTTTGGTTTCTTTTACCCAGACAGGGACTCAAGACCCTCTCCCGGGCCCTCTTGCAAGCCCCTCTCCATCTAGAGACCGCTTCTTTTCATACCTATAAGTGACAGACACAAAAAAGCCTTGGGGATGTCTGAGCTGACCACAGTGGCCTTCAGGGCCTGCCCAATCTGGAACTTCTTGTCTGGGTGTTTCAGAACCTTAAAGGATTAAAAAAAAAAAAAATTCTGATATCCCTATAAAGGTCTATCACATATCCAAAAACATAACATTTAAATCTCTACAGTAAATACCTCCCAAACCATTAAACCCCATATTAGCTCAGGGCTCTTTGAAGCCCATGGGAACTCTTGAATTTTCTCTCCAAGGATTACCAGGCACTAACCTTGAAGCTCAGGGAGGTGAGCAACAAAGGAATTCTCCCTCGGATGTCTGGCGCAACATCTACCTCCAGCCACTTCTTAATCACGTTGTACTATGGGGGGACAAGGCAGATGTAAGAGCTTCCTGGGCTACCCAATAACCAGTAAAACACACTCTCTTAAGAAAACAAGCTTGAAAAGGTCCAAACCCCACGTTTTTCCAAGGGACAGGAACCCACCCTGACCACCTCCACATCTCATGGGCTTCAACCAGAGTCTAGCTTAGCTAGCCTGGCAGAGAATGAGTCCTTCCCAGTGTTTCAGCTGAGACCAAAAGAAACATGCTGAAGACATCCTCAGGACACACCAGGACCTTCCCACCCTCCTTCTACACTTGGCTGTTCTCTGACAATTAACCATCTCAAGAGGTCAACGTTTTATTTCAAAATCAATTTAGATCTTTATTTCTCACTACCACATCCTGTCTTAAATTCTAACTTTCAACTCAATAAAATAAAACATTTACTAAGAGGTCACTGTATAAAATGGTTTATCGGGGCTGGAGAGATGGCTCAGAGGTTAAGAGCACTGGCTATTCTTCCAGACGACCCGAGTTCAATTCCCAGCAACCACATGCAGTCTCATCACAACCATCTATAATGAGATCTGGTGCCCTCTTCTGACATGTAGGCACACATGACAACAGCACGTTGTATGCATAATAAATAAATATTTTTAAAAAAATGGTTTATCATAGTGGTAAACAAAGCCAAGCCCTGCCTTCAAGGTTACACTTTAAGAAGCAACTTCAATGTGCATGCAAATAACTAGAGCTCTAAGCAGTGTATACAAAGTACAGCATGCGACAGGAATACGCTGATTATCAACTGTCAGGGAAGGTGGAAGATTCTGACCCTTAAAGGGTCCTAGACAGAAGAAAAAAGGGGAATCAGGTACAGGAACCAGCATGAAACTGACAGGAGGAGAAACAAAGATGGTCGTCAAGGCTGCAGTAAATCATCTGGGGACGATGAATGTCCACAGGCAGGGGACGACTAGAGGGATCAAATATTAGTGACATGCTCAGAAAGATGATTATGGACGAGACTCATGCTGGGTGTGGTGCTGCACTGGAAGAGGCAGGCAGATCTCTATGGATTCAAGGCAAGCCTGGCCTACAAATGAGTTCTAGACCTGTCTTAAAAAAAAAAAAAATAAAACAAACAAACTCCACACAGTAGAGACTGGCCTTTCTTACTGAGTCTGGAAAGCTACAGAGTTAAAGTACAGTGGCAAGCATCGCAGCACATGGTGTCTTTGTCTAGTAAACAGCAGGCATATCAAAAGGAAGCCTCGGAATGCTTGTTCCAATCAGACTTAGTATCAAGGTGTCTGTCAGTCTCTGGTCAGACAGGGCCATACTGTGGCCATGGAGTGCTCTGGCCCTGCAGCAGCTCCACGCCGAGGTCAAAGCATCTGGGCAGTATCAGCTCTGCTGCTGCTCTTCTTGTCTCCCACTAGACAGCTGCAGCTAGCCAGCTAAAGTCACAAATGGTGCTTTAATCTCTCCGTAGTAAAAGTAGAGATCCTGATTAACACATCAATCCACTTAACCACACAGGCCATGGACTTTGTCACTTTGCTATTGTCACTAAAGACTGAACTCTGGAAGCCAACATACCAACCTCTTTACTCATTTTCAACCAATTGCACTGCTTGGTTCTTCTGGCATTGTCTGTGTTTACCCTGAAACTTCATGCTGCCTTTCTGATGTTCTTTTAAATTTTTGGTCTTTTCAACCTTTTCCTCCCTATTACATAATTTTAAAAGATTTGTTTATTTTTATTTTATGTGTATTTTGCCTGCATATATGTATGTGTAGCGTGTGCAAGCCTGGTGCCCAGGGAGATCAGAAGAGCATGTTGGATCCCTGGAAACCCATAACTAAAGTTGACAGATCCAGGTGGCAGCTGGGAACAGAACCTGGGACCCCTGGAAGAGCAGCAAGTGCTCTTAACTGCTGAGCTGTCTCTGGAGCCCTTCTGCATACATTCTTGGTGCTCTTACTCCAAACTTTAAGGTAACAGATGTTTCTGCAAAGTTGGACAGACAGCTCCTTGGAGTCAGGGGCCAGAGTCAGTACAAACATAGATGGGAGAATAGTATAGGTACATCTGCTCCCTTCCACCATTCCTTTATTTTGGTCCCACACAGAGATAAGATTTTAGGGGCAGAAGCCAGGCATCATCACCCTTAGCCTCCATGGGAGTAAGGATGACACAGAATGCTCAGTGCAGAGCCTCTGACTCCAGTGTCACCCACGCTGCTCTGGAGGAAGGTCAGCCCTGCAATGAGGGCAGCAACTGCTCACCTTCTTGAAGAAGCAAGTCACAGTCTGCCCGGCCTGGTACTGCAGAGTCTTCTCCATGGGGCTTCCAGACTGAGTACTAAGAGCACTGTAGTCATCCTTCTTCAAATCACTGTTTGCAAAAAGGCAAAGGAAAGAATGAATCAACCACTGGTCAGAGTCTCAATTGAAAGAACAGCTGTAAAACCGCCAGAGGGTTGGTACGGGACTCTGCTATTACTTACTCTCATAGCCAACTTTCTCCTTAAAGGAGACCCTTCTCGATAGCCTACCTGGGACAAATCGTCTCTCCCCCGAGTCATCAATCTAAGCCAGCAGTGAACTAGCTCATGAGTCTGTAACTTAATAAAACTTTTCTATTAACAGGCAGTGTTGGCACACCTTTGAACCCAGCGCTTGGGAGGCAGAGGCAGGCATATCTTTTTAAAATCGAGGCTAGCCTGGTCTACAGAGCAAGTTCCAGGATTGTCAGGGCTACACAGATGAGTCATCTCAATACAAAAAAAAAAAACAAACAAAAACAAACAAAAAAAAAGGCTATGCTACCATTATCAACTTATCTTCAGACATGTAAGGGCATGTGATCTGAAAGTTGTCAATCTACACACCACTAAACAAGCAAATGGAAAAAAAGGAGGAAGAACTACTAACCCCATTTACCTACTCAGATTATTTCTAAAACAAAACTCAACCATATATTAAACAGTACAGTGATGCTGGCAAAAATGCAAAATATAGTCAAGTGTGCTAGTGAATGTAGAAATACTCTTTATACTAGAAAAGCACAACTGCATATATATCCTGACTTAGTTAACTCCCCCTGAAAGAAACGCTTACATGTGAGCACAGTGGTGAGTTCAGAGTTGTTTTCTCTGTAATTTTAAGGAAGATCAGAAACGAGCCTAGATGTAAATCGTCATTCTGAGAATGAGTATGGTTTGGCACTTTCACGGGATAAATTACTACCATTTAAACTGATCCTAAATGAGTAGATCTCCTCCAAAACTTTCTTTTCAGCAGGACTAGGGATCTAGGCCCCTGCAGATCCCAGGTAAGCTCTACTATCAAGCAACAATCTTCCACACAAAATCATTTTTTTTAATATAATGCAACCATTTTTTTTTTAGCCCAATCAGTGCCCATACACACAGAAAACTCAGAGGGCAGGAAGTGCATTAATAAAAGCCACTCTTTATCTAAAGAAAACAGAAAATTTATTATTGAGCTGGGTGTGATGGTACATGCCTTTAATTCCAGCACTCTGGAGGTGGGTGGAACTCTTTGAGTTCAAGGCCAGCCTGGTCTACAGAGTGAGTTCCAGGACAGGCTCCAAAGCTACAGAAAAACTTTGTCACAAAAAAAACAAAAAATAAACAAACAAAAAACAGCAACTACAACAACAAAGAGTTCATAGACCTGATGTGTTCCTTAAGCATTAATGCAAGAAGCAAGAATAACCAAGGGTCTTAGTGGCCTCTACTTACTTCTGCTATCAGCTGGAGATGGACCTCTTCAAAAACAAAATGTTAATGAAGAAAAGTAAGCATCATCCCAGGTGACCCTGAATGGCATTCCCATGGTCACATGTTTCAGCATCATTTACTGATGGTCCATCAACCCCGAAAGGTTGGGGTCTTTTACAGACAAAGCAGAAACAAGTGGGCCTGAAGGTCAAAATGCCTACAACCTGAACACAGGAGTCACTACCACAGAGACCACAGTCCTCCCCAGGAGTCTCTCACACAATGTCACTCCACAGAACTCACTGGAACACCTAAAAGGCCAGCTTTCTGTCACCAAGCAATGAAGCTACAGGTGCTGACAGAGTAAGCATTCTTGGCTACAGTACTTAGTCCAGGAATTATTGAGTCCTAAAACATTGGGTCCAGAGAAGCAACGCTGACATTCCACTCTTGCTTTGTGAGACAGGCTCTTACTGTACAATCCTTCTGCCTTAGCCTCAAGTGCTAGGATTTCAGGTATGAGCCTCTATTCCCGTGGTTCTCAGTGTTCCTAATGCTGGGGTGACTCCAAACCATAAAATGATTGCATTGCTACTTCCTAAGTCTAGTTTTGCTGATGGCCTTAGGTGACCAACACCCGTGAAAGGGTCGTTTGACACCCCCAGGAGCCACAACCCATAGCCACTTTAGTTTTCATTCCTCCCTCAAGTTAAGGGGATTAAAAAAAAAGCAGCCAAGAGCTGAAGCACAGCTGTGTGTTAACATGAGACCTTGGTCGCCACTCTCAGGATGCTCAAACAAAACCGTGTAGTCAAGAATTCTGTTCTCGGAAAATGGACAAAGCCTAGTCTTTCTGTGTGGTACTTCCTGATAAGATGCTGAGATGGAACTGTAGACATGCTCTGATGAGTCCACAGAGTCTACCGGGAGGAAAAGGCAGATGAGCAGCTCCCTGTAGACACAGACTCTGTCTAGAGAAATAAGGAGATTTGGACAAAGAGAGGCAAAGGTGCCCTAAGACGGGTAGGATCAGAAAAGCTCAGGATTACTGGTTCCAAAGCCCAGCACTCTTTCCATGAGGCCACTGCCAGAGTTTCCCTCACCTTGGCCGAATGCTCAGCTCCAGGATGGTCAGAACAAATCTGGGGTGACTTATTGGGAGAAACCTAGAGAGAGAAAGAAATCAAATCACTCTGTACTCTTTGCTAACACAATGATCCTAGATCAGGGCCTTTCTGCCCCACCCTCCCCCAAACTGATTACTACCACCTCTGTCCCCTCACACCCCACACTAGGCTGACAAAGGCTACTGAGATATTCAGAGCCTGAAAAGGCTTGACTGATAGACTGTTTCATTCCAGAGGTCTAGAGAGGATAAATGACTTATTGAAGATCCTATGCTTAGTTCTTGAAATTAGTATGCTGTTGTGTAATATTATTTTAAGATGTTACATTTGTTTATGCTGTGAAACTTTTGTTTTAGTGATGCAAAGATGTGTTGCATTCTTTTATGTTGTATTTGTTTAACTCTGTGAAGCTGTGACTCTTTGCCTGCCTAAAACACCTGACTGATCTAATAAATAGCCGAATGGCAAATAGAAAGGCAAGAATAAGGATGGGTGGGACTGGCAGGCAGAGAGAATAATAGGAGAAATCTGGGAGGAGGAGGAAGAGCAAGAAAAACAAGGAAATGAACACATCAGGGGTCAGTCACCCAGCTACATAGCAAGTCACAGAGAAAAAAGGAAAGATAGGTATACAGAAACAGAAAAAGATAAAAGCCCAGAGGCAAAAGATAGATGGGATAATTTAAGTTAAGAAAAGCTGGCTAGAAACAAGCCAAGTTAAGGCTGGGCATTTATAAGAAAAAATAAGACTACATGTGTATATTTATTTGGGAGCTGGGTGACAGGCCCCCAAAAGAGCCAAAAAGAGCAATGAGTAACTAACACCAATAATAGTATGTCAACCATACGTCAGATTTCTGAACTCCTTTTCTTGTTAGAGCAAGAAATTCTACACAACAAGATTTAAAGTAAGGGCCTTTAAGACAGCTTGTGTGCAGTACTAACCACCTTAGGTCAATCCTCAACTCCCACAAGGTGGCAGGAGAGAACTGACTCCTGAAAGCTGTCTTCTAACTGCCAGAAATGGGCCATAGTATGTGCATGCCTGTGAACCCATGTGTGCAAACACCCACAAATAATAAAAACAAAGGTGTGCCATGGAGGATGTACTACGATCGTGCTGATAAATACTGAGTAAGAGCTGTGCGGAACAACTTACTAAGCAGGCAGCACACAGCTCACTTTTTCCGTTTTCCCAATGGCTTTCCAAGGCCATTATTCTCACTTTACAAGTTATGGAAATAACTCAGCAGTTAATCTGAAATTCAAAGGCAGGTCTAACTTTAAATCTACCCTTTAACCACTATATTCTATGTTTAAAAACAATATGCTAAAGGCTCTGACTGATTGCCTTGTAGTTAACTGAGAGAAGTATTTGCATGCAACTCTTTAATACCTGCCTATGTTTCTGTTCCTCCCCTCAAAGCCAGCCCAGTCTCCCAAAACCTCATACCTGGATGTCTTCACATCTCGCCCACCGATCACTCGTGCAGTGACTGTCTCCCCAACTTTAAGTGTGGTTGTAGGAGAGGTGCCCACTGGAACGTCATCTAGAATGCGGGAGGCGTGGATACAGCCAATGATGCCATCTTCTAGGGTCACAACGACATGTGTGGCCTTCACAGACTTAATGGTCCCAGTGACTTTGTCCCCAATAGCCAGGCCATGCTTCTTTTTATTCCTCACAGTCAAGTCTGTGTCCTCCTCTTCCTCCTCTTTGTCATCAACCATCTCGGAATCCCTCTGAGCTGGCCTCTGGGTCCTCTGAGAAGCTGGCCCTTCCACAGCCAAAATCAGACCTGTCACTCCTGGTTCTGTGGTCTTGAGAGTGAGGCAGACACCCTGTCCCACATGTAGCTTCTCAGAGTCAAAGTGGAAGGTGTCGTTGAGGTGAGAGGTCAGGGAGAAAGCTACGAGGTGGCCCGTTTCCATCAAGGAGGCCACAGCAAAGGATGCCTCCAGATGCTGCACGATGCCTTGATGTCTACTGTTCTTCCTCAGCTGGAAAAAGGGAGTCACATTCACTCTCACACAGTACGGTTACTTTGTGCATGGCTCCACCTGGCAGCCTGTAAAGAAGGCCCCTGATACCAGCAGACTGGGCTGTAAGCAATTAGCCTCCCCCCCACAGACATGGCTTTCCTTTCCTGAACACTCATTCCCAGAATCCCCAGAATCCCCTTTCATTGGCTCTTTTCTTTTAGACAAGGCTTTGCTAAGTCGTCCACAGTGGCCTAGAGCTCAACTATTCCTGCCTCAGTTTCTCAAGTGCAGGGATTACAGAGGTATGCTATCATGTCTGGTTTTGGTTTGTTTTGAATGTAAATTCCTATGCCCAATCCTAGAACTATTAAATCTCAACTCTGGAGTTATTTAGGTGCACCTGATGCACAGCTAGGAGACCACCAGTGGTCTTAAGACTGACTGACGGGGGACTGGAGAGATGGCTCAGTGGTTAAGAGCACTGCCTGCTCTTCCAAAGGTCCTGAGTTCAATACCCAGCAACCACATGGTGGCTCACAACCATCTGAAATGAGATCTGGTGCCCTCTTCTGGCCTGTAGGCACACATGTAGACAGAATATTGTATACATAATAAATAAATAAATATTTAAAAAAAAAAAAAAAGACTGACTGACGGTCCCGCCGCAGTCCCAGAGCACTTGTTACATCACTGAGGCAGGTTATCTTTAATGGGAGCTCACTGTGTTCAAAGCACTCTGCTCCAATGTGTTCATGACCGACAGTAAGATGGTAAGGTCTTACCACCACCGAGGGAGACTGCTGGGCATGTTGGCACACACCGGTAAAGCCAGCAGCTGGAGGCTGAGGTAAGACAACTATTGAGAGTTCAAGGGCCACTTAGTGATTTCTAGGTGAATTTTTTTTTTTAAATATTTTATTTATTTATTTATTTAGTATACAATATTCTGTCTGTGTATATGTCTGCAGACCAGAAGAGGGCACCAGACCCCATTACAGATGGTTGTGAGCCACCATGTGGTTGCTGGGAATTGAACTCAGGACCTTTGGAAGAGCAGGCAGTGCTCTTAACCTCTGAGCCATCTCTCCAGCCTCCTCTAGGTGAATTTTTACACATGAGAAATTCTTCAAAACAAACAACTAGGAACAAAAAAATGCTTGGGATAATGATCAAATGCAGACTGAACACATTTAATTGAAAAATCTAAAACCCAAAATGTTCCCAAATCCATGGTTTTGAGAGTTATTAGCATATGAGACCTCAAAAGTTTTATAGTTTAGGCACTTCAGGTTTCAGACCTTTAGAATTAGGAATGTTAAATGAGTGATGCCTATTTAACTATTCCCAAGTTCAAGAGTCTGAAGTTGCCTAGTATGCTGCTATACACCTGTGATTTCAGCACTCAGGAAATGGAAGGCAGCCCATGTAACAGCCCATGGTTCAAATATAAAAAACAAACACAAAAACAAAAACCTAGAAATTTGAAACACTTCTGATCCCAATCATTTCATTTTGAATAGATGCACAATCTGTACAATCTTACCCAGAGAAACTTTCTATAGATTGAGATTTTTCTTTAAATCTTCTCTATTTTTTGGTTTTTCAAGACAGGGTTTCTCTGTGTAGCCCTGGCTGTCCTGGAACTTGCTTTGTAGGCCAGGCTGGTCTCAAACTCAAGAGATCCGCCTGCCTCTGCTGGGATTACCAGGCCCAACTCTTCCATCAGACAGAAGGATACGGAGGCATCAGGATGAGTGTGGACATGCTTCCTGAATGTAAAAATGCCCAGACCTGATTAGTTTCAGGTGACTTTTTTTTTTCCGTAAGTTAGTTTACAACATTATTTCAAATAAAATCTAAATTCTGCCTTTTCTTAAAAAATCAAAGGCATAGTGGTACACACCTATAGCAAAACAAGCATTTGAGAGAGCAAGGCAGGACTGGGTTCAAAGCCAGCTTGTCTCAAAAACCAAAAAAGGTAGGTAGGAGTTGATGTGGAGGTGGAAGACAATATATATTTAGCAACATTAGACCCAAGTAGTCCTCTGCTAACAACTGGATGGAGCCAAACAGTCTGGCCTATGTGGGCCAGGCACACATCTGCTAGTCTGTCTGGTCTGAGCGCTAACCCTCCCTAATCGTAAGTCCTACTTATCCTAGACAGAATCAGGCACACAGTCACTCTAACTACAAATTCCCTGAGCTGTGAGTGTTCTGTGGAAGCCAAGACACAAAGCCACAAAGGTGCAAACGAATAAGCTTACCTTTCTAGCTTTCCTATTCACCAAGTCCTGGTGAAGGGAAACATGGACCTCCAATTTCAACATGTTCACATGTAGGACTACAACCTTCCTCTTCTGCCCAGACTCCACCTCTTGCCCTACAGTGCAGAACCAAGCATAGTGCAATCAGCCTTGTGGAAAGGGGAAGGGAAGCTAGCTCACCTGGGCTGCTCAGTTCAAAGGGCAAAGATGGCCCACAGTTTAGGGAAATCAAGGTGGCCTACCACACCTAGCTACTGCTGGAGTGGGTCTTAATTTATGCAATTTAATAACATAAAATCCCAACTTTGTACAAACACAATAAAAGCACTTCTGTCTTAATTTCCTGTTGTCATAATAAAACCCCTGACAGAGCAGCTTATGGGAGACAAGGTTAGCTCTGGCTCACAGTTCAAGGTGCAGGCCACCATGGTGGGGAGTAAGGTCAGCAGGAACTGGACACACTGATCACACTGCACCTAGCCAATGAGCAGAAAGCAAAGGATGCATGCTACTCATCAGCTCCCTTTCCTCACTTACACTGTGCAGCCCAGTCCAGGCTTCCCATTGTAGTTAACAGAGTCAAGATGCCCCTGCTCCCTAGGGATGCTCAGAGGCCAACCCAGGTAATTTAAGACCCTGTTATGACTGACACTAACTATCACAAGAACCATGCTTAAACATTTATCCTGCTATCAATAGTCTTGATTTTCATTCACACAAGGTAAGGATGCTTCAACTGAATCAACTCATCTACTATACGACCATGGAAATTTCTGTATCCAGTACAGGGAGCAAGCAAGCACAGGGTCTCCCAACATGAGGAGCAAACTCACCTGCCCGATGGTATCTGCTGGCTTTCAAGATCAGGTCAGGCACGGGACCCCCACTGAATACCACTGAACCATCTTCCAACACCTTTTGTACCACGACATCAAGGACCATCCCTGGGGTCATCTCAGCCAGTGTCTGAATCAACACAGAGTCTGCCAAGGCCCAAAGAAAGCAGGGAATTAGTGAAGGACACTCTCAGCATTTCTTTCCTATGGAAATGTGCTGGCATCACAGAGCAGAGGAACACTCAAGCACTGAAAGAGTGAATTCACTTCCTGCAAACCATCCAGTATCAGATCAGATGTAGGAGGCAGAGACTGTCAGCTCTCTGTGAATTTGAGGACAGCCTGGTCTACACATAGTGAGTTCCAGGCCAGCCGGGGCTACACAGTGAGACCTTGTCTCAACAAAACAAATCCCACACAAAAAATAATCTAGTGTCATGGCCAGTAAGATGGCTCAGTGGGCTCCTGCCGACAAGTCTGAGGACCTGAGTTCAATCTCTGCAACCCATGTAGTGGAAGGAAAGAACCAATTCCCACAGATCGTTCTCTGACCTATACACACATTGTATGGCATACCCACATTCTCTCATGTGCACACACAAATAAACCTAACCTTTGTTTGTTTTTGCTTTCTGAGACGGTGCATCTCTGACTGTCCTGGAACTCGCTCTGTAGACCAGGTTGGCCTCAAACTCAGATATCCGCCTGCCTCTGTCTCCTAAGTGCTAGAATTAAAGGAGTACACCACTACCACCTAGTAAGTATTCAAGAAGACCTTCATCTTAACCTGGGTCATTTCATAAACATGTAATGATTACTTTATGAACATTTACTATTCAAAAAAGCATAGATGGAGAATACATGACAGTAGTAGAGCACTTGCTTGAGGTTCTAGGTTGGCTCAATATCTAGTAACAGAAAGAATAGAAATGGAGGGGGAAAAAGGCTTGCTAAGGTGGCATGCAACTACAGCCCCATACTATTGGGGAGACTCAGGCACCAAAGTCACTCAGACCCACAGTCTAGGGCCAAACTGGTCATACAAAAACTCTATCAAACTACACCAGTTTTTTGTTGTTTTTGTTTTTTTTAATTTATTATTATTTATTTATTTATTATGTATACAATATTCTGTCTGTGTGTATGCCTGCAGGCCAGAAGAGGGCACCAGACCTTATTACAAAAATATGGAACGCTTCACAAATTTGCATGTCATCCTTGCGCAGGGGCCATGCTAATATGTGCTGCCGAAGCGAGCACTGTTTTTGTTTTTTAAATTAGAGAAAGCCCCCATGTCACCCTAACAACAGGTACAATGGAAGTACACACTCCTGTCTGGACCTTATCCTCTGCTTCCTGCCTCCATTAAACATGCCCCACCTTGGTTACTCATGAGGCTGCGGACACCCTGCAGCTCTTCCAGGCACTGACACAGGAGGATGAAGCTGGTATTGGCCGAATTTCCCAGGCTGCAGTCTGATAGTCGCAGAGACAAGAGCATCCTTTGCTTTTCCTCATCCACATTGGTCACCTTAGCAACGACTGTCTGACCCACCACGAAGTGGTCACTTGGAGTGGTTACAAACTTGTCACTCATGATCTGAACGGTAGATAAAAAAGTGGGAAAAGGAAAGCAGCTGTCCATTAATACAGTTAGGGCTAAAGACAATGTTGTGGAATAGAATATTTGTTTAAGTAAAAATGTGTTATATTTGTTTATGTTGCAAAATAATTGTTTAATTAACTATGTAAAGATGTGTTGCGTTTGTTTATGATGTATTTGTTTAACTATGTAAAAATGTGCTGCTCTTTCATCTTGCCTAAGGAACCTGATTGTTCTAATAAAAAGCTGACTGGCCAATAGACAGAGGATGGTTGGCGGGGCTGGTGGGGAGAGAGGAAACAGAAGTCAGTCAGACAGCTGGGGGCCAGGCAGCCAGACACGGGGTGAAGCAGGAAAGCAAAAGAGGACAATACATAGATGAGATAAATGACCCTTAGATCAGCACATAGATTAACAGAAATGGGTTAATTTACGTTTAAAAAGCTAGCTAGTAGAAACAAGCCTAAGTAAGGCCAGGCATTCATAATTAATAAGTCTCTGTGTCATGGTTTGGGGGTTGGCAGTCCAAGAAAGCCTGCTACCTTTGGTGCCCAACATAGGTCACCAATATGCAACCTTCAACACAGTGGCTGCGCTTTAAACTGCTAGCAGCCTGGCTGCTCAGCCTGTAGCCTGGAAGGATTCTGTTCTCCCAGACAATGGCTCTGTTGCTGTGGTTAAAGGCAGCTTTAATGAAATCTCTATTGTTCTAATAAAACTCAAGATTCAAAGGCTAGGATGAACACCTGCGAGCTCACAGACGTAGAGAAGCAACTGGCTAACTCTCTCTCTTTACTGCCACCCAAGAAGCCTCTCTCCTTCCACACCGCCCCAACTACAAAACCCATGCTAAGCCCACTTCTCTGAGTCAGGTTAATTTTATTTAATTAACACAAATGCAACACATCTTCACATAGTTAAACATACGCAGCACAAACAAGTGTAACACATCTTTGCCTAGTTAAACAAACATTCCACAACAAACCAGTGCTGTGCTGTGTGTGCAGTGGTGCCATACACCTGCCTATGTCCTTCAGGACCCAGGTTCTTCAGCAGGCATGAAAAGTTCCACTTAAGGAAATGTTAGGATCTTTCCCACCTGAAAAACTTGTAATTCAATGGCACAGAGGAGAAAAAAGTAATTCCAAGAATATTTTGTTGCCTACACACCTTAAAAACCACAGGAGGCTCTAAAAATTACACTGGGCTGCTCAGGAAAATTTAGTCTGAACATGCTATAAACACAAGTCAGTCCTCCTAACACTGGAAACAGTCACCTATCAAAGTCACTCTCACCCAATACTGCTGTGTGAAAGAGACAGAGGCCCTTTTTCTAGGACCAAAAGAGCAGGCAGGAGGTTCAGTACATCAGTTGCGTTCACCCTTTTTCCAGTGACTTCATGGCATTCACACCTTACGTGGTTCTCCGTGGCCCCCTTAAAGTACTCAAGCTCCCTGCTGCTTCTCAGCTCAGCAGATCTATGAGTCTGAGCTCTCTCCCCAAAGGCCCTTGTGCACAGAACTGAACTTACAGCTTTGGGGGCCAGTCCATTAAGACCTGAAGGGAACTGGACGAACACACCGTAGTCCTTGATGCTCTTCACAAAGCCAAGGAGCAGCATTCCAGGCTGAATTTCCGAGAGGCTCTTGGGGTCCTGGCCACCTTCTACTGTGGAGACCAAAGCTGGCTTCCTGCAAAGAAGCTAGTGGAACTTCATTAAGGAATGTTCCAGAAAGACAGATGAAATATCTATAACTCCATTTCCTCCTTCTAGTCCTGACTTTACTATTACTATGGGTCACTCTGGGCAGAGAACCACAGGAGGGGCAGCACAGTAAAGCTTGGGAGAGGTCAACAAGTTCTTAAGCATTCCCTAACTGCTGAAGTAGCTCCAGTAGGGCTGCCCTTCAGGAGCTACTAATGTTCTGTGATGCTGGACAATCAATTTAGTTCTTCCTGCTAACTCCTCTCCAGATTCCTGGAGGTCTGCCAACAGGGCACAGCACATGTCCACGATCCGACAGCTGGGTTAGCCAATACAGTCCCCTACTGACCCTGTCCTGCCACCAATGAACCCCGTTTTACCCTGCTGCATGCCCTAAGGATTTTATCTTATGTTTAATAAGAAAGGGTAGTGTTGTCCTAAAAAATATCCATGAGCAGCACTCAAGGAAATCACTCTGAGCCCCATACCCAAACAGGAAGAACCTTTCTGAGTTACTGCTTCAACCACACTCAGCCCCTGGTAAGACTTCCTGGGCCTGTTCCTGCTTTCCAAGCACAGGTCTAGTCATCAATTTGGTCTTACAGAGTATTTTTAAGCTCAAATAGTTTATTTTTCTCCCCTTAGAACTGTCTAGAATTTCCCACCCAGGCGCCCATGGCCTTCCACTGCCCCAGATATCAGTCAAGGATACAATATGTTTCTCACCCTGGCTCAGACACAGAACTCGATGAAGGGTGTCACCTGCCTGGAGCCAGTGATGCAACAGAGGGCCATTGGCAACATGATCCGACAAGTGAGAAATGGGAAGGAAAGCAGGAATGTTGTGGGGAAGGATGGCCACCTCCAGCCCATCTGTGGTCTTCTCCAAAACCTTCACATCCACCAACTGTTCAAAATCAAAAGGTAAAAACTAGGATCTGTCCTGAGAAAAAAGCTCAGAGGTCACCAAGAGGCTAAAAACAAAAACACTTTCCTCCAGACCCCACATCTCCACCCACACCACGATTCCTCTGGGGTTCCCTTGCCAGTTTCTCTGCTGATTACCAGAAGGAAGAGGAAACTGCAGGCTGGCCTTAGCAATTAGAGAGGAGACCAGTAAAGCCATGCCATAACCTAACTTTTCTCTCATGCCAGCTTCCACTTGGTATGGCAGGCAGGAAAGGTGCCCCCAATCTCACAGAGCCACCCCTCCTCTTCTCCCCCACAGGCTCCAGTACCCTCTAGTACTGATGTCACCATCAGACACAATCACTTGTCCAGGTACCTGCCCAATGTTAACAGCTCTTCCTTTCTTCTGACTGTTTTCGTCACTCTCGTTCTTTGGCTCTGAATCACTCAACAGTTTGAAGGACAGGAGCATCCTCTCCTTGGAAGGTTCACTGTTCAACACTGCCACCTTCACTACCTGGTGAGAAATTACATGTGTCTGGCCATCTCCTTCAACAGCAGGCCTTCAGAGCCGAGAGCAAATTGCCCTCCACGAGCACTACAGGGTCCTTGGGTCAGATCCAAGGGCAGAGAAAAGATGACAGAATCCCATAAGTGAACCTTCTTAACAAAGACATAATAACTTCAAGTTATAAGCCTCAAGTTTTAAAAAGTTCTTTAAAAGAAACTCAAACCCACTAGCTTTCCAATACCTCCTATGGTGAGAGTCTAAGTGACCATCTCTGGTTCATTATAGGTAATGAGGCATTTCATCCAGGTAGTGGGCCTGGGTCCTCTGGATTCCAATGAGAGATCCTGGGTCGTCACTCCCTCCCTGTTTTAACTGGCTTGGGCCTACTTTGCTCCCTTTCTCTTCCTCTTAAAAGGCAGCCGTTGCCACTGCTTCATTAAACCTGCGTTCACGGAGTCACTAAGGGTAGATCACCTGTACAGAAGAAGGTTACCTGGCCAGGGTAAAAGACCCTCTCAGGGTCAGGAACATGCTGCTCACTGAGCTCATGCTTGGGCACCAGCCCCTGTACGTTATTGTAGAACTTTACGATGCAGCCATAGCTCTTGACTCTTATGATAACACCATGAGTTTGCAGGCCAGGCTTGGCATCCTCATAGCACGTAATGGCAGGTAGTTTGGATGTGACAAGGGTTTTCTTCAGGGTCATTATCAGCTTCTTGGCTTCAGGGTCACAGTGCAAAACCTAGGGAAAAGATAGAGGCTATCAACAAGTTGTTACCAAGATTGTCACTGACTGATCTGCAGCCCCATGAACTCAAAGGACATAGGTCATTCTCGAAGAACCAACCACCTTTGACCTCTAATAATCTCAGCTGTAGATTTTTTGTTTCTTGCAGGATGGCATCTAAGGCATAGAAATCTCTATTGCAAATGTACTTCCTCTCACATTAACAACCCTTTCCAGCCATACACATAGTGTGACTGGTCTCGTATAGCAGCACTAGCCTGATGTTTCAGAAGTTCAGAATACAATAGCACACATTATGCTCACCTACCCTGTTACCTGGTTAGTGATATTATATATTAGTTATGATCTAAGACTGAGCAATCCAATTATCTTGAGAGGAAAAAAAAAAAACAAACATTTCTAGCTATCCCGGAACTCATGCTGTAGACCAGGCTGGCTTCAAACTCACAGAGATCCACCTGCCTCTGCCTCCCAAGTGTTGGGATTAAAGAGTGTGCCACCACACCTGGTGAGAAACCCGTTTTCAATCCCTTGACCTCACTACAAAAAAATCTGTACCAATGTGCAATTACTGACCTTTATGCATCAATAATAACAAAATACAGTAAACATAAGAAAATTCAGCTCTAGCCAGTAGTATGTTTAAGTAGAACAGCACGCTTACCACACAGGGTTAGTAGAAAGCACTGGGTTCAACAATCAGTACCAGGACAAAACAGAACCAGGAACTCCCCCTACCCAAACTCAGCAGGCCCTATTCTGGGTACTTATGCAGAATCACACTTACTTTTTTTTTTAAATATTTATTTATTTATTTATTATGTATACAATATTCTGTCTGTGTATATGCCCGCAGGCCAGAAGAGGGCACCAGACCCCATTACAGATGGTTGTGAGCCACCATGTGGTTGCTGGGAATTGAACTCAGGACCTTTGGAAGAGCAGGCAATGCTCTTAACCTCTGAGCCATCTCTCCAGCCCCACACTTACTTTTTATAACAAGTTTCTCGATAGATTTAGGTATCTGTGGAAATCTCTCACGTTTCTGTGGCATGGTCTAGGCTGTTATTCTTTTAGTTGCTTAATTATTGTGTTGGAGGGCATGCACATGCCATGATGCATGTGTTTGTATGTGGGGGAATAAGGAGGGAATTCATATGCTGTGGTGCAAGTACGTTATGATGGGAGTGGGAGGTATACACGTGCCACGGAGCATGTGTGCAGAGGTCAGAGGGTAGTTCTCTTCCTCCATTATGCAGAAACTGAGACTCCAACTTAGACTGTCAGGTTGCAGCAAGCACCTTTACCCATGAGCTACCTCCTAGGGTCTGGGCTATTTTTTTGAAAATAAGGTTTTGATTAGTATATGTTAATTATACATAACAATGGGATTTGCTATGATATTTCATACATAATATATCTCAGGGCTATTTCTGAGTCTGAACATATTCCTTTCTCTTTCACAACCTTCCAAACCTTGTCCATCTTTTCTAGTTCAAGTTCTACCATCCTCAGGAGTCCAGAAGGCATTATTATACTGAGCTAACTCTGAAAACTGGTTCTGTCATTTATTAGTTGTGGGACTTTGGACAGATACTTGGCTTCCAACCCTTTAATCGGCACTTGGAAAATGAGGACAATACAGTTACTTGTCAGAGTGATTTTAAGACACAGGACATGCGATGTATGGCAGTGGCTACTGGCAATATGGCTCTGCTGTTGAATCCACCTCTCTTTCTGAGCTCTAACTACAGCATACAGCCTGCACCAAACCATGCGACAAATGCCACACAATCAGCTTGCGTGGTTATTTTAACTTACAGTATACTACACAAGCCAGGGACTCACTTTTTTTTTCCTAATGTTCGGTAAGGGACACCCTGCTGATATTACACACTCATTTTACAGAAAAAGGCAGAAACGTCAGCTTAGAATCTCTCTCTTCCCATCTAACCCTAACCCAACATGGACTCCCTCAGGGGCTCACCCGGCACTTGACCTCATCCCCTAGGTGGTACTTCTTCTCTGGATTCTTCATCATGACATCAGCCAGGTGTATGGAAGGTACCAGGCCTCTTATTTGCTCGCCCACTTTCACCAGTATTCCAAATGCCTTTATGGCCAGCACTGTACCCTAAGGAGTCCAAAGAAAAGACACCATGATCTCCTAAGAACAGTATTTTCTCTTGACAAATGGGATTGTCACCTTCCAAATCTCATGGAGGTAAGCCAATCCTGCCCCCCAAGCTAGACTTAGTCAGGCCTATGTATGAAGCTTTCAAGTTTTCTGGCTGAGCATGTAAATCCTGTGTTCCATGCAGGAACACTTCCTAAGGGGACTATGTCTCTTGGGGAATGAACTCCACCTTAAAAGTATCTGCTCCATTAGTGTTACATGCTCGAGGAGTGGGATCTGGAGCCAGTTTCACACTGATATCACACAACTAACTATCTGCTCTAACAGTTGCCACCAAATCCCAAGCCCAAGACTTGTGACCCATTGTCTCCATATGGTTGGGTGAACCTTCTAAGATTTTATTTTGAAACTGATTACAGTCACATAAGGAATATACAGAAGTGTCTGCTTTTAGACAGTAGAAACATGTCTTCAATGTATTAATAAGAGGATGAGTGAGCTGACAGTTAACATATAAACTAAGGATAATGGTGAAGAAGGATCTACATATACGCTCGAGTCCTTACCTTTATCACTGTCCCTGATTTGATGTCATGATATCTAAGAAACTGAGCTGCAATAACTGATCTAAAACAAAAGAAAAACAAACAGTTACACAGTCTAAGGAAGGGGCTGCCTATAATTCAGGACCTCCACAATCACGTCAGCAAGAAAGGACACCCTCACCCAGCCAGCCCAGAGAAAGTGAAAATGCATATGTACAGGGCATTCCTCCCTGGGTGCTAATGGCACTTACTTCCGCAGAGACAGCAGGGCCAGCTCATCCATTTGACTGTAGTCAATAATCCTACACTTGTGAGTGCTCCCTGGTTTGAAGGTCTCAGCACTGAATAATTTTTTAGAATCAGAGAGATGGCTGAGCTGCAGAATATCAAAAAGTAAAGAAAAGTCAGAAACATAGCTCCGAGGCAGAGTTCAAAGCACACTGAGATGACAACACATTTATCATCACCATAAAAATAGTAATTTGTGAGATGGAGAGATGGCTCAATGGTTCAAGCATCGGCTGCTCTTCGAGAGGTCCCAGGTTCAATTCCCAGCACCCACATGGTAGCTCACCATCACCTGTAACTCCAGTATCAATAGGTCCACAGACATAAAAACAAGTAAAATATTCAAAACTTAAAAATACTTTTAAAAACAGTACTTTGTTAAAACAATCCTCACCCTTTCCTATCATGAACAACAGAATCTCATGAACAACAGTATACCTAGATCATACATCAATAAACTACACTCACATGCCAGTGCCTACTTGTATAAATGAAGAGCCTTATGGGACTGTAGCTGAGCCTGTTCAGTTACGTGCTGTGGACACTTTCATACAACACAGCTGAGATTATAGAGCCCGGAAGTCTAAAACACTCTCCATCCAGCCCTTTAACAAAAGCTCTCCTGGGTCTGGAAGGATGGCCACATAGTAAAGAGTGTGTACTGCTCTTGCAGCCATGATGGGTGGCTCTCAGTTTCCTGTAACTCCAGCTCCAGAGGAACTGACATCCTGCTCTTGTCTCCATGGGAACTGTACCTCAGGCACAAAGACACACATATACAAATAATCAGAAAATTTTAAGATTTTTTTTTTTTTTTAAGCAATGACATCAAAAATCTTTGCCAAGCCTTGATCTGGATCCTATTTCATTTCCTGTTCTATCTACTGGTCAGGTACCATATATAACAAGCGCAGCTAAGCATTCTGAAACAACAAACTTGTCATTGTTCTGACTTTAGGGACAGTCTTTCACGTTGGAGACTGTCAAAAACAAGATTATCAAGGGATGAAGGAAGCAGAAAAGGACCCATCTTCCCTAAAGTCCTTCCAGTGATAAGATCTTTGACCAAACAAAGAAGCCTCCTCACCCGGGCATAGGCCAGGGTCCCATCCTTCAGCTTGAAGGTGGCCCCAGCCTTCTCAAAAAAACCCTGAACAGGAACATTATCCAGCACAGCCCCTATCTTCTGGTAAGAAATCCGGGTGAGTGGACGCCCAGGCTGCAGGAAGATAGGACGCAGGCTCAGTCGTACAACTCTAGTTCGAGGATGGATGCAGAGGATGCAGGCTTTTACCTGTACAAAAAAGCAAAATGAGAAAGAGGTGCCCACATAATACAGCTGAGAGCAGCCCTAAGGGGTCAGCTACAGCTGTGCTAATCAGGTAAGTACTAAAATCTTCAGGAGTAACAGACATCAGACAATGGAATCAGTGTGTGAAGAAGTTAAATGAAATGTCCCAGAGGAACTGTGTCTAACTCAGTACCAAATTCATCATATGAGTGCCACCATAGTGAAGGCCTTTCTGAAGGCCCCAATATATACCTGAACAACAAGGTTAAAACATGCAGACCATCCAGGCAGTGACAATGCACATCTTTAATCCCAGCACTAGGGAGGCAGAGGCAGGCGGATATCTGTGAGTCTGAGGTCTGCCTGGTCTACAGAGTGAGTTTTAAGACATCCAGGGCGACAGAGAAACCCTGTCTGGGGGTGGGGGGAAACACTCAAATTGTGTTAACTCTTCTTCACACAAACATAATAGCAGCAGAGCTGGGCAGTGGTGGTGCACATCTTTAATTCCAGCACTCAGGAGGCAAAGAAAGGAAGATCTGTGAGATCAAGGTCAGGCTAGTCTAGAAGAGCTAGTTTTAGGAAAGCTAGGACTATTACACAGAGAAACCCTGCTTCACAAAAACACCACCACCACCACAACAAAAAGCACTAGAAAAGTCACTATAGTGTTAACAGTATTAGTTGAAATCAGGAGGAACATCTAATTTCTCTCAAAACATTCCTCTCTATAAGATACATAAGAATGTAATACTATTTCCAGCCAGGCGGTGGTGGCACACGCCTTTAATCCCAGCACTCAGAAGGCAGAGGCAGGTGGATCTCTGTGAGTTCGAGGCCAGCCTGGTCTACAAGACCTAGTTCCAGGACAGGCTCCAAAGCTACAGAGAAACCCTATCTCGAAAAACCAAAAAAAAAAAGTAATACTATTTTATTTTTTTTATTTTTTAAAATATTTATTTATTTATTTATTTATTTATTATGTATACAATAATCTGTCTGTGTGTGTATGCCTGAAAGCCAGAAGAGGGCACCAGACCTCATTAGAGATGGTTGTGAGCCACCATGTGGTTGCTGGGAATTGAACTCAGGACCTTTGGAAGAGCAGGCAATCCTCTTAACCGCTGAGCCATCTCTCCAGCCCCCAAGTAATACTATTTTAAAAGTGAAACTGAATCATCTGAGAATTACAAAATTTTAAATAACATATATTCTAAAGTACTCATATTCATTGTAGAAATTTTGTTTGTTTTTGGTTTTTGTTTTGTTTTTCGAGACAGGATTTTTCTCTGTAGTCTTGGCTGTCCTGGAACTCATTCTGTAGTCCAGGCTGGCTTTGAACTCAGAGATCTACCTGCCTCTGCTTCCAAGTGCTGGGATTAAAAGCATGAGCTATCGCTACCTGGCTCAGTGTAGAAAATTTAAACATTTAGGTATCTGTAGAAAACTCACCAGTGTCACTACTAAAATCTGATTATACAGTGTTTTAATCAAGTATACTTTCTATTATGATGTATTTTAGGAGTCAGATCTAAGCTAGGTGTGTGTAATGTCAACACTCTGGGTGTAGAAACAGGATCACATGTCCAAGGGCATCGCATCTACACAGCAAGTCAGAGCGTAGCCTGAGTTACAAGAGACTGTCCAATAAACAGAGCTGACAACATGCATGGCTGAATGGATGTCAGTGGGTAAAAGCATCTGCCTTTAAGTCTGACAGCCTGAATTTGACCCCAGGTTCCATATTGTGGTAAGGGAGAACTGAGTCCCCCCCTGGTTGGCCTGGAACTTGATCAGGTTGACCTCAAACTTGGGGAGATCACCCTGCTTCTGTCTCCTGAGTGTTGCAATCCAGGCATGAGCCACTAAACCTGGCCTCATAAATTGTTTTAAACCACATTTTCCCACTTGAACAAACTGTGTTCTATACTAACTATTTTTCCTTTAAAGTAACAAGCAAAGCTACCCTCTATAGCTGTAACTTCTCTCAGTCTTGCCAATGGTCTTTCCTGTGTCACTTCCAAAGCACCTTTTCCCATTTCCTGTATTTCACTGCATACAGTTCACATGAAGTCCTAGATAGGACACCAGACAGCTGACTATGACACAGCCAGGAATCAAGAATCAAGAAAAGCTAGCTGGAACGTTTCTTACCGTTTGAGCTGAAGAATAGGCTCCAATTTTCTTGGGCTCCAGATGCATGAAGTCAACCAGGCCTGTGAAGAATGTAAGGAAGTTGAGCTGGAGTCCAAACTGAGTTACCTACAAGTAAACATTACAAGTTATAAAAAAGAATTCAATGGAGTGGAACATGAGATAATCTTCACAGCAAACACTGGATCCCACAATGCCCACAACTATGCATTTCTCACCCTATGGCTAGCCCTTAATATGAATCACTTAATTTTAAAAAGTGAAGAAGCATCTTTGAACAGATATTTATCCAAAGAAGCTGCACAAACAGCCAATGAGTACATCATCATCATGAAGATGGAGCGAATCACTTAACTGTTGGGAAAATGTCAATCAAAATCACCATGAGGTGTCACATCCACCAGCAGGCTTCTTCTCAAAAAGATGAATAAACGCAGGCACAAGGTGGCAGTAAAGTCAACAACACCCAAATGAGAGAAAACGATGCTTCAAATTGGTAAGTCAGGAGATACCAGCAGAAGCTACTATTATTAGGAGAGATGGCACAGTTCTTCACTATGAGCTTTTTAATATCACTTGACTTTTTAAAATCGACTTAAATTTTTTATCATTTTTTTTATATTTATTCTGCGTATGAATGAGCACACATAACAACACCAGCACAGCACCCAAGTGGGAGTCAGCGGAATTGGCCCTGTCCCTCCATAATGTGGATCGCAGGGATGAAACTCTAGCCATTAGACTAGGAGACAAGTGTTTTTACCCACTGAGCCATCTGAGCAACTTAATCAACTCTGTTTGGAGACAGGATTCACTATGTGGCCCAAACTCCATCTGTCTGTCTCTGAAGAGCTGCGATTATAGAGATGCCATCACCACACCTGGCTCCATCTGACTTTATATTATCAGTGTTCAGCAAACTACACTACATGGCTACAGTTCAGCAAACACCACGGCTACAGTTGGGCATGGTGGTATATGCCTTTAATTCCAGCACTTAGAAGGCAAAGGCAGACAGATCTCTGAGTTCTAGGCTAGCCTGGTCTACAGAGTTGAGTGCCAAGACAGTCAGGGCTAGATAGAGACACCCTGTCTCCAAAAGAAAGAAACACCATAAGGTCAGGTATAATGGCACACACCTCTAAACTCAGCGCTCTGTAGGCTGAGGCAGACAGATCTCAAGACCAGCGTGTTCTATATAAGAGTTCAGGGCTACATAATAAGACCCTATCTCAAAAACTGAAAGGAAAAAGAAAAAGAAAAACCATGACTATAAAGCCAATCCCAGAGAAGCTAAGGCAGAAGGATCAAGACTTTGAGGCCAAGCATGATCTATACAGTGAGACCCTGTCTCAAAACTACAAATTATAAACAAATAACAATATATGTGTGTTCATATAAAACACAACATAAGCCATATTAGTAACCTCAGCTTTTTTAAGTCATTTTATAAAAAATTACAAGGAGCCAGTAAAGCCATTTGCTACTAGCCTGACAACCTTAATTTAATCCTTGCAAACTACATGAATCCCACAAGCTGGCCTCCGACTTCCGCATTTGCGTCATGATGTGTGCTTATACACACACACTCCCTCTCAATGTAATTTTAAAAAGAATCTCTATCTTAAATTTAGTCTATGTGTCTACATGCTCTGGCCCGAGTGTAGTGCGCATGCATCCAGGACACATGCCCTGGAACTGGAGGAACAGACAATTGTTATAGATGACATCATATGGGCACTGGGAACAACAGCAATTAATGTTCCTAACTGCTGAGCCATCTCTAAAACCCCATAAATGTAATTTTATAGAATTACACTTTAAAAGAAAATTTTTAGTTTTACAAAAAAAAAAAAAAAAAAAAAAACCAGATGGGATTTGGTTGAATAACAACTTGACTAGCCTGGGCATAGTAGCACACACTAATTAACCTAGCACTTGGAAGGGACAGGTAAGCAGATCTGAATTTGAGGCCAGCCTGGTGTCTACATACTAGTTCCAGACTAGCCAGAACTACACAGTCTCAAAAAACAAACAAAGTAATAGTTTGTCCAAAATACTGTCATACCAACATATGACACTAGCCGCATTCCAAGTACTCCATGACCAGAAAGATCTACTGGGTACCCTATCAGCTTTATTAGTAAGCATATTAATATTTTATTAAAAATTACAATTTATAGGGTCTTGGGAGATAATTCAGAGGTCAAAAAGTGTCCTGCTCTGAAAGGACCAGAGTCAGAGTGCAGTGTCCAGAATCCACATCAGGCAGCTTGCACCCTCCTGTAACTTGAGCTCCAGGCAGATCAAATGGCTCTGCTCTTCGCAAGCACCACACAAACGCACATACCCACACCCCATACATAAAACAACAAATGAAATAAATCTTTTGGTTCGAGGCAGAAACCGGTTTCTCTGTGTAGCCCTGGCTATTGTAGAACTCTTGAGAACTAGGCTGGCCTTGCTCTCACAGAGCTCCACTTGTCTCTGCCTCATGAGTGCTGGGATTAAGGCGTGCACTACCATCATCTGGTGAACAAACTTTTCAAACATTAGTAACAACGAACAGCTTACCTTCTGCACCTGGGCTTTGACCACGAGTCCTGGTAGCAAGTTATTCAGGTTCCAGCTTTGCTCCTCAGTTGCAAAGGCAGAAGAAATCTCTGAGTGTTCTACAGAGAGACTCACAATTCCTCCGTTGCTTTTCACCTCTTCAACCAGACAAGTCAGGTACTGGCCAATTTTGAGCTTAGCACCTGTAAGTCCAGCCCCAGCACCCAAAAGAAGAGTATACCTTCATGAGAATAGCCCTTGACTGTGGGACCAAGCTAACCTGGAAAGTACCGTGGCCCACCCACCCAGTGGTTCATCAGCCATGAAAAGGGTAGGATGTCAACCTAACTGCTCTAGAATTCAACTATCTCACAGAAATATGAACCACATAAGTCAGGAGTGACAGTCCCAGGTTCTGGGAGCCAAGTTCAGTAGACTCTCTGAGATGAAGCATATTGAAGCAAGTCATCAGACCCACAGAGACTTGTCATTCTCTGATCCTCCATGCAATATCTTTCCTATCAGCTGTTATTAATTCCGCAAAGTCAACCAGCCTGCAGGGTCACTATTCTGTTTCTAATCAATGTGGCAATGAAATATAAACATTTAAATACAATCCTATATGCTTGAGCTCACCCCTATGTACCAGACCCACTGGCCTCACCTTTGTTCTTCTGTCGGATGTATTCTTGGGCTTTCTGTAGTGACAGAAAAGCTCTGGTCCCAACAACACCAATGTCCACTAGGTAGCCATGGTCTTCCAGGCTTGACACTGTGCCTGTCAGCAGCTGGGGGAAGGGAAGCAGTCCTGGAAGTTTCAGGACAAAGGCAAATAGGACACCCACAAATTCCACTACCATACAAACATAAACTTTACAAATGGACTCCTCATTAATCATGGCACTCAACTTTGACATCATAGCTCCCTACCTGAAATCAGAAGGGAAGATGTCAACTTTCTCTTGGGGTTTAAAGTGTTTGTCTCCAGAAAGTGAGGAGTGTTGTATATCAAGTTTGAAACGATACATGGACAGTGTTTAAAAACAGAAAAGTCTCTTATATTAAGCAAAGAGCAATGAGTTCCATGGCTCTATAGAATCACACCCAGAGCCAGGATTACCAAGAGAATCCAGAACCACCCTTTATCTTCCATTCATTTTTTTTCTAAACTCTTGAGAAAGCGTATCTTGCCAACCATTTATACATTTCATGAGAAGCAGTGAGCAGCTTTGACCTTAGCTGGTCTCTGTGAAGTCACTGAGATCTCAAATGGAGAAGGGAAGACTGTCTACTACCTCCTACACTTGCTATGAGAACTGCACAAGACAAAGTGTCAAAAAGAGCACTATCAGGAAGGGGGCCCCGACACTTGTCAATCTGTTGCAATATGGCTTACTTTTGTTCTCTTTGAACCAAACTAAATCCTATTTAACTTTACAGACCTTCCTTAAACCCCATTGCTTCTAACCAAACACTTCAAGATACATCTGACCCTTAATCACCAGAACATTTGTGTGCAGCTCCCTTTATTATACCTAGTGGACTTTAAGGATCTAGCCTAACTTCACCTGTGTCTCCACAGAGCTGGGCATTCAGACAGCTGGTAGGCTGTCTGCTATCTGCCCTTTTCTTGCACTCACTGAGGGGTCCTTGACATCTCCCAAGGCAGGGTTCTGGAAAGACTTATTCTGTGAAGAACTGGTCGGGAGGGCACCACAAGAAACCCTTTTACCACCTCTGAGCCTCCTATTAAGGCTCCCTGCGGGGACTTGACTGTGATCATTAAAGAAGCTTCAACTTTTCTTTCTTCCCTCCACAGTAACAGAATTAGGTTCAAGTCTTCAATGTTCCCTGAGCTCCTAACAGACTGCTGCTCCAGAAAGACCCACTGCCTGAACAGGCATTAAGCAGAAAGTAAAAAGTAGCCTAAGCCACACACCCCTAAGAGACGGCATGACATGCTCCTCCTCCCTGTGATATCCAGATACTCACCATGCCTTGCCTCAGGGCCTCAGCACTCAGCACTTTGTTGACATGTTTGGGGTTTATAGAAAGCTTGACAGTCTTCTTGCCCCTATCTGTGATGTCCAGGCTGCTTACCACACATCTCACCAACATTCCAGGTGAGAAAAGGTCAGGTAAGCGGAGTAGGTCCTGCATAATGGTAATGAGAAAGGCCAAATAGATAGATGGATAGATATAGATATATTTCACTTGAACTAAGAATCCATTGCCCTGTCTCAACTCAGGGACTTCCCATGCTCAAACCCTCAAAGAACCCAAAGTGTTGTTTACCCACATGGAAGAGTCTATAGCTACATCACCATCTTGAGTTTGGCATATAGCCTTCAAATACTTCTGTAAACCGGTGAATGCCAACAATTCATCATGAGTTGTCTGGATTCACTGCCTCTATCTCATCTCCTCTTTCTGTCCTCAGTCTGCTTACCTGCTAAGGCAGTAAGCTCTGTGACACTGACTCCATTTTGCAGTCCTTCTCTCACATGACATGGATTTAGTGGTACTGGGGTTTAAACCTAAGGCCTCACACATGTTGAAAGCACATCCCTTAATGCAGGCCTCTTGTTCTCTTACATGAACATTTAATGTTTCCCTTTCTATCCTCTGTCCCTCCAGCTTCTCTTCTGACACCAACTCTCTTCAATTCAGCACTGCCTCTAGACTCCATCTTTCAGGCTCTTCTCATTCTAATTTGACCCCGTAAGTAACTTCTTCCCTTTCATAGCATCATCATCACCTACCAAGTCCTACACATTTGCTTCCAGCCCAGACTTACTTGGACTCAGCAATAACCTGTCCCCTGGACACCTTAAGTATACCTCAAATTCAACACAGCAGTCAAAGAATAACCATCTCTTCCATCAAACCATACACAGTAGAAACTTACAACTGGTTCCCAGTACTTCTGTCTCACTGTCCATGTCAAATGTATCATCAGGCAAAGGATGTACCTGCTCCAATCCTTGCCAAATCCTAGCCCTAAATTGCACTGATCTTAATGCCTATGTTAACAGCAATAACCTCCGGAGGGGTCTAGGCACTGGCTAATGCCATCCGAGCTTATTCGCTATACTGTCGACAGGATGCCCACCAATGAGAATATTTCAAAGACTTCATTTTGACTGCAACATCTAAAACTAATCCTTAATATGGTCTGTACAGCCATGTGTAATCCAGCTTCTCCACAGCTGCCCACCTTCATCCTACACTGCTCGACCTTTTGTTTTTCTTATGCCTAACAGCACTGCCCTTCCTGCTACTGCCTGACTTGTTTGAACTCCCTTCTCCCTGTACCTGGGAAGCCATCCTTCAGACCTCAGCTCCAATGGTATTTTCTCATAGAGGTATTCTAGGTTCCCTAGACTAAGTCAAAAATTCCTGTATTGTTAAAAAAAACTACAACCCTTGGGTCAACAAGTTGGCTCGTCAGATAAGAATGCTTGCTGAACATGCCTGAGGACATCTGTTGGCTCCCAGGAACCCACATGGTGGAGAGATCCAAATCTCACAGGCTGTCCCTCTGACTTCCATGTGTGCTATGGCATGTACACACACACACACACACACATACACACATACACACACACACACACACACACACACACACACACAATAAATATGAAAGATAAAAAACAATGGTTTCCACGGCACCCGCATTTTCTTTTCTCAGCATTTCTATTCTAATTCCAGGGGCAAGTTTCATCCATACACCTCTTACCTCCAGAGGCTCTTCTTGGGCCACCTGCTCGTTCAGCTTCTGAGTGTAGGCATCACAGATTTCAGTCACTTGCACAAACCCTTGGAGGCCATTGGGAAGACTGATCACCAGTTCCAGTTCATTCACCTCTTTCACACAACCCAAAATTCGCATTCCCTCACACAGGGACTAGAAAGGAAAACATACATAGTAACTACATACAGTAAAGCAAACAACAATGACGGCAGTTAGGGGGACTTTGGCTTTCTGTCCCAACACCAATACTAGAGATTCTATAAACAAAAGGAAAAAACAGGCATGTGTATATATATATATATTCAAGCATATCAGCTATCTGGCTGAACGCCAGGAAAGGTCTTGATCAGGCAGGGCTACAGTGCTGGACAGATAGAGGTGCCAGCACACTCTACATACCCTAGCAGCCCTCATGCAGAACACCTAGACAGCATGGGAAGGAGACAGACCACTGAAGCAATGGCAGCCTAGAGTGTGCCTGTCTCTTCTAGAGGGTACAACCATGACACAGCTTCCTGAGTCCTAAAACATGGGGGAAAATGGGCTTTCTTTTGTTAGCAGTTTGAATTTTCATGGGACCAGCATCACATTTTTACATGAAATCTCTAGTTTTCTAAAGTATCACCAAGTTAAACAAATTTTTAAAAATATTTCTGCAGGCTGATGAATTACCCCCAGAATAATATAACTATTTTTCTATTTTAAAAAGAACATATATTGGAGGATGAAGGTGAGGATAATATAAAATTTTAAGAACTGTAAGACCACACCGTTGATCTGAGGCCATTTCACATCTACATAATGCATGAGCTGAGGTCAGGCATGGTTGGACATATCTTTAATCTTAGTATTCAACAGACAGAAGCAGGAATATCTCTATTAATAGGAGGTCAGCCTGGTCTGCATAATGAATTCCAGGCTAGTCAAGGGTTAGACGGTGTGATTCGGTCTCTAGTTATAACTTCTACTAAAACACAAGCAAAATCACACATATCTAACCATTTCCATAATTTGTTTCTTGAGACAGGGTCTTGTGCATCTCAGACTAGCCTGGAACTCACAGTTAAGGATGACTGACCTAGCCCTGGTTCCTAAGTGCTAGGACTACAAGCATGTACCACCACACCTAATTTATGTGATGCTGAGGCTCAAACTCAGGTAGACAGAGAGTGGGGATAGGGGACAGATGGGAGGAAGGCTAGCTACACACAGTACTCCCTTTACATGGGAGGTGGAGGTCCTTGCCTACATAAACAGGTCAGACAGCATAAGTCCTGACCTCAAAAAACCCCCAAATAGAGCCAGGCAGTGGTGGCACACGCCTTTAATTCCAGCACTCGGGAGGGAGAGATAGGCGAATCTCTGTGAGTTCAAAGCCAGTCAGGTCTACAGAGTGAGTTCCAGGACACACTCCAAAAGAAACCCAAACACACACACACACACACACACACACACACACACACACACAAAAACAACCACATAGAAAGACACCAGGCAGCACTGGTTAATAAGCTCACTTCTCATAATTTGCACTTGTCTCTATAGACACATACAGAAAACATAATTGCGTGCACATATGTATATAAGCAAAGAATGAAGGAAAAGAGGGAAGAGCACACACACTTAAACAAGGAGCATGTTAAAGAGAATACCAAGTATTACAAACCTCAACACTGAGGATTTCAAATTTCTCTCTCACAGATTTCTTGGAGTCTCTCTTTTCAGTTTTCAGTTTTTTTGTTTTCATGGGCCCTTTCTGGCTCTTTTTCCTTTTAGTGGATTCTTCTTCTGTGGAGATCTTAAGAGGAAAAAAGATTCACGGATGCAGAAGACTGATACGCAGCGATCTTAGCTGTCACCACAGGTCTGGGGTCCTGTTACCTTGCTCTGTTACTTTACTCCCCCAGGCCACCCCCCCATTGTCTTCATTTCTGCTGCAGTCCCAAGCCCAGTATCCAGGCGCCAACGTTCCCCTTGCCCAGGGTCCGAGAAGCCTCCTCCAACTTCCCAATGTCTCTTCTGTCCTGCATGCTTCCTCTGGTGAGCAGGGTGGACACTGGGGTTCCCTAGCTTGAGAAACCACGTGTCACGTGGAAATGGAGTCCCGAGGCTCAGGAAAAACTGCAATGCTTTTCTAGAACAAGCTTTATGCTTTCAACAAAATATATACCTTCCCTCCAGCTCAGTTTCTCAGCATGGAACAATGACTTCTACTCTAGAATACATATGGAGAGATTCTGTAATACTGATGACCTAAGGCCACACATTGCTAAATGGTGGTTTTCCTTCTCTCCAGCATTGAGAGTACAAACCACTCTATGAGACTGAATTCTAATGTAAACTCTCCTTACTAGGACTCCTTTTAAATAAATGCCCAATGATTAGAACTGAGGTAAAGGAGCTCAGGAGAAGACAACTTGCCTAACATGCACAAGGTCCTCGGTTCAAGCCCAGGAGCCACAAACAAAACAAAAATTCACTATCAAATCCCTTTTGTCCCTCCTTAATCAACTGACACAGACTCCCTAAGGACAATTTACAAAAGCATTTCAACATCAAACACAAAATGTCATGCTTCAAAAGAAGCCTGAGGTGGCAGAGACTCTTGAACAAGTTCATTTTCTAAAAGTGACATCAAAGAGAAACAAACTGGAACATAACTGCTGCCAGCGAGGCTCAGTCTTCCCGGAGATGCTACCAAGTTTCTGGTCTCACCAAAGCAGCACATCACTTACATCAAATAAGTTGTCTTGTTCAACTGCATGCTGGGAAGGTTTCTCTGATTTGTGGCTTTTTCTTGTACCCCCTCGGGGGAAGTTTTCTTCCAGGTTTGCCATGTTTGGGTCTCTTAAAGCTGATAGAAAGAATAATGGTGAGCTGTAGCATTTGGGGGCAGGTTTCATAAAGAATGTGATTCATGGCAAGAGAACCTTCTAGCAAGGCACTAAACAAGATTCAAGAGTACGTTATATATAGTTGATATGCCAGGTTCTTGTTAATCCTTGTCTTTCCAACTTTGTATGCCTCAAAACCATGAACTATACACTATGTACCATCTTCCAGGAAAGAATTCAATATAGTAAATGTTCATTCAATATTAATTATTGTAATTATGTCAGGTATGCGTGCATCTATGCATATGTGTGTATATAAATACAAAATGTAAGTAATTTAAAATACAAATCAAAATTATAAAGCATAAACAAAAAAGTGACAAGATTCAGCAAAGGGGGCAAGTTTCATGAGAAAGATGCTTCTGAGCTGAATGTTCAAGAAGTAGGAAGCCAGGTCTGGTGGGCCACGCCTTTAACTCCAGCACTTGGGAAGCAGAGGCAGGCCTATCTCAAATATCAAAAATTAGTTATCAAAAATAACTAATAATAATACATAGAAATATGGTAAGTAGAAAATGTGGGAAAAAAAAACACTGAAAAAAGCCTATTTCCCAAAACATACCAGTCATTTGCCTATCAAATAACTGTTCGAAGGGCTTCTTTAAAAACTGAACACTCAAGGAAACCACGGGGCAAATAAAGCATAATAACAAGTTACATTTTAGAAATCAACTTGGGCTCTTTGGTGGAAGATTATTAAAAATAAGTAGCTTGTGTTTACTTGTACTTCAGAGACTTGGGGGAAGTGTCAGAATAATGAAAAACAACATTCTTCACTCTACAGACCGGAGAGAAAAAGAAAGAAGTGAAGGCAAGTAACTCAAAGGCAAATTTTAGAAACTGAGTGTAAGGGTTGAAGAGACAATGAGCAGGTCATGGGAATCAGGGCTAGATATAAATGAAGACACAAGACCGGTTGCTTGATTCTGAGATACCCGGGGATAAAAATTCAGTAACAGCGTGAGACTGAAAGAAGTGACAACCGAGAAGAAATGCAGGATTTGGTCTGCATGGGTGCATGCTTCAAAGAAATACTGTAGCTCACGAGGGCCACTGTGCTGGGAATCCAACCCTTAATTCCCATTTTAGACCCGATGAGACTGAGGCGCCAAAGAGCCTGGCGATCACGTGCAGAGAAGGCACTAAGGGTACCTGAAGTGGACAGCCTGGCTTACAAGAGCTGCTAAGGCAAAAAGGGGCATGGGTGGAGAGACCACCCATGCCGACTCAAGGGTGCGTAGCAGGAAGGCCGGAGACCCGGGACAGGAAGCCGAGGTGGGAGCCATGAGGTCTCCTCCCTCTCGCCGAAGCTCCCGGATCCCAGACCCGCCGCTCCCGCGACTGCCTACCTCACTGGCCGGTTCGAAGCGATCGCACGCGCAGGAAACCGCGCCAACAGCCCCACGCCGCTCTCCTAAAGGCGTCAGCAGGATCCGTTCTACTTCCGTTATGAGGACCAGTCAGACTCCGGCCGAGACAGGAAGTAGGGGGGAGGGACTTTTCATGATAGCCAATCAACGCAGAGGGCCGAGTCCCCGCGGCCAGTCCGTCGCGTGGGGGGAGGGGGTGTCTTCCGGTCGGGCCGAGCTGGTGGTTGGGTTTGTTGAAGGACATCAGCTGCGGAATTTGTGATTTGAGCGAAGGTGGGTGAGAAGGGGCTCTCGGCTGTTCCGGCCGGTGACTGGGCTTCGCAGGGCCGACTAGAACCTGGCCGTTTCCCCCGTCTCGCATTAGCGAGAAGTCTTCGCTTTGCGGGGAGTGGACGGTGAGGAATGGGAATGGCGCTGGAGAAAATGAGGGTCAGGGCCCTGCGGTGCGTCTGGGAAGCCTCAACACCTCGAGGTGCATGCGCCCCAAGGCTCGCACGGTTGGCGGAGAACCTTATATTCCATTTTCCAGTTCGAGGGTGAGACCCGTCGAGAAGGGAGCTCCCCAAGGTCATCCTACAGTGTTGGAAGCGATCTCTGGCTTCTCACCCCATCTCTGGCTAAATTCTTTGTTTTGGCTTATATGGCCATAACTATTTGTTTTCTCTGAGCTGCAATCAGGAAGCCAGCCCTCCCTTAACTGCGCGGCAGTCTTTGTCAAAACTAGAGTAAAGGGCCATTCGCAGAGTGGCCCTTGCGAATCTTCAGGCCTGGGCGCGATTAACGGGTTAGATTTAAGTCCATGTTCCGGAAGTAGTCAGCTTGTGGTTCGCGACCCCCTTTCTCAGATATTTATCTCCAAAAATATTTACATTACGATTCATAACTATTAAAATGGCAGTTATGAAGTAGCAACGAAATTAATTTTATGATTGGGGATCACCGCAACAGGAGCTGTATTAAAGGGCCGCAGTATTAGGAATCGGTGGAAAGGGTTCTACAAAAAAAGCTCTTGCTTGTAGACCCTGGGCGCATTTGAGGCGACTTTCCTTTACTTAGACCTGGTCATCTTGGTACTCCAGAAAGGTGTTTTGTTAGACAGGAGAATAGCAATATCCAGGAACCGATTCCGAAGCAAGGGCAACTGGTCACCTTAAGCCTTTAATGAAACACCCATTTCACAGGAAGAGAGGCATGGAGAAGACTGGTTGTTTTGGGGTTATTTAAAAACAAAATCTATCTGCTTAAACTTTCTAACGGAATGCTGTTTAACGATAGTAAATCTTTAAAAATAATAAATCACAGGTTCACAAGTATTAGTCTTAGGTGATCTTTTCACTATTGAATGACTCTAAACTTGCTTGTGATTTCAAGGAGAACACATTTTAGTTCATTTATTCCTATTGCCAGGTGTGACTGACTTATGCCTTTAATCCCAAAGCTATCGGGCTGATCTCTGAGTTCAAGGCCATCCTGGTATATGCAGTGAGTTCCAGACCATCTGGCTTTGCATATTGAGACCCCGACTTTAAAAAAATAAAAAAATCACATAAAGGGCAGTTTTAACAAAAAGGTTCCTGGTCATTACCCCAAAACAATATTCGGTTTGTTGGAAGGTACAGACCTATAATGCTTTAAGCCTCAATGTGACCATTGTTTGCTGACGGTGGTGCACGCCTTTAATCCCAGCACTGAAGAGGCAGAGGTGGGCAGACGTCTGTAAATTCAAGGCCAGCCTGGTCTGAAGAGTGAGCTCCAGGACAGCCAAGGCTACACAACAAAGAAATCCTGTCTTGAAAAGCCAGATGATAATACCATTGTTTATCTCGCCAGCAACATTACTATTCTTCCTCCATCTAAGCTTCTTTAAGACCCCAGTTCCTATACCATGTCTTTGTTCTGAAGTCAGAATTAGTTGTCTTTGGAATACATTCATCCTTGTTCCAGTGTCTTGTAGAGTGACGCTGACAGCACCTCAGCACTGGCCCACCCTGCGAGTTTCTGTAAGGTTTCTCGTGAGAACCCACTTCATAGCTCTAAGAAACATCGTGAAATGCATGGAAAGCATGTGCTTTCGTAGGGTTAGGAAAGGGAAACTTGACAAACTATGAAGTTGTTTGTTTGTTTAATGGTGATTTTTTTCCCCGCTTTGGCTATATTGGCCAAGGTCTGTGAAAGGGACCCAAAGAAGCTTAGATTTCCTTCACTGTTCCAGTAACCATTTTGAAAATGTTCAAAATTGAGGTCTGAAATTTGTTGCGAGATCTTTGAGTATGAATGCCTCTGAAGCCCTTTGAATGGTAAACAAAGGGGATGCCAGTTTCCCATAGCAACAGCACCCTTACTGTTCTGTTCTCTCCTACTTCCATTTCATCTAGAGCCACCCAGTCTGCCAGTCTTGCCTGGACCTCGACCAGCTAGTCCAAGTTGTCATTGGGGTCTGTGGCTCAGTCGTGGTAGGTAGGCAGTAGTCATACATACAAAACTTTGAGTGGTTTTTAATTCTGCTGTGGCTTTCTGGACTTGTGTCTGCATTTTCCTTTTCCCTCACTGTCCTCTCCATCCACCCCACCTAACTATTATGGTCCCCTCCTTACAGCCAAATAGTGCCCCATCTCCCTTCATGTATATCAAACAGCTTCTTTTTCTCTCCCTCTCCTCACACCCTTAAAATCTCTTCCTCCTTTATCAAGGTCCCCTTTCTGTTTTCATGATTTAACACAGACATACATATACATATATGCATATATATTTAAGTTTGGGGTCTATATACAAGAGAAGATACTGGATATTTGTTCCGAGTCTGGCTTATTTAACGCAATGATCTGTTGTACCCATTCTCCTGCTTGCATCATAATTTCATTTTGGGGGCCAGGCGGGGTGGTGGCATGCGCCTTTAATTCCAGCACTTGGGAGGCAGAGGCAGGCAGATCTCAGTTTGTTTGAGGCCAGACTGCTCTGCAAAGTAAGTTCCAGAAAAGCAAGAGCTGTTACACGGGGAAACCCTGTCTTGGAAAAAAAAAAAAAAAAAAAAAAAACAAGAGAAAGGGGAAAAATTTTTTTTTCCATTTTTCTCATGGCTGAATAATTACACAGCAGATACGTACCACATATTCTTTATCTACTCATCTGTTGACAGACAACCAGGCTAGTTCAGTTTTGCTTGGTGAATAGTCTAGCGGTAAACATGGTTATGCAAGTATCTTTGCGGTGCTTTGATTTAGTCTTTCAAGTATATACCGAGTGGAATAACTGGGTTGTATGGTAGTTCTGTTGTTTTTTGAGAATCGGCCACACTGACTTGCACAGAGGCTGAACCAGTTCACATTCGTGCCAGCACTGTGTAAGGATCCTCTGTCTCCCATTTCACCCGTGTGTTGTCGCTTTTTTAAAATGCAGTTTCTCACATTAAAAGAAATAAAGCTGGATGGTGGCACAGGCCTTTAATCCCAACACTCTGGAGGCAGAGTCAGGCAGATCTCTGTGAGTTCAGGTCAGCCTGGTATACAGAGCAAGTTCCAGAACAGCCAGGGCTACACAGAGAAACTCTGTGTGGCCGGTGGGGGGGGGGGTGCTGCTGTATTTTCTCCAGAGGTTTCCCCATATAATTATTGAGCATTAAACATTTTTCTGGTGTGTGTGTATATTGTGTGTGTTAAAATTATTTAGAGGTCGTGTGTGCGTGTATGTGTGTGTGTTAAAATTACCTAGAGGTCTTATAAGACAGATAACTGGACCAGGGTTTCTCATTCAGTATGTCTGTGGTAGGACCCGAGGATCTGCCACAAGACAGGATCTAACAAGTTTCCAGTGGGTCTTTAGCTGCTACTTTAGGAGCCAGACTTTGAGAGCCATTGATGAGCCCTGAAATACCCAGAAGTAGAATTGATTTTTAGCATCACTTGGGGCCTCCTTCCATGTGGTACACCGATAGGTACATAGGTTCCTTCAGTAGTAGTTGTCATTTATCAGTTCATGTTGGATTTCTCGTCTTTCCACTTTTGTAAACTGTTCAGTAACAATCTGTGAACCATATATTTCTACCTTGTGATATTTCTGAAAAGGTGAATTCTTGGAGGAGAAGTGTCCCAGCTAGATAGAAGGGTATATTTATTATATAATTTGACAGACACTTTAAATGTTATAGTTTATGCGCCATACAGTATTAAACCCAAGTTGTAACAATGCTTATTGTAAGTAAGTTCGGAGTTAGGGGCGTGGCCTCATATTTAGCCTGCAACTCAAATCAGCCTACCTCAGCCTCCCTTGTGCTGAGATTAAAGACCTGTGCCACGCCAAGCTGATCTTAATTGCTTTGTGAGGTTGACTCTCCATTTTATATTTCCTTTCCTTTAGATTTCCCTTTGCAAAGACAAGTAAAATATTTGACAATATTTCTTCAAGAGGTTTTAGCTCCATTGTTTACAGTCAATTCCTTTATCTGTTTGGGTATAAAGAGTAGGTTCCAGCTTCAGAAACCACTGTTGACTGATACAGTATCATCAGTAACTGGTCTGTCTCCCGTGGAAGTCCTAAGTGATTTATAGTGAGAAAAGCTGTGAGAATGTTACTCTCTTCAGTTGGTGTTTACCACTGAGAAAACGTGAAAAGCATTACAAGCTCCAACTTTCAGCTGGTCTTTAAAGTGATTTAATTCAGTGTTTACTATATATAACACAGGATGGATAGAGAATGCGAACATTAAGTTGTACCAAGTCAGAAGACATTTAAGGACAACTCTTCTCTTCCTCTGCTAACTGTTCTGGAGTACTTAGAAGAGCAATGGGGGATGGTCCTAATAACAGTCCTTACTAGCTAGGCTTTTCCCACCAGCTCTGCTATTGCAATGTCAGCTAAACCACAGAGATGACATAGGTTTTGAAACTGAATTTTTATTTTCTTATAAATTACACCCAAATCAATATTTTGTTCTTTTTTTTTGTTTGTTTTTTTAAGATTGAAGTCATGGCTGGTCCTGAAAGTGATGCCCAGTTCCAGTTCACTGGTATTAAAAAGTATTTCAACTCCTATACTCTCACAGGTAGAATGAATGTAAGTATTAATTACATCTTTAAGCACTTATATCTTCGAATAAAAGAGATATGACAACTTTCACTTGCATCTTTTTTTCTCAGTGTGTTCTGGCCACATATGGAGGCATTGCTTTGTTGGTCCTATACTTCAAGTTAAGACCTAAGAAAACTCCGGCTGTGAAATCATCATAACTGGTAAGTAATTGCCATTCTAAAGTTTGTAACTTAGCCATCTGGTGTCAAGGTTTTTCTCTTCCCTTATATAAAAAAAAATAATAATAAACTATTGGCACTCTGAAAATTATTGCATACCTGAAAGCAAACACTGGATATAATACATCTGTAAGCACAACAGTGGGGAACAGGGACAGGATTGCAGGTTGAAGAACAGCTTGTGCTACATAGCAAGACATGGTCTCAACACAATTGAGAGCGAACAAGGAGTTGGGTGTAGTGTCTCATACCTGTAATCCCTGCAGCACTGGGGAGAGTGGCGCAGGATGGTCTTGTGAGTTTGAGTCTGCTTTGACTCCAAAACAAAACAACCCACCAGAGAAAGGTATACAACAAAATGGTATTTTCTCAAGCCTAAGTGCTTTCCCAGAGGATTATGGAACACCTAGCTTTGTAAGAGGGTGTGTCTTTTTTGTCAGCTGGTATAGACTGGTTTTTCCTAAATTGGCATGTTTAAGAAAAATTGTCTTTTAGGCTTTGTTGAAGTATTTTTTTCTCTCACCATTTGTCTCTTAATACAATTAGATGACTTCTATCTTTTATTTCTGGGAGCTTATTTATGTATTTGCACACTCACATGGTGTGGAAGGGAGCTGGCTCTCTCCCCCTTGTTGAGGCGGGTCTCATTTCTGCTGTCATGCTGCACTGTGCATTCCCAGCCAGCTGGTGTGCACTACAAACTGGCTATCCTATCCTCCCCCAGTCTCTTCATCAGAGTGCTAGAATTACAAATGTCACTGCATCTGGCTTTTTTTTTTGTTTTTAACAAATTATTGGGATCAGACTTAAGTTTTCCTAGTCCCCTCAGCTCAACTATACGCTTATGTAATTTGGTCGGGTCTTGTTTATAGCCCAAATGGTTTCACAGTTGTGGCAATTCCTCCTCAACCTGCTGAGTTTTGAAATTACAGGCATGTGCCACCATGCCCAGGGCAGAGGTGGGGATAACCAGAGCCTGGACAGTGGCTCAGTGGTTAAGATCAAGTACTGTAAGAATAGACTACTTGAGTTCAGATCCCAGCACCCATGCCAGGTAGCTCAAAAGCTGTAACTCCAGGCCATCTAAAACCCTTCTCTGGACTCTCATACAGAAACACACATGAAACTTGTGGTACTGGGGATCAAACCCAGGGCCTTGGCAGGTGCTAGACTGCCACTCTGCTGAATGACAGCCCCAACCCTAACCTTTAGTATATGAAGTTGCAAGTATTTGCTGGTTTCTGGTAGCTTTATATTTTCATAGAATACTGGGATTTCCCCCTGAAAAAAAGCCTTTAAGGTTTTCTTACAGACCCCTTCGATCCTTTTTGCCTATCCAGAAGTCAGTAAATGTGGTGTTAGCAGCACCTGTGCAGAAAGCCAGAAGGCTAGAACTCTGTCGAATGCTTTCTTCACTTATTTTTGTTCTGCTCTTAAAAGCTTTACCCATCTTAAGTCTGTTAAAAGTAGGGGACTATGTAGTCCAGTACATTCTTATACCTTTTTGGGTACTTTGCCCAGTTTTCTGCATGAAATTACTTCTGACTTTGGGAGGGTAGTATATCTCCATAAAAACTTTATCTTGAACCGAGCACTGTTGGCACACGCCTGGATTCGATCCTTCAGGAGGCAGAGGTTGGTGGATCTCTGAGTTCGAGGCCAACCTGGTCTGCAAGAACTAGTTCCAGGACAGCCAGGACTGTTAAACAGAGAAACCCTAACTCGAAAAACAGAAAACTATCTTGAAAACAAAAGTAGTAGACACTGTATCTTTCCTACTGACTCTGATGAATTTATATTTTATCTTGGGGAGTAGTGATAATTACTGACTGTCATAAAAATAGAGTGGAACACATTTATATCAAACTGTTTTTGCTGTTTTGTAGAGTCTTTCAATGTCTGACCTCATCTGTTAAGTTCCATGCCTGAAGAAGCTGATGTCAACTCATCATGTAATACTCAATTTGTACAATAAATTATGAACCTGGAAAAGCTGGTTGTCTTTATTTACAAGATATCAAAAATATAAAACTGTACAAAATGCAACAAAGGCAAAAACTGGCAGTGACTTGGTCTAAATCTCTTAGTTTTCCAAAGCAAGGCTCAGTACTGGAGGTAAGCAACTGAAATGTCTGACTTCAAGTGTACTAGGTCGTATGTAGCCATGTCAGTTGAAGTAGAGTATGGGATTTAGATCTCTTCACCTGGTCTGTAGAGTGAAATCACTCAGAACTTACAAGGTAGCAATTGAGATGTCAGTGGCTGGTTGGTACTTCTAGGTCTTAGAAACTGTAGTTCCTACCCAGTCACATATATCCCACTAGTCATGGTGAAGGAAAGCATGTTAGTGGGTAGTTTACCATAGTGCTTGCGTGCCGTACAGTAACTTCATTTTACAGCAGACACACACATGCTCATAGAGCTCTTCAGCTACTCAAGATGGTACTGTATTTCTTAGTTTGAATCTTGAAGCAGAATAAATTGTTTAAATCAAATTGATTTCCTTTCTAAACATAATAAATTAAAATAGCATTTGAACAGAAAAATGCATAGTTTCCACACAATCCAAAGCACCATAAATGTCCCCTCCATGAACATAATACCTCTTATTCAACTAACGGAAATTAGTTCAATGTGGTTGCTAGAGAAACGTGGAACTGTCCTGTTCAGATTTTCCAAGCAGCATACTCCCAGATCCATGTAGACAAAAACATTCTTTGTAGCTTAAATACTAATCACTGAGGTATTTGCTTTTTAGTCTCCCTTTTCAAACAGTAGCTTCCAAAAGGTCTCTAATACCGCTGGTTTATTGCGGACTGTAAGCTCCTGCAGCTAGAACCAAGTTTCTTCGAGTAAAATGTAGGTGTACAACTGGTGTTGATTTGGTCATATATGTACCCAATAATAACTCCTGGGAATTCTCAGGTAGGTTTATATGCCCAGTGGCGGTAGTAAAATCATCAGTCTCTAAATCTTCAAATGCTTTAATGGCATCCCATAACCGGACTGTATTATCCATTGAACCTAAAAGAAAGCCAAAGAAAATATTAGTGTCCATCACATCTAGAGTCTGACATTTCCCATGTATACTTTGTATTTGCCTTATTTGTTTTTATGAAAACTAAACCTTTACCCCAAAGCCATTAAAATAATTTACCTGATGCCAAAATTTCACCATCTCTACTAAACCTAAGTGAACACACTGTATCAGTGTGGCCTTTTAATTCTCCAACCATCAAGCCATGTCCAATATCCCAAAGAAGTACTCTGCCATCTGTTGCTCCTGTAGCCAGGAATCTCCCATTGGGAGAAAATGTCAAGGAATGAATTGGTCCCTAGAAAAGTGCAAAATAAGGTTAAGTATATCTGATAAGGCCAAGACAACTGTAGTTTAGTGGCATGAATTCTACCTTTAAAGCGTGCATGTTGCTAGTTACTATTTTGACTCTGAAAGGATCTGTGTGTGCTGGAATAATGACGGAGTAAGATACCTTATGTCCAGTGAAGATCCTGACACAGTTACCATTAAGCACATCCCAGAGCCGCACAGTTCTGTCTGCAGAGCCCGTAGCAACATAGTTCGAATTTGGATGAAATCTAGTACAATTCACATCAGCAAGATGTCCAGCAAATATCCTTAAAGGCTGATAGTGATCTGTAGCCCAAAGCCTTTTTGAAATTAATGGAAAATAAGAAATAATAGTAATTAATTGAAATAAAATTTAACCCAAAAAACTGGTACATCCAGATGAAAGTCAATTCTCAATAGCACCTCCTTGCCATCTTAACTGAAGGAAAGACAACAGAAGATTGGGCCTAGTTTGAGACAGGGTCTCACTATGTAGCCTTGGCTGTTTTGGAACACAAGATATCTGCAGATCAGGGTGGCCTTAAACTTGGCCCCCCCTACCTTAATCTTCCAAGTGCTAGGACTAAAGGCATGTGCCACCATGTCCTGTTCTAGAGTGCTGGGATTATGGGCATGGAAATTCCTTTTATTTTTGGCTTTTAGAAACAAGGGGTTCTCTGTGTAGCTCTGGCTGTCCTACAATTCACTTTATAGACTAAGCTCTGCCTCCCAAGTGCTGGGATTAAAGGAATCCACCACCCAGTTTATATAATATTATTTTATGTGCATTGGTGTTTTGCCTACATGTATGACTGTGTGAGGGTGTCGAATCCTCTGAGACTGGAGTGACAAGACAGTTCTTAGCTGCCATTTGAGTGCTGAGAATTGAACCTGGGTCCTCCAGAGCAGCCAGTGCTCTCGACCTCTGAGCCATCTCTCTTGCCAGCATGTAAATTCTATGATTCTTTGTATACGCACTGCTTCCCACTCCTAATGCACAGAAAATCATTTTCCTGTAGTTTGGGTAACTACATAGTTTCTAGCAATAATTTCGCCAATAGAAACTTTATGATAACAGGAGACAAAAAGGTGCTCATAGTGGGAATGGGAAACGACGCATCTGATGTAAGGAACATGTTATAAATTACATTAAAGCAGGACCCTTAGTGTACACATAATGAAAGACACAGTATTATTCTTCCTCACATTCATTTCAAACTACGTCAATAAATGCTTATCTTCTCAAAGTCAGTCCTGATTGCATGAATATGAAGTTTGCTGGACTTTGTATTCCCAACAAGAATCAGTTATGTTCAGTGAATAAACCCCATGAGATCATAGTGTTCTTACCGAGCTACTCGGTCATGGCCTCCTGACACAAAATAATATCCATATGGAGAGAACTGTGTGTCCCATACTGGGTAGTTGTGTCCTTTATATCCCACCAAGCAAGTAAACGTCTGAAGGCTCCAGAGTCTAACAGTTCCATCCTCTGAAGAGGAGAGCAGATAGTTCCTGAGGAAAGGAGGTGATGTTTGATTTACAGAATAATTTGGTTACCTGTTCAAATTTTTTCTCATTCTCACATTTCAGCAAATGACTTAGACCTAGGTATATCTCAGTGTGTGCACACATACATGTGGAGATGTGCAGATAGTGCTGAGGACTGAACCTCAGGCCTTGAACATGACAGGCAGGAAATTCTACCACTGAGCCCCCTCACCTGTGTGTGTGGTATGAGGTATGCATGGGCATGTTCAGGTGTCTTCCTTGAGCAATCTCCCAGATGAACCCAGAGCTTGTCAGTTTTCTCCAGAGATCCCATCTCCAGCTCCAGAATACTGAGATTACAGGAGGGCTGCCATGCCAGTCCAGCATTTATGTGGGTGCTGGGGAGCCAAAATCTGGTCTTCACACTTGCATGACAAGCACTTTACCACCCACTGAGCCATCTCATCCCCACCTCTTTATTTATACTTAGAATCAAAAGCTAAAATTATTAAACTAATGTTAAAATGAAATACTGTCATATTATATTCTGAGCATCAACTATATGAAGCTAATTATTAAAAAAATATATAGTGATTATGGGGAGGGGGTCACAGTAAATAGTCTGATAACTCATATGTATGATCTCAGAATTTGGGAGATTGAGGCAGGAGGCTTGCTGCAAATTCAAGGCCAGTCTGGAATACAGCATGAGACTCCATTTCAAAACACCAAAAAAAAAAATTATAATAATATTCAGAATAATAAAAAGTTTGTTTACCAAGACAGCCTAAAAAACAAAGTGTGTCAATTTTGGATATTATTTCCTATCTGCATGGGCTCTATTTAAAAGAAAAGGAGTGGAGTGTAATTCAGTAGTAGAGTACTAGAGTCTAGCATTCAACTAGACTCTACTCCCATGCAAAACAATAATGATCTACTTTTCCAGGGATAAATACAAAAGTCAACTGTTTTCACTGAAATCAGACATTTCTTCAAGTAAAATGTACCATCTGGTTAAATCACTATTAAATATATATTTTTATTCCCAAGATCTCACAAATACAGTTAAAACTCTGGTGGTTGAAAACTACTAACTATCCAAGTAGAATACAAATGATAATATGGGTGAAAATACCCTCTTCCAGTCATTTTTGCAGAAAGAAATGAAAATCGAGAAATAACTAAACACATATGGTGCTATTATTTCAGAACATGATCTGGCTAAATTGCCCAGCTGACCTTAAACCACAATCCCCTTGCCTTAGCCTCCAGAGTAGCTGGGATTACAGGCACTTACCACCACACCCAGCTTTCTTCATTCTTCCCATTATAGAACGCTAATGCTTCAGTAGACAGCTATTAATGCCATTAGTATGAGGAATTTGTGTTAAATTTTACAAAGTGCCACAAGAACAACCCAAGAACTCAAGGAATTCAACCTCTAATTAGAGGATTATTCAAAGATAAAGCTAAATTTTGAAACCAGTAAGCTCCAAATGTGCACCTTGATTCTGTAAATTTAGCATATACTTAGTTGCTATTTTATATACCAGTACTCCAAAATAAGCAAATTTAAGATTCTAAAAGATACTGAACTACAAGCAATCATGATGTTTTTCTAAAAAGTGTCTACGCATTTGCATCTTATTTCCAGCAGTTAACTTTTAAATCTCAATACTGTTTATCAGTATTTAATTTTGTTTGTATTTTACCTATCCGGACTGAAGCTGGCTCCATAGACAGGCCCACTGTGACCATACAAAATCTTCAACTCACTTGCAGTTTTCTCATCCATGATTCTTTCTAAGACATCATCTGATTCTTTGTCTATAAGACTAAGATCTAAAAAGGTTCAGAAATATTATTTTAGGTTCGTTCATTAAAACACTTTAAGGCAATCCATCATAGCTCAGAACTAACATTTCAACATTTCTTCCTATACACCAATAACCACTATGCTAAGGCCTCTAAAGTCAGGGATACATCCCCTTGTACAGAATAAAATGAACCTTCAAACAGTTAATAATCTGCTGGACCACACAGTTACTCAGAATGAGAACCAGGACTGATTCTGCCTACTATGCTATGTTTCATAAAAATCCTAAAACAATTTAAATGTACTATTTAGGAAAAATAGCAACAAAACTTAAAAAAATCCTGACCTTACTAGAGGTTTGGGCTTTTGTTTTGTTCTGCCTTTTTTTTGTTTTGTTTTGATGAATGAACTTTTAGTGTATCAGTGTTCTGCCTGCAGGTAGATGAATGCACCAGATGCATGTGCTGAGCCCCTGAACTAGAGTGACGGCTAGCTGGTTGTGAGCCGCCACGGTGACGGGAGTCTAACCCAGGTCCTCTGCAAAAGTCAGTGCTCTGAACCACTGAGTCATCATCTATCAAGCCCCTTGTTTTAATGTTTGAGACAGGATCTTCACTATGAAGCTCGGTCTGCTTTGAACTTGGCACTTGGGTGTATGAATGTGAATTTGAAGCATGTATGCCATCACATACATGTGGATGTCAAAGGACAATTTGCAGGGCCCTCCCAGCCCTCACTATAGTTTTCTTAAAATTTACAGGCAAATAATCATCAGATATTAGAGTTTCAACTTTAAAGAGTTATCTAAAAAGGGCTAGAGAGTTGGCTCAGTGGGTGAGAATATTTAGTGTTCTTGCAAAGGACTCAGGTTTGATTCTCAGCACTCACATGGAGGTTCATCAACTTTTCAGGCACCAGCCACATGCATGGTACACAGACCTACATTCAGACAAAACATCTATACACATAAAATAATAAAAACAAATCTTAAAGTCAGGCAGTGGTGGCCCACACCTTTAATCTCAGCACTTGGGGAGACAGAGTCAGGTGGATCTCTGTGAGTTCAAGGCCAGCCTGGACTACAGAATGAGTGCCAGGACAGCCAGGGCTACACACAGAAATCCTGTCTTGAAACCTCATTTCACCCCGCCTTCCCCACCCCCCAGAAAAGGGTTGTCTGACTTAATAATCCCTTCATTCTACATAGAAGAGAACTGAGGTCCAACCAGTTAATGAGTGCCAACCCCAACAGTTCTTTCATTACTGGAAATGCTATCTTAGTCTGGTGTTTGTTTTATTCTCAGACAGCTTATCTAAGTTTTGCAGGCTGGCCTTGAATTCTCCCTGCAGTCCAGGCAGTCCTTGAACTCACTCTCTTTTATTTTAAATTATTTAATGTATGTGATTATGTGGGTGCACACATGCCTAGCACATGTGGGGAGGTCAGAGGACAACTTTTGGGAAGCAGTTCTCTCCCACATGTGAGTTCCAGGAATCAAACTCAGGTCATCAGGCTCAGCAGCAAGTGCCTTATCCTGATGAGTCATCTCACCTGTCCAGTTCTTGAATTCTCAATCTTCCTGTTTCATCCTCCTAAGTAGTTTATAATCACAGGCCTACACCACCAGACACAGCTGGGAATGTTACCCTTGAATTCAAGTGAAATCAATTCTGCAAAGATCACAACTTCCTGTCTATATTCCATGGAATCAAACTGATATAATTTCAAGTTTACACCAAGTCATCTCAGTTACCTGATGCTTGTTTGACACTACGAAGCTTTTTGGGTGTCACAGACCACACTCTGACAGTTGAATCTGCAAAACCTCCAGCAATCAGACTGGAATCATCAGTGACATCCACTGCAGTGAGGCCCTGACAGTAAACAAACAAAAAAGGGCATTTTAACACATGCACATATAAGCAAAGTTAAATGCACACTTGTATATATAAACATACATGTACATATATGTATATACATACAATAATAATTAAGAGAAAATCATTATGTAGGGGACACACAGAGAGTTGAGGGAGAGAGGGAGGGGCAGAAGAGATATACATGCAGTGCTCATAGATGAAGATCTCCAAAAAAGCATGCAGAACTAAAATAAGAATATCTTCTGGGCGGTGGCGGTGCACACCTTTAATCCCAGCACTCAGGAGGCAGATAGATCTCTGAGTTCGAGACCAGCCCAGTCTACAGAGCAAGTTCCAGGACAAGTTCCAAAAATAGAGAAATTCTGTCTTGAAAAGCCAAAAAAAAAAAAATCTAAGTTACATTCTGTTACAGACTATTTAACTATGCAAAGATGTACTGCATTTGCTTAACTATGTAAAGATATGTCACATTTGTTTATGTTGTGGAATATTTTTAAATTGTTTAAAAATTTTAACTATGTAAAAAACAATGTATTGCATTTATTTAACTCTGTAAAGATGTGTTGCTGTTTTACCTTGCCTGCTTCAAGAACCTGACTAGTCTGAAGAGAAGCTGAACAGTCAATAGCAAGGAAGGAGGTATAGTGGGACTTCTCAGCAGGGAGAGTAAGTAGAAGGAGGAATTTAGCTGGGGTGCATGGCACCAGGGAGACACCAGGGGCCAAACAGACAGACATGGAGGGAACAGAAAAGTAAGATATACAGAATGAAACAAAGGTAAAAAGGGCCCTGAGGCAAAAAGTAGATGAATTAAAACAAGTTCAATTAAGTTAAAAAAAAAGCTACTGGGACAAGCCTAAGCTAAGGCCAAGCACTCATAACTTAAGTAAGTCTCTGTGTCTTTACTTGGGAACTAATTGGTGATCCAAAGAAAATTCCAACTACAACGTTCTCCAATAAAACCCAATGTCTGAAGGCACAAACATGAAGAGCATGGTATCACTCACTTTTTGCATCTGTATTTGGAGTGCATAATAGAAGTGTTAGTAATTCCTGTACTTTACTGGATACCTCATCCTCAGCAATCCATTAGAATTAGTTAAAAATGCCAACTTTATGTTAATACTTAAACCAAGTTCAAAAGATGAGTCAGATAAGCTTCCTCAGAGGTTAGAACTCCAGTCAATCATCATGGGTCAAGTATAAGCAGGATTCCGACTCTCACAAGCTGCTAAAGGCTCTGAAACTCAGAAGACATCTATCCATTCTGGCCAGTGTCATTTTCTTCTTCTTCTGCTTCTATTATTATTATTATTATTCTTTTAAGACAGGGCTTCTCTATTTTATAGCTTTGACAGTCCTCGACGAAGCTGCTCTCAAACACAGAGACCCACTGACTCTGTCTAGAATGCTGGGATCAAAGGCATGTGCTACCATACTGGCTTTCCTTTGTTTCCCAGTTAAATAATGCCACGAGTTTCAATAATAAAATTCCATGTTAGTTACTTTCTCTCAATGGCAAATCACCATTTTATCTACTTTTCTGGAAGAAATTGTTCAGTTATTTTACTAACCTGGTAAGCATTAAGGAATGTGTAGAAACAAATGGAGGGTAGGCAGTCGGGCCCAAGGCGCACTCGTTTGGTGGTTTCTTTCATATTCATTATTTTGTCCAGTTTGTCTGAATCTTTCAACTCAGGGAGAGGGATTCTGTAAGAGAAACTGACTAAGAATCACTCTGAATATTAATAAGTTTCAGCCCTCTGTAGCATAGTTTTCACCTCCACATAAGTTTCTTCCCTACCTGTTTTGAGGTGGAGCATTGGGATCTTGTTTCTTGCTTTTAGACCCAGCACTATCCTTTTTAGGCTTCTTCTTTTTAGGTTTTCCTTCCTCATTTTCTCCTTCTTCATCCTCATCATCCAAAGGCACCTCAATTTCTGGTTCTTTTAATAAACCAAAAAATACCTACAAGTCAAAAGAATCAACATTTTTTAAATTAACTTTTCTTCAGTGTATCTGGCTAAATCATTTCTCTTTTTAGGCTCTCTTGCAGCTACAAATTACCACATAACATAGTCCTAACCAACAGATATTTATAGATGTACACCACATATAGTTTTAGTTAGAAAAAAAAAGGCAAGCTGGGCTTGGTGGCATGCCTTTAATCCTAGTACTTGGGCAGAGGCAGGAGGATTTTTGTTCACCAGCCTGGTGAACAAAGAGAGTAACAGGACAACCAGGGCTACGCACAGAGAAACTCTGGCTCAAAAAACCAAAAAAGAAAAAAATAAAAGGCAAAAAACCCACATGTCCTGGTTTTAAGAGACTTGGTAGACCTTTCGATGTGGCCCCTATCCCTCCCTCCATTCAGCTGCAATGCCATAGTAGCTATGTGAGTGTGTACATAAACACTCATGCATACATGCAGATACGCATGCCACATTCTAAAGGTGGTGAACCAGCAATTAGAAGCCAAGGGATACAGAGAACACTTTGAAACTATTACGCTACTCCCCCCAAAAAGACCCTTGTCTCAGCTGCTGTAGTTAGGGCTCTGTTACATAGAACCATTCCCAAACCCTTACATACACTAGTAATCCTTAGAACACCACATTTTAAAAGCAATGGAAGGTTATTCCCAAGGTATAAATTGTGTAATGGAAATCCTACGATTTCTAGTCTACATTATCTAGTTCCTAGGTTGACTCCCATACCTTTGATTTGTTTGCTTCTCGCTTAGCCTCTCCCGCGAGACTTCCCACCATGGCATCTATCTGTTGCTTACTACGAGGCATCCCATCAAAGATGTCAATGTAGAGGTGCTCCTGAACTATGTTCCATATCTGATTGTTCTGTTTCTCCTGAAGATGCCGCTTCAAGAGTTGGTAAGAGTCACGGGAAATACGGAGAACAAATTTACTTGTTCGAAAGTCCAGCATGGTTTCGTTCCCTTTCATGTGCTCCTTTTTGGTAAGACTAGATAATACTCGTAGGTCATCCTGGTAATAACATTCCTGATCTCCATGGAACCTGTTTTAGTGATTTTAAAAAGTTATTTTTCGGTGTGTCATTAAGATAATGTTCTCCTCATACATTTATAAACCATCCCAGAATGATCTGTAATTAGTATATAGTAAAATATATTTACAATATAATAATGTAACTATATAAATAACCCTGACTTAGGCTGTAGGATAATAATACATTTTAAAATGATTATAATTCAGCTTCTAAACCCACCCTTAAAAATGACCAATTTCTCTAATGAAATGTATCATAAACATTTCAAGATAAAGTTTTGAAATAAAGCAGTGTGAATGAAACATTTGAGTGGAATGTAAAACCCACCATTAGTATGTATTTCTTTTGAAAACCATCTTTGGTAATACATAAAAATGTCAGAACCCTTGCTTTACTGAATTTTGTGTTTTCTCAAAACCCCACTCTTTAAAAAATTTTATTAGAGAACATTTCAAACAGAAGTAGAAAATAATATGCCTTCAGTGTACTTATGACAGCCTCAGAAATAATCAGTACATGGATTCTCACAGCCTAAACATTTCAATTACTTCCTATGTTAAGACATATTAAATGTCAACTAAAGAACAAATATTGGTACTGAACAATGAGCACTTTCATAATTTCACTATTCCCAAGGCAATGGAATAAAGCCTTCAGGCTTGGTATAAGGTTAAATATACTTTTGTTTTACCCTCATTAGGCATGGGGTCGGAGTAGACTGTAATGGAAGCAGAGAACCTTTTATGACAGCCCAGCTTCCTACATAGGAAGACTGAAAACAGGACTACTAGAATAGAAATTTTGTGCTCAGCCAGGGGCAGCGGGGCTCAGGCTCAGTTTGCTATCTGTCCCTTCAGCTGAGAATCTGAGTTTACTAATGAATACGAGAGCTAAGAGTCTGCTGCTCCCTTTCAGCATCACCTTTGTTAGCAGACGAATCCTGGCTTCACTCAAGCGCTCCCCTTCAGTCAAGTTGACCCTGCCTCCTTGACATCTGAAACCCAACACCTTCCTGAATTTCCTCCTCTTTCTCTTTCCTTTCCTTTTCTAGATCTTATACTTGGTTGTTAAATGTTGGAGTTCCTCAAACCAATATATGGCTTTAGTGCCTCCTACCCTCGCAGCTTTTATATAGGGGGTGGGAAACCGGGTTACATTATAGAGGGACAGAGTGATTAAGCTGACCAGTCCTGGAGGTAATGGTTCTTTTTTATATATTTGTTTATTTTGGTTTTTCTAGACAGGGTTTCTCTGTGTAGCTCTGGCTGTCCTGAAACTCACTTGATAGACCAGTTGGTCTTAAACTCTGAGATTCACCTGCCTTTGCCTCCTTAAGTGCCAAGACTAAAGGCGTGTGCCACCAAGCCAAGCTGGGCAAGGTTATTGGTTCTTAATGGGCTTTTAAATTAATCAAAAGCACATTTGAATTTGGAACTAAAGAGTCATTCCCCTATTGACAGAGGTTTCTGTCAGTAAAGTCATCCTTATCCACACAGGGCAGAAACCTGGATTATCAATTATACTTCACCTCAGAGCTAATCCACCAAGTGTCGAATTAATCTACTTTTCACCTACACCCACAGACTCTTGTTTCTCAACAGGGATGCTACTAATATATTAGGCAGGGCGATTTTCTGCTAAGTAGGACCACCTATACATCCTATAATATAATTATTATCCTTCTCTCCTTCCTTACCAGTTATTATGACAAACAAAAATGCCTTGAAATATTTACAAATGGTCGAAGGGAAAAAGGAGTATCACCTCCATCAAGAACATTTAATAACCCTGATCAACCAAAGCCCCTCTGTTCCTCACCATGTTTGCCTCTTTGCATAAAGGTCCTTTACGTAAAGATGTATACTCAGATTATGGTGGAGTAGACCCTGCCTATAATTCTAGCACTCGGAAGGGAAAAGCAAGCAGAACTCTGCCAGTCTGAGGCCAGCCTGGCCTGCACAGTAAGTTCCAGGTCAGGAAGGGATATGTAATAAGAGCCTGTCTAAAAAGAACAACAGCAAAAAGAAAATGAATGAAATTATCCTCTATTGACATCTGTAGCAGAGATGCCTCATTGTCCCCAAATGCTCAGTTTTCCTTTCTTCCTCAATAACAAAATACCTATTGGCTGGGAACAGACACCTAAGGAAAGACTATATTTCCTACATTTGTAGCCAGCGATGGGCACTGACTGAAAAGTTAGAAAAGTGTGGGTCAGGCAGTGGTGGCACACACCTTTAATCCCAGCACTCCGGAGGCAGAGGCAGGCAGATTTCTGTGAGTTCGAGGCCAGCCTAGTCTACAAAGCAAGTTCCAGGACAGGCTTCAAAACTATAGAAAAACTCTGTCTCGAAAAAATAAAAAAATAAAAAAAAAGAAATGTGTGCATCTTCCAGGAATGTGTGCCCCCTTGATTAGAACACAGTGAGGACTGTTCACTGCTAGAGGACCATCTGTGTCACACAGCGGAAACCACATGACAAGGACGATAAACTGAGGAAGGCCACATCCTGAAGATCAAGAATTTACTTATTAAACTTCCTACCTTTATGAGAAAACCAAGCTTACATTTTATATAAGCCTCTATTTGGGTTGTCAGGTATTTTAAGTCCAACCTAATTCTAACATAGTTTCTATTGCTCTCAGAATAAAGTTTTATTTATATCAGTTGTCAGTGACTCTCAATCAAATCTAATTTCATCCAATACAAATCCCTATTATTCCTATGACAAAAATCTTGAACATAGAGCAAGAATCTGCCTGTTTCCAGGTCCCAACCAATGTTCCCACCATTCCCTGTTCCAGCTAATGAGTTTCTTTTAGCCTCTGTAACTACCATGACCCTTCTCCCAGGCCTTCCAGATATGCTCTTCTGTTCATCTGGCTAATTCCTAGCCCTTCTTCAAACTTCATTTCATTGTCTGGGAGATCAATTTCCCTAGCCCCATGTTAGGTTCATATTGCCCAAAGTATCTCTCCTTCATAAAGTACCTTCTGCTTTACAATCTTATATTTGTGGGGTTACAGATGTGAGTGTATACATATACGTATATAGATGAATAAAATATGTTAAAATTCACATACTTCTCAAAGAACGATTTTGCTTCATTTTCATGTTGATTATAAACTAGCTCCAAGTACATGTGTACAAAGAGAGGATAAAAGAGTTGGGATAATTCTGCTCGATGGCAGTCCAGAGAACATTCAATGAAGTGTTTCAGTCCGCTGTAGTATTCTTCATACATTGCAGGGTCTCCTTGTTGGTTGTAGGCCGACAAGACAGCACTGACATCTGGCTGGTCTTCCACAGCTACACTTCCAACTGTTTAAAAAATGAATGACAACTTTTAAGAAAATGATCTAAAATGCACCACGTGAATGCGGGAGTTTGCTAAGGCTTAGAGGAGAGTTATTTCTCAAATTTGTCCCTTTCCTCTTAACCTCTCTTCCCCAACACAATCATGTATCTTTTTCAAACTTTTGCATTGGATTTGTTTATTTTGTGTACATGTGTGAGGCTGCGTATGGGGTTGGGGGAGACAAGCCACTGTGCTCAAGTGCAGATCAGAGGACAAATTACAGTAGTCAATTCTCTCCTTCCAAGATGGAGGCTTTAGGGAGCCACCGAAGTCTGTCAGGCTTGGTAGCAAACGTGCTAGCCCACAATCACAGAATCTTTTAATGGGATTTAGTATGCCTTTCAGTTACCCAAGCCAAAAGCCCTTCAGTTTGACTACATCTTACCATTTTTAAAACAATAACAAGAATAGTCAACGTTTTTCCTGGAACCATCTTATTTAAAGACAAAGTATACATGCAGGTTTGGTATTGAGGCTAAGTGGACAGGTATTGGCTAGCATGTACAAGGTCCTAGGTTCAACCCCCAACAACCAAATAAACAAATAAATATGTGAAGCAAACAATTATATTAATCTCTGTGCAAATGGATACAACACACTCAAGTTCTTTATATATCATTCCTGTAATAGATCGAGTCCTGTGATACCTTCATAGTCAAACATCAATCCCCTCATATAAAATATCAGCATTTCAGCCAGGCAGTGGTGGCACACGCCTTTAATCCTTGCACTTGGGAGGCAGAGGCAGGTGGCTATCTGTGAGTTCGAGGTAAGCATGGTCTACAAAGCTAGTTCCAGGACAGCTAGGGCTACACAGAGGAATCCTGTCTCGAAAAACAAACAAACAAACAAAATATCACCATTTTAAGGAAAAGAGGGAAGATTTGTTATGGCTCAATATAAAATATAAAAGACTATAACTCAATTATATATGCTTAAAGCAACTTCTATAATCAATCACTTCAAGATTGAAAGGCTGAATATTTATTCATAATATAGCAATACAAAATAAACAATAATGCTTTTTTCAATCAAATCAGAGTTTGGATATTGGAAGTGTTGGTAAACTACAATTTTGTAGTGGTTTTTAGTGGTTATACATACTCTTTGAAGCAAAAATTATAAATAAAGTTATAATATTGTAGTCACTCTCATGGTCTCTTTTCCTCCTTGGCTTCTCGGGTGTGATATAAAAACTAAGTCAAGTTTCTGGACATTTGATAGATATTTTAAAAATGTAACAACAATAAAATTTATGTTACAATATACTCACAAAATGTAGCTTAAAGATCCTTCTCAGTCACATTTTCCACATTCTTTACTTCCCCCATAACTATACTTGAGTGTAGCTTGGCTTTAATCTCACAGTAATTCTCCTGCTTCAGCATCCCAAGTGCTGGCATTGTAAACATGACATATCTCTATTTATATACATAAATTACAGTGCCAGGTCTGGCAATGCTCTCACAGATACAGATTAACTTGTCTAGAACCACTAAACTGGATAACTTAATTCAATATTTACTGATCTCCTTTGAAAATTTATACTAGGTGTGAGTTTAAATTTTTAAAATATGGTGGAAGACAACTTTTAGGTAGCTGGGTCTCTCCTTCCACACCACAGATGGTCAGCCATGGTGTCATCACCTGATGAACCACACTGCAAGAGGTTTTGGTTTTTTCGAGACAGGGTTTCTGTGTAACAACCCTTGTTGTCCTGGAACTTACTATGTAAACCAGGCTGGCCTCAAACTCTCAGAGTTCCGCCTACCTCTGCCTCCAGAGTGCTGGGATTAAGGCATATGCCACAACCGCCAAACTGGAAGAGTGTGTTTATGGTATGAACTTTGTGACAAGTGTCTGGGAGAAAGGTGGAGAGGAGTTGTTAGGACTGGATTCGGGAACTTAAGTTTTTCAGTACTGGCCATTTTACACTTTACATCTTAGGCTCGTATTAACTTACTTTAAAAAAAAAAACTAGGAAAAATGCCTTTAACTGACATCACATGAGGGAAAACAACAGAGACAAAAAAGTCTGCCCCACACCTAGCCGTAAAGTTAGAGTTTATAAAAGTTAGTATACATCAGTACTCCCTAAAAGCCGTTAGGGCAGATTCCCAGCCCCAAACCCTAGAGCGTTTACACCTGAAGTGATGCTCAGGAATTTGTATCCTCCAAAACACTGAACAGCACTTAGCCCACATTCTGAGAAATACGGACTACCACCACTCTGCATGTGCGGTCCAAAGCGCCTTCCGGCTTTGCTCCACCAACGCGTTCTCTCGTCTCAAAAGGAGAGATGAGAACCACGGAGCTGTGAAAAATCAAGATACAGAAAGGACTTGCACTCAAAGTATGGAAGTGTAACGGTCCTAGTGGTGTTCATTGAGAACCTCTGCAAGGCTCATAAATCTCAATAAGAGGAAAAACACCGAAATCCCGAGGTCCTCCACTTCTGTCAAGCCGAGCTTCACGGCACCTCCCCTCGGCTCCACAGCTCTGCTCAGCCTCTGGCTGGAACTGACAGCTCAGAAGAGGGTTTGACTGCGCAGCCCGCGCCGTAGCGAAAGGGGCGGGCATGTGGCCCTAGAGGCGGGCCCAGGAAATTCAAAACAAGCCCGCAGAGGTGCAGGCCTGCCAGCCCTTGCCTTCCCCGCTAGCTCCCCTTCACGCCGGCGCTCCTGTCCCGGGACCCCGCGATTCACCTTTTCCTGGAGCCGCAGGACCTGAGGCTGAACCCGAGAACACCGTGGCCCCCGAAGCGCCGCTGCCTGGAGGGTCAGGGGCCGCAGAGCCGGGGACTGAAGCGGTGACCCGGCTGAGAAGCGCGCTAGCCGCCTCCGCGCCGGCCCCGTCCAGCTCTCCCGGAGCTCCGGAGCCCGCCACTGCCTCCTCCAGCAGCCGGGCCTCACGGCGCAGCGCCTCTTCGGCCTCGCGGAGGTTGCTCTGCCGGAGGAACTGCAGCACTGCCAGAAGGGTCTGCCGGTCGTGGGGAGCGCCGGCCTCCGTAGGAGCGGCGGACACCGGGGCCGCCCCCGCCGGGGCAGCCGCGGAGACGGCCACCACGGGCTTGGGGGTCCCGCCATCCCCGCCGGCCGCCGCCACCGCCGCCACCGCAGCCACATTCCCGCCACCGCCGTTGGGGCCGTTGTTGGGAGTGCCACCGCTACCCTCGCCTGCGCCGTCGCCAGTCTGCGGAGGTAGCAGCGTCGGCGGTCCCTCAGGCTCTAGCTTGACCGCCACCTCCGTCTGCTCCTCCGCCAGCGCCGCCATCTTGCGGCTGAGCCACCTCGCGCCGTCAAGCGTGACTGCGTTTTCGCCACATGGAGGGCGGGGTAGAGCGTTTCACGACAATTGGAGCAGGCCATTTACGGCAGGAGGAGGAGCCAGCGAGGAGACATGGAATGAGCTCGAGCAACTTTCAAAACTGAGTGAAAGGCACGCAGGAAGTGGGAGTTGGTTACCGTCTCTATTTCATTTGCCTGATAATTACCGTTCATTGCAGTCAGGCTGTAATCAGGCGTTGAGATAGACGGTTTACATTATACCAGTTCTTCTAATTCAACAATTTTAGAAGGTGCTAACCCCTGGAGTCTTTATAGACGGCTTAACCAAAACCCAAGGAGGTTAAATACCATGCCAAAATCACACATGAGGGAAGACTGTCAATATTCAAGTCCAGGTATTTAATTCAAAAGCACATCTATTTATAGGCAGGAAGTTTCTGAGTTACTGGTATGGTTTGCTAATATTAGAAGCTGAACTGTGGTTACTTTTTATTTCAGTTTTCATTCCTGTAAAAACAGTCTCGCTTTGTGAACTTTACAGTATATGTTTTATATTGTAATTAAAAAGCCTTTAAGTCGGATGTAGTTTTTAAACATAAATTTAAGCCGAAGGCAGGGACATGATCTCTGCAAATCGAAGCCACATGGTCGCCATAGCCAGTTCTAGATCAGCCAGGGCTACACAGGGAGATCTGTCTCAAAAAAAAAAAAAAAAAAAAAAAGAGAAAGAAAGAAAAAGAAAAAGAAAGAAAATCCGTTATAAATTTAAAGAGAAAGAAAAATCAAAACATTCTTTTTATTTCTTGTTACAAAACAAATTATTTCTCTTTAAAAAATATTTTTTTAAAGAAAAAATTGATTTAAGACAGGGTATTATGCCAGGCAGTGATGGCGCACACCTTTAATCTCAGCACTCTGGAGGCAGAGGTGGGCGGATCTCTGTGGGTTCGAGGCCAACCTGGTCTACAAGAGCTAGTTCCAGGACAGGCTCCAAAGCTACAGAGAAAACCTGTCTCAAAAAAAAAAAAAAAAAAGAGGGTCTTCTGCACCCAGGCTGGCCTTGAACCGGGTAGTCAGGTGACCTTGAATTTCTGAGCCTCCACTTTACGAGTGCTGGAATTACAGGGGTGTGCCATCACAGCCAGCTAAAAAGTTTTTAAATTTAATTTTCTGTGACTGAAATGTTTATGCTATGTATTAATTGTCAGTTGTCACCATTTTGCTGTTCTTTGGGGCTGTTCTGGGAACTGAACCTTGGCCCCTCCTCTTGAATGCTAGGCTATTGCTGAGCTACAGTAGCAGCCCTTAACTGGGAGGCAATCACAGAAGTATGACCACCTTTGTCCCCTCTAGGTTGTACTTTAGCTGAGGCCAATGACTTCGGGTACAGGGATTCTAGTTACTGAAAGAGAGAAACTCACTGAGTGCCCAGGAGACTAACTTTACTGTCTTGCCTTCTTCCTTTCTGATGCCTACTTCCATAGGCATCTATGCTAGATGCTGCCCTTTTTCTTTAATTTTCTGTTGTTTCACTGAACACGGTTTTGGCCTGACGTCTTTTTCTGTAGGTCTTCATAGCAAGCATGTTTACAAAGATTTCTTCCTTTCCACGTTTGCCCTTCTTCTAACATCTCTTCCTATGTCTTTGAGGTCAGTTTGTGGTTTACAGTTGTCTAATACCTGCTTAGAGACTACTTAGTTCTTCTACCTGAGTTTTTTTCAGTGTAGTAATACATTTTTAGCCTAGTTCTATATTACTACATTCATTTATCTATTTATTTACTTACTTATTTTGGTTTTTTCTTTCTTTTCTTTTTTTTTTTTTTTGAGACAGGATTTCTCAAGTGTACTCCTGGCTACCCTGGAACTCGCTCTGTAGGCCAGGCTGACCTCAAACTCTCTGCCTCCTGAGTGTTGGGATTAAAGGTGTATACCACCATGCCCAGCTATGAACTATTTTCTTTAAGAATATAGGTTTGGGGGGGGCTGGAGAGATGGCTCAGAGGTTAAGAGCACTGACTGCTCTTCCAGAGGTCCTGAGTTCAATTCCCAGCAACCACATGGTGGCTCACAACCATCTATAATGAGATCTGGTGCCCTCTTCTGGCCTGCAGGCATATGTGGAGGCTGAACAATATATACATAATAGATCTTAAAAAAAAAGAATATAGGTTTGGGACTGGAGAGATGGCTCAGCTGCTCTTCCAAAGGACCCAGGTTCAATTTCCAGTACCCACAGACAATCACAACTAGCTATAATTCAGTCCAGGGGATCCAGCAGACAAGCACTAATGCACATAAAATAAACATAAATAATATAATAAATTTTTACAAAAAAGGGCCAGGCAGTGATAGCGCACTCCTCTGATCCTAGCACCCAGGAGTCACAGGCAGGTGGATCTCAGTTCAGCCAGCCTGGTCCACAGAGGTAGTTCCAGAACAGCCAGGACTACACAGGGAACCCTGTCTCAAGAAACAAAAAGCGATAACCACAAAAAGAATATGGTTTGTTAGTGGGGTATCCACCAGAAGAAGGCTGCTTGGACATGGCTATAAGCCAATAGAAAATCTGTTAGTTGGCCAATGGCTGCACCATGTGCTCGAGAGCCCAGTGTAGACCGAGTCTTTCTCATGGTGAGCTTTTAAGCATAAAAACCATATCCTGGGTTGACATACTTCAGTTAGCAAGAACAGTTGGCCAGAAGGAGAACTAAAAAAGCCAAAAGCCAAGGTTAGTACATTGAGAAGCTGTCCCAGAACTACGGACTTTGATGAATTAGGCCTCTGTTTTCATTTTGGCAGATGGTACTGTCTACATGCTGAGATTTATGGCCTGAGTGATTATTTCCATTATGGAGTCAGTTGTGCTGAGGCCTGGGGGCCTGTTAGAGGTTATCTTATTCAAATCATTTTTCTACCTGATACATTTATTCTGATAATTTATTTCATTTTTTGGCTTCAATTGGAGTTTAATTTCTATCCATATTTCATTACATTTCTCCATGAATTTTCAGTTTCTTTGGCTAGTTCTCTGATGTTCCTGTTTGGGTCTCATGATCTCAATTGCCAGCTCCCCACGCACACACAAGCATCCACTCTCTGGAGCATGCACACAAATGGAGACATGCACAATTCAGAAACCTTCATGTAGTCTGTCTGGATGTTTTCCCAGAGGAAGATAGGGGAGACAGGCACAAAAAGCTTTCCCCAGGCATGGCCACCTTAGAACCACAGCTCTGCTACTTTGGGTGGCAGCCACATACACGAAGGAACACACAGGAGTTTTGCTGTTTCTACCGGTCTGCCCATTTCTGCACCCTCTGAGTGTGTGGGGCAGCCAATCCCCACACATGCTTATTATAACATTTGTTTCCAGCTACACTGTAACTTTGGCCACGCAGGTACTCCATTTAAAAACGACTTTACCTGGCCAGTTGGTAAAAGCTGGGGTCCTGGGTGCAAAGGCCTAGAGAAGCTAGAAAAAAAATCCAAGAAAAATAAAACTCTTGAAGCTGTCGAAACAATATGGGCAATTTTTACTCCAGTTGGTTGCCCACCAGAACTAGAGGTAAAATCATTTTGCTGAAGACTCCATATGTCTTAGTGGCAGGGTATAGAGTGAGCAAACTATAACTGGTCTGGAGGCTTCCTCCCCTGCTCATTGGCTCAAGAAGAGGCTATGCAGACTGTTTGGGCATGGCATGAATATTCCACTCTCGAACTCACAGCACCTATGAATACCTACGCAAGGTAGACAGGAGAATGAGCCTCTTAACAGCTTATCATGGGACGAATGGGGGGAATGTTACCCACACTTCCCTGAGTGGGACCTATGCACAGGTGACAGTTAATGGTTGTTTAGGCATATAACAGTTTTGCCTGAATCTATATCCATGCCTTTGGGGACCAAAACTGAGCATTGGATTCTCTAGACCTGGAGCTACAGATGGCTTGTGAGCCTCTATGTAGGCACTGGGAGCCCTTCTAAGGAAGAGAGGTAGATGCCATCTCTTTACCCCCATCAAGTTTTCTATAAAAACAAAACAACAAAACGCAGTGAGGATTTGCTCCACTCTTTATACTTAAAACCATGGTTCTTCTTGCCAGATAGGCAAGTGTTCCTCCCAGAGTTTGAGATGCAGGCCTTGCTCCTGTACCATTCCCTCCATTGATTGCCACTGTGGGTTTGCTTGTGGGCCGGTGTGGGTAAGAGTGGAAAAACAGAACCAATGAAAACTTTGGATCTTCTCCCTGCTCTCTTGTGGGTGCCCTCTTCTTGCCTCTCTGACATTTTTTTTTCCTCCTAAATACTAGAGATTGAATATAGACCTTGCACTTGCCAGGAGAATGCTTTATCACTGAACTGATCGCTCAGGCCTTGGCTTCTCGACAGTGGTGGTGGTAGTAGTGGTGATGGTGGTGGTATATACGTGTGTGTGTGTGTGTGTGTGTGTGTTCATGTTCACAGGGATTCTTTCTATTATGTTGCTCTGTTTGTCCTGGGATGTAGGTGGCATTTTCTTTGTGCTGCCAAAGAACTCCCAAATAAAGACATAGAGACTTATTATTAGTTATGAATGCTTGTGATGTGGGAGTCCCCTCCATATGCTGTGAATACTATTGGTAAATAAAGAAACTGTTTTGGACCTATAGCAGGGCAGAATTTAGGTAGGCGGGGAATACTAAGCTGAATGCTGGGAGAAAGGAGGCAGAGTCAGAGAGAAGCCATGTAGTCTGGCTGGAGATAGATGCTGGAACTTTTCCTGGTAAGCCATAGCCTCATGGAGATATACAGATTAATAGCCAATTGTAAGGAGCCATCCGGATATCGCCATCACAAGATGGCACTGACGTCCTGCAGCTTGGAGGTAAACAAATCCTTCTTTGGCAGTGCTGGGTGGGGCTGAGCGCCCTTTGCTTGTACATGCGCAATTGAGCCTTGTTCCCTAGCCAATCCTGAAGCCCCGGGCTTCAGCGGAATGGTATTCACCAATCAGGACAGTACCTCCACCCTAGAAAAGCAACTGCCACTTGGCTTTCGCTCTCTCGCTCTCTCTCTCTCTTTCTCTCTCTCTCTCTCTCTCTCTCTCTCTCTCTCTCTCTCTCTCTCGCGCGCGCGCGCGCGCGCGCGCTTCCTGCTCTCCCTTCAACCAAGAGGCTCCAATAAAGTGTGATCAGAAGAATCCTCGATTCGTGGTCGTTCTTCCTTGCTGGTCAAGGAGCGCCCCACAGCCAAGCAGTGATTTAAATAGTATAGTTTCTGTGTGATTATTTCGGGGCTGAGCAGCTGGGAACAAACTAGCAACCTCCTACAACAAATTGGTGCCCAATGTGGGGCCAACTAAAATCCTCTTAAAACCTGAGAAGGCTTGCAAAGGAATTCTAGACACTAAAAAACAAAGTTTAGCCACATTGTGTTTCTGAATGGACTTTGCTTGCCTTAGCATAGGCTTGTCCCACTAACTCGTTTAACTTAACCTATTTCTATTCATCTACATTTTTGCCTCAGGGTTTTTTACCTTTCTTTCATTCTATATGTCCTACTTTCCTTCTTCCTCTGTGTCTGGCTGGCCACTGGCAAGTCTTGGCATCTCCTTCTCCCAGAAGTTCCACCTATGAACTCCTCTTGCTATTAAACCAATCAGGTACCTTAAGCAGGCAAGGTAAAACAGCAACACATCTTTACATAGTTAAACAAACATTCCTCAACACTGGAACTTGCTAAGTAGATAAGGCTGACCTCAGACTCACAGAGTTCTAAGTGCCTCTACCTCCCAGTGCTGGGATTATAGGCATGCACTGCCACATCCAGCAAGATAGGGTCTCTCAAGGAACTCTTTCCAGTTTGGCCTTAGTGGGCACCAGGCATGTATGTAGTTCACTTATATATGCTGGCAACCATTCATAAACCTTGAATGGTCATCAGGCTTAAACAGTGTCTTTACCCACTGACTCTTGCTAGCCCCTCCCTCGTCTTTAATTTTTATTTTTAAATTTTAGAATTTTAATTTTTAATTTTATTTTTGGTTTTTTTTCAAGACACAGTGAGACTCTGACTCACTCAAGAAACAAGATAGGGACCAGTGAGATGAGATGGCTCAGGAGGTAAAGACTCTTGCTGAGAAACTCGACAAGCTGACTTCAGTTCCCAGGACTCACATGGTGGGGACACACACAGAGAGATAACATATAAGGAAAATGAGTATACTAGAAATAAAACATAGTGTTACACTTATATACCAGGAAAGCTACAGAATTGACTCTCTTTTTTGTTTTGTTTTGTTTTTCAAAACAGGGTTTCTCTGTAGCTTTGGGGCCTGTTCTGGAATTAGCTCTTGTAGACCAGGCTGGCCTCAAACTCACAGAGATCTGCCCATCTCTGCCTCCCGATTGCTGGGATTAAAGGCATGTGCCATCACATCCAGCCAGAATTGGCTCTATCTGAGATTTTTCGTGTGTGCATTTACATGAAGTCAGATTTATCAGTAGTTTACTGCATCTGGAGCTAGAATCACTTGTAGGATGCCTTACTAGGTGCATGGATAAAGAGGAATCCACACATGTTTCCTTCTACAGCCTCGTTTCTTTTTGCTTTAGTTCATGAATCAGTTTAGATTTAATCTTGTATATGGTGTAAGGTATGCATCTAAATGTCTAAATCTTTTTGGAGCCTCTCCTAGAACTCACTCTGCAGACCAGGCTGGCCTCGAACTCACAGAGATCTGCCTCTCTCTGCCTGCCAAGTTCTGGGATTAAAGGCATGCACCACTGCCACCTAGCTTGCATCTAAATGTCTTACAAAACCTTTCCAGGGTTTGAGGATGTGGCTCAGTGGTAGAGTCATTGCTTAGCATTTACAAGGCCCTATGTTCAATTTCCAGTAGTACCAGAACAAAAAGCTAATCTGGTGTGGGAGAATTGTCTGTATTCTGTCAATCATATTTTAATAAAACACTGATTGGCCAGGCAGGCAGTATAGGCGGGAAAGCCAGACAGGAAGTAGGGGTGGAGCAAAGAGACTGGAAGTTTTCTGGGACACAGGAAGCTCTCTAGCCACTCTTGCGCAGACCACTGAAGAGGCAACATGTAACTTGCCCAGCTGAGAAAGGTATGGAGCCATGTGCTAATGTAGATAATGATAATGGATTAATGTAAGTTACAAGGACTAATAAGGAGCCTGACCTGATGGGCCAATCAGTTTATAACCTTATGGAGTCCTGTGTGTGATTTTCTTTGGGCTTGCTGGTTGTGGGGTATTAGGCAGGACAGAAGCCCCAACAAGCTGGCCCGCATGCTACACTAATCAAAAATATTTAAGGGGTGTCAAGATGGCTTAGCAGGCAAAGGTGCTTGCCAGCAGAAGATGCTGTACCAGAAGATGACCCAACTTTGATCCTCTGAACCTGAATGAAGGTGGAGGAAGAGAACTAACTCTATAAAATTGTCTTCTCATACACTCTGTGGTAAATGCACCCCTCTCTCTCTCTCTCACACACACATACATACATCGTGTACACATGCACACACACATACACACAATAATAATAATAGTAATAAAGTTGAAAAAGGGATTCCAGAAGTCCCACAATTTTTGAAAGCCCAGTAACCCTCTGAAAATACATTCAGGATTCAGCAGCAAGTGAGGGCCAGCTGTGTGGTGCACACTTTTAATCCCAGCACTGGGGAGGCAGAGGCAGATGGATCTCTGTGAGTTTGAGGCCAGCCCAGTCTGCATAGTGAATTCCTAGCCATCCAAGGCTGAATAGCAAGTCCATGTCTCAAAAATCCAAAAAGCAAAGCAAACCAAACCAAACCAAACCAAACAACCCCCCCAAAAAAAACAAAAACCAATGGCTATCTTGCTACATAACCAGCCACAACTGTTTCGAAAGTCAGCCCTCTAACAATGAAACCACAGGCATGCATGTCATAAATCCTGTTGTTTTTATAAAGCAGTGTGACAAACTGGCACAGCATGGTCCACTACCCCAGGTACACACATCGAAACCATCAATCATTGACAGAGAATAAACGCTAATGATCGCAGTTCCAGGGGTTGACCAAGGGTCAGTCACAGTTCTAGATTACCTTGAAGATAGAAAAGAATAAGCAACTTCCTCTGCTGTTTTAACTTTCCTCACTGGGTGACTAACCGTTTTTCCTCAGTATTTCTGTGAATGTCTGCATCTACCTCAGGGATTTGAGATGCCACTCTTGCCCGTACTCCGAGGTCCCATATGCACTCTCATTTCCTTCTGGATTTCCTCTCCTGTTTCTGGATTACTCAAACAATGTGACATACAGATGCCAGGTTGAAAGGTTTATGGAGCCAGGTGGCGGTGGCACATGCCTTTCATCCCAGCACTTGGGAGGCAGAAGCAGGACGATATTTGTGAGTTCAAGGCCAGCCTGGGCTACAGAGCAAGTTCCAGGACTGCCAGGGCTACACAGAGAAATCCCTTTCTGAAAGCCCCCCCCCCCCGAACACACACACAAAAGAAAGTGTTATGGACTAGTCAATGATTTATAGAGGATGTCCATCAATCACTATAGTTTTCTTTATGGTGTTTATCATTATCCTTTGAAGCATTTTTATTTTTCCAATCTATATTTTCTTTTTGTCATTTGACATTTTAAAGACAGGAATGGCAAGGCAGTTTATGCCTGTAATTCCAGCACTTGAGAAGCTGAGGCAAGAAAATCACTGTGAGTTCAGTGTTACATAGGGAGTTCACATCAGCCTGGGCTACAGAGGAAGACCATGCTTCAGAAAAGCAAAACAGAGGCTGGATGTGGTGACATGCACCTTTAACCCAGCACTCAAAGGCAGGGAGCCTATGAGTTTGAGGCTAGCCTGATCTACAGAGCAAGTTGTAGGAGAGCCAGGGTTAGTAGAGAAACTCTGCCTTGAAAAAAAAAATACAAAACAGGACTCGTGAGATGCTCAGAAGAGTGAGATGGCTCAGAAGATAAAGGCACCTGCTGCCAAGCCCGGCACCCTGAGCTCCATCCCTGAGCCCCATCCCTGGGACCTACGAAGGTGGAAGGAGAGAACCATTTCCATCGCATTGTCTTCTACCTTTGTGCATTTGCACCTCTGGACATACACACAGACACAAGAAAGATATGTCAGGAAAACTGAAAAGACTTCTTCCCTCTTTCGATTAGCTTGGCACTTTTGTCAAGGCTCTCATGACTTAAATGTGAAGGTTAGTTTCTGACTTCTTAATTTTATTCCAATTCATCTACATAGCAATTTTTGTGTTTTGTTAGCTTTGTTTGTTTTTGCTTTTTTAAAGGAAGGATTTATTTTGACTCATAGCTTCAAAGGACTTCCTCCTCCTCCTCTTCTTCTTCTTCTTCCTCCTCTTCCTCCTCTTCCTCCTCCTCCTCTTCTTCTTCTTCTTCTTTTTCTTCCTCCTCTTCTTTGTTGGTTTTTGGAGCCTGTCCTGGCACTAGCTCTTGTAGACCAGGCTGGCCTCGAACTCACAGAGATCCAGCTGCCTCTGCCTCCCGAGAGCTGGGTACCTCTGCATCTTAATAGTTCTAATAGTGTTCAGAAGTCCAAAGACAGTGGTGCACACCCTTCAATGGATAAGGTCTTGAGACTGTCACTTTTTTTTTTTCCATTTTGAGACAGGGTTTTGTTGTTGCTGCTGTTGTTTGTTTGTTTGTTTTGTTTTTTCGTGACAGGGTTTCTCTGTAACTTTGGAGCCTCTCCTGGAACTAACTCTTGTTGACCAGGTTGGCCATGAACTCACAGAGATCCGCCTGCCTCTGCCCCACTCCCCAGTGCTGGGATTAAAGGCGTGCACCTCCACCTCCAGACTGAGACAGTGTTGTTAAAATGTTGCCCAGGTGGGTCTCAAATTCCTAGCCTCTAATATTCTGCCTATCCCAGCGTCCTGAATGCTGCGATTAATAAACGTGTCACCACAGTTGGCTTATGAGGCTATCCTTATCGAAGCTGTCTTCTAACTTTTTCTCATCTTTCAGATTTCTTTTTTTTTTTTTTTGGCTTACGTTTTTTTGGTGCTAGAGATGAACCACGGTCTCACACAGGTAGGCAAGCACTCGACCTCTGAGCTGTATCTTCGTCCCCAGTCATTTTCTTTAATTGGGTTTTGTATGTTCTTATAAATTTCTACAATGATTTTTTTTAACTATTATTATTTATTTTTGTGAGGTTGGGAGGCACACATGAGCCTTGGGCACATGAGGAAGTCACAGAGCAACTTTCGGGAGTCGGGTTTCTCCTTCTACCAGGTATTGAATTCAGATTCTTACGCTTGGCGGCAAATTCCTTTACCGGCTGAGCCATTTTAGCTTTTTTGTTTTTGTTTTTTGTTTTTTGTTTCCTGTTTTTTGAGAAGAAGGTCCTCACTAAATAGACTTAGCTTGGATGGATGCAATAGCCACGGACGGAAAAACTAATTAGTACTCAAAATGATGTCATCATCATTCCTAATTTAACAACACATGGCATCTAGAGTTACATTCTCTATGAACAAGCGAATGCAAGTAAAATATTGATACTGTAGCATTTTTTAGTCTTTTTGAAAAGTTCAAGGCGAGCCTCAGACCAAAAAAATTGGGTAAGCTTCCTTTAAGGCGCGGCCCACAAGCCCCGCCCCCACCTGAGCAGCTCCGCCTCACCTAGGCAGTCCCTAGGTAAACCACATTTCCCAGAGGCCCCTGCAAAGCGCCTGCGCCTGCGCATTGGAACGGAAAGGGGGTTGCTGGTGTTCTCCTCGCGCGCTAGCTGTCCGCCTCGCCTCGCGCTCACCTCGCCTGGTTTCCGACCCCCGCCATGGAAGAGGCTGAGACGGACGCCACGGAAAACTGTCGCGCCTCCGAGGCCAAGCGAGCCTCTGCCATGCCGCCGCCGCCTCCCATCTCTCCGCCCTCCCTTACCCCGGCGCCCGCGGCCGGTGAGGAGGGCCCGGCGTCCCTGCCCGAGGCGGGCGCTCCCGGCTGCTCCCGCTCTCGGCCCCCGGAGCTGGAGCCCGAGCGCAGCCTGGGCCGTTTGAGGGGCCGCTTCGAGGACTACGACGAGGAGTTGGAGGAGGATGAGGAGATGGAGGAGGAAGAGGAGGAGGAGGAAGACATGAGCCACTTCTCGCTGCGGCTGGAGTCGGGGCGGCCGGACTCCGAGGACGAGGAGGAGGTACCGACGACCCTTCCCGACCTGGCTGCGCCCGAGCGGCCTCTGGGACCGAGCGGGACCCCGCAGACCTGCCATTGCAGCGGTCGCTGCGGCTCGCGGCACTTGTGTAGCTCTCCATCCCCGCCCACCCAGGCGTGGCCTTGCTCCGGCTTGGTTTATTTTGCGAAGTCCCTACAGATCACCTAGGACACGCTGGGACCCGCTTCTTCATTTTGTTGTCTGCGGAACCGGGAGGGGTTAGCCATCTAGGGTATCGTGAGGCTATCCTCGAGTCTACAAGTCGGACGGGGACGTAGTCATTTTTTGCAGGGTGTTGTGAGAGTTTGGGTTTTTGTTAACGTGGTGGTGTAATTTACACATTTTTGTAACTCATGTGGAAAGAAAGGCATCCCGGGGGTGGGCGTAGCCCTTTGGTAGTGTTTCTCTGGCCTGCAGGAGGCTTTGAGTTTTCAATTATCCAGCACCGCTTACATTGGGCGGTAGTGATACATTACATTGCAGGTAGTGGACGCCTGTAATACCGTTACTCCCAACATTGGGGAGGTGGAGGCTGCAAGTTCAGGGTCGTCCTTGGTAATGTGGGGTGTCCAGACTGGTCTCGGGGCGTTTTGTAAGACAACAAAAGAACAGATGCCCCTCACTCTCAGCGTAAAGTATATGCCAGAGAAGCGGAATCTCTGAGAAAAAGAGATTGAATATTTTGAAGGGTTGAAGGTGCAATTAGGTTACATTGCTTATAATGAAATCTTGAGATTATGGCTTAAATTGTTTTGAAATGAGGCCTTCCACTGTTGCTTTGGCCTGGTCTTGAACTCCTGGGCTCAAATGTGCCTTCTGTCTCAGCTGACATGAGTAAGGAGGAATATAACCCAAGACTGCCTCCCCCAGCTGGTTTATGGGTTTGAGATGGCAACGGCTTGTATTCTAAACTTGTTACCATTGCATTTGCAGCGCCTGCTGAACCTTGCTGAACTGACCCCGTACATCATGTGTTCCATTTGCAAAGGGTACTTAATAGATGCAACTACCATTACAGAGTGTCTTCATACCTGTAAGCATAGCTCACATTGCGGAATTGTAGTTTACAAATTTGAAATGTCTTTAAAGTATCCTAAACTAAACATTTTCTCTTCCAATAGTTTGTAAAAGCTGCATTGTAAGACATTTTTACTACGGCAACAGATGCCCAAAATGCAACATAGTTGTCCACCAGACACAGCCTCTTTATAATATAAGGTAAGAATAGATGCATTTAAAATGTATTTACATTTAAAATAATTATTTTAAGTATTTTTTTCTGAAATCTTGACATTGTGTAGTTGGGAATAAATTCTTTGAACTCTGTCAAAATTAGAAGAAAGGGAATGGCATAAGTGATGTGTGTGGAGCATGTAGCATGTGCTAGGCACTGTGATGTATGCTTGAGATTATATGGCCATTAGTGACGGGAATGGGGAAGAAGTGACAGCAAACACAGAAAAGTGACCGGCTATATTCTAACCTAACCCTTTAGGGTGGGGATACTTTCAGCCAGTCATTTTCATTCTGCAGCAAGTAGGTCGTTCTCAGAATTCCTGGAACGACGAGCCTTACCAGTAAGACCTGAGGTCATTATAGCATATGAACTGACTTTCCATTTCATGCTGTTTCCTTAGAGAAGAGGGGAGAGTTCGAGACAGGGTTTCTCTGTATAGCATTGGCTGTCCTGGAACTCAAGTTTGTAGATCAGGCTGGCTTCAAACTCAGATCCCTCTGCCTCTGCCGCCTTCCTAGTGTAAAGGAGTATACCACTCTGCCTGACTTCAATAACTTTTTTTAAAATGTGCACCTGGAGCCCTCAGAGGTTAGAAGAGGGGGCAATGGGTCCCCTGGAAATGGAATTACAGATGGTTATGAGCTGCCATGTGAGTTCTGGGAATAGATAGAACTTGGGTCCTCTGGAAGAGCAATCTGTGTTCTTAACCATCTCTTCAGATGAGATGGTACTTAACAATTAAAATGGAGTCTTGAAAAAAACGGTAGGAGGTGGGCTAGTGAGATGGCTCAGTGGTTCTTCCAGAGGATCCAGGTTGAATTCCTAGTATCCACAGACACATGCAAGACACTGATGCACATAAAATAAAAATCATTTAAAAAAAAAAAACAACAAACGTTGTCCTGTCCTCAAGCTCACATTCTTACTGAGTGCACAAGACCAAGGAACAGTTAGTGAACTATTCAAGAATCTATAAGATTACATATATGTCTTTGGTTTTCTGAAATGAAGTATGTCCTAGGTACTGCTAGTACTGTCTCCCTCTGCCGACTCAAGATGTCTGCTCCTAGCCAGACATGGTGGTGTACACCTTTTAACCCAGCACCCAGGAGGCAGAGGCAGGTGAATCTCTTGAGTTTGAGGCATACAGAGCAGGTTCCAGGACATTTGGGGCTACCCAGAGAAACCTTGTCTTGAAAAACAAAAAAAAATAAATATAAAATTTTAAAAAGATATCTGCTCCTGAGGGAATTTTGTACCAAAATTCGTTTTTCTGAATGCTGCAGTATTCTCTATTCTTTCTTTTCTTAGGTTGGACCGACAGTTACAAGACATAGTGTACAAATTGGTGATCAATCTAGAGGAAAGTAAGTTTCTTTCATTTCATGGTTATGACTCCCAAAGGCTCTGATTCTGCTAATTACATTTTACATGTAATTTAGTCTATGTTTTATCATTTTTTTAGGAGAAAAAAAGCAAATGCATGATTTCTATAAAGAAAGAGGTCTAGAAGTACCCAAACCTGGTAAGTTTGGATGTGTACTGTGATGTATTCATGGACTGAAGAGATAGACTATCCTTGGGGCGCTGTCCTCATTCTCTTTCTGTTAGGTGATAAAGTAGACCTGGTAGAAGCAGCTTAAGGAGAGAGGGTTAGTGTAGCTCACAGGCTACATCACATCATTACAGGGAAATGAAGGCAGAGGAACTGGAGCTGTTAGTCACAACATGCTTACACTCAAGAACAGAGAGAAATTCATGCACACATGCATGCCCACTGCTCAGCTCACTTCCAACCCAAGAAATGACACTGCCCACTCTTAGGCTGGGTCTTCCCAGATAGATTAATAGAATTAAAAACTCCTCACAGGCATGCTCATAAGCCAACCTGATACAGACAATCCCTCATTAAGACTTTCCAGGTGATTTTAGACTGTCAAGTTGAGAATTAATACCATCACAGTTGCTGTTTGGAAATACCTAGTTATATCATCCCAGAAATATTTTGACGGTAAATGCTACAGTATAACCCAACAGTTTGTAAGAATTAAGGGGACTGGGTGTAGTGCATAACTGTAATCTCAACACTTAGGAAACTGAGTCAGGAGGATTGCTGTTGAGTTTAAGGACAGCCTGAGTAACATAATGAGACACTTTTTGTTTTTTTTTCAAGACAGGATTCCTGTATGTAGCCCTGGCTTCTCTGGAACTCACTCTGTAGACCAGGCTGGCCTCAAACTCACAGAGGTCCACCTGCCTTTTCCTCTTGAATGAGGGGATTAAAGGTGTGCACCACCACCCCCTGGTGAGACTTTCCTTCTTTTTTTAAAGTGTGATTGCCGGGCAGTGGTGGCGCACACCTTTAATCCCAGCATTTGAGGCAGGGGCAGGCGGATATCTGTGAGTTCGAAGCCAGCCTGGTCTACAAAGCGAGTTCCAGGACAGCCAGGACTGTTACACAGAGAAACCCTGTCTCAAAAAAACAAAATAAAGCACAAAACAAAAAGTGTGTGAGAGGGAATCACAAACAGACTCAAGAGCTAGATTTTGTGAGTTTGTTTGTAGCACTGACCCTTGATTAGGTTAGGTGATGGGAGGAAATAATAGTAGATAATATCACTAACAAACATCTGTAAAATAAGGATGAATATCATACTTTATTAAACACATTGATTAATACCAGCACTTTGAACAGTGCTGGGCACATAGTAACTTACTTTCATGATGTTAGTAACAATGTCAGGTAGATTTGGGCTTAAATCCTGATTGTTCTGTTACTTGGTGACCTTAGGCAAATTCTCCTCATATTTTAAGTGTAGATATTGTACATTTATAATGATTAAATGAGAGTGTAATGTGCTAAGCGTGAGTATTGGACATGGTATTTGTAGTTACTTATGTTGTTAGTATTTTAATGAACTCTCTGTGACCCTGATAAATCAGTCACATGTCTGCCTTCCATTGTGGAGTGGTCCCTGAGCTTACAGTTAATTTGTTGTTTTTCTTTTTTTTTTTACATTTACATTTATTTAGAGAAGTGTGTATGTGTATGTTTGCAAGCGTATATATGTATGCACACGTGTTTGTACTTGCACAGGAATCCACTGGCAGAAGTTAGTACCTCACAAGGTGGATCTTAGGGGTCAGACCCAGAGGCTTGGCAGCAAGTACCTCTACCAGCTGAGCCATTTTTCCTACCTTAAAATCATTGATTTTTGACAGATTAACTGATGTTATTATGGAAAAGGAGATTTGTTCAGGGCTTTATAATAATTTAGTCAACATAGTTTAATACTGTGTGATTCATCCCTTAAAGATGACAATTCTTAAATTATTATTATTAATAATTATTAAAATTGTAATGCTACGTTAGCTTCTTTGTTTCTGTCTCAATTAGCTGTTCCACAGCCAGTCCCTTCAAACAAAGGAAAAACCAAGAAAGTCCTAGAGTCAGTGTTTCGTATTCCACCTGAACTTGATATGTCTTTATTACTTGAGTTCATTGGGTGAGTAACCTAGAAAATCTATTTGCTTATGTTTTGCATTTGCGTTTTGAAGCAAGGTTTTACACTGTAGCCTAGACTAGCTTTGAACTCATCCTCTGGTGCTTGGTTTTTAGTTTGTAATCCACCATGCTTGGCTTGTAAATTACCTTTTGGGGGTGAAGAGGTGGCCCAGGGGTTAAGAGCATTTGCTGTTCTTGCAGAGGACAGTTCCCAATCATGTCATATTGCTCACAGCTATCTGTAACTCCAGGTTGAGAGGATCTGTGTTGGTTTTAACAAAATGTCGATTGTTTGATTTTATGAATAAAGATTGGGACCCAGATGCTTGGGGTGAAAGCCTGCTAACTCAGAGAGGCAGAGAAAGAACCCAGCTGACATATTTCTTCCGCTCTCAAACCAGCCTTCTCAAACTCAATGTCCCTCTCATCTCGTTCTATCCATCCTCCTGACTCCCTCTTACTCTCTTTTTTTTTCTTAATAATCTTGTACTCACTTCCTGTCAGCTGGTTGGTTGTTTCGCCTCTTGACCTGTGGCTGACTTTATTTAATTCTGTGTACAATATTCAAACAGAAAGTTCTTGGATTAAAGGTGTGTGACATCACAACTATCCATAATCTTGGGGTTTATAGTGTCATCAAATATCCTGCAGCAGATCTGACACCCTCTTCTGGCCTTCTCAGTCGCCTCCAGGCATGTGGTGTACATGCCTACACTCAGGACACACATGAAATAAGTCTTCTGTTTTTAGATTAATTTTATGAAGGTTTTGCTTGCATGTATGTTACATATGTGTACCATGTAAATACCTAGTGCCCAAGGAGATCAGAGAAGGATGTTGAATTCTTTGTAACTGGAGTTACAGTTGTGAGCTGCTATGTGGGTTCTGGGAACCAAACCAAGGTCCTCCGCAAGAGCAACACATAACTTTCAATTGCTGAGAGATCTCAATCCCAAGTAATTCTTTTTCTTTAAAGAAAGAAAATTGCCGTTTAACTTTAATGTAGTGAATTTTCTTCTTGAGACAGATTCCTTATTAGCCCATGATTTCCTGCAATTAATTGTTTTTTTAATTAATTATTTTATTTATTTATTAAAATTTTCCACCCCCTCCCCGCTTGTTTTGTTTTTTATTGTTGTTTGAGACAGGATTTCTCAGTATAGCCCTTGCTGTCCTGGAACTCAGTCTGTAGACCAAGCTGGCCTCAAACTCAGAGATATTCCTGCCTCTGCTTGACATTCTTTTTGTGCCTAGCTGACCTTAAATTCTAGATCCTCATGACTAAGGGCTTCCCAGGTACTGCGACTATAAGCATGTGCTGCCAGGCCTCACTTAAACAAACAAACCCAAATTAAATTCCAACAATTGTGTAATAATGAATTATGGAATATTTAAGATTCCAAAGAGTACACATTAACCAGTGGTGTCTTTATCTCACAGTAGCACACATGATCTTAGCATGAAGGAGGATCACTGCATTCAGGGCTAGCCTGAGCCGTATACAAGACCCTGCATACTTTGGCTTCCCTGTTCTCCAAAAAGGAAAACCTGGCCAAAAACCATTGCTAATAAAACAAACCAAGCAAGAAACAAAACTAATATTTTTGTTTATAGTCAAGAAGCCTTGTTCCCTTCCCTCAGGTTTAATAACCACTCTCTGAAGAGCAGTTATCATTCATTTCTTTGCAGTTTTTTACTTGATTACTGAAAGGGCAAAAGTTCTTGATCAATTGCAAGACAGGTCTGAGATGGACACACGAGAGCTTTTTTTTTCTTTTTTTCTTTTTTTAAGTTAGATTGAGCAAGGTAGCACACGCCTTTAATCCCAGTACTTGGGAGGTGGAGGCAGATGGATCTGTGAGTTAATGGCCAGCTAGGGCTATACAATGAGACCGTTTCATAAACTTTCTCCCCCTCAGGAAATGAAGTTTAAAATGCTGTGTTAAACTGCACTTGTTTTTACCACTAGGTGGCAGAAGTGTGACAATCTTATTTCTTCCCAAAGATTTAGATAACCATGTTTTTAAAATAGAGTAAGGCCTGGCCTAGTAGTATGCACGGTTTAATCCTAGCTCTTGGGAGGCAGAGGCAGGCAGATCTCTGTGAGTTTGAGTGCAGCCTGGTCTACATCTCAAGCCCAGAATAGCCAGACTACCCAGAAGCTTATTCTCAACCTGCCACTCCCCCAATCCCACCCTGCCCCAAAATGCTGGGTGTGGTAGCACACAGCTGTAAAACCCCGGTGTTCAGGAGGTGGAAGCAGGAGAGTCAGAAATTCAAGATTAACCTCAACTGCGTAGTGAGTTCCAGACCAATCCCAGCTACATGAGCTCTTGTCTCAAACATAATATAAAAATTGAGGCCGGTGAAATGGCTCAGCAGGGAAAGTCCCTGTCAAGCTGTCCACCTGAGATAGATCCCAGGAACTCATATGATGGAAGGAGAGAACTGACGCCTGCAAGTTCTCTTCTGACCTCCACATGGGCAGCACTGTGACATGAACATCAATATAAATAAATGTAAAAAATAAGTTTCTTAGCCGATCATGGTGGCTCATGCCTTCAATCCCAGCACTCGAGAGGCAGAGGCAGAGGCAGGTGGATCTTTGAGTTTGATTCCAGTTTGGTCTACAGAGTGAGTTCCAGAGCAGCCGGGGCCTGGACAGAGAAACCCTGTCTTGAAAAAGAAAATACCCCCAAAACCAAAAAGTTTTATTTAAGTTAAATGATTTGCTGCCTATGAAATGTTTATATTGTTACGTTTCATTTGTTTTATGATTATTAATTAAAATATTAATATCGAGAGCCAGGCTGTGGTGGTGCATGCCTTTAATCCCAGCACATGGGAGGCAGAGGCAGGTGGATCTCTGTGAGTTCGAGGCCAGCCTGGTCTACAAGAGCTAGTTTCAGGACAAGTACCAAAGCTACAGAGAAACGTTGTCTCAAAAAAAAAAAAAACAAACAACCCAGTAAATAAATAAAGTATTAATATTGAGTAACCGTTTCTTTATTTTTCAGCGCTAATGAAGATACAGGACACTTTAAGGTAATTCATTTTTTGTTTACTTTATAAGAGGATGCTATAGATAAAAATTCTGAATCGGATTAGCAACCAAGTAAAGATTATGTTTAATTAAAATTAAATGTTCGATAAGCAAGCTACTGAAATTCAACAATAATGCTATATTGGTGTCTCAGGGTAAGGAACATTAAGCAGAGCTTTGTTACTGAATCAGAAAGTAATCTAAGGAAAATAAGTAAATAATTCACAAAACCAAATGCCATGTTGATTGGTTATTCATTATTTTTTAGGTTTTTGAAATAGGTCTTATATAGCCCCATGCTGGCCTTGAATTTGTTATGCAGCCAAAGATGACTTTGAACTTCTGATCATCCTGCCTCTACTTTCCAAGTGCTAGGATTACAAGCATGTACTACCAGTCCCAACTTTAATGTAATTTTAAAAAATTCTAAGAGTCAGGTGTGGTAGTTATAAGCTTGTTTTCCTACCTCTCTGGAGGCTGCAGCAAGAGGATCCAAAATTTGAAGTCAGCCTAGGCTACTCTGTAAGACCAGTCTAAAAAAAAAAAATCCAAAGTGTCTTGTATAGTTGGTGCTTAGAGTTTAACATGAATTTAAATCTTTATATTATAAACATTTTTGACTAAGTTAACCTGCCTTAACTTGTCACTTCAAGCATTCACTGAGATTTGAGGTAAGAATAAAACTACTTTGTATCATATTTTGTCAGTTGTTGAGATGTATAGCAAGCTAGAGACACTTAGAAAAGTAGATCTCTGATGTATTTGTGATAAAGACTGTTCATTTTATTAAGAAATGGCAGAGTTGTTTTGTTTGTGACACCTATGTACTAGAGTTCTAAGGGAAAAGCCATGGCTGTGTGAGTCCCAACACACAAGGCTCAGTTTCCCATCCTATTGTGAAAGTTGAGACGAGTTTGGACTAGGGATAGAGTTCCAGTTGGTGTGGCTCTTCCTTGCCTAGTATTCAAGAAGCCCGAGGTTAAGTTGCTAGCACTCCATAACCACTGTGGTTCCTATACCTGTAATCCCAGCACTTGTGAGATATACATGTCAAGTTCAAGGCAACTCTGGATAAGATTGTCTGGGGGAAGAAAAGTATTGATGAAAAGCATTAAAAGGTTTAATCAGTATTGCCACATTAGGAAAAGAACAGATAAAGCAGTTCCGTGACTCATTTGTCTTTAAGTCACTGGCTTAGCTTTTTGTGGTGGTTATTCTTTTGTGTTTTTGAGACAAGTTCTCATTCTGTAGCCCAGGCTAACCTGGAACTCACGTAGCCCAGTCTGGCACTCTGCCTGCCTTAATGCCAGGAATTTATGTGTGACACACCATGCCTGGCAACTTTAGGTTTAAACAGAACTGGGGCAAGAGGCAAGTATTTAACAAGTTTTGATCAGATTGTGGTCTGATGGGTCGTTACCTGAGTTCTGCCTCTTGAAGCTGGTTCAGAGTTTTTATTGTTTGAGGGGACAGTTTGATTCTCTTGAGATGAGTGTTCTGGCTAAAGATGTTCTCACAATGGGGAGATCTGTCTGAGGTTCTGCTGTACCTCTAATCTAATGTGACTGTCATTTTAGTGGAGATCTTCAGATGCCTTTGGGGAATCTAGAACAGGATATTGTAAAAGATGGCAGCATGGGGCAGGAGAGATGGCTCAACAATTAAGAGCCTAGACTGCTCTTGCAGAGGAACTAATTTTGGTTCCCAACACACACATTGAGTGGCTCACAACTACCTGTAATGCTAGCTACCTGTGTCTGTGTCTAGATTTCTTCTTATTTTAAATTTTAGAAATTCCATTTTTTCTTACTTTTTTTTTATGAAATAGGCCTATAGCTTAGGCTATCCTTAGCTCATGGCAATTTTTCTGCCTCAGTTTTTAGAGTACTGGGATTATAGATGTGAGCCACCATACTTGACTTCAAAAAAACAAAAACCAAAACCAAAACCCTTGTTTTCTCAAGTATATGTATATGTTGTCCAGGCTGTCTTAGCTCTTAGACTCAAGTAAACCTGAACTGCAGGCGTGTACTGCCTTGCTCTTGTGTTGTCTTCTCCCAAGTAGAGGAAACTACAAGCAGGCGCTGCAATGCCTGGATTTTCTTGTTTTGTCGTGTGTGTGTGTGTGTGTGTGTGTGTGTGTACTTATTTGCAACAGGATGCCAACCATAGTTCAGGTTGATCTTGAATTTGCAATCCTCTTGATTCCACTTCTTAAGTTTTAGGATTTCAGACATGTAGCATTGGACCGGACTTACTTGTTTTTCATGAACTTTTAAAGTAAATCAACAAGCCTTTCTATTAAAAATGTTGTTGGCATATTTAAAAGATTTGCAGAATTTCTATTACAAATTGACTCAAGTTCATAGCAGTTTTTTTTAAATATTTTTCTGGTTTATTTAACTTTATTTTATGTGCATTGGTGTGAATGTGTCAGATCCCCTGCAACTGGATCTTCAGACAGTTGTGAGCTGCCATGTGGGTGCTGGGAATTGAACCCTGGTCCTCTGGAAGAGCAGTGAGTGCTCTTAACCACTGAGCCATATCTCCAGCCCCCATAGCAGTTTTTTTTTAAGAGCCTACTGAATTATCTTGGCTTAAAAACTTGCATTAAAGTTTGTATGTAATTTTATGTATGTGTATACTTACTTAATCTGAAAAATTTTGTCTGTTTTTGTAGCCATTAGAAAAGAAGTTTGTGCGTGTTTCAGGAGAAGCAACTATTGGGCATGTAGAGAAATTTCTTAGAAGAAAAATGGGTCTTGATCCAGCTTGTCAGGTACAGTACATGTATGTAAAAGGAAAGGTGAGGTTGAAAGACTACCCTTGACATACTGAAGAATTGTCTCTAGAATCATGCAGTGGCTTTTATATGATACAGATATGACTATTAATAGAATGTTGATATAACTGATATTAATTATAGTTCTCCAGGAAACAAAACTGATAGAATGGATATCAATACAATAAATATATATTTTATATATATATATATAATAAACCTATATATATAGGTTTACTAGAATGTTTTACAGGCTATGATCCAACTAGTCCAACAATGTCTCTTGATGCAAAAGTCAAGAATCTGGTAGTTGAGTTCACGGGGATAAGACAGCTGGTCTTCATTCTGCATACTAGTAACAGTAAAATAATGCCTGAGCAGCAGGATAGATGAACTCGCTAGTGAGATAGGCTGCCTCCAGAAGGTCGATCTTCTGACCTCAAATGATCCATTTAAGAAAATTCTGCACAGCCTGTCAGTGGTGGCACACACCTTTAATCCTAGCACTTGGGAGGCAGAAGCAGGCAGATCTCTGTGAGTTTGAGGCCAGCCTGATCTACAAAGTGAGTTCCAGGACAGCCAGAGCTGTAACATAGAGAAACCCTATCTTGAAAAACAAAACAAAAAAAAAAAAAGAAAGAAAAAATCTTCACAGGTATACGCAGCTGCTTGGGTGTGGTCAGGTTGACAGACAAGATGAGCCATCACACCCTCCATTTCTTACTGCCATTGGTGACCATCTCTTGATTTCGGGAAAAACTGAAGGTGTGAAAAATACTAACAGATTTCTGGGTCCTCAGTTCCAGTTCTTTTGCAGTTGATAATAGAACAAGAGGTTACTTGGCTTCTGCTTTCCATCAGAAGACTTTCTTGCTAATGTAACAGGGAAACTCAAACTCCTAGGAAACTGAAATAAATATAAAAATGCCTCCTGCTTATATAGTATTTTCTTGATATAAGTTAGAAAACATCAAACTTTGCATGTTGTAAAAAATTAAAATGTTGCTGGGTGTTGGTGGAGCATGGTCGGGTGGTGGTGGTTCACACCTTTAATCCTAGTAGTCGGGAGGCAGAGGCAGGTGGATCTCTGTGAGTTCACAGCCAGCCTGGTCTACAGATCTAGCTCCAGGACAGGCTCCAAAACTACAGAGAAACCCTGTCTAGAAAAACCAAAATTAAAATGTTCCCAAAATTCTAGTTCTGGACCACCTGAAAATTATTTTTATATATCTTTGGTTTTTCATCCATTAAATTTAACTGTCATGCAGAGTTTGATAGAATATGTGTAGCTAAATATGCTTCATATTATTGACTCAGTAATACACGTGTTAAAATAATGACTGAAATTATACTGCTTTTAGTATTAATCTCAATATCTTGGGTTTCTGTTTACGTGTGCCTAGCTAGCTAGCTATAACCTCAGGTCATCAGTAAGACTTTTTTTTTTTTTAAAGATTTATTTATTATGTATACAACATTCCTTCCATGTATGCTTGCATGCCGGAAGAGGGCACCAGATCTCATTACAGATGGCTGTGAGCCACCATGTGGTTGCTGGGAATTGAGCTCAGGACCTCTGGAAGAGCAGTCAGTGCTCTTAACCTCTGAACCATCTCTTCAGCCCTCAGTGAGACTTTTTTACATAACAACATCACAACATGGTGACTTGACCATATACTGTAGAGGAAGTGATGTCCAGGTGGGCAGGTTCTAGGATGTCCGTTGCTCCCTCTGTGACTATATTTTGCCCAGAATTCAGTTCCTATTTATTTATTTAGTTTTTGTTGTTTTGGGACAGGGTCTCGTGTAGCTCAAACTCCTTATGGAGCCAAGGCTGGGTTGAGTTCCAGATCCTCCTATCTCCATCTTCTAAGTGCTAGAATTATGGGTATGCACTGCTGTGCTTGCCACAGTTCCCATGGATAAAAAAATAAATAAAATTTCCATCCCCAACGCTCAAGTCTGAGTTTAAAGGTTTCCTTATTTATTTATTTATTTATTTTTAGTGTTACTGTTTTACTTGTATGTGTACACATCATAGCACACATATGGAGGTCAGGGAAAGTCTTTGGGATTTGGTTCTCTACCTCCACTGTGAGTTCTGGGGATCAAATTAGAGTGTTGGGCTTGCTCGCTTAGCAAGTGCTTTTATCTACTGAGTCATTTTCCAAACCCATTTGTTTGTTTGTTTGTGGTTTTTGGAGACAGGGTTTCTCTATTTTCCCCAGCCCATTTATTTGTCTGTTTACTTACTTATTTGACAGGTTTACTTTATAGCCCTGGCTATCCTGGTACTCACTTTATAGATCAAGTTAAGTAAGATCTGCCTGCCTGTCGACTCCCAAGTTGAAATAATGGTAAAGATTATCAAAGATATAGACCCATGAATGGTGACTTTCAGTGTTTAAGCTTTCCAAATCGTAGAGATAATAAATAAGTTATTTCTTTGTGCTATATTGGAGATTGAACCCAGTGGTTCATGCTTGCTAAGTAATACCTCTGAGCTCATCTCCAGCCTCCTTTTTTGTTTTATGTTTGTTTTTAATTTTTTTCTTTTATATGTATGGGTCTTTTGCCTGCATTTAGCTGTGCACCACTTGTGCACAGTACTCAGGGAGGTTAGAAGAGGGCATTTATCCTCTGTAACTGGGGTTACAGATGATTATGAGCTGCCATGTGGGTGCTGGGCTTAAACCTGGGTGTCCTTAACTGCTGAGCCATCCTTCCAGCCCTTTGATTTTTTGCTTGTTTTTTTTTTGAGACAGGATCTCATTGTGTATACATGGCTGGCCTAGCCTATTACTAAGAGATCCACCTCTACAGTACATGTTTGTAGTCCAGGCTCAGGCGCACAGATAGATAGATTCCCTGAGCTCATTGGCCATCCAGTCTAACCAATTAGTAAGCTCCAGGTCCTGGGAAAATAAGTTAAGACAGTGATAGAGGACACTTGTTGAACACTTTTTGGACTCCATGAATAAGGGTGCACATAAAAAAAAAACTCTAATTTTTAAAAAGCCTACTATAAAATAGTTAAATCCAATCATGAAGTAGTCATGCTAATTCCCCTCTTCACATGTTTTGAAGCAGGAAAGTGGTCTGATAGCCCGTTGTTTTTCCATAGGTAGATATCATCTGCGGTGATCACTTATTGGAACGGTACCAAACTCTACGGGAAATCCGGCGTGCAATAGGTGATACGGCAATGCAGGTTGGTTTTCAACTTTATCAGACTTATGCTAAACAGATTTACAATGTAATGAATTATGAAAATTCTGTGGTGGTAGAGCTGAAGAAATGGCTCAGGGATTAAGAGTACTGCCTCCTCTTGCAGAGGACCTAGGTTTGCTGTTGAGTTTGAGGACCTTGGACTACATAGTCTATAGTCAAACAAAAGCAAAGATTCATAAACAAAAATCTTTGAATTTTAATTAAGTGTGACAGGAAACTACTGGAAACTTCTTGTAGATACTTCGTTTGTATTTTAATAATAAAGCATGCCTGAAGATCAGAGAGTAAAACAGCCCCACTGATCAGCCTTACAGACCAGGCAATGGTGACACTCACCTTTATTCTATTCCCAGTAGCTACACTAGTTTGCCATAGAAACCAGGCAGTAGTGGTGCACACCTTTATACTCAGCCCTAGAGAGGAATATAAGACGGAAGGAGACAGCTCTCACACACATTTTGAGGATTCAGGAGGCAAGATCACCATTTCGGACTGAGGTAGAGGTAAGAACCCGTGGCTGACTGTTTAGCTTTTCTGACCTTCAAGTTAAACCCCAGTATCAGTCTCTTGGTTATTATTAATTGTGCTACAACTGCTGAACAAAACGAAAGTGGCAGTTTGATTTATTACTCAAGAGTGCTAGTGGAGACAGCTGAAATTGCTTTATAACAGCCACGTTTGCTGGGTGTGGTGGCACTCATACTGTCACTTGGTAGGTGGAAGCAGGAAGACCACCTTTGACTACATAGCCAATTTGAGACCTACTGAGCTATTTGAGACACTCAAGGCTTTAATACAGTCTCGACATTACCTGGTAATTCCCTTAACATGCATTAATACATTTATGAGAGTGGAGACCACTGATCTAATTACCTTTCACTAAGCACCACATCTTCAACACTCTACACTGGGAATTAAGCATTTGAACCTATGAAGGACAAACCATAAATTGGCATAGATTTAAAAGTTAACAGTGATAGAGATATGAATAGAAAATATAAATTTAAATGTTTACATATACATATTTATAGAAAATATAAATATAGCATCTAGATTACATTTAAATTACAAGCAATTATTTTGAAAAATATGTTCGTATATATGCACTGAAGTAATTTGAGGTCTTGAAACAGCTTGTAAGCTACACTGAGTTTTATATCTGCATATCAATATATTGTTCTGAAAACTGATATTTTTAACTTCTGAACTATGACAAAAACACAAAAGTATGATTTGTATGTATATAAAACTGGTAATGGAATATTTGTATTTGTGTTATATGAACATTCACTTTGATCATGCTAATTTGAGTAAGTACGATGGTTCATGAACCAAACATGGTATATCATGTTTTATTTGACCTATGCTCCCCCCCCCCACACACTTACTTACTTATTTATCCATTTATTTGTTTGTTTGTTTGTTTGTTTATTTATTTATTGTGAGGCTGAGTTTCTCTATGGAACAGCTCTGACTGTCCCAAGAGACCAATTGCTGGTCTCTTCTATATTTTAAATTTTTAAATTCATGCAGATAAGCATCTGCTTTTTGGTTTTATCGTTGATGTTTGCCATTCCTTACTATCTCACATGCCTGATATGCATTCATTTACATTACTTTCCTGGCTTTTGTGAGCATTTGAATTGTATATCCTTTTCTAGAATCCTCTTGTCTTTGCTGGAGTTGCCAGGAACAGAAACCAGGTTGCAGTGGGTTGAGCAGTGGATGAGAAATGAAGAAACAGAGCTATGGTGTCTTAGTTACTTTCTTTTATAACATCATCATCATCATTATCATCATCATCATTATTATTTTGTTGTTTTTGAGATAAGATTTCTCTATATGGGGCTGGAGAGATGGCTCAGTGGTTAAGAGCATTGCCTGCTCTTCCAAAGGTCGTGAGTTCAATTCCCAGCAACCACATGGTGGCTCACAACCATCTGTAATGGGGTCTGGTGCCCTCTTCTGGCCTGCAGGCATACACACAGAACATTGTATACCTAATAAATAAATATTTAAAAGAAAAAAAAAAGATTTCTTTATATGGCCCTAGTTGTTTTGGAACTCATTGTGTAAACCAGACTGGCCTCAAAATCACAGAGATCTGCCAGAGTATGCTTTTTGTGTGCCTTAGTTACTTTCTATGACATGATAAAACACCATGACCAAATGCAATTTAGAAAAGGAAGTGTTTAAGCTGGATGGTGGTGGTACATTCTTAATCCCAACACTCGAGAGGCAAAGGCAGTCAGATCTCTGAGTTGAGGCCAGCCTGGTCTTCAAGAGCTAGTTCCAAGACAAGCTCCAAAGCTACAGAGAAATCCTGTCTTGAAAAACCAGAAAAAGAAGAAAGAAAAGGAAGTGTTTAATTGGGCTTATAGTTCCAGAGCATTCGGGTCTATGATGGTGGAGCATAGATTACAGCAGCAGGAGTAGCTAAGTGGTCACATATTAAACAGCAGGTAGGAGGCAAAGAGCACACTGGGAATAGCATGAGGGTTTTGAAACCTCAAAGCCTTCCTGACTGACACACCTCTACCAACTGGGGACCAGATAATTCAAACGAGTGTTTGGGGGCCGTTCCCATTCAAACAACCACATACAGAAATCTTAGCAAAAGAGGAGATTATGGGAGCAAGATTGGACTGCGAAGCTGGTGTGCCAGTAACCTTTTCTGTGTTGCTCACATTTCTTTGGCACATTTCCATGAGATCTTTTTTGCTAATTTTCTAGTAATTAAAAAATAATAGTGCCCCAATACTCTGGAGACAGAGGCAGGTGGATTTCTGTGGTTTCGATGCCAGCCTGGTCTACAGAGCAAGTTCAAAGACAGCCAGGGCTACACAGAGAAACCATGTATCAGAAGACAAACAAAAAGTAGTAGTGCTTTCTGAGGTTGGATTACTTACTTCTTAGTGCATTCCTAGTAAGAGGACAATAGTAAGGATGGTTTTAATCTTTTTGTTTTGTTTTTTCTTTTTTTAATTAATTGATTATTTATTTATTTATTGGTTTTTTGAGATAGGGTTTCTCTGTAGCTTTGGAGTCTGTCCTGAAATTAGCTCTTGTAGACCTGACTGGCCTCAATTCACAAAGATCCGCCTGCTTCTGCCTCCTAAGTGCTGGGATTAAAGGCGTGCGCCACCACTGCCCAGCTCTTTTTTATTTTATTTTTTTTAATCCTTTGAAAGTAGTAAGACCTTGTACCAAGATGGGACACAGAACCAGGCAGAATGGGTCACACTGAAACTATAGCACTTTGAAAGGTCAATCATATCAGGCTAATCTGGGCTACATAGTCAGACCCTTAAACCTTGTCTCAAAGCAAAATTGGACCTGTTGGTGCACACACCTTAACCCCAGCCCTCAGAAGGCAGAGACAGGAACTCTGAATTCCAGGTCAGTCAGGACTATATAGTGAGACACTGTCTCAACAACAACAAAAAAACAAACAAAAAAAACAAACAAAAAACCAAACCAAAACAAAACAAAAAAACGTGTGCTGGAGAGATGGCTCAGTGGTTAAGAGCATTGCCTGCTCTTCCAAAGGTCCTGAGTTCAATTCCCAGCAACCACATGGTGGCTCACAACCATCTGTGAAGAGGTCTGGTGCCCTCTTCTAGCCTGCAGGCATACACGCAGACAGAATATTGTATACATTATATATATTTAAAAAAACAAAGGATTATGAGATTAGTGGCAATAAAGTAATCCTTTAAAAAAGATAATACAGTTTTTTTTTTAAAAAAAAACACAGATGGCCACTGAATATGGTAGTAAGTACATGCCTGTAGTCTCAGCAGGTGGAGGTGGAGACAGGAAGATAAAAAGTTAGTTCCAGGCCAGCCTAAGCTACCCTTTTAGGTTTAGGGGATTTTTGTTTTGTTTGTTTGTTTTTAACTTGTGTGTATTTGAAAGAGATTGTATGTGTATTCGTGTGTAAGAAAGAACATACCTGTGTGTGTTTATGTGCACTGCATGAGGCAGCAGCATCAGATCCCCTAGAGCTGGAGTTGCTAGGTTGTCGTTAGTCATCTCTCCAGCTCTAAGAGCCTCTCTTTAGAGCAACACCTCAGCTCCCAAAAAGTACGTGAATGAACAGGCAGAAACATTAAAACAACAGTTAATTTATTTATTTATTACATATACAGTGCTCTTCCTGCATGTATGCTGGCAGGCCAAAAAAAGGGCACCAGATCTCATTTTAGAAGTTTGTGAGCCTCCTTGTGGTTGCTGGGAATTAAGCTCAGGATCTCTGTAAAAGTAGCCAGTCTAGTGCTCTTAACCACTTAGCATCTCTCCAGACCCTAAAACAACAATTAAAAAAAACCGGGGGCTGGAGAGATGGCTCAATGGTTAAGAGCATTGCCTGCTCTTCCAAAGGTCCTGAGTTCAATTCCTGGCAACCACATGGTGGCTCACAACCATCTGTAATGAGGTCTGGTGCCTTCTTCTGGCCTGCAAACATACACACAGACAGAATATTGTATATATAATAACAAAAAAACCCAACAAAACCTCAGAATACCCATACAAAGGCTTTGGAACACAGCATCTAAAATATTTAGTGTAAAGTTAGTTGACTAACAGCTCTAATGACAGCCTGCAAGGAGGTAGCAAAATATATAAAATATTTTCATCAAATAGGTGAGAGTTAGAATGTTTATTAGAATAGTAAGCTGCATTTGTGGAGTAAACATTTTATTTCTATCTTGTTTTTTGAGACAGAGTCTCACTATGTAGCTCTGGCTGTCCTGGAAACTATGTAGACCAGGCTGGCCTGACCATCCCAGAGATCCACCTGCCTGCTTCACCCAGCCTCCAAAGTGCACCGCCACTCTCATCTCACATTTTCTGAACAAATCTGTTATGATTTTTTTCAGATTGAGTCTTTCTCAGATAGATCAAGTGTTCAGTCTGTGAATAGTCTTTGGACAAAAAAAGTTCTCGGTTGTTTTTGGTCATAAATGCCTGTTCCTGGTTAGCTGTGGTTACATGAGAGGTACACATTGGCTTCTGAGCGTCATCATATTGAGCTGTTTGGGGTGGGTCACCTGAGCTGCTCAGGAGGCTGGGGCAAAAGAATTGTTTTCAGCCCAGAAATTTTTGACCAAGCTGGGCCCATCTTTCAAAAGGACCTAGAGTCTGGAGAGATAATTCAGAGTTAGGAGCATGTATTGCTCCTTAGAGGTTGTTTCATAACACCCTTGTCAAGCAGCTCACAATTCTAAGTCTTAAGAAAAAAGGAATGGGAGGCATTCCTAGGGCCTGGAATCCTAGCAGTTATTCAGAGAGTAAGGCCAGCCAGAGCCGTATAACAAGACTCTGACTCAGAAAAACGGAAAAGAGGGGCTGGAGAGATGACTCAGTGGTTAAGAGCGTTGACTGCTCTTCCAAGGTCCTGAGTTCAATTCCCAGCAACCACGTGGTGGCTCACAACCCTCTATAATGACATTTGGCGCCTTCATAAATCTTTTACCAGACAGATAGACAGACAGACAGAAAGAAAGAAACATCGACAGGGAGTTTTTGGTCATGCCAGTAAAAAAGCAGCTATATTTATCTTGTACTCTCTCTCTTTTTTTTTAATATATTTATTTATTTATTTATCATGTATACAATATTCTGTCTGTGTGTCTGTCTGCAGGCCAGAAGAGGGCATCAGATCTTATTTCAAATGGTTGTGAGCCACCATGTGGTTGCTGGGAACTGAACTCAGGACCTTTGGAAAGAGCAGGCAGTGCTCTTAACCGCTGAGCCATCTCTCCAGCCCTTGTACTCTCTTTTTTAACGTTAAAGAATTTCTCATTACTGTTAGATTATAAAAAATAGACCATGTTGGTTTGCTCATATATCATATATAACTAGTTCTGAAAGAACTGAATAGTCTTTTTTTTTTCCCTTTCCAGGATGGTCTGCTTGTTCTTCATTACGGTCTTGTGGTTTCTCCTTTGAAAATAACATGAAGAGGGTATATGAGGAAGAAAATGCAAAAGGATGCTTCTGCAGGTCTGCATTACACCAAAGATTCTCAGAAACATGTAGCCACCACTACTTTGTGCTGTTAAGAGCTAGCTTCTGATTTTCCACACCAGAACCCTAGCATTATGTGTACAACTTGAAATAATAGAATGTATTTACTACACTAGAGACTATATACAAAGCACTCAAAACTCAGGGGTAAAAACTGAAAACACTGAATTTTAAAATTCCTTGTGATTCCAAATACAAGGAAGTTGCTGGTTCCCATCTTTGAGGTAGGTTGGTCATTTGGCAGCTAGGATTCTGCCCTCCAGGCTACATGGGTTGGGCAGGTGTCCTTGCAGAACAGCTTTGCTTTGAATTCAAAGCCAATCTGCAGGGTGCACTCAGCACCAAAACTACTGTCCATTTACACAGTCCTGTCCTATTCTAAACATTAAAAACAACAGTGATCCTACTAAAGCAATGTTATCCAGCTCTGAGACAGTGGAGAGACTGTCTCCTGTTGGGTACGGCTCTTAACATCCCTAAATATGAGGTGCTTCTCTGTGATGTTTTATTTGCATAGATCAGTGCTGCTGGGACAGGTGTCACATGGGTTCCCTCAGTGTGGCTATTGATAATGGCACTTGTCATGGCACTGCTTCTGAAAGTAGCAAAAAATTTCAGGTGAATTACCAGAAGTTTACAGAATCCTTATTGTTTCATCAGTCACTTACCTTAACTGGTTCTATGTTTAATGTTTGTTTTCTCATCACTGGGATAAAGAATGAGAGTCTGAGAACCTTGCTTTCATGAAGTAAGGTCATGAAATTTATTTTAAACTTAATGTTTAAAATTAATTTAAGCATTATTTTGCCTAAAATTAGCATCCTGATGCTTTCTAGAAGAAATATTTTATAGACTCTTATTTCACAGCAAAATTTCCAAATCTGTTCAGAAACTTATAAGATTGAACTTACATTGGCAGATGTTTTGTAAAGAATTTATGAAATTGTGCGTGAATCTCTTCTGACATTTAATAAAATTTATTTTATCCAATGTTGATTTGTTGACATTTTTTTCTTTATTGTATGTATGTGTGTGCTGTAATATCGTGGGAGGAAAACAAAAGAATAATTTCTCTCCATCCACCGTGTGAGTCCTGCAGTTCAAATTCAGATAGTCAGGCCTGGTGGCAACACCTTTATCTACTGAGACAGCTCAGCAGCCCTTGGCTGGATTTTAAAAAACAAAACACTTCAAAAGACAGGTGTCTGAATTAAAGTGCCGTGACTAGGTATTAATCGGCGTCTTGCCGCTTGCCGGTGCTGTGCTGTGCTGTGCTGTGCTGTGCTGAGTTGCCGCAACAGTAGACGACTGTAGAATTTGATGCCACTTCAGCTGATGCAGCCAGCATCTAGTTAGGATTTCCAAGGCCATCCTCAGGTCAAAACATGCAAATTAAATCAGCAAAGGATGCAAATTAAAATCAGCAAGGGGAATGGCACATTTCCTGGAGTTGAGGACAGCCAGGTACAAGTTTCTGCTTGACTTATTCCGGTTGTCGTGTAGGGGCAGTGTTTAGTTCTCAGAAATTAGTGCGATGATGTTTTACCAACAAGTTCACTGTATTATTCTGTTTTAGTGGGAGTTAAGGAGGCACTGGAGTATTTGTGATTTTGTTAATTAGCTCCTTATACTGCAGAACCTGCCCACAAGCAAGTTACACTGTTAGCATAAACTTCATGCCATGGCCCCAAATCTCAGGTGTACACTGGTAATCAAAGCCTGATGAATTTACCCCTTATTGTGTAATACCACATACTAGAAATCCTGGTTTGTGGCCAGGGAGAGATGGCTCAGTGGGTAATGTCACCTTTGCCAAGCCTTAAGTTCAATATCTGGAACTCACATGGTAGGAGAGAACCAGTTCCTACAGATAGTTCTGACCTCCACATGTTTGCTATGGCATGCCTCCCATACAAATATATTATACATACACGATAAATAATGAAAATAAAATTTTGATCGGGTTGTGGGGGCTTAGGTCAGAAGTTACTCAGATGTCTAATATATATGTGTATGTATATATATATATATATATATATATATATATCAGGTTACAGAAGAGACCATATATATACATATGGTTCACTGATTTGGACAGGCTGCCTGGTCAGCAGACCCCAGAGATCCTCCCATCTCTACCTACTGAGCACTCAGTTACAAGCACATACCGCCATGTCTAGGTCTTTATGTGGGTGCTCGGGCTGAGATAGAACTCAGATCTTCATGCTTGTATGACAGGCACTTGCTAACTCATCTCCCTAACCCCTGAGAGCCTGATTTTGGAATAGGGATAGAAGCCAGCTAGGTGTTACATGCTTATTCCATCACTCGGGTAGTGGAGACAGGATCTCTCTTCTACATAGCAAGTTCTAGGACAGCCAGGGCTCCATGGACCCTATCTCAAAAACAAAATGGCATAAAATCCCTCAAGTTTGTGTGTGTTAAACATCTGTGTGTATGTATATGTACTTTTGTATGTAGGTGTGTTCCTGTACATGCATGGGAGCCAGAAGAGGGTTGCATCCTTCAGAGCTGAAGTTAAAGCATTTGCTAGAAGTTTGGGTTGTTAGAAGAGTGCTGGATCCAAGTCTGATGCTCAAGCTTGCACAGTGAGCATTTTTAACCATGGAGCCATCTCCAGCCCTCCACTGTTTGCTTTGAGACAGGGTTAGATATCAGCCTAGGATACATGATACCCTGTTTAAAAGAATAATAATAAGAGTCCCACTTTTTATCCCTTGAATGTTGTGATGTACAAATAAATGTAATTGTTGGCTTCTCTTCAAAACTAGACTGGGGAAATCTGAATTAATTTCCTACAAAGATTTAATAGTCTTTCCACAAATGAAATGCCATATTGATCTTCTGAAAGTCTGCCAAGCACTTACACATGGCAGGAGGCCTACTTCAGTCTCTTAGTACTTATTCAAGTACTCTTAATACTTATTCAAGTACTAAGACAACAGATTTGTGCCACAATGCCGAGTTAGTCAGTTCCTTCCTAATGAATAAGGGAATCTGTCTATTAATATCATGAGGTTGATTAAGAATCATCTACTTTTTCCTTCTTGCTTTACCTACATTTACCACTAAGAAGTGGGGTGGAATACAGCCTGGAGATTAATATAATATCTCAGATTCTGATTCTAACCTTAGATTCTTGTGCTTACATTTGATCTAGTGTCCCACGAACTTCAGGTACCAGGAGAGCTTTTTGAGTGAGCTAAAGCTTGATTAGCCCTGAAGGAGGTGGTTTGTTTGAGAGAGAGTCTCTCTGGCTCTGACTGGCCTGGAACTTGCTGTGTGGCCAGGCTGGCTTTGAACAGAGATCTACTTACCTCTGCCTCCTGGATGCTGGGATTATGTTGTTCGTTTCCTGGCTGCCCAGACTCCCGAAATAGTCACACAGAAACTGTATTAATTAAATTACTGCTTGGCCAATTACCTAAGCGTATTGCTAGCAAGCTCTAGAATTAACCCATCTCCATTATTTTATATTTTACCACAAGACTCATGGTCTACCGACAAGATTTCAATATGTCTGTCTCTGGCTGCGGCTCCATGGCTTCTCCCAACTCCACCTCCTTTCTCCCAGCATTCAGTTTAGTTTTCCCCTCCTAGCTCTGCTCTACCCTATCACAGATCCAAAACAGCTTCTTTATTAATCAGTGGTATTCACAGTATACAGAGGGGACTCTCACATCAGGATTAAGGGCATGAACCACCACCTCTGGCCAGGATTTCTTTATATCCTTTATGAGTCCTTTGGTCAGGAAGTCTTTATAGGCAGTCCATTTCTTCATTAATTTACATAGCAGATGAGTCTACATGAGGTAAATTTGTCTTAATAGGCACTGCTGGTGACTCAGCCTGTTACTTGGGCATCTGAAGCAGAAGAATCAAATGACCCTTGAGTTGGGGGCCAGCCTGGCAAAATAGACCTAAACCAGACATGGTGGCATAGTCCTATAATCCTAGCATGTGGCAGATAGGGCTAAGAAGAGTTTGAGTTTGAGGCTAACCTGGAGTAAATAGCAAGTTCCAGGCTAATTTTGGCTATAGGGTCCTGTCTTGGAAAGGGGGAGGCGGGGAGTCAGATGGCTATTTTAAAAATATGTTTATTTTTAGTGGCACACACCATTAATCCCAGCACTTGGGAGGCAGAGTCAGATCGATCTCTGAGTTTGAGGCCAGCCTGATCTACAGTGTGAGTTCCAGGATGGGCAGGACTACAGAGAAACCCTATCTTGGAAAAAAAAAAAGTTTGTTTTGTAATCGTGTATGTGAATATCAGTGTGAGGATTTATGTATATGATTGTGCATGCAGGTGCCCATAGAGGCCTGAAGGGGGCATTAGATTTCCCAGGAGCTCAACTGCACTTGTGTGTGTGTGTGTGTGTGTGTGTGTGTGTGTGTGTGCTAGGAGCTGAATCTGTGTCCTATGCAAGAGCAGCAAGTGCTCACAACAGCCTCTAGATGTAGGTTTTTAAACAAGCAAACAACAACAAAGCGCTCCTTTGGGGTTTGCCCCGTGCAGTTATCACCAACAGACTAGACCTATTCCTGATATATTCCAAATTCCTAGTCTTTATTCTGTGATCTGGGTTACACTCTGCTGGGCACTCTAAAGCAGAACCCATTAGAGAGCTGTAATGAACTGTCACAAACATTGCACAGAGGCCACCTGCTTCATCAGGGACGACAGTGGCCATCTGGTGGCTACCGTGATGAATCAGTGAGGAGGAGAGATGAGAAAGTCCTCCACGATCAATCTTCATTTCTGCTTGGTATCCAGAGCTATGAAGAATCACTGAGATACTACAGAAGCATAAATCTTCAAAAATCTGCAGCGTGACTTACTGTTTTAATATAATCCCATTCTCTTTGTATGTGTTTTGTGAGAAAGGATTTATAAATCTTAGCTGATTTTCCACCCCAGCCTAGGAAGCTTGGATGATCTGAGCATTAAATGCAGGAGCAATCAAATTGTCTTCTAGTAGATCGATAGGGGAGGAGAGAAGCCCTTTGATCTCTGTAGCCATAATTCTTTTTGTCTTCTAAGGGATGCAGCAGAGCATGGTAATGTAATAAAAACATCCCTTTGTTCAGCTGGGTTCAGCAGTGTTTCCCCTATTTAATGGCATATCCATGTGCTATATTTGGAAATTGAAAAATGCATGATGGCATTAATCTAATATGCATATCTAGTTGGAAAAGGTTGTAAAGGCAGTATAACGAGTTCTATAAAGAAAAAATTTTACATGTGTGCTCTGTTATTTTCAATTTCAATGACTGTATTTGCTTTCAGGTGTACAGGCTTTTTGGTTAGAAGAAAAAAGGTGTAATCTTGCAGTTAGGTGCTTTTCAGTACCTCAGAGATGTCTGAAGACATTATAATGAAAGTAACAGTAACAGTGTTGGGAGCTCAGAAGTAAGCAACATTGCCTGTTATGTTTTCTCCTATTACATCCAGGGTGACTTCTGGCTTTTTCTCCAGGCTTTAATTTAAAATCAATACTCTTATCAGGGTCTGCTTTCTGCTATCCTGGAGGGATTCCTTCTACCTGGGGTGGGCCTGGGGGAAAGTGGCTGTAGACAATGGTCTCAGCTGGAGCAAAAGGTGCATTAGGCTTCCATGATTTTTTTCTGATAATTTTATAAATTCCATATCAATAGGTTTTTAGAATTGAATTTAAATTTGCATAACACAAAAAGCAATCTTTTTAGGGCTGGGGAGTTGGCTTGCAGGTGCTAGCTTCTATCCCCCAGAAACTAAGTAAAAAGCTGGGTCAGGAGATGGCCTGCTTGTAATCAGCACATAGGAGGCAGAGACAGGAACCTGGAGCAAACGGGCTAGTTTGATCAACCACGGCAATAAGCTCTGGGTTCAATGAGCGTCTGTCTCAATATATAAGGTGAGAGCCATCGAAGAAGTCACCTGACATCAAACTCAGGCCTGCACATGCACACACACATACATATCAGCCTCCTCTATACATGAAAATACAATAAATCATTTTTAAAATGTATTTAAAACAGACCTGGAACTATGTAGATTATGTGGATCAGACTGGCCTCGAACTCACAGAGATCTGCCTGTTTTGCCTCCTGAGTGCTGAAATTAAAGGCATACACCACCACGCCTGGCTTAAAACATTTATTTAAATGACTCAGAAGCTAGGCATGGTGGTACATGCCTATAATTCCAATGCTCAGGAAATTGAGGCAGAAAGATCCTGAACTTGACGCTGCTTGTATTACATAGGGAGACCCTGTCTTTAGAAAACCAAACCAGAGATTTGGTGTGCTTATAGTGGTGTGTAGCTGCTTTCTCCCTAATTCCAAAATATTTCCCTCTGAAATTAAACCCTGTAGTAACTAACTAGTCATTCTCCATTGTTCCATCTCTCTCTGGAAGCTACCAATCTACTCTCTGTTCCTATTGACCTCCCTCCCTCCCTCCCTCCCTCCCTCCCTCCCTCCCTCCCTCCCTCCCTCCCTCCCTCCCTTCCTTCTTCCTTCCTCCTTCCTTCTTTTTCCCTCCCTCCCCCTCCCTCCTTCCATCCACCCTTCCTTTCTTCAGAGCCTTGTGCATTCTCAGCAAGTGTGCTTCCATTAAGCTATATCCTACCTCTCCAGCAATTTTTTTAAGGATACATTTAAAAAACTGTTTTGTTTTTGCCTTTAAAGCCAGGAGCAGCGGTTCTAGCCTTCTGCTTGAGCTCACAGGTAAAATCTAGAACTTTGTCCCTGTGACTATCTGTGACTAATTTTGGAGTCAGTTTTGGACTCTGGCTTCCAGATGATTGCTTAGCTCTTGTACTCACTTTGGCCAGGGTAGTACAATAGATTTTAAGCAGTCTGGATTTATTACCCCTTGAAGACGTGTCTTTTTTGTAATCCTTCTTTCCTCCAGGACCATTGATGGAAAGTTAACACCCCTTTTGCAAGGCTGCAAGAAATCTTGCTTGTCTTCCCCCTACTAGGGAAATAGCATCCACAGCTACCTAATATTTTAATAGGAAAAAAAATAATCCATGGTCTAATGGGACCAGCCAGCACCCTGGTTTGTTCTCATTATTGCTTTTTTTTAAAAAAAAAAATTAAAAATTTGAGACAAGGTTTGTCTGTGTAGCTCAGGTTGTCCTTAAACTTGAAATCTTCCTGCCTCAACCCACCAAATAATGGAATTATAAGTATATACCACCCATGCCTAGATTAGAGCCAAGTTTTTTGAATCCTTGGTCACCAGGGAGTGACACTGTTAGAAAGGATCAGGTGTGGCCTTGTTGGAGGAACTGCGTCACTGTGGGAGTAGATCCTAAGGTTTCAAAAGCTCATGTCAAGCCCAGAGTCTCTCTCTCTCTCTCTCTCTCTCTCTCTCTCTCTCTCTCTCTCTCTCTCTCTCTCTCTCTCGGCCTTTGGGTCAGAATGTAGCTCTCAGCTACTTCTCCAGCACCATTTCTATCTGTGTGCTGTCACGCTTCCCACCATGAGTTAACAATGGACTAAACCTCTGAAACTAGACAAGTCTTCACTTAAAGGCTTTCTTTCTTAAGAGTTGCCTCGATCATAGTGTCTCTTCACAGCAAAGAACATCGACTAAAACAGTAACCAAGGATGGTCTTGGATTCTTGATTCTCCTGCCTCTGCTTCTCAGCTGCTGGATTGCAGGCATGTGCCACTAACACTGGACCCAGAGAGCACTTAGGTTTCCACTGCTTCATTGCCCTGCAGGAAGGCAGAAACTCAGGAAGTCTGCACACGTAGCAGCTTGCCCATGGGACTTGGTACTGCCAAGTTTTCTGGGCAGAGGAAGCTTTCTGTGAAACCTGCTGTGAAAAAGACAATTTGAAAAGATTTCTGCTCTCATTGGCAGTACTGCCGCAGCCTGCTAAGCACCATGCTTGCTGGGAAGAGAGGCAAGCATTGTAGAGTGCGGCAGGAAGACCTAAGTTCTAGCTCAGCCACTTGCTGGGGGACATTCTACAGGGATCCAGGCTGCAATTGTGAGGCTTTGCCACCTGGCTTGTAAAATGAGTGTACAAACACCATACCTAAAGTGTATGTTTAATGAGATAATTCTATGTTTACTGTCTAGGATGGTATTTGACGTTTATGATACTAAGTAGGCATTAACAGGTAACTGTCTTAAGATGCAGAGAGGTTTGGAAGAATTGGCTCAATGGGTAAAGTGCTTATTATACAAATATGAGGATTCAAGTTTAGACCCAAGCAGCCATGTAAGAAAAGCCAGGTTTGGTGGCATGCTATCTGTAAAACCAGTGCAGGGAGGCAGAGACAGCAGGGTTGTGGCAGCTTGCTGGCCAACTAATGTAGATGAACAAGTGAGTTCCAGGTTTAGTGGGAGATCCTTTTTTCTTTTTTTAAAAAAAATATTTATTTATTTTTATTATGTATACAATATTCTGTCTGTGTATATGCCTGCAGGCCAGAAGAGGGCACCAGGCCTTATTACAGATGGTTGTGAGCCACCATGTGGTTGCTGGGAATTGAACTCAGGACCTTTGGAAGAGCAGGTGATGCTCTTAACCACTGAGCCATCTCTCCAGCCCTAGGAGATCCTTTTTTCAAAAAATAAGGTGGGCCGGGCGGTGGTGGCGCATGCCTTTAATCCCAGTACTCGGGAGGCAGAGGCAGGCAGATCTCTATGAGTTCAAGGCCAGCCTGGTGTACAAGAGCTAGTTCCAGGACAGACTCCAAAGCTACAGAGAAACCCTGTCTCAAGAAAAAAAATAAGGTGGGAGGAATAGGAGAAGACTTCTGACACTGACCTCTGACCTCCATATGTGCATAGATGGGTATACATACATGCCACATAAATCTTTTTGTTCTTCGAGATAGGGTTTCACTGTGTAAGAGCTCTGGCTGTCCTGGAACTTGCTTTGTAGACCAGGTTGGTCTTGAACTCAGAGATCCACCTGCCTCTGTCTCCCACATTGGGATTAAAGGCTGCGCCACCACTGCCTGGCTACCACATGCATCTTACATCTAGGGAGTCTGGAGGTTACCTTGGGATCACTGATCACTTTACCAGCAGATTTCCCCACCATCACTCACACTCATTTTGTTACCCTGCTGTCAGCTGATGTCTCTTGCTCCCTTTTCTTCTCTCTGCTCATGTTTCTGAATGTCCTCCATGTTGCCTCTTGATTTAATCACTTATCAGATCCATAAGATTATCACTTTCTAAAAATTCATTTTTTTAAATGTGCATTGATCTTTGCCCGCATGTATGTTTGTGGGAGAGTGGAACTGGAATTGGACTTACAGACAGTTGTGAGCGACCATGTGGGTGCTGGGAATTGAATCCAGGTCCTCTGGAAGAACAGGCAGTGCTCTTAACCGCTGAGACATCTCTCTAGCGCACAGATCCTCTTTTTTGTTGTTTTTAAGACAGGATTTTATGTATTACAGGCTGGCTTTGGTCTTGATTTGTAACTGAGGAGCAGTATGAACTTTTGGATCCTCCTGCCTTCACCTCCCAAGTGCTGGGATTACAGGCATGCACCATCATCTCTAGGGCAGATGATTTCGCACAAGGCCTCATGCATACAAGCAAGCACTTTACTACCTAAGCCACATCTCCATTTTGTACAAGATGATTTTTGGTGTGTTTATGCGCATGTATATCCACATGAGTTTATGTGTGTTGGGGCCAAAGGACAACATTGGATGGTGCTCATCAGTATACACCTTTTTGTTTGTGGCAGCATCTCTCACTGGCTTGGAGCTCACCAAGTAGTTAGGCTGGCTAGCCAAGGATCCACCAGATCCAGTTCCCCAAGTCCTGGGATCACAAGTGAACGTTACTTTGTCTAGGCAATTTTTTTTAATGTTGCAAAACCTAGTACCATTTATTAGTTTTTCAAACATTCAGGGTTTTTTATTTTTTCCAAAACAGGGTTTTTCTATGTATCGCTGGATGTCCTAGAACTCACTCTATAGACAGGCTGGCCATGAACTCACAGATATCCACCTGCCTCTGCCTCCTGAGTGCTGGAATTAAAGACATGCACCACCACCAGCAGCTTCTTTTAAATATAGGGATTCTGGGATCAAACTCTGGTCCTCATGCTTGAAAGGCAAATACTTTGTCCAATCAAGCTATCTCCCAACCCTCTTTTCTGTTTCTGAGACAGGATATATCAGTATGTAGCCCAGGCTGACCCACCTCAGCCTCCTGAGTGCTGGGATTACAGGCTTTGCCATTATGTAAAATGCAGGTACTGTCCTTTCACTCTGGCTTTAGGTGACTAGTGGCAACTCACTAAAAACAGGAGATAAAAAAGTAGGCAGGACCACGCAACCTGTGAGATGACACTTTCCTCGGGGAACCAATAGAAACCACAGAACACAAACCACGCTGGTAGGATTAATGACTTTTAATTTCTCATATTACTAATGTCTTACAGTAAGTGTGGGGGCCAAGAGAGGATGGTGGGTCAGGGAGAGGAAAGTGTCTTTTCAGTTCCTTGATCTACTGAAGCACGTGCTAGGATGAGAGTTCAGTATTAGCATCATGTCCTTATCAGCACAGCCTGCGATGACATGGTGGGGACAGGACAGACAGCTCTAGAGCTCTGGTGGAAGTGAGCAGAGACAGGGCAAATCCTGCATCAAATTTGGCACACGAGGCAGACAGGACACGTGGATGATGCGTTGGGTGCACCAGGAGCTGACTTTCCAGACTGCCTCTTTGGATCAGGGGGAGGAGTGTGCATACCCCTCCTGAACTCTGAGTTTCTGTCTTTCCTTAGGGGGATCAACACCCACCTACTGCAGCAATGCAAGACTGTTGGGGAAAGGCTCTTGAGAATTTTTTTCTTTTTTTTTTTAATATTTGCTGGTGGTGTTGATTGACCAGAAGTGTTTATTTTTTCACTTTTGGGCAGTAGCATTGTGTCTGGTTATAAAATATCCTATATGTAGCACTCTTAAAAAGCGAGGCCTCTTGACGACCTAGACTAACGGGAAGGGGATATAGATTTGAGGGCAAAGGCATGAAAAAGCTAATTCTATACCACTACACGGCAACCAACACAGAGGAGACCTTGGTCTTTCCCACTCAGAGACGTACTCACCTCCTGTATTTATGCTACTAAGTCTAAGGTTGGCTTAAGCACAGCATAGGACAACTATCACTGTGCTTCTAAAGTTAAAGTGAACAGTTACAACATTTAAGGTAGGTTCCCCCCCCCCAATTATGTGGATTTGGGCAAGCTGAAAGCCTAAAATCTAGAGATCCTTTTTATTTTTTAGGAAGACCCTTAAAATCCATCACTGCTGTTATCATCTTTTTCTCTTTTTTTAAGCTACAAATGTGAAAGGACATGAAATGGGCAAGGATAAGTCATTACACAAATCACAGAAATGGTCAACATGCATCTACTCTTACCCACAGAGCAAAGAGTGCCAAAGGGGGTAAGCTCTACATGAGTTTAGGGACGCTACACTAGCCTTTCCCCTCCTCTTGGGTGGAAGGAAAGGAAATAAGGAATGGAGGGGAGAAGAATGTGCCCATGAGAGAACCACCTGTCATGTGTGACTCAGCTGTATCAGCGGGGGATGGGGTGATGGGGTCTGGACCACTGGCTTATCCTTGGCAGTGATTTTGTTTTAGGCATCTACAGTAAGAATCTATAGCTGGGTACTGGCGGGGGATAGTGGATAAACATAGGTTTCCATTTCAGCTCACAGCGAATGATGACCAGAATTAGCACCTTCCTCTGCACCTGAGTCATCTGTCACTGTGAAGCCCGAGCTGTGGGTGAGAAAGCTGTGTTCTCAGGGAACTCCTCTGACTGCTCCAGGACTGCAGTTTGCCCATAGTGGGTGGCTTTTCTACCGGAGAAAGTAAGGATTCAGTACTAAATGTGACATTGAAGCCTTAAACACATTCTATAGTGGTGACTGGTGCTGCGGTTCAGAAGTAAGCTGTAGACAAGTCAAGTGCATTCCCTCTTAGGCGTTAACTTTTTTTTTAAGTAATGGAATTACATTTTTTGGCTTGAAATGGTGCTTTCTTCTATATTTGACTTCTCGGTTTTCTTCGTAGATATTACCGTTTCCTCCAGTGTTTCTTCAAAACTTTCCCCTATCTTAGATGTTTTCTTAGAGGCTTCCTTAGAAGCCCCTTCCTCTTCTTCCTCCTCTTCCTTTTTAAGTGACAGCCCAGTGGACAAGGCTTTGGGGGTTGCAGAACTAAGGATTCTAGGAGGGAGCAGATAACTTGGGTTGGGAAGTGGATTCAGCCCTGAAATGCTTAATCCACTGGTGCTAAATCGTGTCTCTTCGCCTTCCAGCAGTTTCCTGTAAGTTCAACAGAGAAAAGCTCTCAGGAATCAGGTTATTAATTTTGTTTAAAGAACTTAACTCTCCTTAACTTTCATTTTAGAGGTTCCAAAGAACACTGCAGCTTCTTCATGAGACTGTGGCCAGTAATGCTGCATTGAGCTCGAGATTAGCACTCATGTGGATTCTCTCTTGGTACCCCCTCCAATATCAGCATTCTTTTAAGTATTGTCAAAGGAAACCTACCACATTCACAAATTGTTTTCCTGCAGGGAAACATACAACCCTCCCTTGGCCACATTAGACACCCACTTTTGGCAATTAGAGTCTACAAAGCTCTAGAGAGAAGTAATTTCCCTAATTAACACCTTAACTGTAATGGGGTAAGGAAGTGAGAAGTCCACAGAGGAACAGAAAATTAACTGCCAAGTCCGGCCCACACTCAAGATTTGTGCTTTTTCTATGTATGAAGGTATGAAGGGAATGGGCCAAGCCGTGGCAGCAGCAGCCACTATCCCACAACTTCAGGCACCGGTCTCTACTCAGCCTAGACTAGACGGTACCAGATCAGAGTGGCTGTTGTCTTGTTTCTCATAACCCTAATAGAGTTTTGTTGTTGCTTCTTTATTTGTTCTTTTGCTTTTGGAGACAGGATCCCATATAGTCCTGGTTGGCCTTGGTATGTATGGTCTTTAACTCCTTACTGTCTTTTTTTTTTCTTTTTCTTTTGGTTTTTCACAACAGGGTTTCTCTATATTATTGGAACCTATCCTGGAAATCACTAAGTAGATCAGGCTGGCCTCGAACCACCTGCCTCTGCTTCCCAAATGCTGGGATTAAAAGTGTGTGTCACCACCACCTGGCTGTATTTTGATTTTTAAAGATTAATTTTAATAGTGTGTGTGTGTGTGTGTGTGTGTGTGTGTGTGTGTGCGCACACACACACATGCACAAGCAAGTACAGATGTCTGGGGAGGCCAGAGGCATCATATTCCCCTGGAGCAAGTTATAGGCAGTTATGAGCCACCTGATGTGGGTGCTGAGAGTCAAACACGGGTCCTCTGTAGAGCAGAATGTGCCTTAATCACTGAGCCATCTCTCCAACCCTAACTCCTCTTTTTGTTTTGTTTTGTTTTTGTAGACAGGGCTTCTCTGTGTAGCCCTGGCTGTCCTGGAACTCGCTCTGTAGTCCAGGCTGGCCTCAAATTCACAGAGATCCACCTGCCTCTGCCTCCCTAGTGCTGAGATTAAAGATGTGCACTACCATGCCAGATCCTAATCTCTATTTTTAAATTTAGAGTCAACAGACTTTCATTTTGACCTTTAGAAGCCTGCATTACCTTTTAAGTGCCCAGCAGAGGTATGTAGAATACTCTGGGACTAGCAAGGTGAAGCTAGGATATATTCAAGAAGAGGGACTGAAGGGTCAGCTCGCCTGGACTGGATAGTGATGGTCTCTCCATCCTCCCTCATTGGTCAGAAACAAATCACATGGAACCACTTATGTAGTAACATTGCCCCCAGATGAGCATGTGCTTTGCTAGGGTAAACACGGTCTTTTGTGTACCTGTAAGCCGCTATCTCAATGTCAAGGGCCATTTTGACATTGAGCAAATCCTGGTATTCCCGAAGGTGGCGTGCCATCTCACTCTTGGTGTTCCTTAGGTCATTCTCCAGCTGCCCAATGCTATCCTGAAAAGTACATATCCAAAATATTTAGACCAAAGTAGCAAAAATTCATTGACATTTCTACAAGGCAGGATCTCAACCCTGACTACATATTAAAATCATGTAAGGAACTGATAGAATACTTACACAGCAATCTGTGTCCAGCCTAGATTCGGTTTTGTCTGCTCTGGGGTAGGGGCTCAGTATTTGTATTTTTTCCCTGTAAAGGTCCTTAGGAAATTTAGATGCATGTTGAGGGTTGGGAACTTTACCAAGGGACACATGAGTTCATGAATCCCTCCTTGACTGTGTACATGTGTATGTGTGTTTGCATGTCAGTGAATGTGAGTATATGTACCCACAGAGGTAAGAGATATTCTGGAGCTATAGTTACAAGCAGTTGTGAGCCACCTGATGTAGGTGCTAGGAACTGACCCCAGGTTCTCCAAAGGAGCAGCACACACTCTAACCATTAGTCCTACATATGATAAAAATTTAATGTTGGGTAGATGGTTGCACATTTCTCAAAGCACCAGCTTTTTAAAAAATGTCAATTTTTAATTTTTGTACATTTATTTATTAATTGATTTGTTTAGGTTTAGGTCAGTACACTCCACAGTCAGTCTGAGACAACAAACAAGAGTTTCACGGAAACTGCACATTCCCAGCAGAGCGTGGCGGGGCATGCCTATAGAGTAGGCTTTAAATTCAATCCCAGCTTAGGCTACACAGAGAAACCCTGTCTCATAAAATGGAATAAAAAACATATTCCAGGCCCTACCTAAGAAATACTGAATCCGTTTCTTCAAGAGTGGTTGGAGAATCGCTGAAAAAGCTGCTCTTGGTCTTGGTGTGCGGGTGTGTATGTGCCACCAGGGATGTGTGGAACGAGAGGACAACTTGTAGGAGTTGGTTCTGTCTTCCTGCGAGGTAGGTCCTAGGTAGGAATGTGGAGTCTGGGTACCAACTCAGGCTGTCAGGCTTGGTGCTAAGTGCCTTTACCTGCTGAGCTGTCTTTCAAACAATCCTCAAAATGATAATTTATATAAAACCATTTTACAGTGGCAAATACCACTTATTATTTGGACATGAAACTAACATAGTCTTTCTCAGCAATCAAGGGTTGTGAAATGATGTTATTTTTCCGTGATTTCATGTCTGTTATCTTTCAGTATATTTGGGGTGTTTATTTCTACCCTAAGTGTTCCAGAGAGCAGTGTCTGTCTTGATGTTGCAGTTTATTGCTTGTCTCTGTCCCAAGAAGTGCTCTAATGGGCGCTAGACATTCTTGACAATGCCTGACTCTAGTGGTCTCCCATCTCTATCCTTCTACAGGCTTGAAACCCAAAAAAGGAATTGTTTCTCTTGACAATCATGCTAAGAATGTTGGTCTGAGGGTATCAGGGGGCCAACTTCTTAATATGTGGTTTAGAGGTAGATGTTTGTCTCATCAGCAGGTTAATTCAGTTGTTTATTAAAAACTTTTTATTTCACGACTGTTTTCAGAACGAGAGGCTGCTAGGGAGCTGAGTTCTAGATAGGTGAGGGTTTCTTGCTCTTGTTTTACATCTCACATGGCTATGGATCAGAGTCGACAAAAAGTGTAAGCCAGACCCTTCCAGGAGCTGACGGAACTGCTGACCGCCTGTGGGTCACCGAGCTCCGGTCTCTTTGTTTGTACACTCCTCCCAGCACTAGGCTGTCTTGCTGCCCTTCACAAGGCCTTCAAAGATGGCCTCCACTGGGAAAAGTGAGCAGAGTGCTGCAGTCTGCCCCCTCCCCCAACCATGCAGCTGCAGGAGAGGAGAGAGGAGGCACTCCCTGCTCCAGCTGGGACCTCTCCTGGAGCAGCAAAGCATCTGGGCCAGGGTTTGGAAGGAGGCAGGTGGGGAAGAAGACAAGCATGGTCAGCCTAGCATGTGCAGTGAAGAAGAACAACCGTGTGCCCATTTCTTCTTTGGGAGTGGAAGGGCAGACCTCAGCCAGGCAAGCCAGAGTGCAGGCCACACAGAACCATGGCTGTGCATAATCATCTAGCTAGGGAGAGAGGATTTTAATGTATGGTCACCAGCAGGACACATGTCCTTATTCTCACTCCTATCGTTGCTGTACCCTTGTCTTCTGTCACCCTCTGAAATCCTATCTTATGAGAAAGTGTGGCTTAGGTCAGTACACTCCACAGTCAGTCTGAGAACAAACAACAAACAATACAGAGTTTCACGGAAATTGCACATTCCCAGGAGGGCGTGGCAGGGCATGCCTATAGAGCAGGCTTTAAATTCAATCCCAGCTTAGGCTACACAGGGAAACCCTGTCTCATATATAAAATAAAAAACATATTCCAGGCCCTACCTAAAAATACTGAATCCATTTCTTCAAGAGTGGTTGGAGAATCTCTCTTAAAAAGCTGCTCCTTGGTCTTGGTGTGCCATGGGGTTTATTTAGGTCACCAATTTAAATTTCTTCCTATAAAGAAGCTATTGTGGTGGCCCACGTGACAGCGATAGGGTGAGACAGGGGCAGGTGGAACCACTTTAGAAAATGAATTCTAATTTCAGAAATGGATTAAGCTATAGATTTATATGTAGCCACTGCAGCTTCCGGTCTCCCGAGGGCCAGACCCTGCCAGCTATTTAATTAGGCTGGTCTCCAATCTTATATTGGAGAAGAGGGTAGCCTTGGCTTATCTCCCTGGAGAACATTAACCAGTAGTGATTTTGACTGCTCAGCAAGGTCTTTCAAGGAAAGCTTTGGCTTTCTAAGATGCTCCACAGTACAGGACTGAAAGCCCTTTGAGATGGCCTCTGCACAGCTTTAGTAACGTCTAAGGTTCTAATAGCAGTGCCCCAGCTATGTGGGGACCAGAAAGTGTCCTCTGTCAGAAACGAAAGGAATGCCTTGTTCTTCTCTGCAAAGCACGGCTGCCTTGGGCCTGTAAGGCAGCAGCCCCAGTTCTTCCTATTGTGTGCTTACCGTGTCACCTTGAATTATTCTTTGTCCTTTTGAAAGGACGTTAAGCTTTCTGTCTTCGGATAGGCTATCAACTCTCTGGGGCAGGGAAAAGGACTTTAATGGGCTGAAAGCTTGCATAGGAAAAATGTGCTCACTGTGAGACTCTGAACCAGAAGGGAAAGAGCACCTCCCGTTACTACTGCGGTGCAATGGAGGATGGGTAGAGGCAGGAAGACGATGGTCACCTCCACCTCCACCTCCACTAGCATGAAGGTTGCTGAAAAACAACCAGGGGTGGCAGGCAGTGTTTGCAGGCCGAACCGTGAGCCCCACCCCAGCATTAGGACCCAAGGGGGTAGGAAATAGCTTTGTGTTGTCTTGTCTCCTCCACCCCCTCAGCAGGTCACTGAGGCTCCCCAGGCTAATGCTGATGGGGACAGTGCTGCAGACTGCAGGTTCTCGTTCCTTTTGTTTCCTGGACCTGGCTGGACGACGCTACTATTTTCTAACACAGAACGCCTGTATTTTAGAGCTAATAAGCCAGACAAAATCATTACCACCTCTTAGAACAAGCAAAAGGGGGGCAGAGCAAAGCCCAATTAAGCTGACAGTTTGGGGGTAAGTTACCCCTTTTTGTAGAAATATTGGGCTAGTCCTCAAAAAGACTACCTAATTCAACATTTGAGGCTCCTGGAAGAGAAGACATCTTAATTAAGTATAATTGATTGATTCAGATCATCCAAAGCCTTGGACACATACTGAAAAGCTCAACTTACATATTTTGTAGCAAAACAAGAATATTAATTTGAATAATACTGTAACATCAAACTAACCAAACAGACATTTCAAATGGGCCTTTTCCCTTTATGCAAGGGGGTCATTCATAATGGCCAGTACATACCTTTTATCAATAATTCTTTAACTTCTGAATAAAACAGTACTTTTGAAATATTATGCCATTTCCTGGTTCTATTTTTAGTAATGTTTCCCCAACACATTAATTTTATCAAATGTAAAATTCAATTCCAGCTAAAATAACTTGAAGTTTCTGAATTATAGACATTCTATTCAAAAGAACTTTTATTGCTCCTTGTACTTAAGCTATGTAGTTTTGTATTTTCTACATTTTTCACCCATCCTGTCTTCTTACTCTGTGCCCTTTGTGGACACAGCCCAGAATGTCTAATGTAGAGAAATTGAGGACATGGTGGCTTTGTTGGGAAGAAACAGCCAATCAATACCTTCACAGAGCTTACAGAGCAGGGAGATATGGAAAAAATGTCGCCTCTAACAAAGAAAGCATCTCTGTAATTTGCCAATGCACTTAAGCTGAAAAAATTATTAAGGTAATGGGACCTTTCAAGTGGGACCGCACAGCTGTGGAGCAGATTAAATGGTTTTTGTTAAGTGCTAAGCCATCCATGGAGGCGAAAACTGATGCTGTCTACAAGACGAACTTTGACTTTATGAAGCCAAGACTGACTGTATTATAGAACTTAAAAAAAAAAAAATTGAAGTAGTTAATTGCCTCGAGGCCCAGAGATCCTAACTGGGACAGTTTGGAAACATCATCAAAGCAGGAGACATTTCCGAGGCGGGAGGAGATCAGCACCGCGGACAGCGCCCCACCAGTCTTCCCCGCGGAGCTGGCTCTGGGCTTTCTTAGAACTGTCAGAAGGTGGACAAGGGAACCGCGCGCGTGCACGTGCGTGACGCGGGTTTGGGAGGGGCAGTAAGGGTGGGGCAAGGCAGTTGTCACTGGCTTAATTATGCCAGTTAGCACTCCTTTGTAGAATAAAACTCAAGAAAATGAGCCAGTTCCCAACCGTAAAGCAGACCATGCTCTATAAACATCAATTCTAAGGCTCAGAAAAGTTCTTTCAAAGCTAAATATATAAACCAGACATTTAAGGACAGGAACACTCGGAGGTTGTGACCTTCCCCTTCTGGGATCATTCTGCTAGTGTGTTTATACGCTTGGTGACAGGAAGACACGGTTAGATGTTTCGGACTCCCCAAAACATTGACGATTCCTTTGTTAGGAGAATTCAGAGACTGGGGGTGGGGATTGTAGTTTGGTGTTACAGCATATACCTAGCATATGCATGAAGACATGGGTTCGGTTCCTAAAACTCCCCCATCACCCAAAGTAGAGTGCAAAGACATTAAAGGGTTGAAAGGGCTTCCAGGCACATACAGTGCACGTTGGAGGCTGCACGCATAGAACCATGATTTTTATTTTTTTAATTTGTTTGTTTGCCAACACCTCCAGCCAACACTCCTCTCTCCTCCCTTTCCCTCTCCCGGTTTCCTCAGGACCCCAGTGTACAGGGAGTGCGCGGAAAAGGCCAGGGCACTCTTCCCTAGCAGGCAGCCCTTACCTGGTAGCCGGCCACCTCAGCGCTGTGCCGCTCCTCCAGTTCCAAGATCTGCCTCTCCAGGGACTCATTGGCCCCGCGCAGGCCCTCGATCTCAATGGTACGAGCTTGGAGCTGGCGCCGGTACTCGTGGATCTCCTCTCGGCTGGCTCGTATGGCTTCGGTGCTCCGCGCCGCCTGCTCGTTCAGGTTGGCGAACTTGGACTTGTACCACTCCTCGGCTGACTGCAGGTTCTTAGCGGCCAGGGACTCGTACTGGGCGCGGATCTCCCGGAGCGCAGAACTCAGGTCCGGTTTCGCCACAGACACGTCCACTTCGGCGGCGGCCTGCGACGACGCCTGCAGCGTGGCCAGGAGCTCGGCCACCTCCTCGTCGTGCACCTGGCGCACGAAGGCCAGCTCGTCGAGCAGCGACTCCACCTTCTTCTCCAGGTCCAGGCGGGCCAGGGTGGCGCCGTCCACGTCGCGCTGCTGCGCCTTCAGGGCGCGCTCGGCGCCCTCGCGCCCGCGGCTCTCCTCCTCGCAGCGCGCCCGCAGCCGCTGCACCTCCTCGGCCAGCCCGTCGCGCTCCAGCAGGGCCTGCGCGCGCGCCGAGCTCGCCTCCTCCAGCTGCGCGCGCAGCTCGCGCAGCTCGCGCTGGAATAGCTCGCCGACGCGCGACGGCTCGGCGTGGCGCTGTCGCAGCGCCGCCAGCTCGGCCTCGAGCGCGCGGTTTTGCGTCTCCAGCTGGTGCACCTTCTCGATGAAGACGGCGAAGCGGTCGTTGAGGCCCTGCAGCTGCTCCTTCTCGTTCGTGCGGATGATCTTGTACTCGTTGGTGCGCGCAGCCGCTTGGCTCAGGTCCAGCCCGTCGGAGGCGGGCAGCCGGCGGTAGGCCAGGCCCAGGCCGAGAGACGAGGCCGAGGAGCAGGCGGCCGTGGAGGCCACATTGCTGCGGGACAGCGACTGCGAGCGGAAGCTGCCCGAGCCTCCCGGCCCGGAGAGGCGCGTGGACAGGCGCGAGCCGTCCCCGAACACCTTGCGGTAGGAGGAGGCGGAGCACAAGTAGTGCTCCGATCCGAAGCTCATGGTGCCGGGGTCGGGGCCGGGCGCACGACTGCGGCGAGACCTGGCGAGGACGCGAAGGTGCGGCAGAGGCTGGGCGCGGCAGGGCGGTGTGCGGGGCTTTTAAGGCGCGGGGTTGGGGCGACGCGCTGGGGGCGGAGCTTCAGTTCCCGACCTAGCGGAGAAAGGAAGGGGGGCCCGCGGGGGCGGGGGAGCACAGTGCCACCGCAGCTGCGCGCCACCGATCTGGGCCGTCTGCGTGCGAGCCCCTCCCTGTCCGCAGCGCCTGTACCCCAAGAATCTGCTTTGGAAAAGACCAGAGGGGAGCGGGTCTCCCCAAACGGCTTGGATTTTCCAGCCCCAGAGCACTCAGCGCTCTGATGGCTTCATAGCCTGTCCTTTCTTTTGCCTTTATCTCTCATGGAGGGTAGGTTTTCTGAAAGGTGTCCTCCACTCTCATCCGCACCACAGAGTTCTCAAGGGTGAGGCCCTCTTTTTTCTTTCCTTTTTTTTTTCTTTTTTCTTTTTGTCGTTCCCTCCCTCCCCAGGGGGAGCGGACATCCCTTTATCTCCCGTCTTCGGGGTCTTCCGGTGCTCAGCGGGGAAAGCTGATCCACTTCAGAGAGCATCCCTCAGCTCCGCAGTCCCAGGAGACTGGAGGATTCGCCGAGAGCTTGAGATGCTCGGGGTCATCCGTGAAGTACAGGAGCCCGCGTTCCCGAGGGTGCAGTGCGAAGGGTTACAGAGAGGGAAGAGGCCAGGCTGGAAAAGGACAAAGCGCTGAGAATTAGCAGTGTTCTTCTCGAGGCTTCTAATGATGGCGCATGCCAGGACCGCGGATTGGTAGAAAGGAGGGTACACGCTTTGGTTTAAACAAACAAAACAACAAACAAAAAAACCACATTAGATCTTAAAACATTTCAAAAATGGGTTTTTAGCCAGGAAGTTTCATCTAAAATGAAACTTATTGATGTTGACATTTTAATGCCTGCCCCCTCCCCTCCCCACTCTTGAAAATGGGAGTGAGGGTGACCACAAGTGGGTGAAAGTGAGGTGCCCTTTGTTTAAGTGAGCTTCTCTCCACAGTCCCCGTCACTTTCCAGACTCAATGTTTCTTAACTCACTATTTCATATCTCCGGCCCCGTATGCATTTGAGATTCCATTCTGAATTAGACAGGAGAGCCGTTTTCTGTGGAGATTAATCTTTGAACCAAAGTCTCAATTCCAGGAATGAACCGGAAGAGCGCTGCTGGTCGAACTGACCTCCCTCACTACACAGTAAGGGCAGAGTCGGAAAGATGAAGGGTAGATTGCCTCAGTTTGCCATCCAGCCTGTGCACTCAGGGGACTGTGAAGCATTTTGCTTTCTAGTTCAGGATTCCACACTTCTGTTTTGAGACAGCTTTCTCATTCTGCTCCCCCAGTAGCTCAGGTTGGTCTAGTGCTTGCTCTAGAGTCTAAGCTGGCCTTGAACTCCCGGCAGTCCTCCTGCCTCCTCCCAGATTTAGCAGTTATCAGTGTGGCCCACCACAGCTGGCTCCTACTGCCTTTTTTGATCTTGGAGTTCTAGAACAGATTTTGTTTCACTTTGTGGGAGGGCTGTATTGCTGAGACAGGATCCTGACGGTAAGAGGAAGACTTCTATGAGACTTGAGAGCATGCCCCTGGCTCTGTGCCACAGCCGTTCTGGTTCCTTATCATTCACCGAAGGCCTGAGGTAAAGGCAATTCTGGGCTCTTTTGGGCTCTGAAAGACTGGGAAGAGGATGCTGGACAAATGCTAACCCTGGTGAAGAGTTACTACCTGTTAGTCACTGTGCCCGCGCCTGTGTAGTTTTCCTTCCTAAGACGGCTGCCACTCCTGTCTTACGGTTAAACCACTGAGGCTCGGGAACAGCACGTGTGCCCAAGGTCACCAACAAACAAAGGCATAATTCTTTCCTTGGTACATAATGCTTCTTAGTGCAATGACACTCTTGTCTCTTTTTCAGACAGGATAGGACTGAGTGGGCTTCAGAAAAGTTTGGCTATTAACAAAAGATCAGGTTTATAATTAAAGAACGCTGGCCTCAGTCGGAGGTGATGGGTTTGAATTGTGACCCTCTTTCACTTACCCTGTAAGAGCAGCAGCATCTACCTCTACTTGGTGGTGAAAGGCTGACTGGATACATGTGGCTGGGCTATGTACTCTGCTTCTGAATAGGAGTTTCTTTCATCAGCATTTTCTAAAAATATGTGTGAGTGTGCATATGCACCACTTATGTTCCTGAAGAGGGTGTCAGAGTCCTTGGAACTGGAGTAACAGACAGATGTGAGCCACCATGTGGGTGCTGGCAATTGAACCTGGTCCTTTGAAAGCAGAAAGTGTTCTTAACCCCTGAGCCATCTCTCCAGCTTCATCACCATTTTTTCCCAGGGGGGATGCTGCTTCACATCCACAACAAATGGCATGAGCAGGATTTGAAGACTGTAGGAAACCATCACATTTTTCACAGGTTTCTAGAGTGCTTTGGGAGAGTATACAGCCAGACCTGACTGTGGTACCAGCCTGGCTTGCACGACTGTAGAAAGTAGAAACACAGTTAGAGCTTCCTTTGCACTCTAGTTCCAGTCTCACTTCATTCGTATCTCTTGAGACTTGGAATTCTGCTTTTCTTTTCCTTTCTGTCCTTCAATACAAGCAGCACCCCAAAGACACAGATGTGCCTAGAACAGAAGAAAATTGAAGCAAAAGACTTAAAACGCAGCCAACAGGTAGTACTCTCGAGGAATTCAGGGCGGGCTACATTTTGCACTTTATTAACAGCTTACTTAAATTTCCCTCTGCATCTTCTGCCTTCCTTCCTGGGCATCCCGCTCTATCCAGGGGTTTGGCTTTAACAGTGTTAACACAGGAACATCCTACGGGAGTTATCTTGGCTGCACGTCCTTCCAGCTGGCCAGATCTCCTGAGGGAGTACCCTGCTGTGCCAGGCTCATGTTTTCCTCTTCCTGTCAGCACTCAGGCCATGGAGTGACACTTCCTGTCAGCTGTGGGTCAGCCATCCTCCTTCTCCCTCGTGCCACATCCTTCGCAGTCTCTGTGGCTTTTGGCAGGCTGACTGTTCTCCTTGGCTTCAATTACAGATTCCTGCACTTCCCATGAGCTCTGGTTTTTACATAGTAGGTTTTCCAGAGTTAGGTAGACATTTGCTGAAGATGTTTTGCTAAGAGATCTACATTTGTGTCATGGTTTTTCTTAGCCATGTGGCCTTGAACATATTACTACTGTTTGCTAAACTTTATTTATCTATAAAACTGTCCATGTGAACCATCTCCAAACTTAGCTGATCTTTAGAACTACCTAAAAACTTAATATCAGATCCTCAGGCTTCACCCAAGACCATCTTCTCAGTGGGTCTCATTTATCTCTCCAGAGGTTGCTGTGTGGTTTGTTCAGATTATCTGTACTAAGTAGATATCTCAAGGTTTGCTGTGTGACTATTCAATAAACACTGAGATCAGAATTATCAGCTTCATTCATCCATCAAATAGTTGCTGAATGTGTACTATGTGCCAGGTACTGGAGCAAGTGCATAAGGGGCTGGGGTGGGGTTGGGGAGGTTGAAATCAATGGCCTCACCTGTGACAATGAGTTGTAACTTGACATTTCTGCTTTTCACCAGCCTTTGGGTATCTAGTGCCTCATGAACGTTGTTGGCCACTGTTTATCTAAAGTAAGCTGACCTAGGGTGCTGTAGCACATGCCTGAATTCTCAACTGTTATGGAGGCTAAGGCAGAGGAGTCACTTGGGTTTAGTAGTCAGGCAGGGCTAGCCTGAGTGACAGAATGAGATTCTTTGTCAAAATGTAAATAAGCAGAGCAAGTGGTGTATACCTTTGACCCCAACATATAGGAGACTAAGACTGCAGGGCTCTGAGTTCAGTGAGCCTGGGTTATATGGCAGGTTCAAGGCCAGCCTGGACTACGTATTGAAACCTTGCCTCAAACAACCATAAATAAATAAATAAATAAGCAATCTCAGTCTGGAGTCACCCTCTCCACTTTTTGATCTTGATTTAAGCTATCTTTGTCCCTCAATTTATGTGATTCTTTGTTCCTGGAATTTCTTCCCATGCTCTTACTATCAATGATTGCACTCAGAGAGATCTGCCTGCCTCTGCCTTCCAAGTGTTAAGATTCAGGGCATGTGCCACCATACCCAGCTGAAATACAATTTTTTAATGTTAAATTTTATTTACAAAATTTTTTATTCTTCTTGTGCAGAAAGTTAAAAAATGTTATAATCTTAGTGTAATTGTGAACCGTGGATGGTTGACTCACCGGTCAAGCTGTCTCTTAACACAGCAAGAGTAGATGAAACTTTATTTTTTAAAATTAATTTTATTTTAATAATATAATATTGTTGTTAGTCTTAAGGTTTCAGTTGCTATGAGGAAACATTACAACCACAGGAACTCCTATAAGTAAATTTGTGGTGGCTCACTTAGAGTTGAGAAGTTTAGTCCATTATCATCATGGCAGGATGGTGATGAGACCATGGTGGTATGCAGGCATTCATGGTGCTAGAGAGGTAACTAAGAGTTCTATATCTTGACTAATAGGCAACAGTAAGTAGTCTGTCTCATTGAGCATGGCTTGAGCATATATGAGACCTCAAAGCCCGCCTCCACAGTGTCAGACATCCTACAACAAGACCACACCTACTCCTACAAGGCCACTGCTCCCAATGGTGTTACTCCCTTTGGGGGCCATTTTCTTTCAAACCACCTCATTCCACTCCCGGTTCCCAAAGGCTTGTAGCCATATCACAGTGCAAAAATACATTCAGTCCAACCTCAAAAGTTCCCATAGTCTATTACAGTCTCAATAATGTTTGAAAGTCTCTTCCGAGATTCCTGAAGTCTCTTAACTGCAGTCCCCTGTAAAATCAAAATCTAAAGACAGATCACATACTTCTAACATATAATGGTACAGGATATGAATTGCCATTCCAAAATGCAGGGAATGGAGCATAATGAGGAAATATTGGACCAAAGCAAAACCAAAAACCAGCTGGGCAAACTCTGAACTCTGCATCTCTGTGTCTGGTGTCAAAATGCTCTTCAGCACTCCAGGTCTGTTCAGCTCTGTTGACTGCAACACTTCTTCTCCTGGGCTGGTTCCACTTTGCTAGCAGCTCTCCTCGACAGGGATCCCAGGACTCTGGCATCTCTAACATATTGGTGTCTTCAAGGCAATTCTGACTTCAGCTTCACGGTTTTACACAGTGACCTGTCTAGACCTCCATTCTGAGACACCCCTGACACATGCCTGAACTCAGTGACTTTTCTTAGTCATGGAGGCAAATTTCATAATCCCTTTCTCCTATTCTTGACTCGAAGCCAGAGCCATGTGGCTGAAGTTACCAAGTTCTGCTATTTGCTGGGGTTGAAACACGGCCCCCTCATTCAATTACATCTTCATCATCTTTCTGTTTTCCATGGTTTCCTTCACTACTTCACTACCTTAATTTCACTGTTCTGGAACTTGTTCTGTAGATCGGATTGTCCTCAAACTCAGAGATCCACCCTGCCTCTGCCTATGGAGCACTGGAATTAAAGGCATACACCACCACACCCGGCTTTAAATTTTTCTTTAATTCATTTTCATAAATTGGAAATTTAGCTGGGTGTGATCCTGCCCTGAGTACCACTCCCCTTATTCCATTTCTTAATCTGTCTGTCTTCTTGAACACAGAATTTAGCTCCATTCCACTTCCTGGTGCTCCTTTTCTCCTTAAATTTTGCATTTTGTAATTTACCCTGCTCAACTTACTCCTTTTCATTATAAATCTTCATTAGAGTTATTCCTACTAATCACACGATGAATCTATACTAAATTGTCTTGAAATTTCCTCTGCCAACAGAATTAATCCAAAACTTTTTATTTTAGCCTCAGGCATACTCTTCAAATAAGGGCAAAAGGCAGCCACATTCTTCATCAAAATATCACAAGAACATTCTCTAGGAAACACGCTAAAATGCTCTGAAACCTCTTGAGCCAGTCCTCCACAGTTCAGATCATTCTCAGCACTATTGTCTTCCATGTTCCTACTGGTGTGGCCCATTAAGCAATGTGTAATGCATTCCACTGCTTTCCTGACTCAAAGTATCAAAGTCCTTATTACTCCAGACAAAAACAGTGTCTGGCCTATTACGGCAATACTCCAGTCTCTGGTACCAATTTCTGTCTTAGTTAGGGTTTCAGTTGCTGTGAAGAAACACCATGAGCACGGCAACTCTTATAAAGGAAAATATTTCATTGTGGTCGCTCACTTACAGTTCAGAGGTTTGGTCCATTATTATCATAATGGGAATCAAAGCAGCATGCAGGCACACATGATGTTAGAGAAGGAGCTGAAAGTTCTTACATCCTGACTCACAAGCAACAGGAAGTAGTCAGTCTCGTTGGGCATAGCTTGAGCATATATGAGTTCTCAAAGCCTGCCTCTACAGTGACACACTTTCTTCAACAAGGCCACACCTCGTCTAGTGCCACTCCCTTTCAAACCATCACATTATTATTATGTATTGTTGTTGTTATTTGGGTTTTCAAGGTAGTGTTTCTCTGTGTAGCCTAGGCTTTTCTGGAACTCACCCTGTAGACTAGGCTGGCCTTAAACCTGCAGACATCCGCTTGCCTCTGTCTTCTGAGTGCTGGGATTAAAGGTGTACGCCACCACCTCCCAGCTAAAAATAATTTTTTTGAGACAGGGTCTCTTGTAGTCCAGGCGACTGCAAACATATTGTATAGTGTTCAGAATGACCCTGAGCTTCTGATCCTCCTGCTTTGCAAATGCTGGAGTATGGTGTGTGTACCATACATACCATACATAATGGTGGTGTGTACCACCACCCCCAGTTTAGGCGGTGCTGGGGAAATCAGGGCCTCACACATGCTAAGCAAACTTTCTACAAACTCATTACACTCCCAGCACCTTTGAACTTTAAGCTTAATGTACAAGTAATGGGTTTCATTATGGCATTTCCTCCACCCCACACTTATTCTCTGAGACAGTGTGTTGCTGTGTAGCCCAGGCTCTCCTTGAGCCTTCAGTATTCCTCCTACCTCAGCCTCTCAAGTGCTGCCTGACTAATTTTGGTATTTTCTTAAAAAATATTTATTCAGGGTGTGTATGTGTCTATGTGTGTGGGTGTGCTTGTGCCATGGAGCATCTGTGAAGGTAAGAGGACAACTTTCAGAAGTTGATGTCGTCTTCCCCTTTATTAAGACTTTAAGGGTCTTTCTCTTGTTTTGCTACTATACTGCTTATGTTGGGTTACTCATCCATAAGGTTCTGGGCAATTGTTCTGTCTCCATCTCCCTGCAAGAGTGCTGGGATTAAAGATATGTGCCATCACATTGAACGTGTGTGTGTGTGTGTGTGTGTGTGTGTGTGTGTGTGTGTTTGAGATAGAGTCTCATCATGCTATTTGGACCAGGCTGGCTTCAAACTCAGAGATCTTCCCTTTCCTGACTCTGAGTGCTGGAATTAAAGGTGTGCAACACCATGCCTAGTCACACTCAGCTTTTAACATAGGTTCCAGGGATTGAAATTGTGTTTTCAGACTTGTGGGACTAGCCCCTTTATCCACTGAGCCATATGCCTGGCCTTTCGTTCTGGCACTTCAATACACGAATGTCATACTTTGTTCTTATTCGTTCAGCTATTGGCATCCTTAAGATCAAGATTCCCCCATGAAGCCTTTCTTGGTATCTACCATGTAAAATGATCTGTCCCGCCTACGAACTCTCCTTTTCCCTTCCTCCTCCATCTGTACAGCCTTCACAGTGCTCACATGACTCATGCTTACTTATCATCTTCTGCTGTGATTATTATAATATAATCCAAGTGATCTAATATGATCTAAGGGTTCTGTGGTGGTTTGAAAGAAAATGTCCCCCAAGGGCCCATTGGGAGTGACACTATTAGGAGGTGTGGCCTTGTTGGATAAAGTGTGCCACCGTGGGGACAGGCTTAAGGTTTCATATGCTCAAGCTATGCCCAGTAGCACACAGTCTCCTGCTGTCTGCAGATCAAGATGTAAGACTCAGCTCCTTTTCCAGCACTGTGTTCGCCTGCATGCTGCCATGTCCCCCCATGATGATAATGAACTAAACTTCTGACTATAAACCAGCCTCATTCAATGCTTTTCTTTCTAAGAGCTGCTGTGGTCATGTGTCTCTTCACAGGGACAGAAGCCTAACTAAGACAGGCTTCTTAGTTAGAAAAAAAAAGACAACTGCTTGTGAAAGTCTTTGGCCTGACATCAAGAGTGAGATCCAGAAAGAAAACAAAATCAATAAATTTGGCTTCATCAAAATTAAAAGTCTTTTCTTTTCTATAAAAGACTCTGTTCGAGAAATGAAAAGACAAGCCATAGACTGGGAAAAGTACAAGTCTCAGGAAGGGATTTGTATCTAGAATATATAAAGAACTCTGTAAACATAGCAGTAAGAAAATATGTTCCAAATATATAGTAGAAAAAGTCCTGAACATCTATTTCTATCAAACGGAACATTGAGGTGGGGAAGGGACACATGGAGACGGCTCAGCATCACCAGCTGTGGGGAAGGGGCACATGGAGACGGCTCAGCATCACCAGCTGTGGGGAAGGGGCACATGGAGATGGCTCAGCATCACCAGCTCTTGGGGAAATGATGGAGGAGGGTTATCTGTCTATTGTGTTATTTTCATTGGTCAATAAAGAGACTGCCTTGGCCCTTTGATAGGACAGAAAATTAGGTAGGCGGAGTAAACAGAACAGAATGCTGGGAAGAGGGCAATGAGGCAGAAGCCATGGAGCCAGCCACCAGGTCAGACATGCTGAATCTTTCCCGGTAAGCCACACCTGTGGTGCTACCACGAGATTATTAGAAATGGGTTAATCAAGATGTGAGAGTTAGCCAGTAACTAACTCTCTAGAGATAATGGGCCAGGCAGTATTTAAATGAATACAACTTATGTGTTATTATTTCTGGGGCTAAGCTAGCCATGCGGGAGCTGGGCAGGATGAAAAGAAGGCCTGCCCGCAGCCCCTCACTACAGAGAAATGAACGTAAAACAAGAATGATGTAACATTCCATACCCACCACAATGGCTAAAATGCAGAATCTTCAGAACAGTTAGGAATCCAAAATGGTCCAGCTACTCCAGAGACGCCTTGGTGGTTAGGCTAGAAAATTATCCTATGTTCACATAAAAATGTGTCCATAAATGTTCATGACAGCTTTATTTATAATAGACTAACATAGAAAGCGTCCTGTGGTATGAGGCTTCCCCAGGTGACTAGGTGAACCTACAGCCCTACAGTAGAATATGTTTGGGAATGAAAAGAATGAGCTGCTGCTACACACAGTCCCAGGGACTTAGGCACATGCCCATGACTCCATCGTTCAGGAGACTGAGAAAGAGCTTGAGGTCAAGGCCAGCCTGGGCTACAAGGCAAGTTTCAGGTTTATATGGGCTGCATATTAAAAGACCCTGTAACATGAGGGGCCGGCTTGTTGGGGTTTCTGTCCCGCCCAGTACCCCACAGCGGGCAAACCCCAAAGAAAATTAATCACACAGAGATCTCTATAAATTATAAAGCTGATTGGCCCATTAGGTCAGGCTACTTATTAGCTCTTATAACTTATGTTACCCCATTATCCTTATCTATGTTAGCACATGGCTCAGTACCTTTTCCAGCGGGGCAGCTTTCATCTTTCCTCTCCGGTGGTCTGCGCAGGAGTGGCTGAGGGAGCTTCCTGTGTCCCAGAATACTCCCAGTCTCTTTGCCCCACCCCTACTTCCTGTCTGGTTGACCCACCTATACTTCCTGCCAGGCCAATCAACGTTTTATTAAAATACATGATTGACAGAATACAGATAATTCTCCCGCACCAAGACCCTATTTCAGAAACAATCGAAAACTTGAGTGAGCTACAGGGCACTTTGTTGGGTGAAAAAAAAATCTCAGAATACTATATTTTGATATTCTTCTCCCATTATAGTCTGAAGTGTTAATGACTGATAGGGGTTAGGAATCAACACGGATGTATGTACTGTTCAATAACATGAGGGAGTGTTTTTGTGTGTGCTGGGATAGTTCTGTTACTTAAATGATGCACATGATAAGAACGAGAGAGAGAGAGAGAGAGAGAACACGCTCTCCAAATAAGGTCTCTAGCTGAATTAGTATACTGTCATTCTCCTGCTTCTGATGGAGTGCTGTGGTTATGTAACTTTCCGTGGAGAGCCTGGTAAGCAGCGGGTGGGAACTTTCTGTACTATTTTTGTAACTTCGTGTGCGCCTTAAACTATTTCAAAGTAAGACGTGTATAAATATGTTGTGGGATATTTGTACACGGTGTGAAGATGTATTTACTGTGATTGGGGTACCAAAAGCTGAACAGCCAACAGCTAGGCAGGAGACATAGGTAGGATTTCTGGAGAGAGGAAAAGAAAGTAGGAGCGGAAGCTAGACATACAAGGGATGCCAGGAGATGCAAAAGAAGCAGACTAGGTGGCACATGACAGAAGTTAGATGAATAGAAATGGGTTAATTTAGGTTATAAGGACTAGTTAGAAACAAACCTAAGCTATAGGCTGAGCTTTCATAATAGTAAGTTTCTGAGTCATTATTTGGGAACTGGCTGGCGGGACAGAGAAAGACTAGTTTTGTAAATATAGGGAAATGTTCTTCTGAAGAACATAATAGAACATTTAAGGTTTCAGTCGTGAACCTCATATCACTTTCAAATATTTGGCAAAAATAGTACAGACACTTGCGCATGCATACACCCAGGAGTAAATCAGGGTGACGTGAAGTTAATGGGTGGTGAATGTAGTGCAGGGGTGCACATAGGTTTATTGTGTTAAAGCCAACTTACAACTCTTCTCAGGGCTTAACTTTTTTCAAATAAGTTCAGAAAATTGATTAGTAGATAGATAGGCAGGTGAATAAAGTAGAGAACAGGGAAATATCATGTAAGTCTGGGATTGAATGAACAGCCTTTGGTCTGTGGGATAATGTAAAGTGTTTTCTCCACTCCTGTCTACCCAGCAACAGGAGAGCCGCTCCTACTGCAATAGCAGGGAAAGGTCAAGCTCATGCTCTAAGAGATGCTGCGAGTTTGCTGTGCTGTGTAGTCATCTAGTGTGGCTTTTGAACCTTGGCATTGCTTTTCTCAGAGTAGTTTAAATAAAACATAAATACAGTCATGTAACATGTGTTATTTACTGTGCACTGCATACACACACTAAGTTATTGATTCTTTTGTTGGTCTTCAGTGGTTCTCTAGGTTTTTGGTTTTGTTTTGTTTTTCCTGGTTAAGAACCCTCTGTGTGAGTCCTTTGAATAACTCACTTGACGGACAGTTTATCAATATTGTTGCAGTTTGCTCACACATTTGTGTTCACACAGTTGTGTTGTTTGCTGTGTAACCTTTCAATATACATAATTGTTACATGCTTTTTCATAGGGTGTATGTGATTTATTTATTTATTAGATCGATCTATCTATCTATCTATCTATCTATCTATCTATCTATCTATCTATCTATCAGTTTTTTGAGACAGGGTTTCTCTGTGAAACAGTTCTGGCTGACTTGGAACTGACTCTGTAGACTAGGTTGACCTTGAATTCATAGAAGTCTGCCTGCCTCTGCCTCCACCTCCTGAGTGTTGTGATTAAAGGTGTGTACCGCCACTGCCCAACATGAGATTTCTTATTAATCTTTATTTTTTAAGATTAAAAATACTTACGTGTATGAATATTTTGCCTGCATGCTTTCCTAGTGCCCATGGTAACCAGAAGAAGACATCAGATCCCCTGAAACTGGAGTTATGGATGGTTGTGAGCTGCCATGTTGGTGTTGAGAATTGAACCTGGATCTTCAGGAAGAGCAGTCACTGTTCTTAACCAGTGAACCATCTCTCCAAGTCCCTAGCCATTATTATTTAAAAGTAAAATTGAGGCAAAACTTCGGTGTTTATACTTTAGCAGTGCCCTAATTATGGTTTCTATTGCTGTGATAAAACACCATGACCAAAAGCAACTTGGGAGGAAAGGGTTTCCTCTGCTTGCCTCTCCATGAACATCCATCCACCAAGGGAAGTCAACGCCAGAACCTGTAGGCAGGATCTGATGCAGAGGTCATGGAAGAGGGAGGGGTGCTGTGTAGTGGCTTGGTCCCCATGGTTTGTTCAGCCTGCTTTCTTAAAAGGACCCCCTCCTTAGGGATGGAACCATTCACAGTGATCTGGGCTCTCCCACATCAATCATCAATCAAGAAAATGCTCTTCAGGCATGGCTACAGACCAGTTTGGTGGATGTTTTCTCAATTGAGGATCCCTTATCCAAAATAACTGTAGCTTCTGTCAAGGTGACATAAAACTAGCCAGCACAGGTGGTTTCTTGGTGCTTAAGCCCATCGATAGTCACATGCTTGTGCTCCCTTTTCTCTCATTCCCTCTCTTTCTTTCCTCCTTTACAGAATGTTCTCTTTACTTATCTACTTAGAAGCTGGAGGCTAGGCTGTACCTGAGTTTCTGAGCCCCACTGCTAGGGAGGCAAGCATGAGTCATTTTCTCTTCAGTACCTTGGACAGCTCCAAGTCTCCAGCGGGCTCTGCTTCCTCACCCGCCCCCTTTCTTCTCCTAACTCTCCTGATGAAGTCACACATTTGATTGTCAGCCCTGTGGTGGGTGCCTGGTTTTTAGATGTCACAAAGTTGGAATCAGAATGAAGACACTGCTGATTCTTAGAGAAGGATCTCCCACCACGATGAGTCAGTTATGAATTGCTAACTGGGGAAGAAACAAAGGCTCCGAGGACTCCCCCCTCCCCAGATTTTCCTGTACTTGTGAGCTTGTTGTTGCCTGAAAAGAAAATTCTTTCAGAATGAATAAAGATACAGTTTGGGAGGTTAAAAAAAAAAGAATTTCAGTCTGAGTAGGCTGGTAAGGTGACCTGGCCAGTAGACAACTGTCACCAAACTTGATGATGGAAGTCACATGGTGGAAATGGTTCTCTGACCTCCACGTGTGCTCTCTGATGTATATATGCATCACACCCTTCACAAAATAAACAAAGGTAGAAAATAGAATTCCAGTTTGAATAGGAAACAGCCCCTTAAGAGTCGTTTCTGTGAGACAGAGGACAGAACAGCACTGCATGAGGGTAGGCACAGAAGGCTTGAGAGGGAACGTCAGCATGGCTGTGGGAGTGGGGGTTTTTGCGGCAAAGTTAAAGGGTACACCTAACACTTAACATTATTATTTGAGTGTACATGTGTGGATCAGGGTGGCCTCAAATTCACAGCAACCTGCCTACCAAGTGGTAGATTACAACTGTGGGTCACTGTGCCTGGCCTGAGTCTCACTGTGTAGCCCAGGCTGGCCTGGTACTCACTATATTGCCCACTCAGGCCTTGATCTCATGGCAGTTCTCCTGCCTTGGCGTTTGAAATGCTGTAATTACAGATGTGTTCAAATATACTGGCTGGACCATGGAAGTGGAGAGGGAAGCTGAGTGACAGGATCATGCACTCATGCTCTGCTTCCTGACTGCACACGATGTGACAGATGGGTTTTGTTCCAGCTGCCTTAAGTTGCTTCTGTCAGGGTATTTAATTAAAACAAGGAGAAAAAGCCAAAACACTTGCTTTATCTTTTAGTTAAGAAGATTACGTATGTGCGCATGAATGTTTCGGTGCCACAGTGCATGTGTAGAGTCAGAGGACAGCTTGAGAGGGCTGATTTTCCCCTTCTATCCTGGAGGTTGTGGTGCTTGAATACAGGTCGTCATGCGTGGTGGCTAGCACCTTTACCTGCTCAGCCATCTCACTGGGCCTCTTTCCTTTATTAGCATACAAAAATAATAGGTTTCATGAAGGTATTTTACTACAGCTATGTTATTGTACTTTGTTTTAGTTTGTCTGTTTCTGTTCCCTGTTGCCTTCTGCTGTGTCCCATACCCCTCAGCACTGCTTCCCCTCCCTCCTGCAGAGAGTCCTTCTCTGTTTCCTCACATACATTCTGTAACATGAGGGGCCGGCTTGTTGGGGTTTCTGTCCCACCTGGTACCCCACAGCTGGCATACCCCAAGGAAAATCACACACAGGACTCCATAAGATTATAAACTGATTGGCCCATTAGGTCAGGCTTCTTATTAGTCCTTGTAACTTATATTAATCCATTATCATTATCTATGTTAGCCACACGGCTCAGTACCTTTTTCAGCTGGGCAGGTTACATGCTGTCTCTTCGGTGGTCTGCACAGGAATGGCGAGGGAGCTTCCTACTTCCCAGAATATTCCTGTTCTCATCGCCCCGCCTCTACTTCCTGTCTGGTTGACCCACCTATACTTCCTGCCTGGCCAATCAGCGTTTTATTAAAATACATGATTGACAGAATACAGACAATTCTCCCGCACCAACATTCCATTGTCTTGTTTTCTCCTCTGACATTCTCTCCCTCCTCTCTCATGATTCCCTTTCTAGTTTCATGACTCACTGTGTTAGTTACAGTTTCTATTGCGGTGAAGAGACACCATGACCATAGCAACTCTTATAAAGGAAAACATTTAATTGGGATGGCCCACTTACAGTTTCAGAGGTTCAGTCCATTATCATCATGGTGGGAGAATGGCGGTGTGCAAGCAGATGTGGTTCTGAAGCAGTAGCTGAGAGGTCTATGTCTTGTGGGCAACTAGAAGTCAGCTGAGGCATGGGCGGCATTCTGAGCATAGGAAACCTCAAAGCCCACCCCCACAGGGACACACTTCTTCTAACAAGGCCATACCCACTCCACAAAGCCACACCTCCTAATTGTGCCACTCCCTATGAGATTATGGGGGCCAATTTTATTAAACTACCACACACAAAATGTTAATTTTAAAATTAGGTTCCGCATATGAGAAAAAGGTGGTATTTCCTTTATTTTCATTAAATACATGTGTACATGTATGTATGCCTGTATATGTGTATGTGCCTGAGATTAGAGACTTTCCTGGAGCTGGGGTTACAAGCAGTTGTGAGCTGGCTGATGTGGGTGCTGGGAATTGAATTCAGGTTCTCTGCAAGAACAATGCATGTTCTTAACCACTGAGCCATCTCTCCAGCCCCAAAAGGTTGCATTTTCTTTCTGAGTCTGGCTTTTTTGCTTAACGTAATCATCTATGGTTGCATCCATCCTCCTGTTTGTCATAACTTTATTTTTATTTATGGATGAATAAAATTCTGTTGTGGATCTGCACTACATTTTCTTATCTGTTCATCTGTTAGTAAGCATCTAGGTTGGTTGCACTTCCCGACTGGGGTGAATAGTAGCAATGTATATAGATATCCATGCTAAGATGACTTCAGCTCAGAGTGGCAGAGCTAAATAATATGGTGGTTCTGTGGTAGAACAGGGACTGAGATGAAGAATCAAGGTTAACATATGAGGAGACTGGAGGGATGGCTCAGCAGTTAAGATCACTTCCCATTCTTCTAGAGGATCAGAGTTTGATACCCAGCACCCATGTCAGGTGGCTCACCTGTATAAAGCTGTGTTCCTATATATAACTTTAGCTCTAGGGAATCCAGTGGTCTCTTTTGGACTCTACCTCTGGCATCTGCATTCATGTGCACATACCTACACACTGACATATGTATGTATATCATAATTAAAAATTAATAAAAATATATTTTGAGACAATCTCACTGTGTAACCCAGGCTGGCCTGGTACATCTTATTTAGACCAGGCTGGCCCTGAACTCACAAAGATCCACCCACCTGTGCCTCAAGCATAAAAATTAATCTTAAAAAGAAAGCTGGATGCTTTTCTTTACCTAGGTTTCATCTAACAAAGCATGCACACACGCACATATGTGTGCACACACACAAGGCAGGTGAACAGATACAAAGCAGGTGCACACACACACAAAGCATGTGCATGCACACACACAAAACAGGTGTGTGCACACACACAAAGCATATGCACAGACACACACAAGGCAGGTGTACACACACACGAAGCATGCATGCACACACACAAAGCCCATGAAATACAAAGGAGAAAGGGGGACTATAAAGGTCCTGTAAGCACATAGCTGGATCCTTTGGGGGTTGTTTTCTTAGTCTACTAGCTCACTGCCATTCCTGGGAATGCATTTCCTTTCTTAATACGCTGTCTGTCCCTATTTCTGTTTCTAATCATTGGACAAAGCCCAGAGTAAAAGCAAGATTAGACCAAAGAAAAGTAAAAGGGCCTGCAGGATGGCTTGGATAGTAAAAGCAATTGCTTTACAAGCATGATGGCCTGAATTTGAGCCTTGGAATACACAGTAGAAGAGAACCAACTCCCAGAATTTGCCTTCTGACTTGCGTGTGTGTACTATGACACACGTGTACATGATTAGAACATCCACACTAATAATAATAAATATTTTTTGTAAGATTTTGTTTATTTATGTGTATATGCATATGTCTGTGTGCATATATGCCATGTGTATTTGAATGGCTTCAGAGTTCAGAAGAGAGCATCAGAGACCCTGGAGCGGGAGTTCTAACATGTTAGGTGGTTTTGAGCCACCTAACATGGATGCTAAGAAACAGACTTTGATCCTCTGGACAACAGCAAGTGCTCTTAACCTCTGAGTCCTTCTCCAGCTCCATAAATAACTTAGGTTTTTTTGTTGTTGTTATTGTGTTTTTGTTTGTTTGTTTGTTTTGCCAAGACAAAGTCTCTCTATATAACAGTCCTGGCTGTCCTGGAACTTGCTCTGAACTCTGTGAGTTCAAAGCCTGCCTCTGCCTCCTGAGTGCTGGGATTAAAGGTATGAGCCACCACTGCCTGGCATAACTTTTTTATCTTAAGAAAGGAAAAACAGGGCTGGAGAGTTGGGTCAGAGGTTAAAAGCACTGGCTGCTCTTTCACAAATCCTGAGTTCAATTTCCAGCAACCACATGGTGACTCACAGCCATCTATAATGAGATCTGGTGCCCTCTTCTGGTGTGCAGGCATACACGAAGGCAGAACGCTGTATACATAGTAAATAAATCTTTTTTTAAAAGGGGGAAAAGGAAAAACAAGAGGAGGACTAAAGCAGACTGTTATGGAGGAGAAGAGAAAAGAACTGATAGAAAAATGAAAAGAAAAAACAAAAACTAAAGTTATCAATAATGAGAAAGTTTAAAATCAAAGTTAGATAAGTATAAGAGTAAAATATAAAGATAGGAGGACTTTTTAAAATGCAAACAAACCAGGTGTTGTAGTGCACATCTTTAATCCTGAAACTTGAGAGAATGAGGTAGGTGTATCTCAGTTCCAGGCCTGCAGTAAAAGGAGCAGTGGGCTGCTTCCCACCTCCTGGCTCCCGGCCGCCTGGCTAGCTTATACCCCAAAATAACAACACACAAATTATATTCATTTAAATACTGCCTGGCCCATTAGTTCTAGCCTCTTATTTGCTAACTCTCACATCTTGATTCAACCCATTTTTAATAATCTGTATGTCACCACGAGCTCGTGGCTTACCGGGAAAGATTCAGCATATCTGACCTGGCAGCTTCATGGCGGGTGGCTCTCTGCCTCTTTCTCCTTTCTCCAAGCATTCTGTTCTGTCTACTCCACCTATCTAAATTTTGCCCTATCAAAAGGCCAAGGCAGTTTTCTTTATTCAACCAATGAAAGCAACACATAGAAAGAAGACCCTCCTACACCACAGGCCAGCCAGGGCTACACAGTGAGACTCTATTAAACAAAACAGAACAAGCAGATGGTGGTGCATGTTTGTAATCTTAACCCTTGGAAAGTAGAGGCAGGAAACTGAGGGGTAAAATGCCATCTTTTAGCTACACTGTGAATTCAAAGCAAGCCTGTGCTGTATGAAATACTGCTCCAGGAAGGGGGAAAGGGGGCTGTTAATAAGGGGGCTGGAGAGATGGCTCAGCCGTTAAGAGCACTGAATGCTCTTCCAGAGGTCCTGAGTTTCATTCCCAGCAACCGCATGCTAGCTCACAACCATCTGTAATGAGATCTGGTGCCCTCTTCTGGCATGGAGATGTACATGCAGGGGGAAACATCATATACATAATAAATAATCTAAAAAGAAAATTAAAAAAAAAACATAACTTAATAGGTAAAGGCAGGTAATCACCTTAGGTAATTGTCAGGCCTGTCATTCTGTGTTTGATTCCTCACATGTAGAAAGAGACTCTACTAGAGCAAGCTGTCCTCTGACCTCCACACACATTGTAAAATAAGCACCCCACCCCAGTAAATAAACATAAAACTGTTGTTTAACTTAAAAACAAAAACAGTGAGGAAAAGTTTTAAAAAGTCAACAAAACTTAAGGATACATTGAAAGGTAATAATAAAAACAGAGATTGGACTGGCAAGATGACTCAGTGGGCAGCATGTTTGTTGCATAAATCTGAGCTGATACGTCTTACAGAGGTATTTCTGCACATATTTTTAGATTGTACAAATTATTGCCATATGGTCATGCATAGTTTGGATTTTCTTAGAATATGCTCAGCTTACATCTAGCTGCCTACTGAGTTTCTGATTAGGAATGTTTCTCTAAAACTAAACGTCTATTTTCAGTTCTCTTGTCAAGTCTGCAGTAACAGGAAGACATTCAGAGCACAGGGTACACTGATTAGCATATCAAATTTCAACACATGCACATGCACTTGTACACATAGTTACATACCTGAGTATGTATTCAAACATACACACACAATTGCAGTACAAAAGCACCACTTTGTACAACAAATATAAAAAATTTCACCACCCCTTAAGTTCTAAATTGACTCATGAAGAGATAGAAAGTCTAAATATACGTATACTAAGCAATGAGTTTCATCAATAACCAAAGACCTTCCAGAAAAGAAAATACCAGGAACATATTGCTTATTGGTGAATTCTATAAATGACTAAATGAAAATCAACAGTATCTTAAGACTCTGGGAAAGAAAACAGAAGAGAGAACATGTTCTTACTTGTTATATGAGTCTAGTATTCAATATCAGGAGTCAAACAAAGATACCTTCCAAAGACAGTTACAAACTCATACCCATTCTGCATACAGATGCAAAATTCTTCAATACTGGCAAGCTAAATCAAATGGCTACTAAGAAAACTGTATATAGTGACTAAATATGATTTAGCACATTGATTTAGTGGTTCATCAACCAGCGTGATACACCAAATTTATAATAAAAGACACAGCCCATGCGTGATCATTTCAGTAGACACAAAAAAGACACTTTTACAGAATCTAGGACCTTGCATAATAAAAACACTGAGGTGGAAATGCAAGGGTACTTCTTTGATTTTTGAAGGAAAGCTACAGAAAAAGAAAATGTGTCGTACAGCAAGTCACTGGAATCCTGCAAGCTACCTGGTTCAGAGGCACCATGGGAAGCTCTGCAGATGAAATGGGAAAGGAGTGTCGGAGGCAAGGGTGATCTGGTTATGAGCACCAACGTTGACTCCTGTGTGTGGCGCTGTAGTACGAGGCCACATCTTTGCCCATAGATCTGAGGCCATCTGTGCCACAGCCCCACCATAGCAGCTGCCTCTCTTTCCACCCTGTGATTTCACAGCCAAGACTGAACCACAGTGTTCTACAGCAAGTTCTTTACCCACTTTCTTGTTTAATGTCAGAAGCAACTCCTGAAAGTTGTCCTCTGACTTTTTCTTTTTTTAAAACTTGTTTTATTTCATGCTCATTAGTGTTTTGCCTGTATGTCTGTGTGAAGGTGCCAGAAACCCTGGAATTGGAGTTACAGACAAGTGTGAACTGCCATGTGGGTGCTGGAAATTATCCCTGGTTCTCAGCCAGTGCTCAGAACTGCTGAGCCATCTCTGCAAGCACCTCATTACCCTCTTTGATAACCTTAGTGGAAAGTATCTTTTCACAGAATGGGACACAGTCGGCAAACTGGTGAGGGGACTCGGAATCACTGTATGTGTCTTCAGCATGCTGGCCAACCTTCTGGTTGTAGTGGCAATATATCATCTTCAGTAACCATTTTCTGTTTGTTATTTAACAGTCAGTCTGGCTGCTACAGATTTTTTTTTTATGAGGTTGGTCTAGTACTCAACATAAGACCCAGTTCTTGGAGACTGACTGTTAGCGCACAATTAGTCCATCAGGGTTTCTTTGGCTCCAACCTGCAGATAATTGACCAGCTTACTGGCTATTTATTTTTAGATTCAAATTTTGATTTTTAAAAAATATTTTTTAAGACAGAGTCTCCTATGTCCTAGTTGGCCTGCAACTCCTTATGTACACCAGCCTGGCTTTGAACTTAGAGATCTGTCTGCCTCAGCCTCCCAAGTGCTGAGACTAAAGGTACGCCCCACCATGCCTGGCCATTTTCCTGGTTGCTGAAATCGAGAGTCACATTCTGGTCTTCTCTATACATGAATGAGCGACTGACAGTGACTATGGTGATTTTGTTCATCTGGATGGTGGCCGCTGGTATAGGTGCCATCCAGCACGCTGTCCAGTGACTTATTCGTCTGGGCCAATTTCACCTTGATGATCTTTGTGGTAATGATGGCTCTCTAGGCTTACATCTTTGACTGTGCTTGTGAGAGGTCTGTGGGAATATATCAGCACACTCCTGGAGGGGTACAGGCTGGTTGGCAGTGCAGCAGGCCAGCCAAATGGTTTGCAGCTGCGTGCCAAAGGATAGCTCAGCTGCAGAGGGGTAGGTCAGCTATGTGGGTAGTTCAGCGGGCATGGACTCTAGCCACGTGGGTGCCAATCTCTTGTAATTTAAAATAAAATAGTTCCACACTAGCCCAGAATGGAGTCTAAAAAATTTATTTATTTAGGGGTAGACTCACAGAAAAAGTGATCAGCAGTCCTCTACATGAGTGAGGAACTGGAACCGAATCCAGCAGAAGACAACGGGCTCGCGCACGCTCCTACATCTGTATATATAGTAACTGAGACAGACCACACCCAAAGTAGGCCAGCATCCCAAAGGCCATTAGCAGAAGGAGTTCCCACAGAATAGTGGAACTGGGATTCCATAGTGAGTTTTCTGAAAACAGTCATTGTGCTTGGCACCTTTGAACTCTGTGACTGGTCTGTTATCACAAAATGTGTATTTCCCATTGTTAAATTAAGGGCTTGCTGTTTTCTGAGTCAAATAGCCGGGGATCGCTGCAGTCCTGGTATATATTTTTAGTAACAATATGCTAACAAATGTTTTCTTTCATCTTTGCACGCTACAAACAAACTCAGTCCCCACCCCATCCCAATGCTGCCTCGGATCAAGTCAGACTTCAATTATGGCCCCATATAGTGCTTTCCTGCTTGCGACACCTGGTGGTAGGCTAAGCCAGGCTGGGTCACATGGCATGGAGCTTATTTATCCCTGAAAACCTCTAGAAGTTAGAAATCCCCGTTTCTCTCCACAGCTGCCTCTCCCTGCCTCTCACTCCGTCTCGCTGTTCCTGGCTTCTGTCTTGTCTAATGTTCTCCCACTTCAGGGTTCCATCATGGCTGCCAATGCTTACAAGAATCTTCTAGTAAATGGAAATTTTTTAAAAATATTTATTTATTTTGTATACAATATTCTGTCTGTGTGTGTATGCCTGCAGGCCAGAAGAGGGCACCAGACCCCATTCCAGATGGCTGTGAGCCACCGTGTGGTTGCTGGGAATTGAACTCAGGACGTTTGGAAGAACAGGCAGTGCTCTTAACCTCTGAGCCATCTCTCCAGCCCAGTAAATGGAAATTTTATGTCAGCTTCTTTCTTTTCTTTTTTTTGAAACAGGGTTCCCCTGGGTAGCCTGGGCTGGCCCTGAACCACTACAGGCCAGGCTGGCCAGTCAGCTCCTTTCTTCATACCTACTCCCTTTTTATAATTGCTGACACTCATGGTGCGATGTCTGGCCTGTGACTGATTTTTCCTTCTTGCAGAGTTCACCTTTGCCATGGACCTCATCATGTATTCCCACAGGGAGAAGGATCTGGGACCTGCTGCTGGTGCAGTGAGAATCTCAGTGACCTCACGGAAGGACCAGGCCTCTCTGCCTCTTCCCTCAAACACACCACCTGGCTTGAGTTTACAGCGCCACTCTGTGGTTTTGAAGGGAAGCTTACACCTGGAAGCCAGTTGTCTTTTAATGACTGATGAGCAACCTCCATGCCGACCTTCATAATCCACATTGGTTTTGAAAGTAGGAGTGGAGTTCTTGCATTGGAATTCAGAATAATTTCTGGAGTGTCTGCTTAGACTGTGTGAATTAGACTTTAAAAGATTTTGTGCCACTTCATGAGATGGAACCCATACTTGACACTGCCTGGGTGGCCTAGGGAATAGATAGCCCAGAGACCCAGGATGAAACCAAATATTACTGGTCTTAAAAAGAAAAAAAAGTATCCATAAAATGACTCCTAATGATATTCTCCTATATTCATAGATCAGTGCCTTGTTCAGTCATCATAGAGAAGCAACAGATGGGAATAGATGCAGAGACACAGAACCAGATGTGTGTGTGTGTGTGTGTGTGTGTGTGTGTGTGAGAGAGAGAGAGAGAGAGAGAGAGAGAGGCAGATAGACCTTGTAATGTACACACAGTTCTTACTGGGATGAGAGGAAGGGAAGGGAGGAGAGGAGAGGGGAGAGAGGTAGACAGATTTTGGAATATATATACAGTTCTTACTGGGATTTCTCCAGCAAATCCCTCCCCTCAGGACTCAGGACTCGTGGAAGAGGAGACTCCCCTCAGGACTCAGGACTCGTGGAAGAGGAGATTCCCCTCAGCACTCAGGACTCGTGGAAGAGGAGACAGAAGGAGTGGTGTGTAAGAGCCACAGGTGATAGAGAGCACCAGAACAACGTCTCCAAGTCAACTGAGCGAAGCTCATATTAGGTACAGAGACTGAAGCAGCAAGCACAGAATCTACACGGTTCTGCACCAGGTCCTCTGTAATATATATTATAGCTTTCACTCTAGTACTTTTATGGGACTCCTGAGTGTGTGAACCAGTGGGTTTCTGACTCTTTCTTTCTTTCTTCCTTTCTTCCTTCCTTCCTTCCTTCCTTCCTTCCTTCCTTCCTTCCTTCCTTCCTTCCTTCCTTCCTTCCTTATAGAATATTCTGTCTGTGTGTATGTATGTCTGCAGGCCAGAAGAGAGACCAGACCTCATTACAGATGGTTGTGAGCCACCATGTGGTTGCTGGGAATTGAACTCAGGACCTTTGGAAGAGCAGGCAATGCTCTTAACCACTGAGCCATCTCTCCAGCCCCATGGGTTTCTGATTCTTATGCCTGCTCTTGGGACTCTTCCTTCTGTTGGTTTGCTTTGTCCAACTTTGATAATATGGCTTTTATTTTATCTTATTTCATTTCATTATCTCTTAGAAACTTTTTTCTATTGAGAGACAGAAAGGGAGTGGATCCTGGAGGGGGAGTAGAGGGAGGAGAAACTGTAATCAAGATATATCGTATGGTAAAAGAATCCATTTCTTCTTTTTTCTCTCTCATTTTAATTATTTGGATAGGAATGTGCTATACATTTTCCCCACTCCCATTCCCTACTCTCCTCTCCCTTTCTACCCTCCCCCTTGCCTTCCATGCTCCCTATTTACTCAGGAACTCTTGTCTTTTTCCCCCTTCCTTGGCGGATCCATGTACGTCTCTCTTAGGGTCCTCTTTGTTACCTAGGTTCTCTGACAACATACAGCTGGTTGTCATTTGGTTTATGTCTATTATCTACTTAGGAGTGAGTACATATTATATTTGTCTTTATGGATTTGGGTTACCTCACTCGGGATGGCTTTTTCTAGTTCTGTCCACTTGCAAATTTCAAGTTGTCGTTTTTTACTGCTGTGTAGTACTCCATTGTGTAAACGTACTACATTTTTCTTATCCATTCTTCAGTAGAGGGTGTCTAGGTTGTTTCTAGATTTTGGCTATTGTGAATATTACTGCTATGAACATAGTTGAGCAAATATCCTTGTGGTGTGATTGAGCATCCTTTGGGTATATGCCCAAGAGTGGTATTGCTGGGTCTTGAGGTAGATTGATTCCCAATTTTCTGAGAAATTACTATACTGATTTTCAAAGCAGCTGTACAAGCAATGCACCCCCTTACTCCCCATTCTCTCCAACATAAGCTGTCGTCAGAGTTCTTGATCTTGGCCATTCTGACAGGTATAAAATGGTATCTCAAAGTTGTTTTGTTTTGCATTTTTCTGGTAACTAAGGGTGTTGAGCATCTCCTTAAGTATCTTTAGATCTGTACCTCATTTTTTAAATTGGATTATTTGGTCTTTTGATGTCTAGTTTCTTGAGTTCTTTGTATAATTTGGAGATCAGTCCTCTGTCAGATGTAGGATTGGTAAAGATCTTTCCCCATTCTGTAGGCTGCCACTTTGTCTTGTTGAGTGTGTCCTTTGCTTTACAGAAGCTTCTCAGTTTTAGGAGGTCCCATTTATTAATTGTTGCTCTCAGTATCTGTGCTCCTGGTGTTATATTTAGGAAGTGGTCTCCTGTGTCAATGTGTTCAAGGCTACTTCCCACTTTCTCTTCTGTGAAGATCAGGGTGGTTGGTTTATTTTGATGTCTTTGATCCATTTGGACTTGAATTTTGTGCATGGCGACAGATATGGATCTATTTGTATTATTCTACATGTCAACATCCAGTTATGCCAGCACCATTTGTTGAAGATGTTTTCTTTTTTCCACTTTATAGTTTTAGCTTCTTTGTTAAAAATCAGGAGTTTGTAGGTGTGTAGATTGATGTCAGGATCTTGGGTTCAATTCCCTTGGTCCACCCACCTATCTATTTTAGTGCCAATACCAAGCTATTTTCATTACTCTAGCTCGATAGTAGAGCCTGAAGTCAAGATAGTGATGCCTCCAGAAGTTTTTCTTTAGGTTCAGAAAGTTTTCTTCTGTGATTTTGTTGAATGTATTTTCTGTGTTTTTGAGCTAGACTTCTTCTTTTATCCCTATTATTCTTAGGTTCGGTCTTTTCATGGTGTCCCAGATCCCCTAGACATATCATGTTAATAATTTGTTGGATTTAACATTTTCTTTGACCGATGAATGTATTTCTATCTTCAACGCATGTGGTTCTTTTCCATTTCTTGTATTCTGTTGTTTATGCTTGCATCTGTGGTTCCTCATTGTTTACCCAGATTTTCCATTTCCAGAGTTCCCTCTGTTTGTGTTTTCTTTATTACCTCTATTTCAGTTTTTAAGTCTTAAACCATTTCCTTCACCTGTTTGCTTGTGTTTTCTTTAAGGGATATGTTGATCTCTTCCAATTCTTTTGCCTTTTCTTCCATTTCCTTAAGGGAAGTTTTCATTTCCTCTTTAAGGGCCCCAACCATCTTCATAAAGTTATTTTTAGCATCGTTTTCTCCTGCTTCATCTGCGTTGGGATGTTCAGGTCTTCTTGCTGTAGAACCACGAGTTTCTGGGGCTGTATTGCTCTTTGTGTTGTTTAGTGTGTTCTTACCTTGTTGTCCACCCATCTCTTCCTCTAAGTGGTATGGGTGGACCTGTGCTTCAGTGGGTCCTTCTTCCTTCAGTTGGTGTGACGGAGGCTGTGGTTCCATTGAACATTCCTTCAGGTTCAGGCAGGGCTGAGCCCCTAGTGATTGCTCTTGCTCTTCCAGGTGTAGATGGGTCCACGGCTCAGGCTCCTCTGGTGCAGGCGAGGCGTGGCCCCGTGGTCACTCCTCCAGGTGCAGGCTGGGCATGACCTCCATGGTCATTCCTCCAGGTGCAGGCAGTGTCCTGTGGTCACTGCTCTAGGTGTAGGTGGGGCTGAGACTGAGGCTCTGGTGGTCAGATAGTTTCTGGAGGCCTCTGTTATCACCATGGTCCGTGATGGTGGGCAGTGACGCAGTCTCCAGGCACAGCCTGGGCCCACGACAGGCGGTGATACTGTCTCCAAGAATCCATTTTTAATAAAAAGGAGGGGGAAAAGATTTTGTGTGGTTGGGCCACAAAAAAAAAATCTGAGTCCACACCCTCATGGTAGCACTTGGAAGGTAAAGGCAAGGGTGATCCAGAGTTCAGCTACAGCCTTAGCTTCCTAGTTAGTTTGAGGCCAGAATGGGCTACACAAGACCATATGTCAACGAAAGAAAAGCTGCATTTCTGTCACTTTTGTAACTAGAGGCAAGGGAAGTCCAATGGGTTGTCCCACCCACCTTCAGTTCTAGTATGAGGCAAGGAGGCATTCATTGCTTTACAGCAGGGTTATAAAATGAAATCCTTTTGCAACCTGATGGTGGGGCAGTGGGGTAAGAGGTGGGGGAAATTTGGGCAAAATGTCATGGAGTCTTGGGAGATGAGCTATTCCTCACCTCTCTCTAAAGAGTCTTTGTTTCCTGAATAATGTACACTGGCAGGAAGTGGGCAAAGAAAACCTACTGAAAGGAGGAAGAGTTGACACTTGGTTACTCTGGTGAGTGGTGGTGATGGTGGTGGTGATGACGGTGGTGGTGATGGTGGTGATGGTAGTGGTTGTGGTGATGGTGGTGGTGGTGATGGTAGTGGTTGTGGTGATGGTGGAGGTGGTGATGGTGGTGGTGGTGACGGTGGTGGTGACGGTGGTGGTGACGGTGGTGGTGACGGTGGTGGTGACGGTGGTGGTGACGGTGGTGGTGACGGTGGTGGTGATGGTGGTGGTGATGGTGGTGGTGGTGGTGACGGTGGTGGTGACGGTGGTGGTGGTGACGGTGGTGGTGGTGACGGTGGTGGTGACGGTGGTGGTGACGGTGGTGGTGGTGACGGTGGTGGTGGTCAGTTAGAGAGTTCCAGCTGACACTGTGCTAAGACTGGGAACCTCTCAGTCATCTGTCATTCCCAGCCCGAGAAACAATGGCCAACGTGAAGGTGACTGTGGGGGTCCAGTTCCTACTGGAACCCAGAGCAGGACGGCCCCCAAGCAAAGTCAGGGTTGTATGGGGGGCGCTTTCTCTTTTTCTCCTTTGTTCCTTTCTTTCTCTTCTTCCTTCTCCCCCCGACCCTATCCCCTCCTGACAGGGTCTTACGTAGGCAGGTCTCAAGCTCACAATGGAGCCGGAGGAAGCTTGAACTCCACCCTCCATCTCCCAGGTATTAGGCTTCCAGGCTTCACTGTATCCCATTCAGGGAGAGTCTTCCACAGCTGCAGTGCCTTGTGAGATGTAGTAATGTCTCATCAGGCACATGGACCACACGTCAGACCCACACCTGTGTTCTTTAATGAGCGGAAATGTGTCTTTTCTCTGTCCTTGAAGCACTTGGAAGTGAAAGCAGCCCCTTTGGGTTGAGGAACCAGGGATGTTAGACACCTCCAGCTGAGGTGGAAACGGCACCAGACTCTTTGCTAAGCTTTCACGTGTCTGGTCAAGTTGGGTATATTTTAAAGTGATCCTGAGTGTGCCCTGGGTGGTTTCAGGTCAATTCAGGTTATGCTGGCCGCATAAATTAAAAGTGGGCTTCTGAGAAACTAACTACTGCTTTATATATTTCCTCAGTTCCTATCTGGTTTCTTTGGAGACCAAGACTAGGGTAGAGGAAATAGGAACCCAAAAGTGAATAGTCCTGCCATTATCCTTCACCGAGGATGCTCTCTGGAGCTCTCTATATGTCTGAGTTTTCATTGAAATGGAACTGTACCCCTTCCCACCCATCACTCACAGAGAGGCCCTGTGCATTCCTTTTCTGTTGCTGCTTCTCATACTTCACTGGTGTCTGCACAAAAGCTCAGTGTTCTGCAGTGAGTGCCTAATGACTTACATTTTCTATTGCTTACACAAATTCTTATTTTAAACTTTTGAGACAGGGTTTTTTTTATCGCCCAGGCTGACCTTGAACTTGATGTGCAGTTGAGGATGCCTTGTTCTGGTCCTCCTGCTTCCACCCTCAGAATGCTGAGCTTACAGGTGTGCACTACCTTGTCCACTGAGCACATGCACGGGTTAAGTTTTAAAATAGTCATTTATTTTATATATATGAGTGTTTTGTCCCGTGTTTGTGTGTGTACTACCACGCAAGTGCCTGAAGCTGCAGGAGGTTAGAAGAGGGATTTGGATCCCCTGAAACACAGTGTGCTGGTAACTGACCCCACGTCCCTGTAAGACCAACAAGTACTCTTAACCTCTGAGCTATCCCCTATCCCCCACATAAATTCATTTTATTTGTTTATTTTAGGATTTTGAGACAGGGTTTCTCTGTGTTCTGGCTGTGCTGGAACTTGCTCTGCCTCCCCGAGTGCTGGGATTAAAGGCATGTGCCACCACCTTCAGCAAAGAGTTAAAACTTCTTTCTTTGTGTAGCCCTGGCTGTCCTAGAACTTGCTTTGTAGATCAAGCTATCCTTGAACTCACAGAATAAATTTATTTTAAAGAAATTAGAATGTTTATTCCTCCTCTTGGAGCCTGTGATTAATGAATTGGCGCTTTTAAAGCGTTTCCTGGAAATGCAGGCCAGTCAGGGCCTGATTTCAAAGGCTTATCGTTCTGTTTCTTCATTAAGAACAACCTAGTACTTCGCTCGCCAGGCCCAGGGTTTGTTTTCTTTTTTTTTGTTGTTGTTGTTGTTTTGTTTGTTTGTTTTTAATTCTTCCTCAGTTCCAGACAGGTTTCAGCTATAATTGAGGTGGTATCAGACTTTTAGTAGGCTTGCATTAAAGGGTAATGAAAAGTAATTAAGGGCATGCCCGCACGAGTGCCCGGCCCCATGGCTGGCTGTTGCTACATGCTTAGCAAGCACAGGTCAGCTCAGGCTCTGGAGGTGGTTTAAACAGATTTTGTAAAACCTGGAAATTACGTTTTAAAAACCCTGTAGTTTAGGAAAACACATACAAGCTGCTAACCCGATAACAGAGAATTAAAGGAAGCTTGGGGAGATCCTGACTGATGAGATTCAGGGTTCTGGAAGAGTTGGGATCTGAGCAGGTTTGTTGAAGATATCAGCGATGGTGATGGGAGAGTCAGGTGCACAGAGAACAGGCTGGCTCTTGGCTGGGGTTGACCTTTGGGCTGCCCTGAGTAAGACTCTGATGGCCCAAGTTGAGTTAGTCTGTACCACTAGGGGGCAGTATGGACTAACAACTTGTGCCTTGCCCAACTTCAGTTTCTGAAGTTCAGGTTTTTTTCACTCTAAAAAAAGGCATCTATTTAATAAAATATATATTAAGTATCTCAAAAGGGAAGGCACCGAATGAACATTGTATGAAAGGATACTGCAATTCAATGTTTTCTCCAGAAGAATTAACATGGGGGTCAGTGGGATGGTTCAGTAGGTAAAGGCTCTTACCATAGCTTTAGCCTGATGACCTGAACTTGATTCCCCAGAACCCACAGGGTAGAAATAGAGAGTGGATTTATGCAAGTTGTTTTGACCTCTATGCATGCACAGGAAATAAAAATGCAATAAAAAAGTAAAATACAAAACACTGTTAACTGTGATTATCTTTAGACAGTTGAATATAAAAATTAGGTAAGGTAGTGGACGAGTTCTGCTTTGCTGTTTGTGGTCTTCAGGGAATGCAAACTGAGCTGTGTTCTGTCCTCTAAATCAGTAAGCATCAGGGCCAGGTGGGTGCAGGTGCCTGTTTTAGTTCCAGCTCTTCAGAGGTTCGAGGTCATCCTGTGCTGCATAAATTCAAGGCCAGCCTGAGTTACATGAGAACTGGTCTCAAAAAAAAAAAAAAAAAAGTCTAGGCATGACCCTGTGCTTAAATTAAGTGCATCTGAGTATATCTGTATGTTTCTGTTCTTTAACTATGTTTTGGTTTAATCTCTCTCTCTCTCTCTCTCTCTCTCTGTGTATGTATGTATGTATGTATGTATGTGTAAATATTGCAAAGAAAAAGCCATTCTTCCTACACATTTAACCTCTAATGAAATAATGTTACAAAATTAATGCTATACCAAGAAAGTAGAACTCTGAGGTTCAGTTTTGAGGCGAGACCTGCAGTCAGTAGGAGCTGAAAGACACAGCATAGACCTTATTTTGGGGGACACTTTAAGTGGGGGTTGCAGTGGCAGATTAATAACAGCTCTGCGTTGTGTGGTGAGTATCAGGGTGACACACTTGGAGGACCTGATGCTGAGAAGTTGAAGTGTATTACTCAACTTTTAAATCTATTTATTTATTTTTCAGTTTTTGTGATGGGATCTCACTATGTAGCACAGATTAGCCTAGAACTTGCTCTGTTGACTAAATTGTGTTGAACTCACAGAGGCCTGCTTATGCCTCTTGAGTGCTGGGGTGACAGACATGAGACACATGCCCTACTTTCTTTTTAAAATCTTGATGTGTTTGTCTCTGTGTGTGTGTGTGTGTGTGTGTTCATGTCTGTGAGTGCGAGCACACACCTGCCATGGTGCCCATGTAGAGATCAGAAACAACTTTGGATGTTGGTCCTTGCTTCCCACCGTTTTTGAAATGGGGTCTCTTGTTCCTTGGTGCATATGCCAGGCTAGGTGGACCACGAGTTTCTGGGAATTCTCTGTGTCCCATCTTGGCTGTAGGAATGCTAGGGTGCAGATGATCACTACTACATATGTCTTTACAGTTGGGTCTGGGGACCAAATCCAGGTCTTTAGGCTTGTGCAGAAAACAAACCCTCTACCCACTAAACTCTCTCCCCATCCTGGAAAAGAGGTCTTGAAAGATACTAGTGAACTTATTTATTTTATGTTCCTTCTTTAATATCTCTGCAATTCAATAGCCAGGTATTAAAGCAGGCATTATTATTCTTATTTAACAAATAATTTTATCACTTGTTTTCTAATTATTCTACCCAATGACTCTGATATGATCTGTGTTTAGCTGGCTACTGGTTAACCCATTGTAAAGTGCAACAGAATGGAAGGACCATGGGCCTTGGCATTGGCTGACGTGGGTTCATACAGGTCAGACCTTGAGCAGTTGAGTCCTCTAGGCCCCAGTGGTGACTATGCATCACCTCTTAGTCATCTGTAAAGGCCCTTCCCAGATCAATGAGTGAAAGACTACCACCACCCAGGCTCTTCAGAGAAATGCTCACCTCTACCCTTCCCAGATTAGTGAGTGGCAGACTACCACTACCCAGGCTCTTTAGAGAAATGCTTACTTTTACCCTTCCCAGATCAATGAATGGCAGGTTACCACCCAGGCTCTTCAGAGAAATGCTCACCTCTGGCCTTTGTCTGCAGGAGCAGCCAAGCAGATCATGGAGCTCTGCAACTGGCCCCAGCCTCTGGGACAGGGGGCAAGGGGACAGATGGGAAGGTAGGGCCTGGGCATTCTGCCATAGCTGCGCCTTTAGTTAATATTTATTCTTTCTCCGTCTGCCTGGAGACTGAGGGGTGCCCAGCCACAGACAGTGAAGGAAATCCCTGGGCCTAGGAAAAACTGGTTTCTGTGAGGGATGACTCAAGCAGGCTTTTCCAACAGGCAGTGTCCCCCTGGCTTCTGAGCATGGTCTTGAGTGTGATTGTTAGAGACCACGTTATTGTCTGCTCCGCACCATTGTCTCCTAGGAGTTGAGGCAGGTAATAAATGCAGAACCTTGTTCCAGTCTGACCTCTGAACAATGGCTTTCCCTTGTGGAGACCCCTCAGGTCTTATCTGGGTGTGGCAACCCTTCCCTTCTTAACACCACCTCTAGCTTGGCTTTCTAAAACCCATTTCTTTAGTGTTTTCATTCCCAAAGGAAGCTTATAAATTGAACTCCAGATTTCCTAGCACAATATAGAGTGATCAAAATTTCTGCTGACTCATTGTGAATCTTCCTCTCATCCTGCACTTTTGCCCAGGGCTGCTCCACGTGGCTCGTGAGCCACCTTCTTTACAGTTGTTAGGACATGGTTTCTGGATCCCAGACCACAGCTGCCCTGAGAATCAGCATTTGGACAGCTGTGCTGATTCTTGTGGTGACCGCAGCTTAAGGACTGTTTGTTCAAGATGACAGCTTTCTTGATTCATGAGCAGCCACATCTCAGTGGATTGCCTTCCTTGGGCCTTTCTTCATCCTTCCGAGGACAGAACTTACCAGATGTTATTTTTCACCCAGGGCCCGATTCCTGAGAACCATTTATTTCAGATTCTTTGTTGTTATTATTATTATTTTAAGCAGGTGTCATTCTACAGTCCAGCCTGACCTGTAACTCACTGTTTATCCCACTGTGGCCTCAAACTCACACTAATCCTCCTACTGTACCGGGTTACTTCCTGATTCTTGACCTTCTAACTGTAACATGATTACCCACCTCAGACAGGCACATCTCGGATCTTGACATGACGCTGACATGATAGCTCAAAAATGCCAGTCTACTGGTTTCTGGCCAGAGTTTCCTAACAATAGCTTGCTTACTTCCCCAATACCCAAACTGCCCTGCTCCTGGCATGGCTGCCTGCATCTCTTTTTGAAAATGAATGGCCAGAACTCCAGTTGCTCAATCAGTTAGTGTGTGGTACCTATATGAAAAAGAATGGCCTTGGACTTTGGAGATGGCTCAGTTGGTAAAATGCTTGCACCTGATCTGAGTCCAATCCCTAGGACCTATTTAAACATTTGGGGTATGATGGTGTGCTCTTGTAATCCCAGCATTGGAGAGGCAGAGACAGGAAGATCTCTGGGGCTTTCTAGTCTAACTGACGAGCTTCTGCCCAAGAAAGACTCTGTCTAAAATAGGCAGGTGGCTTTCCTGCAGATGACACCTGGGGTTGTTTTCCAAGCTCCACATGTAGATGCACATACATGTGCATGCACCTTCTTTGAGAAACATGTATACACATGCATGCATATATTTTTCCTTTCTTCTTCCACCACCTCCTCCCATCTGAACACATCATTTGGATGCCTTTGTACTCTGCACCACCACCATGATTGTGGCACTCTACACCACCACCAGCATCTCCCTTCTTCGGTCTTTTTCCTGACCACCCTTAAACACCATCAAGCTTCTCTCATCCCGACACAATCTCTAACTGCAGCTATATTTTGGAAGCTCCTTTGACAGCATGGTTTATCAAAAGTGAAGGCTGTTTGCTACTGACTTATCTTGACTCTATTCTTTCCCCACCAGTTCAGCGATTGCTAAGGTAGTTTTGAGCTGCCTGACATGGGCATGGATCTGAACTCAGGTCCTCTGGAGGAGCAGCATGGTCTCTAACTGCTGAGCCATTTCTCCTACACTTAAATTACATTTTAAATTGAGTTACTAGATATTAGGTTTCCATCTGATTTTTTTCATATCTCTTTCAATTAGGTTAACCTCCTAATCCTCTTGCCTTCCCCTCCTTCCCACCCCTTCCTTGCTTAAACCTTTTCACCCTCATCTACCGTCCTCCTTCTTAAGGCATTCTTACTTCCCCAGTCTTTCTGCTTTTTTTGGCTTCTACAGATATGAAACACACAAAGCTAGAAATTCAAAGCTAGGATCTACATATGAGGAACATATGTAGCATTTGTCTTTCTGGGCTTGGGTTACCTCAGTTGGTATACATTTTTCTAGTTTCATCCATTTACTTAAAAATGTCATAATTTCATTTTTCTTTACAGCTCAATAAATCCCATGTGTGTATGTATGTACCACATTTTCATTATCTGTTCACCAGTTTATGGACATCAGGACTGAATCCACTTTCTAGCTATCGAGAATAGATTAGCAGTGAACATGGACGAACAGGTATCTCTGGTAGAATATGGAGTCCTTTGGGTGTTAGCCTTGAGCAATCACATTGTCCCCTGCTTGTTGTATGGCGGAAAGAAACCTCTGCTTTCTGTGGTGTTTCCAGGGATGCTTCTTGATTTGGAGGAATTGCCTGGGGAGCTGCACTCCTCCCTGGTCCGCAGGCAACGTCTCTTCACCACCACACACGCCCTACTGCTCCAGCAGAGAGCAGACCCAGCGTTGGCAGCCAGAAGTTTCCCTTCAGTGTCTTCTTTACATTGGGCAGGGGTGACTAGGGCCGGGCAGGGAATCTGTGGGATGCCATGGGAAGAAAAACATTCTTTGGGCTACTTTGGTAGAAGGTTCCCATTGCCTAACCCAGAGGGCTTAAGAGAAATGGACTTCTTTATTGTTTGTTTTGTTTGTTGTTGTTTTTTTTTTGACATAACTCAGCCTGGCCTCATCTCACTATATAACTGAAGCTCGACTCTAATTCCTGATCCCCCTGATGCTTCCTCCCAAGTGCTAGGATTATAGTCATATGTCACCATGCCCAGCCCAGGAAATGGGCCTTTTGATGGTAGAGGTTTACAGCCTTGCTGAAGCACCATCTGGTGGTAGAACTGTTGGACTCTGATGCCACAGGGAAGTCCTCAGAAGAATAAAGTCGTCTCAGGAGGGCTGGTAAGAAGAGAAGGGAGGGGCTGGTGAGATGGCTCAGTGGTTAAGAGCACTGACTGCTCCTCCAGAGGACCTGGGTTCAATTCCCAGCGCCCACATGGCAGCTTGCAGCTGTCTTGTAGCTCCAGTTCAAGAGAATCTGACATCATTATACCAATGCGCATGAAATAAAGTTAAATAAAGTTTAAAAAAAAAAAGAAGAGAAGGGAAAGAGGAACTACAGAATTTAGAGAAGTCCTCGCTGTGACATGCAGCTTTATCCAGAGGCCACTTCTGCTTGTTCTGCATCGGGAACAGAAATGGACACGAGAAAGAAAACATTCCTTTCTCCTCTCTGCAGTGTTCTTGGGCCACCTGTCTCAAGCCTTCAAATCTCATTCGAGTCACCTTGACCAGGACCTTTAGTTCCCAGAGTAGGAGGGCTTTGTCCGCTGAGAGGTCTGTAAAAGGACTGAATCCCACATCCCTGGACATCCCTGGAACTGCAGGGCTGCCCCACCAGAACCGGAGAGCTTTGGGTTGCCCTGGAGAGCTGTCTTGTTCATAACTCATGCTTCCCATTCTCAAGAGAGACCTCTGAGGGTGCCAAGGTAGAAAGAAACATCTCCAGAGGAGACTGAGTCCTACCTCTGAGGGTAGTGGTGAGCACACGCTGAAACAGACTTTCTGGCCACACTGCGGAGTGGCACTGGCCACCAACCTCAGCCCTCTCTGTGCCTGTACAACTCACCAATGGTCTAGAGACTGTAAAAAATGGAAGTGAAAAGTTGGTGGTCCCTAGGCCCCGTACAAAACACTAGAAGGTGGCTAGGGGTTAGCAGGAGTGAAAGAATTTATCTGCCAGGACCGTGTAGAACAGTTTACTTGATCCACTCCTGTAGTGCAGCAGACAAGGGCAGTAACAGAAGAAAAGCCTGCTTTATTCAGGCTTGTTTATTATAGTGTTCATTGTGTGTTTGAATGCATGTGTCTGTCTGTATTTGTCTGTGTGTGTGTCTCTCGCTGAGTCTGTGTGTGTGTGTCTTTCTGTCTGTCTCTGTGCGTATGTGTGCACGCACGTGTGCATATGTGTGAGTGTGCATGTGTGTTATGAGGGATTGAACATAAAGTCTTAGGCATGCTAGATTCCACCACTGAACTCTATACTCTTTCTATCCCAGCCTTTATTATGGTGAATTTTGAATTTCTCAAGTGCACAGAGTTGTATAATGAAGCTCCCACCAGTGCATGAGACATAACCATCAGTTTCTTTAAAATAAAAGCTAAGCAAACTTCTGGCTCCAGTGTGCTTGCTCCCCTGGTCTGGGTCATGCCACACACTTTGTGCCAAAAGAAATTGCCTTGTCAGATTACTTTCACCTTGTTCATGTGTGTCTTTATGCAACACAGAAAATATTCTTTCCCAACAGAAGTGCTTGCCTGCGACTCAACACTCCACAGAGGTGAAGCAGGAGGATCAGTAGTTTGAAGTCAGTTTTAGTTATATTTCAGGATTGAAGTCAGTCGGGGCTGTATGAAACTGTGCCTCAAAAAACAAACATAACAAACCCAAACCAAACAAACCCACCAAAAATGAAATGACAACAACAAGAAAAAAAACTAACATTAAAAAAAAAAAAAGCAAGCAAAACTTTGCCCCCAAATACTAATGTGTAAGGTAGGTAGTTGGTTTGGTGATAGAGAGTGATTGTTCTTAGCGTGTGCAGAGCCTAAGGTTCTGTTCTATACTGCAGCAAACAGCAGAGAACCTGACTGTAGTTTACTCGAGTCGGGGAGAGACTGGGCATAGGCATGTCTTCAGAGCTGTCCTGGTGATCCCAGTGCTCAGGCAGAACTGAAAACCACTGTTCCACTGAGATGGGAGAAATTCTAGCTGCCAGGATTCCCAGGAGCCTGGGGAGTGGAATGTCTCCAGACAGTCTGGTTTCACCTGCTGTTGGTTCAGCTGGAAACATTTCTGAACTGGCTCACTAAGCCGGAGTTCCAAGAGTGTTTGTGGATTTCTGAATGTTTAAATCTAGCAACTGACTTCAACTAGGAGAGACCCGTCTCTGGGTGAGAGGAAAAACCTGTCTCCACTCTTCCTCTGCTATTTTGTGCTTTGAATACAGATGTCCTGGAGTACCCATCAGGTTGAAGGAAAGTGTCTGTCAAACAAAGACAGAACAAGGGGCAGTGAGGCCGTTCACTGGAGCAAGACACGTGCTCCAAGTGAAATAGTCCGTTTGATTGCTGGGACCCACATGGCGGAAGGAAAGAACTGACTCCTGAAAGTTGACCTCCACATGCACACCATGGCACACCCTCTCCAAATAGACAGACAGACAGACATAACAAGAAAAAACAAATATATGATAGAATCAAGTCTTCAAATAGTTAAGACTCTTACCAAAAATTATAGTGTATCAGTAGTAGAATCAGTAGGCAGATAAGCATAGGGAATAGCTTAGCAACTTAGGATTCCACTTGAAACTATACATACACTCTCACAGTGTCCATTCTGGAAAAAGAAATGGGGTAATTACTCTGTCAAACTATGGGAATGAGAGGCTGGTCTGGCCTACACTGCATGTTCAGTAAGACAAACTTTCCTCTGAATGAACTTTTAGTTGTAACCTCTATTTACCATCTTATACCTGTGCATAATTGGATGGACATATTAATAAAATTAGATGCATCTTGGGAAGGAACATGTAACTCAAGCCTGTCAATCAAAACAGAGAACAACTTCAATTATCCCCCTTAGCAACAAGCCCCCTTTTCCCTTAAACCCCATAAAAGGAAAACCCTCAAACAACTACTAGAGCCCTTAAGTACTATTTTTTTTAAGGTTCTAATTAATTATTGCTGTTATTGTGTGCTGTGATAGGTTCGGGCTAGAATGCATGGCGTGCAGGTCAGAGGACAATGCTGACGTCTGTCAGACAAAGGCCAGCTTGAATCAGTTCTCTCCTTTGACCTTTATGTGGGTGCAGGGGTCAAACTCATGCCACAGGGCTTGCTTAGCAAGCAACTTTATCTTCTGAGTCACTCGGCCCAGCCTGGAGCTTTCATTCACACCGGCCCTCTTGGCAGCCCAACTGATCTGCATTACTGTTCTACATTTGAGTGACGTTTCCTCACTACTTTTGCAGCAATGTGGAGGAGAGGTCATGCCTGACAAACCAAAAAAAAAAGTGTGCCCATTCAGAAAAATCATGCTCTGTTTTCCTCCAACAGCTGAGGAGTGATCAGTCAAAATAGCTGCAGCCCTTAACACAGAGCTGCCGCCTTTGCATAGTAGGAGTCACATGTTGAGAGATTGTACACAGAGTGTCTCAGCCTAACCAGATGAGGGCCCCTCCGCCAGCCCATGGCTCATACCTGACAAAGTCCCTTGCTGTATAGCATGTATGATTTTGATGGCGTTTTCTAGAAACAGTGTCTTGTTCTGTTGCCCATGAGTGTTGCCATGCCACTCAGACTCAGTGGCGATCCTGCTCCCCAACTGCTGGGACTTACAGATGTGAGCTCTCACACCTGGATCTTTAAAGAGTTTCTAAGGATCTGCCTCGTCCCCCAGTGAGGTGACAGGAAAGTTCCTGAGGTTCATTGTTTAGGATGGCAGACTAAATGATAACACAGGTTACAGGGGTCAGAGAATCCTTACCGTGCTGGGTCACAAGAAAGGGGCTGAAGAGATGGCTCGGCAGTTAAGAGCACCTGCTGCTCTGGCAGAGGACCCATCCACATGTGGTGCGGGAGAATTGTTTGCATTCTGTCAATCATGTTTTAAATAAATGCTGATTGGCCAGGAAAAAAAAAAGGTGTAGGCGGGAAAATCAGACAGGAAGTGGAAATGATGCAAGGAGAGCAGGAGAATTCTGGGGAGGAGGAAGCTAATTCCTCCCACTCCTGCCCAGATCACCAAAGCAGCAGGATGTGATCTGCCTGCTGGAAAAGGTACTGAGCCATATGGCTAAAATAGATCAGAATAATGGGTTAATATAAGTTACAAGAACTAATAAGTAACCTGACCTAATGGGCCAATCAGCTTTATAACTTACAGAGATCTCTGTGTGATTTTTTTTCTCTGGGACTAAACAGCTGGGGGGCCCAGGCAGGACAGAAAACCCCAACAAATAGGCCTTCATGTTACACACATGTCAGCTCACATATGTAACTCAGTTCCTGGGAATCTGATGCCCTTTTCTTACCTTCATAGGCATGCATGTGGTGGTACACATGCAAACATGCAAGCAAAACATTAATACACATAAAATAAAAATAATCTTGTAAAAATGTTAAAACATGTATTGAAAGCAAAGAAAATTTATAATTTTGTTTGTGAGGTTTCTCAGAAGCTGCAAGTTTCCAGCTGGGAAAAGAGTAAGCTTACACTCAAAGGTCATATGCTTTTAGGCCTAAATCTTTCCTTATTGCTATTTTAGAGCCTTATTTTAAATCCTGCTATATCAGAGGAACATTGTCTGTGTACGCAATCTTCACAGTAAATTGCGTTGGCTGTGCTGACGTTTCCCTTTCAGCTGGTAACGAGCTTCAGCTGGATCTGAGGTAAGGGCCTCTTTCCCTTTCCCTGTCCCTCAGTTTCCCCTGTCTTACTGTTCTGTCTCAACCTGTCAAACAGCATTGACCACATGCAGTGTCACAGACAGGACCTGGTCAGAGACCTCTATTTCAAGGTTGGGTGAGTGGACAAAAAAAAAAAAAAAAAAAAAAAAAACAACAACCAGGGTAGTGATGTCACAGCTGGGCAGCTGAAGCTCAGTCGTGGACTAGTTCTGTGAGGAGGGAAGAGTAGAATGTAGAAGAAGGGAGGGAATTTGCCACACAGGACAGCAGGCTGCTCCAGGCAGAGTGTCCATGAACAGAGCGTTTGTGGAGAGAGCTTGAGTAGTCAGATTTTGTCTGGAGAAATTTGTGAACGTCATGGCTTTTCCAGGAAAGACAGGAAACTGAGGGGCGTGCAGCATTTGCTCTGGATGAGCCTGTTTGTGCTTCAACTCCTTGAGCAGAGCTCTCACTATGCTAATGTCTTGCAGATTCCTGACAGCTGCTTAACCAGGTTGACCTCTGCCTACAGTTCTTGTTTTTAAATGCGTTTTAAAATACTTACAAATGCTTTTTGCTTTCATGAATGTATGTGAATATGTGTATCATGTTCATACCTAGTACCCAGGGAGACCAGAAGAGGTCATTTAATCTGGAACTGGAGCTACGGACATCTGTGAGCAGCTCCGTGGCTGCTGGGGATCGAACCTGGATCCCATGTTAAGAAATCGCTGACTGGTGTCTCCAGTTCTTGGTTTTGCTTGCTTGCTTACACTTGTCGCTTGACTTGAGCCTGTTGATTTCCTGTCTCAATGTGTGGATGCACACACACTAAAGGGATTTATGGAGGTCAGAGGGTAGCTTGCGTCAGTCAGTTCTCTCTTTCCATCATGTGGGTCCAAGGGATGGAACTCGGGTTATTGGGCTTGGGGGCAAGTGTTGCCCTCCTGAACCATCCTGCAGGCCCTGTTTTCCATTTCCTTTTGAGCTCTGTCTACTGTTATCCTGAGTACAAGGATTAGATGTGTGTGCCACCACACTGCCAGCCTTTTTCTATTTTAGCCAAACCGAAGTCATTATTTTCTTATTTATTGCTGTGCTAAGGATTAAACCTGGTGCTTCGCACATGCCAGGCAAATGCCCTTACACTGAGTCATATTCCCCAACTCCAAGGGCCAATATTCAATTCAATTAAAATCCTATTAAAAACTAGGCATGGTGGTTCATACCTGTAATTCCATTTGTTTGGAAGTGAAGGCAGGAGGATCAGGAGTTCAAGGCCATTGTCAGCTACACATCACATTCGGGGCCAGCGTGGGCTACAGTACATGAGATAGTGTCTCAAAAATAAGCAAGGACTGACAATATGGATCAGTGGGTAAAGGTGCTTGCCTGACAACTGGAGTTCATTCTGGGGACCCATATGGTAGAGGAGGGAGCTATTTCCCAGTAGTTGGCCTGACTTCTATGGGAGTGTGTAGGTACACTAAACAAATAGCCCTGTTATTCCCAGATTAGTAGGCATTTTGCTAAAACTGCCTTTTCATGAAAGAATGATGATAGCAGAAGGCAGTTTATTCTGAAGCTCTTCCTGGCAGAGTTAAAGGATTGCCAATTTATATAAATGGTCACCATTGCTTTTTTGATTTTGTTTTTTGAGACTGGGTTTCTCAGTGTAACAGTCCTGGCTGTCTTAGAGCTCTCACTGTGTAGACCAGACTGGTCTTGAACTCACAGAGATCTGCCTGCCTCTGCCTCCCTGATTGCTGGGACTAAAGGTGTGCGCTATCACCCCCTGGCCCACCATCACTTTTTAAATGTTACTAAATTGGAATGATCCATAATCTCAGAGACAGTGACAGGAGGATCACTGTAAATTGAAGGTCAACTTCAGCTACTGAGGAGTTGAAAGCCAGGATGAACTACAGAACCCTGTCTCTAACAAGAGGGGAGGCAGAAACAGGCAGATCTCTGTGAGTTTGAGGCTGTCCTGGTTTACATAGAGAACTTCAGGCCAGCCATAGTTCTTACATAGTAAGTTCCTGTCTTTAAAAACTAACAAACATAAACAAACAAACAAATAACAAAATTCTGTGTAAATGTTACTGACCCAAGAAATTTCATGTCAGTTAACCACTCATTACTTTGGAGTGTCAGCATTAATGCCACGTGACCTCGGGGTAGTGGAGGCCACAGCAGTGGCAGGATTTACAGCCAAAGAACAGGGTGCTGAGAACAGGGCTTTGTACCCTAAGTTCATGTAGGAAGAAAGGAGCTGTCGCTGATAGAATGATTGTCCAGTGTGCGTGAGATCTGAATCCGCCCCCCCAATCATTACCACCACTCAGATACACAAATAAAAACAAACCACCAGACATAATGATATGTATCCGCAGGCTCAGCTACTTGGGAAGCTGAGGCAGGAAGATCATTTGAGTCCAAGAGTTCATGGTCAGCTTAAGCAATAAAACAAAGACTCTATCTCAAACAAACAATAATTTGTTTTTACTTATTATTTCCATTTTAATGATGAAAACACTAAGGCATGAGGACATTAAGAAACTTGCCCAAGGTCAAAGCTGGCTAGCAACAGCCAGGAATTGAAACCAAGAGGGGTTAGCTTTGGAATCCATGCTCTTAATCCCCATATCAGTATGCCTGGCTAAAAAGTAACTTAGGCTTTGGTGGCATGTCATGATCTATTTTTAGCCCTTGATACCATAGACAGAAAGTGCCCATGGAACATTTCTGAACAAGCTGCCTGATCTCTGCAGAGCTGCTGTCAGTGATCCCCTTTCGAGGCGGAGATGTTTCCACATCACTCCAGGGGAAATCAGAGCAGATGGACATCCCTTTGGCAGAGTCATAAAAGTCAACAGCAGCCAAATCAGTGAACTTTGCATAGGGTTAATAAGTTCTTAGAATGTGGAGTCTGAGGAGTTATAACCTGGTCTAGTAGTTTCCAAAACATTTTTTTTTATGATTCCAGTAGATATTCATTTAGGGTGAGACAGCTGCAGAGCAAATCATTCTTAAATGGTAATTCTGGTTGAAGAAGCTTCAGAAGCGCCCTAGACCGAGCACGTCCATGGATCTCAACTACATGATCACTTCTGCGTCCATTCTCTCGCTTCTCTTTCCTGAACAACATCTTCAGATGTGGCTGAAGTAGGACTTAGCTCCTCGTATCTCATCCACTGTTCCTTAGGCAAGAGCAGATGCCTCATGGTCAGGTCCAGGGTCTCTTAATGTGAAAATCCTGTCATCATATGTACAGACAGATTAGCTCAGTCATTTTCATCTGTGCCTGCTTCTCCTTTGCTAGACTTTTGTTTCTTGACACTAGATCTCACATAGCCCAGGCTGGCCTCCAATCCTTGATCTTCATGCATCCCCTGCAGAGAGTGCTGGGATCGCAGGTGTGTACCGCTACCCATGCCTCTCCTCTCTGGCTGTAGCATAGTCCCCATCCCAGGAGTTGACTTGTTTCACTTCCCGTATCTGTTAAAACCCCACTCCACCTGTCCTCTTGACATGAGTCCCTTTAACTGGCTAATGTCTGCACTAAGAAATTAATTGGAAAGAATTATTTTGGATTTGGTGAAAGTAAAAATAGTAAACTCAATTATTAGACCTGGAGAGATGACTCAGCTGTTAAGAGCACATACCGTTTTTTCAGAGGACCCCAATTTTGTTCTCAGCACCTGTATCAGGTAACTAACAATGCCCTCCATGGCCTCACTAAGAACCTGCATGTACCTTTACTAAGATACATACACATATACATGTAATTAAAAATAAAATGAGTCTTTAAAAAACCCTAAACTACTGGGCACTAATTTGAAACCAAGTTTATTTACTTTCTGAAAATTTTTATTTTATGTGTTTATATGTGTGCCTGGGTGTATGTATGTGTGTGTGCGGGAGCCTGTGAAGGTCAGAAGAGGGCAATAGATCCCCTGGAACTGGAGTTATAGGCAGCGGTAAGTCACCATGAGGGTGCTGGGAACTGAACCTAGGGCCTCTACAAGTGCAGTAAGCACTCTTAACTCCTGAACTGTCTCTCCAGCACAAAGATTTATTTACCTCAGGCCTAGGAGTCAAGCAAGACAGCAAGACAGAAAATAAAAGGCATGAGAAAGGAAAGCCCTACCCGTCCTGGTTCTGGAGTCTTACTAGTTCTTACTAGTTCACATCCAGGAACTTTAAACTTTAAACATAAGTGCACAGAGGACTGGAGTCTTGTTTGGGAAACTGCACCAATGAGATCGTTAGAAATGACTGGTGACACGGAGGGTAGAAGGGCTCAGGCGTGCCCCCAGCAGGTGAGGAACTACTGAGAGTTGATGGCCGCAGAGAGAAGAGTTGGTGTTCTTTAAGAGTATGGCCCCACTCTCATGAGGATCTAACGAGAATCTAACTCGTTGGGTTGCTTAAAAATAGCAGAACATGAAGACAGGAGGATTGGGAGGCAGGGGAGTAGATCTGGGATGGGTGGGGAGAGAATATGATCAAAATACGTTATACACATGTGTGAAGTTCTCAAAGAACTAATAAAAATATCCATTTTAAAAATGGCCGAGGAGTCGGGCGGTGGGGGTGCATACTTTTAATCCAGCACTTGGAAGACAGAGACAGGCAGATCTCTGTGAGTTCGAGGTCAACCTGATCTACAGAGTGAGTTCCAGGACAAGCTCCAAAGCTACAGAGAGATCCTGTCTCAAAATACCAGTGTGTGTATGTGTGTGTGTGTGTGTGTGTGTGTGTGTATGAATGACTGAGGACTACGGCTCAGTCTTGCTGTGCAAGCATGAAGACCCAAGTTCAACCCTAGTGTCCACATGAAAGTCAGGTGTGGTGGTGTTTGCCCGCTATCCCAGTGCTGGGGGCAGACAGGAGAATCTCTGGAGTGTGCTGGCCAGTTAGTCTAGCCAGACTATGATGAGCTCTAAGTTCAATCATTAAGTAAAGTGGAGAGTGACTGAGGAAGATTCTAGACATTGATCTCTGGTCTCCATGCACGAGTGCACATGAGCACACACATACACCATAAACACATGTGCATACACACACACACACACACACACACACACACTGGCTAATGATTAGGCCTTAAGCACAACCTCTTGTGACCTAAGTTTGTCACAAAGATCCATGTGATCAATGTTTTATCTCTGCCAGAACTTCCTTCTCCAGCTTCAAGTCTGCACAGTGTACCTATCAAAAGTCTCCTCTTCAAGGACGAAATCCTGTGGATAAGAAAAAGCACACACTTTGCCAAATATCTAAATCCAATTGCTGATTAAGTAGCTTCAACCCCTCCCCCAATCACATACTTAATAGCTACTACTGTGTACTTCAGTAGCTATTAACTTCTCCTAACGCCTCCGCTTGACTCTCTTTAAGTGTATCTTGTCTTTCTGTGTAACGAACCCACCAACCTTGTTCCACTTTGATTCACTCTGGAATTCTTTTCTGTGGCAATGTGTCAAGAACTGAGCTGCCCCTTCATAAAGGCCTGGGCTCTCCCAAGGTAGCCCCTCAGGCTGCCCAGAGGCATTAGCAAATTTTAGTTCTTGCCTGCTGATGATGATAGAGGTGGATTTTTGCGTGTGCATGAGTGTGTGTGCATGCGTATGTATGTTGTTTATTATTTTGTTTTTGTTTCTTGATAAAGGCTGTCAATGTATAGAATAGGCTGACTTTGAGCTTATTGTATATTTCAGGTTAGTGCCCGCCCCATCCTCTGAGTGCTGGGTTATAGGAGCACCTTCCTTGCCCAAACAGGACTTTTATTACAGCAGGGATGCTGTGGGTGTCAACTGGAGACTGCATCCTATTCATGTTGAGTGACTGGAGACTGGCATTTGCCACATGCAAGAATAAAAGTGAGGGAGCTGGCTAGAGACGGGTGCTCTGAAGGTGGTGACACGCGTTTGTGATCCCTGATTCCGCAGCCATTGTCAGTTGCTTTGCATCCATTCTCAGATGCTTTGCAATACTTTTGCAATAAATTGTACTTTTTGCAATAAATATTCAGGAGATTGTTGTTCAGAATGTCCCCTTGAGCTATCAAACAAAGAAGCCCACAGAGTCAGCTGTTGCCTGGGCAGCAGCAGGCAGATTGGCTGCTACCATGGCAACATTGATTTCAGTCACAAGCAGGCTTTAGGTAAAGAGTTAATGTTGTCAGAGGACACATGGATGGACCACCTGCCTCAGAATCACCTGGGAACTTGTTTAAATCTTTTGTTTTGTTTTTTAACATAGAGTCTCATGTAGCCCAGGCTATTCTTGAGCTCCAGATTTATTCCAGGCTGGCCTTGAACTCCTGATTGCCATTGTGATTTAGGCCTTGAATTCCTAGGACTCAGACCAGAGATTTTTAACTGGTAGAACTGTCACAGAGCCTAGAATCTACCTTTTAGAAAACTTCCAGGGCATGGAGCTCTGGCTCAGTCAGTAAGGTGCCGCTGCGTAAGCATGAGCACTGGAGGTAAATCTCCAGCGAGCAGGTAAAAGCCTGCCAGAGTGGTATAGCCTCGTAATCCCTGTGCTGGAGCAGCGAAGACAGTTAGACTCTGGGCTCACTGGCCAATCAGTCTAGCTGAATTCGTGAGCCCCGTGTCCCAGGAAAGGATCTCAGATGTTAACCACCAGTTGGTCGTTCTCTCTTTCTCTTACACACGCACACACACACACACAAACACACACACACACTCACACACACACACAGAGGCATCACACACAAACTCCCTAGGTGCTAGGTGTGGTAGCCCATGCCTGTAATCCAGACGCAATCAGCTTTAGGTATGTTTGAGACCACCTGGATTTCCCGAGACTCTGACACAAACCAGGAAATGGGTTCTTCAGGTAAGCACACACAAGGAGAGTGGGAACCCTTAGAGGAGACAGCATGTCTTTGTTACAGAGCCCTGGCTCACTTGTTTGAACTAGAGCCACTGTCTGCCTTACAAAGGCCTGCTACTTGTTATTTGTTTGTGTAGTGATGGCGTGCCACGTACCCATCAGAGCAGAGAGGTGACACTTGGTCCTTACTGGCAATGTTGATGACTTCTCATTCGCCCCAGTGGCTGCCGTTCCTTAATGTGTGGTGTAAGCTATTTTAACCGGGTTTCCTGTTATGTATGATCAAATTTCCTAACATCTGTGGTCATAAGTTTGCCTTATACTCTCTGGTTTATGCAATTTATATGTAAAAATATAAGAGAGTTAAAAGCAATGAGAAGGCTATGGCTGTGGGCAGAGTGGATGGTGGGGAGCTTGTTTACAGGAAAGCTGTGGTGAGCAGGCTCCCCCACCCCATACTGTCACACCTTTCACTTCCCACTAGTGTCTGTGCCCATAAAACAAATTCATTAAATCTTTTATTTGCATTTCTTGTCTCCAAAATAATTGTGTTTGTGTTGCTTCCTGGTAGCCAGCCAGAAAATTGTTTACTGTTGTTGAAGTGAAATGGCTAGTTGGGAAATGAAATCATTGAGGAAGCACTCTCGCTAACTAATAATAGAAAGCCTAAAATTACCCAGATTTGTCATCAAATACACGGCAAATGCTCTGCACTCCGAGCATGTCTCAGACTTGAGTCCAGTGTGGCTGCTGAATAGCCCATCAAGCACTGTGCTTAGGTGCTTCAGTGCTGTGCCGGAGGCCTGGTGCTTCTGATTTCACAATAAGAAGTCCAGCATCTTGTCACTTATTGTTCTGGCTTTGCTATCGTCTAGGGTTCTTGACTGGTTTGTTTTCTCCACCAATTAAAGAATTAAAAGACAAGACTGAAGAGATGGCTCAGCAGTTATGAGCACTTGCTACTCTCCCAAAGGTCCTGGGCTAAAGACCTTTACACAGCTTACACAGCTTCTCGTACAAGTATGCAGCTTCAGTTCCATGTTCTCTTCTGGCCTCCAAGGGGATGGGTTCCCCTTCTCTAATTTGGGGTTGTTCAGCTTAGACAAAGAAAGGGGATTTGGAAGGTCCACAGCCTCGGGCAAATATGTATTTATGGTGGGATAAGACAGAGCCCCTTCGCTAATTTGGAGTTGGTCAGCTTGGACAAAGAAAATGAGCCAACATATTTACAGCCTTGAGTCAACATGTTCAGTTCCAGCCTTGAACATACCTGACTGGTCAGCAGAAAACCGGGCCTGCAGGAGGAGGAAAAAGCCCACCAGGCCAATGAATCAGGTCACGATGGCGAGGAAGAAGCCAGAGTTTGCTGTCTTGGTCATCCCTCTGTGATCTATTTCCCTGTCTTTCCGTCTGTCAGGGATCTGTGTAGCTCCTAGCTCCTCAATTGATTTCTGTCACTCTGATAAACAAAACACTCTGACTGAAAGCAACTTAGGGGAAGAATGTGTTTGCTTTAGCTTACAGGTCACAGTTTACCACTGAGGAACACAGCGGGAACTCAGGCAGGAGCCATGGAGGAACACTGCTTGCCAGCTCCTCACAGGCTCATGGTTAGCCAGTTTTCTTTCTTATAATGTCCAGACCACCTTCTCAGGGAATGTGCCACCCACAACAGGCTGGGTCCTCCTACATCAATTAACGATCAAGACAACTCCCCACAGACCCACCCACCCACAGGCCAATCTGATCCAGGTGATCCCTCAATTGAGGACCAGTCCTTTTTGTTTGTATGTTTGAGACAAGGTCTCTCTCTACATAGCCCAGACTGTCCTGGAACTCACTGTGTAGACCAGGCTGGCCTCAAACTCACAGAGGTCCCTGCCTCCCAAGTGCTGGGATTAAAGGTGTGTGCCACCATGCCCAGCTGAGACTCCTTTTTATATGACACTAGACTATGTCAAGTTGACAGTTAAACTAATATAGGGCACTTATTTCAATGGGTATTTAGGTAAAAAGGCCGAAAGGTTGGTGATATGTCAGTTCTTACTAAAAACAAACTACTATTCTCTCATTCAGATTTCTGAGTAAGAGAGCTAATGTTTTCAAAGAGAGGAATATAATAATGAAAGCTGGGCAGGAGAGACAGGTTAGCAGTTAAAAATACTGCTTTTCCAGAGGACTTGAGTTTGGTTTCCAGCCCCCACATTAGGCAGCTCACAATTGCTTATACCTTCAGCTTCAGGGAATATGACTCCCTCTTCTGGTCTCTTTAGGCACATGCACACATGTGCACGTACTCATACACAGAGATACAGACATATGCATAATTTAAAAATAAAACAAATCTAAAAAAGAGAATGGAAGACATGGTTTGCTTTCTTTTCCCCAGCCTCTGATAATTCAATGAAATATAGATCATTGATCTAGTAATGCAATTCAGTGCATTTGCCTAACATAAAAAGACCCCAGATTCAATACCTAGAAACACACACACACACACACACACACACACACACACACACATATTCTATCTCTCCTCTCTCTCTCTCTCTCTCTCTCTCTCTCTCTCTGTGTGTGTGTGTGTGTGTGTGTGTGCATGCATTGGGATTAAAGGCTTGTGCCACCATGCCCAAATGAGACTTTCTTTTTATTTGACACTTAGTTATGCCATGTTGAAATTAAAACTAACTTAGAATATTTATTTAAAAGGGAGGAGGGATAGAAAGGGTATGTGTGTATACATACATATATGCACATTAATTTTTTAGATTTATTTATTTTATGTGAATAAATGTTTTGTCTGCACGCGTATATATGTAGTCTCTGATTTGTCAGACCCTGGTTAAGAACTGTGTATCTCTGTTGGCAAGATAAAATGGAAATTCTCACTGCCTGAATTAGAGAATGTTAGAGGGAAGGTACTAAGGCATATAAATACTTACTTTGTTGTACCTGTGGCAAGTTAAGGGAGAGAAAGGAAGGTACACCTGACATGGGAAAGAAAGTAAGGGCAGCAGGGTCCGGTGCCTCGTGCCTTTAATTCCAGCTCTCCAGAGGCCAAGGCAGAAGGATTGTTGTGAGTTTGAGGCTAACCCAGCCTACATAGAGAGTTCCAGGCCATCTGAGGCTGTAGAGCAAGACCCTGTCTCAGGAAATAAAGCAAAAAGAAAGGAAGTAGGGAGTTTTGTTGGATTGGACAAGGTGTTAGGATGGCCTCTTTGGTATTTGAGTTCAGGGCTTCAGGATGAATGGGAGCCAAGAAAGTGTAAGCTCTTCATAGAGAAAGTTGCATCTGCAGAAACCACTGGACAGCTACAGGTGAGTTTGGATGAGGTAGTTCTATAGTGTGTTTGTTCCTTTTTCAAAAGTTAATTCTTCTTAGTTTTGTGTTTTGGAACTGAATCTCTTATAGCCAAGGCTAGCCTTGAATTCATTATGTAGATAAAGATGTTCTTGATAGCATGTAGGTACATGGTTCAGATTTAAACTTAGAAACTTGGGAAGATACTCTCGGAACAAGATGCAGAGAGAGTTGAATCTGCATGTTTTGACAGTAGCTAACCATGTGATTTCATGGTGTGTGTGGTTATCCCCCAAAGATACAATGAACAACTGAGCTTAAAAACCAGGTAGAATCTGGGCCACTGAAATGGCTAAGCATGCCAAGGAGTTTACTCCCAAGCCTGGTGATCCGAGTTCCAGCTCCCACAAGTTGTGTCCCCACAAGCATAAACATAACTATGTAATCACTTAAATATTAGGTAGCATTTAAAATGAAGTAAAAACATATGAGAGGTTTTATTTATTTTAGCTCCCTGTCTCGTTTTTTTGAGACAGAATTTCTCGACAGCACAAACTGGCCTTGAATTTACAACAGTGCTCTCTGCTTTTGCCTCCCAAGTTCCAGGATTACAGGTGAATGCCACACTTCTATTATTTTTTTTAAATGTTCAAGAATTCTCTCAGGGACTGGAAATATAACTCAGTTAATAGAGTGCTTGCCTTGCAACCACAGTGTGTCCTGGGCTCCATCTTTAGTACCTACATAGATGAGACAAGTTGGGGTGCCACAATGTCTATAGTCTCAATACTGGGGAGAATGGAGGCAGGAGAATCAGAAGGTACAGATCATCCTTGGCTACATAGCTAGGTAGTTCAAGGCTAGCCTGGGTGCATGAAATCCTGTTTTGTTTTTTTTTTAATACTTGTTTTAAGCCAGGCAGTGGTAGCATATGCCTTTAATCCCATCACTTGGGAGTCAGAGACAGGCAGATGTCTGTGAGTTCGAGGCCGGCTTGGTCTATAAAGTAAGTTTAAGGACGGGCTCCAAAGCTACAGAGAAACCTGTTTAGAACACCCCCCCCCCAAAAGATTTGTTTTTATTTTACGTATATGAGTATTTACCTGCTTGTATATCTGTGTACCATACTCGTGCCTGGTGATTTTGGAGCCCAGATATTTTCAGGTGCCCTGGAACTGGTGCTACAGTGGTGAGCAGTCATGTGGCATCTGTCAAACCTGGGATCTCTGGAAGTATGGCAAGCTCTTTTAACCGCTGAGCCATTTCTCTAGCACAAGATCCTGTGTTAGAACAAGAACAAAACAACAACAAATGTTTCCTTGTCAATGAAATCACAATTTTATAAGGTGCATTGCATAGATGTAGCAAGGAGACAGAAACACCAACCAACCCAGATAAACTCAGGGTCTGCACATTCCTGACCTAAGTTTATTTGTTGCAGATGTTTCTGTTTGAGGTCTGAAACAGTCGTCATCTCTGTGGCAGGTTTGATTTTATTGGTTGTACTGAAGTTTCTGAGTCACTGCCTGTTGATGATATCTAGTTGTTCTGAGGGAGGGTGTGCGTGGAAGGGTGTAGACAGTTCTGGAGTAAAGACCGCTCCTTTTCTCATGCCCCCTTTTAAAGTTTTAAATGACTTTTCTTGTCATTTAATTCTGCCTCAGTATAACATTGGACCTTTTGTGTCTATGTCTTTCACTTGGTGTGATGCTTTTAGGTTCCTAGAAAACCTGTCAAAACTTACTCCTTTTTTGGTTTGTTTTTCTGAGATGTTATAACCGTGTATCACAGGTTGTTTCTCTGAGATGGTATAACCATGTATCACAGGTTGGCCTTGAACCTACAATCTCCTCGGCTTCCCAAATGCTGTAATTATAAGCGTGTGCCAGCATACCTGGCTCAATTGTTTTTAATATATGCTCATATATGTTCATATATGCCTCTGACTAGCTAAGGATGATTTACCCTCTGCTCCCAGGTACCAGGGTTATATTATAGGTGTATGCTGCCACACTCAATTTATCATCCAGTTTGTAACATGTATCAAAACTTATATTTATGGCTGAAAAGTTGTATGTGTACACCATTTTTAATTCATTTCTATGTTAATGGATACCTGAAGATCTATCTGGAACTGGGATTGTTAAATCACATGGTAATTCTGTGTTTAGGTTAAAAAAAACCCTGCTGATTTGTTTTTTACTGCAATTTGCTATTTTTTTACATTCCCATCAGCAGTTCATAAGCATAAGGATTCAGATTTATCCACAGTTACTCACACTCCTACTTTTCGTGGTTGTTGCTCTCTTTCATTTTTGGTTTTTGAGACAAGAATCTTCCCTGTGTGTAGCCCTGGCTGGCCTTGGACTCAGAAGTTCTCCTGCCTCATCCACCCCAGTGCTAGGATTATAAATGTGAGCCACCATGCTCATGACACAGTATCTCTGCATGTTTTATCCTGATTCTTTTGTGTCTTCAAGAATCCTCCTGGGTCTTATGCGCAGCTCTGTAGTCCAAGCTACTTAGAGAACTGAGACAGAAAGATGGCAGACTCAATGCCAGCTTGGGTAATTTATTGAGATCCTGTCTCAAAAAGGGTGTCATTGCAGGGTGTGTGAGGATATTGGGCAGTACTAGAGTGCTCGCCTAGCATGCATGAGACCCTAAATCCAATTCACAGTACTTACAAAATAAATAAGCAAATAAAATAATATATCTGTCTGAAATTCTGAAGCACGTTAGGGTCATTGATCTGGCATGGGCCTAATATTTGAGACCTAATATTGACCTTTCTTCAGGCTTGACTCAGATATCTCATTTCCTGAATAGTTGTGTAGCAACTCTGAGAAGATATGGGTAGAAGTTAAATTCTTAATCTCTAGAGTTTTCTGCTTGGTGAATGTTCAATAAATAAAATAATTTTGCTAACGGTTGTAGATCATCTCTCATGTTGTAAATATCCAGTAGAAGTCTCCAACAAACTATTACCTGATTCAAATGAGTTACTTTTTGTAACTTCATAGGAGTAATTGGCTGGTGAATAACATTTAAATTGTGAATCTGATTCTTGCCACTCCTCTGTTTTATCCTTTGAGTTCTTCTCTGGTGTACTGACGGTAGGGCTCCAGGTCACCAGTGGTGCATAGATTTGTTTTTTCTGGTACTGTTATTTGACACTTTTGTTGTATTGGAATATGGAGGATTGAACCTAGGGCCTTGCACATGCTAAACTTATAGTTGAGAATGGTTTTGAACTTCTGATCTTCCTGCCTCCACTTCCTGAGTGCTGGAATTACAGGTGTGCACTAGTATACCCCTTAACATTTAATATTTATTTATTTATATGCACATGGAGGTCTGGTGACAACTTTGTGTAGTTGGTTCTCTCTTTCCACCATGTGATTTTCAGGAATTGAAGTCAGGTTGTCAGGGTTGTCAGCCGGCTGGTCCTGCCTGGTTTTGTATGGTGTTTACCTAGCATGCATGAAGACAGAAGGGTTGGGAGGCAGGGGAGTAGATCTGGGATGGGTGGGGAGAGAATATGATCAAAATACATTGTATGCATATGTGAAGTTCTCAAAGAATTAATAAAAATATCCATTTTAAAAATGGCTGAGATTCATGCATGCTAGGTAAACACTTTACCCACTGAGCTGTATCTTCAGCCTTATTTACTTATTTAAAGTTCATCTTCCAGATTGTCAGCAAATTCTGTGAAGGTAGGCACTCACATCTGTACTGATTAGTGTTAGTTAGGCACAAGGTCAGTACGTAATGCACAGTGAAGAAAGTTTCTGCCAAGAACTAGAAAAACTGCCAAGTGAGCTGTGAGCACTGCTCATAGTTTGGCTGAATCAAGGCTTATAGTACTTTGTATTAAAACAGTGTTGATCAGATGGTGTGGCGGTTTGAATGAAAATGGCCCCCATAGGCTCCCAGGGACTGGCATTGTTTGAAAGGATTAGAATATGCGACCTTGTTGGAGTAGGTTTGGCTTTGTAGGGGTGAGCTTTGAGGTTTCAGAAGTTCAAGCCGGACCCAATGGCTCACTTATTCTCTCTCCCTGCTGCCTGATGATCTGGATATAGGAGCACTCCAACACCAGTCTGCCTGTGTGCCACTGTGCTTTCCAACCATGATGATCATGGACTAAAACTCTGAACTGTAAGCCAGCCTCAACTAATTGTTTTCCTTTCTTAGAGTTGCCTCAGCCTTGGTGTCTTGGAATATGACAGAATAGAAATCCTAAGGAGGATTGATGGAACAATCATGCAAGTGTTTCAGCTGGAAGTCTGGTGCTTGGCCATCTAAGGCCAAGGTGGAATGGCTTCTTAGACCAAACAGTGCTGAAATTCTCCAGCTGATATGAGGTTAGAGATCCCACTCAAGCCCCTCATGATGCCCCTGCTTCCTTAGTCCTCAGTTAGAACCAGCTTAGCTTGGCAGGAGTTCAAGGTCATCCTTGAATTTACAGGAAGCCTGGGTTATATGATATGCGTGTGTGCATGTGTGTGTATTTGTGTGCATATATACATGCACACACATATATATGATTTATGTTAGTACATTTAGTTCGAGATCCCTTTTAAATTCTACACAGAATACCTTTATATGAATATTCTGTGTTTTATTTAGTTATGCCTCTTTGGTAGGTATTGAGGCTGATTCTAAATTTATAGTTTATGTGTTTTGATTTTAAAAGTTATTTTCATGATTTTTTTAATGTGTATGAATATTTTGCCTGCATGTGTGTTCTAGAAAGAAAGGGTGTTGATCTCTGGAACTGGAGATGGTTGTGAGCAGCCATATGCATGTTGGGATTCAAACCTCTGTCCTCTGGAAGAGCATCCAGTGCTTTTCACCACTGAGCCATCTCTCCAGCCAAGACATTTTATATACTTTTTGTTCATTTGTTTGTTGTGGTTTTGCTTTTTCGAGACAAGAGTTTCTCTGTATAACCCTAGCTGTCCTGGAACTCACTCTGTAGACTGGCTGGCCTTGAACTCAGAGATGTGAGTTTGTCTTCTAAGTGCTGGGGATCAAAGGCACACACCACCACCACCTAGCCCTGTAGTGTTTTTTTGTTTTTTAAGACAGGGTTTCTCTGTTGTAGTCCTGGCTGTCCTGGGACTTGCTCTGTAGATCAGGCTGGCCTCTAACTCACAGAGAGCCATCTGCTTCTGCTTCTGAGTGCTGGAATTAAAGGTATGTGCCACCAGGTCTGACTTTGCTTGGCCCATTTTATATACTTTTAATGTAAAATATACTCTATAGCCAGGCAACTGTGGAGCATTCCTTTTGCAAGAGGCAGGCAGATATCTTAGAGTTCAAGGTCAGCCTATTCTACAGAGTGAGTTCCAGGACAGCAAGGGCTACAACAGAGAAACCCTGTCTTGAAAAACCAGAAAAAAAAAAAAAAAACAACACAGTATTTACGTGCTTATGCACCCAACTCCATATGTGTGTTTAAGTGTGTGGGCATGTAGACCTGTGTGTGTATGTAAGTGTATAGGAATGCAGACCTGTGTGTGTGTGGGAGCATGCACATGTGTGTTTATTTAAGTGTGTGAGTGTCTAAATAACTAAAAAAAATTATGTTAGCCTGTACACAGCTGCCATGTAGATGCTGAGAACTGAACTTGGGTCCTCTAGATGAGTAGCAAGTGATCTTAACTGCTGAACCATCTTTCCAGACCCTCCACAAATTAAAAAAAAAAGTTTCTTAAATGAATATGGGTATTTTGCCTTGTACCATGTGCAGGCAATGGCAGTGGAGGCGTGAACATCAAATCCCCTGAAACTGGGGTTACAGCCATTGAGAGAGCAATCAATGCTCTTAACTGCTGAGATATCTCTTTAGCCCCTTCCACTAAGTATTTCGAGATAGTCTCACTGAACCTAGGCTAACTAATTGGCTAGATTGGCAGGCCGGGGAGCCCAGGGCATCCTCATGTTTCCACCTCTTGGCCTTGGGATCCTAGGCACATACAGCCATCCTGGTTTTTTTTATACAGCATCCTGGAGAGTCAAATTCAGGTCCTCAGGCTTTAGCAGCAACAGCACCCCAACCTCCTAGATTTATTATAAAAGTAACACAATGTAGGAAAATTCGTGAAGAAGTATAAAGAAAAACCAGACATGGTGGCTCATGTTTATAATTCCAGCTGAAGTAGGAGGATTCCATGAGTTTGAGGCTAACCTATGCTAAAGATTCCAATGAACAAACAGAAAAAGGAAAAATAAAAAATAAAAAAAACCCAAACACTTAGACTCTCATCATGGAAAGAAGAGCATTGTTTACACACGCAGTTGTTACACGCTTCTTTGTCGTCTTCTGAGTGTGCTCTGCATTGTTAACACACAGTTGTTACACGCTTCTTTGTCCTGTTCTGAGTGTGCTCAGCATTGTTAACACATGCAATTGTTACATGCTTCTTTGTCTTCTGTGTGTGCTCTGCGTCTTCTGTTTCCTGCTGTGCTCACATTACATGTATAGACAGTGAAATATGTGTTTATTCACAAAACTGGGCATTTTTTTACTTATTTATTTTGAGACAGGGGTTTACTTTGTAGTCCTGGCTGGTCCAGAACTTGCTCTATAGACCGGGCTGGCCTTGAACTCAGAGATCCACCTGCCTCTCCTCCAGAGAGGGATTCAAGGTGTGCACCACTCCAGACCTACAAAACCAGGCTTTATAAAAATTGTATTTGTTTTAAAGGTGTGTTAAACTAACTGCAAACTGTTGTATGCCATTTCCCACTTTGAAAAGTCAGTAGGTGAAAGGTTGGGGGCTTATCCTCAGCTGACCTAGCCCTTTGTGAAAAACCCAGGAGTGGGTGGTAAAAGCTGGAGTGGAGCCTTACTGAAAGAACTTGGCTGTTCAAGTTGACTGCAAGTTTAGTATGAGTCAATAGTGTGTCTGCCAAGAACTTCTTTTTTCCCTTTTCTTTTCCTTCCTCCTTGCTTTCCTTGCTTTTCCCCCTCTCCCTCCTTTGCTTCCTTCTCTCCTCTTTTTTTTTTTCTTTCATTAGGTTGCTCAGGTTAGCTTCAAATTTTGAGCTCAAGCAATCCTTATGCATGGGTCCCAGCATCTCCACTAGCCAGGACTTCAGCTAAGCCACCACACACACACACACACACACACACACACACACACACACTCTCTCTCTCTCTCTCTCTCTCTCTCTCTCTCTCTCTCTCTCTCTCTCTCTCTCTCTCTCTCTCTCTCTCAGTGTGCACACAAACCTTACTGCACTGTTGGGACTAATTGAGTCCTGGCCTTCAGCTGCTCTTCCCTGCTAGAGCCTTCTAATTGAAGTTACTAGAAGCTGTGCCTAGAGGGTCAGAGGATGGAATTTTCACCTGTTGGCCATTGACTACAGGGTATTTAAGCCTTCATGGTGCTATTAAAGAGGGGCTTTTTGTACCAGCGATTAGTGGTCCGTGTGTTGGTCTGTTTCTGCCTGTGTTTCCTCAACCTCCAACCCCTTGCCCGAAGCTCACGAACTGGATGCTGGCGCATAGAGCGCATGGAGCACAGACGAGGGGGATGTGGGACGCGCGGTGCACGGCGATTTGCGGTACCACCGAGATTTGAACTCGGATCGCGAGGCTCCGTTATGAAGTGGAAGCCGTAGTCCTTCTTGGTTATGATGCTATTACAAAACCTCGGATTAGTCTTGGATGATACAATCGAATCAGCCACGTGCCTAAGGTCCTCAAAGCTCCAGAAGAAAAATAAAAACAATGGAAGGGATCAAATTAGAGAAGATGTTGGGCAAAGTCCCGGATCCAAGAGCCATTAGATCAGTTTGATCTCAAAGGCTTCCAGGGCTAGTACTTGGTCTTTGAGATGGAACTCCAGAGCTACCCAGAAAAGGAATGCAGTGTTCTGGACATAGTGAGTTTTCTGTCTTGGATGACTTGGTGAAGTGCAGTAATGAGTGGCTATACAACTGCTTCTCTTTATTGTTCGCCAAGAGCCAGAACTAAGACTGGAGTCTTTATTATTTCATTCTGGAGTCGTATATTATTTCATTCTATCAGTATAGTCTTCGATGAGATAATTGGGTGGAGTCAGAGTCCTCGTCAAGTTCGAAACTAGGATTTGAACTCATTCTGAAATGACCAAAGCTGGTCCTTTTGGTTACCACGGAGTTGAGTTCAAGGGTCTCTAGAAGGGGTATGGCCAGAGAGGCTCTCAGGTTCAGCAGTCTACAAGACTGCTAGACTGGTAGACCTTGTAAGGGACACTCTTTCCACCTTAGGGAAAGCCTCCGGCAGAGTAGGCGGGGTCACCTCAGGTGGGGGCGGGGTAGCCAGCTCTCTGCTGAAGGGCGCAGGCAAAACGCCAAGCGGTGGTTATCCAAAGGAAATGGTTGGGTTCTTTAGGCGCATCACCTCCGGGGCTCCCCCGGGAGTTCTGTGGTTGGAAGTTCCTCGAACCCTGTGAGAGGCTGAGGCAGGCCCACCCTCCAGAGAGCATCGCCGTGGCCGGCTTTTGCGGCACAGCCCGAGTACGGAACAGAGCGCTGGTCCCTGGCCGGGCGCGAGCTGGGGGCGGTGCTGGGGCGGCGGGGGCGGGGAGGGCGCGCGCCTAGGCGGCTGCGGCAGTTGCGCGCTAGGATTGCTGCGGTGCGGCGGGGCCGGTGAGTGCGGCGGCACCGCGGAGGGAGGGAGGGGGGATTGGAGCGGGCAGCGAGCGAGCGAGCGGGCTGTGGAGGATGCGCGGCGGAGTGCGCGACCCCGCGGCCCCTGCCGCCCGCCCGGGGCGTCCTTTCCTCAGGGCCCCCACTCCGGCCCGGATCCGCCCGCGCGCCCGCGGCCTCAGCACCCCGGGGTGGCGCACGCCCCTGGCCCGGCAGCCCCCGCCCGACCGCAGCCCCTTCCCCGCGCGGCGGCGACGCCCCCGGCCCACGTCACGCTCGCGCCATTGTTTCCCCGGCGTCGGCTCGCTGGGACCCCGCCTTTCTCGCGGAGCGGGCCAGCGCCACTCTCTGTCCCCAGTCGTCCCGCTCGGCGGGCAGCCTCGCCTCCGTTCTCGTCGTGAGGCGGGCGCGGGGCTTCTCCGGGGACTGCGAGCCTGGTAGGGTCTGGACCCCGCCGTGGAATGTCCCACGAGCCAGTTCTGTGGTGTGCGGCACTTCCTGAAACGCTCACAGCGATTGCAAGTCGCCCCCAAAAGACGTTTGGGGGCGGTCTGTCCCTTGCCTTTTTCCTGGGGCCCCCGAAGCCCCGCAGGACGATATGCCACCTGGGGCCTGTTACAACAACACTTTGGGCTGTTGGTTTTGCCTGGCCCTGACTTGACTGTTCAAAGCAGTAGATGAAGGTCTGTGTCGGAGTTGTTCACAGACCGTCTGTGCTCTACTACAGCGCTCTGAAATGACTACTCACTAAACATTGCGTGTGCTCCACCACGTCTCTGCCCGCGCCCGTCCACACATTGTTTCATAATGACCACAGGCTATTTCTTAAGGAATGTAAATTTCTTTAGCCAGCACGTGAAGGGGAGGGTGTTAAAACTGCCATTAATGGAAGACATAGTGACTACAGGAAAGGCTTCAGTAGTCACCTTAGAATTTTCCATCAGTGCTTAAGAATTGATCCAAATGAAGACATCTGGCCTTGGAGGTTCAGTTCAAGAAGCCAACTAGTTAGAAATTGAAATAGAAGCTTTGAGGGTGCCTTGCAGTGGCAAAGTGATTATTCTGGGCCGTTGATACTTGAATTGATGCTTCCACACATACTTTCGAAGAGCATTTCCATTACAGCGTGAATCTGTTCTGTGGGCCTTAAACAGGCTGTGTATCCTAGTGGCCTCGAACCTGGGATCTTTCTCTCTCAGCTTCCCTAAGTGCAGGTGTTAGCAGACTTGTTTCACCATGCATGGGCTTGGAAAAAGTCTTGTTGCTTCACTTTTACCAAAAAGCTCAATGAAAGCAAGAAACAAATTAAGTAGTTTCGGTTGTTGCATTATTCTCTACCTAGAATTTAGAACTAGCTAATCTGTAAAATAAGATGATGTCCTTCAAGGCTCTGTTCTATGAAAACGTACAGTCAGCCAGAAGTTTAACTTCAGTAAGATTAATACGAATACTCAAGAGTGCCTGCTGGCCTTACTAGATGAAGAAAGCCAGATTATGGAGTACTGTTAAGAGAATGAGTGTTCTTTTATGTGACAAGACTTTCTGTTGTATGAGGAAAGTAGTGTACAAAATATGGTATTTGGAAAAAGTTGGTGTGAATGTTGTTATTGCTGTTTATTTGCGGTTTCCATCAGACAGGATGTTGTTATGCATTCCAGGTTGTCCTAAAAACCGTGCTTCAGCTTTCAGCGTACTGGAGAACACTACTTGGCCTGATCTAAACTGTAGGCTTTCAAATTGGTGTGGTGGTACACTGGAGAGGCAGGGGCAGGTGGATCTCTGCGTTCAAGGCCAGCCTGGTCTGCATAGCAAGTTCAGGACAGCCAGGGCTACTAGAGACCCTGTCTCAAAAAACAGCAGCAGCAACAACAAACCCAAAAATAAATTTTAAAAGACTGTAAGATTGATTTCTCTTTCCACTGGAAATTGAACTTGGGTCAAGTTTAGGCTAGACAATGCAGTCTTCTATCGAACTGTATCCCAGTTCTTTTTTATTTTACTTTGAAATAGAGCCTCATTAAGTGCTCATGAAGTGCTCCTTTCCCCCTGACCCAGGACCCACCCACACACCTTGAATTGACTGTGTGGTTTAGGCTGGCCTCCAATTTGGGATCCTTCTACCTCGGCTCTCCAGAGTGCTGGGATTATAGACATGAGCCATCATGCTTGCCTGGGCTTGAAAAAAGGGGGGTTGTGTGTTACTGCTTCACTCTTTCCAAAAAGCTTAACTCAGTTAAAGCAAAACAAAAAACAACCTGCCTAAATCTTATCATGGTGTTTATGTTTCACGCTATTTGTTTCTAGCTTTATGAGATAAGGTCTCACTTTGTAGCCAACCTGCATAAGCTTCTCAAGTGCTTGGATTGTAAAGTGAGCCACCATGGGTGATCTCAGATTTCGTTAGTGAGGATTGCTATGTACATATTGCCACTGTGCTGTCCACGTTTCTAGGGCCCTCACGGCATTTTCAGTTGTGATGCTTTGTAACAGGCCTTTCTGCACTGCAGTAGGCAGTGCCTGGCATGCGTGCTTTTAGTAACATGATGTTTTTAGCTTTTATGACAACATCTAACAGGAAATGTTAACTACCAAGGCATATGTTAGGTGACGTGTGAGTAGCAAACACTACTCTCAGCCAGGAGAGAGCCTTGTGTATACATTTTAAGGACAGTAGTACGAGATAAAACCAGAATGTTCTGGTAAGCTCTTTATACGATAATGCTACTTGGATTCTTTGCAGCTAGAGCAGAATGAATAAAGAGAATCATTTATTTATTTATTGGTTTGGGTTGAGTTTTTTAGGTCAAACTCAGGAAGTTAATTTCATTAGATGAAGTTGGTAACAAATTGCCATGGAGTACTACAATCTTGCCATTTGACCCACTCAGTATTTTTTATTAGATTTATTCATCTTTAATGTATGTTTTGCCTGTGTGTATATATGTGCACCATTTGTGTGCCTGGTGCCTATCAGTATCAAAAGAGGGCATTGGGTCTGGAGCTGGAGTTGCATATGGTGGTGAGCCAGCATGTGGGAGCTGGAACTGAACTCCAGTTCTCCCGAAGAGCAGCAAATGTGCTTATTCACTCAGCTATCTCTCCAGCCCCACTAAGTCATAAAAGATTTATCTTTTGAGGGGGTGTAAGGGAAGGGGGCTTGAAATGGGGATCTCACTGTCTCTTAAGCAGGTCTGGAACTCAGTTCAGGCTAGCCTCCAACCTTCAAGTCTCTTGCTCCCACCTCTGCAGGGTTGGAATTACAGGTGAGGGCCAACATGCCCTGTTTTATGTAACTATTTATTGAAATTTGATTGCATCCTGTGGTGATTGTTTGCCAAGGTTTTCAGAAAATAGCTAGCAACAATAAAAACCCAACAGCAGTATCAGAAAATCCCCTAGTAGCAGGATAGATAGCAAAAATATTCCACCTTTTATGCTGAGTATAGAAACAGAAAGATGAAGTTGATTTGGAGATAAATGAATAATTTGTTCTACCATTTGTGTGGCTTTGTTGGCTGGGAACTATTACCGGGAATGTCACACGAAATAGCCAGTGTGACAGGATCTACTTGGGAAATCTGGCACCTGAAACTTAATGTCGTGTTTTTTTTTTTTTTTTTTTTTTAAAGTGAGGCTAGAATGGTGAAAGCAGAAAGATCAGGGGCTTAAGGTCTTTGGCTGCACATGGAGTTCAAGGCCAGCCTAGGATCCATGACACCCTGTCTCAAAAAGCAAACAATAATTTATTTAACTAGTTTCTTTTTTGTTGAGAATTTCATATGTGAGTGCTATGTATAATCTTCCTACTTTAACCTCTCCACACCACCAGTGCACCCCCTTTCTCAAATTCAGTCTCTTCTTTATTATTGTTACATATATGTGTTCCTACAAATTTATAAATATAACCTGGTGAGTTCATTTAGTATTGCTGATATCTGTATATATTTAGAGCTGACTATTTGGAATTGAATAACCTGTCAGGGAGCTCATCCCTAAAGAAGACTGATTCTGACTTTCTTAGCTACTATTAATTCCCTATAGCTCTTCATATTGGAGTGGGCCTTGTGAGATTTCCCTATCCATGTTAGTATGTCAGTTGATAGTGATATTTTTTTCAGGTCTTGTTTAGGCAGCCATATTGTTGAGTGTCCATGGGTGCAGCATCCCTGTCACATGTAAACAGACACTGTCTCACAACAGATATGGTGATGCTTTGACTCATAGAATTCCCTCTTCCACACTGTCCTCTGAGCCTTAGGTGTAGGGGTTGTGTTGTAGATCTGTTAGCTGGGCAGAGAGAGAGAGACAGAGAGTGAGAATATGGAGGAGGTGTCCTTGAGAGGGGTGAGAACTACACTACCTGTTAGAATAAGGACAAGTGTTTAGAGTGCAGTTAGAAGTTACACTGTTTAGGAATTAGCAGGAATAGGTTCCATGTCCTCCCCAGCCACAACTACTTAGCTAGGATTACAGTGCCAAGCATGAATTCCCTCCCGTTGAGTGGCTGGAAGTCTAGTTAGAAAGCTGTTGATTACTTCCAGGATGTAAGTGCCTCCATTGCACTGATGTCTTGTCAGTTTGGTCTTTGTCGTGGTTCATAGGCATTGCAACTTGTTAGTACTGTTGATGCTTTTCTTCCTTGGCAGCTTGCATTACTTCTTCAGATGCTATAAAACCTAGTCCTTGGGGAGGAGACTAGGACATTCCTATGTCAGGTCAGGTCCTCCAAGTCCTCCAGCTGAAGTATGTGATGTCTTCAGCAATAGGGTCTTACCTTCAGTTTTTGGGAGGCTCTCAAGGGCATTGGCAATAGCTTACATATTTATTTTTGTGGTCTCTTGGACTTCTCTGACAATTTTAAGATTTATTTATTTATGTATATGAGTGCTCTGCTTACATGTATCCTTGCAGGCCAGAAGAGGGCATCAGATTCTATTATAGATGGTTGTGAGCCACCATGTGGTTGCTGGGAGTTGAACTCAGGTCCTCTGGAAGAGCAGCCAGTGAGCGCTCTTAACTGCTGAGCCATCCCTCCAACCCCTTCCCCCAGTATACAACTTTAAAGGAAGTTGCCTATACCTGGTCCTAGGGTTTTGTTAGATAGTCTATAGGCTTTTAGGGAGAAATACGTATTTTTAAAGTTCCTTGTTTTAGTTGCTGGAACATCCAATATGTAATGTATGTGTCTTACTGTGGTACTGGGAGCGTGTGCATGCTAGGCAAGGGCTCTACCACTGAACATATTCTCAGCCTCCCCTTCCCAAATGTTTTATTTTGATAAAGCGTTCCACAAGTTGTCCAGGCTGGCCTAGAAATTGCCCTGTAACCCAGGCCAACCTTGAACTTAAAGTCTGCCTGCTTTCAGCCTCCAGAATAGCTGGGATTATAGGTCTTTGCCACCAGACTTAACTTAAAATTTTTCTTCCCTTGGGACAGAGAGGTGACTCAGCAGGTAAAGGCAGTAGCCTTGCAAGCTTGGCATCCTGAATTTGATCCCTGTGGTTGACAGTGGAAGAAGAGAATTAACTTCCACAAGTTATCCTCCAAGGCCCATGTGCATCCTATGGCACAAATGCCCCCTCCCCGCGATAAATAAATGTAATAAAATTGTTTTACCTCCCTCTCTTTTTATTTTTTCTTTTTTGTTTAAATTACATTTTACTTATTGTATGTAAACACACACCCACATGCATGCACATGCAGGAACATGCCTTTGTATACACATAGGACAGAGGACAACTTGTGGGTATTGATTCTCTTCTTCCACCATGAGGGACCCAGAGATTGAACTCAGGTCATAAGGCTTGGTGGTAAACACCTTTATCTGCAGAATAATCTGGATGCCCCTGTTCTGTTTTGCTTTTTTGAGAGAAGGTTTTTAATGGTAGCCCCTGGCTAGTCTGGAATTCACCATGTAAAGTAGTCTGCCTCTCATTTGAAGTGATCCTCACGGCTGGCCTCCAATTCCAGGTAATCCTCCTGTCTTTGCTTCCAAGTGCGGGATTCAAGGAGTGTCACTATACCCCTCCCTACTTTTTTTCCTTTTAAACAATTTTCTCCTTGATCTTCTACTCGAAAACTTACTCAATTTTCTGTCATTGATTGTTTTGTTTTGTTTTTGAGACAGATTCTTAAGGAGCCCAGCCTGGCACAGATGACCTTAAACTCCTGTTTCTTCTTTCTCTGTCTTCCTGTTCTGGGGTCAGAGTGTGTGTCACTACACCCAGCTTCCAGTGCTGATCTCTAAGTCTTCTTTCAGTTGTGTTGCCAATAGCTCTTGTGTGGTTTCATTATTTTTTCTTCTGTGCATGAGTTTACATTTTTATCCAAATTTTTTATTTGAAAGTTTTAATTCTATAGAAAATTACTGATGGTAAAATAAATTCTTTTATATCTTTCACCTGGATTTACCAGTAATTAACAATGGCTATCTTAATTTATATTGTTGCATATAATTTGAACTTTTTTTTTTTACATTTGTTTATTTTGTGTGTGAGGGAGGTGCATGTGTGCCTCTGGGGGTATGTGTAGAGGTCTCTTCTTCAGCCATGTGGGTTCTGGGGATCAAATGCAGGTGGTCATGCTTGATAGCAGATCCCTTGCCTTTACTGTTGAGCCATTGGCTTTACATACAGTGTTTTAAATGTAGAACCACTTAAAAATAAGTTATGAGCATAAAGACATTTCATTCTTTAAAATTTTGATTTGAATAACACAAGAAGAGTGCCCTACAAAACTACAAAGCTATTATCATTTTAAAAAGTAGTGTAATGGGAGGAGTGTGGAAGGGGAGAGGGGAGGAAAGAAGGGCATGGAAAAAATGTATAGCTCAATTAAAAACAAAAAAAAATAAAATTAAAAAAATAGTGTAACATTGGACTCGAGAAATGGCTCAGTGGTTAAGAGCACTAATGGTTCTTCCAGAGGACTTGGGTTCGGTTCCCAGCACCTCCATGTTTGCATATAACTATCTCTAACTCTAGTTCCAATGGAGCTGATATGCTCTTCTCACCTCTTCAGGTACTAATGATGCACATGGTGCAGATATATGCAGATAAAACATCCATACACATAAATAAAAATTTTGAAGATGAGTGTAACATTACTACCTGATTTTCAGCTAATGTTGAAAATTTCTTGGTGCTGGAATTGTATACAACTCTGTGATGGAGTGCTTGCCAGGTGTGCTTAAGATCCTGGAATTGTATACAGCTCCATGGTAGAGTGCTTGCCTGGTGTGCATAAGATCCTGGCTTGGAGCTCAACATAGAAAACAAAACAAACATAAAACTTAAAACATCATGTCTTAATAATGACCTGTATGGTTAATTCTTATTTCTAGTGCTAGTTTGGAACTTTTTGGCATTGGGGCTGTTGTCTGTTGTAATATGAGGGCCTTGCTTGTTGGGGTTTCTGTCCTGCCAAGTTCCCACAGTTGGTAAGCCCCAAAGAAAATCACACAGAAGTCTCCATAAGTTGTAAACTGATTGGCCCATTAGCTCAGGCTTCGTATTAGCTCTTAAAACATATTAACCCATTATCCTTATCTATTTTAGCCAGATGGCTGGGTACCTTTCTCAGCGGTGCAGGTCACATCTTGCTTCTTCGGTGGTCTGGGCAGGACTAGGAAGGAATGGGCTTCCTCCTTCCCAGCATTCTCCTGTTCTCATTGCCCCGCCTCTGCTTCCTGTTTGGTTGTCCCACCTATACTTCCTGCCTGGCCAATCAGCATTTATTTAAAACATAAATCTCTGTAATTTGGAATCAAGGTCACGCTGTATTTCCCAGGTTGACAATTCTGATCTGCTTTTGCTTCTTAAGTTGCTTGGTACTGTAGGTGATGTCACTCTTTTGTCTCCTCGTCCAGGATTTAGTACTTAATTGTACTTTATACCCTTTAGGGTTTTGTGTGAGTGTGTGTGTGTGCGCGCACACACTGGGAATTGAACCTAGGGCTTTAGACTCTTAGCACTGAGCCCTCCCCCCCATTTACTTTTGAGGTACAACTCTCCAGCTTTTTATTTTTATTTTTGATGTTGATATATTTTGAGTATAGCTTAGTTTTGTTGAATGTCTTTCAGTTTGGATTTGCTCAATAATTTCCTTATGTTTTGGTTTAGGTTAAATGTATGTGTTTGGAATAAATGAGCTGTTAATTGAGTTATAGACTGTGTTTTTTCTTTATCTTTCTTGTCTTTTAAAAGTTTCAATTTTGCCCTCTTTCTTAAATTTATAGACAATGTTTACCTTTTCCTGCTTTGTCTGTCTTTAACACGGCACTCAAGTAGCATTTAATTTCTACCTTCTCTTTCCACCATTGTTTGTCATGAAATTACGCTGTGAGCTAATAGGGACAAGATAGGTTCATTATAGTCTTAACATGCAGAATGTGGAATGTGAAAGATCTGATTTGTTTTTTATTTATATTATTAATATTATATTGAGACAGGGTCTCATGCAACCCAGACTGTCTTCAAGCTATATAGCCAAAGATGACCTGAAATTTCTCGCTCTCCCTCTGAGTGGTGGGATTGCAGGCTGCAGTACCATGCCTGGTGTGGTACATTGGATTCAGGGCTTCTATGCATGGAGGGCAAACACTCTACTAGCTCCACATCCTCAGCCCCCAATTTCTTCTTACTCTTTTCTGCAGTGTTGTAGACTGAACTTCCCAGGTTGTGCATGGGAGGTGAGCGCATGCTCTACCCCTGAGTTGCACACTATTTACTTATTTATTATGACGAAGTTTCATGCAGCCCAGATTTGCTGGGAACTCCCAGTGTAGCTGAAGATGACCTTGAATTCCTAAACTTGCTTCCACCCTGAGTGTTTGGATTACAGGCATCCATCATTACACCCAATTTATGTAATGCTGGGGTTTGAACCCAAGGCCTCATGCTTGCTAGATAAGCATTCTGCTAACTGAACTGCACCTTAGTCCCATTTTATTTTTTTGTTTTGTGTTTGTTCAATTTATGTTTATTTTTGAGCATGTATGAGCTTGTGGAGGTCAGAAGACAACTTAGGATGTCATTTTCAGAAATGCCATCTACCTCTTTTGTAACAGGGTCTCTTGTTGGGCTCTGTCCAGTAGGCGCTGGGAGTTCAGCTCAGGTCGTGCTCTGGAGGAAAGGTCTTCATGGTGTGTAGGTAAGCGCTGTACTGACTAAGCTGTCTTCCTGCCTCTGATTTGCTTTTGAGGTGGATTTTATGAATTAGTTCTTGAAATAGTTGTGCCTATGGATAGTAGATTAAATTTAATTTACTTAAATTGACATGGAAGATTTATTATATGGTGAGAACCTTTGCCATGTGATGGAAATCGTGAAGTTTTGGGCCTGGAAGTAGAAATTGGCTAGACATTTTTCTAAGCATGAAGTGCTTTCTGAAGAGGTATTAAAGCATTGTGGGTTCGAGCGTTTCTGCATGTCAGCCACTATTCTTCACATCTTTTTTGGAGACAGTCTCATGTATTCCAGGCTGGCCTCAAACTTGCTATGAAGCTGTGGTTAGCCGTGAATTTCCTGTCTTCCTGCTGTTACTGCAGGCCAATATGCTCTGATAAATTTATGTTTCCAGCTAGAATTTCAGAGTACAGATAGGAGAAGACTGTTGTTTGAAACAGAAACAAATTGTCAAGGCATCAGGTACTGCATTCTCTCTGGACACAGTCTTCTCAGCTTTGTTATTCTCCACCAGAGAACAAGGAGCCTTTTGTTCTGAAGCCTCATGTTGAAAGGTTAGCAAAATATTATTACATTAATCAAGCCAGAATTTGTACACATTTGTGAATCAAGGGTAAGACTTTTTACAATTAGAGCATTAAAAGGAATGTGGGCAGCATTTTGGGTTTTCAGGCTTGTATACAAATTAGCTTTTGAAACACAGAACTTGAAATATAGAGGTTTATGTACATTGTGTGTGTGTGTGTGTGTGTGTGTGTATACTGAGACAGCTATTAGCAACAGGATCTTCCACTGTAGCTCAAGCTATTCTGGAATTCACTATGTAGCCTAAGGCTGGTCTTGAACTTTGGCAATCTTCCTGCCTCAGCTTCCCAAATGCTGGTATTACGGATATGAGCTACCATGCCTATATATGGGAGGGGATGCATGTAGTTCTGTCTGTGTACAAAGTTTACTGTGTGTGATGTTTGGAATAGTCCTAAAAGTAGAGTTTCAGCATCATGAGGCTTAGAGTTGAAAGAGACAGAGACAGGCATTGAGAGACTGATGATCAAAGTGTTATATGCAAAAATAGGAGTAGTGTTCCCACTCCCCTTGGAATTAACTATGCCTTTAGTATGTAGATATGTGTGTATTGTTGTTTGTGTGTGTGTATGTGGTATGTGAAGGTGACGAGGTATCACATCCCCTAACGTGGAACACAGGAGTCGTGAGTTGCCTGATTTGGGAACTGTAGTCAACAACAGCAATTGCTCTTAGCCACTGAACTGTCTCACCAGCCCTGTGATAAAAAAAATCTTTTGAGTGTTGATTTTGACAACAATTTATTGTACAATTTGGGACAAATGGTATGAATATCTACGGATTTAAAAAATGAATCAAATGAAAGGATGTCAGTGGTAGAGTGCTTTGCATAGCATACTCCCGGCTCAAGGTTCAGTCCCCAACACTAAAACAGAAAAAGGCAAACAGCTTTTTTTGGGGGTGCAAAAAGCTATTGGTCATGACTTAAGTACAATTTAAAAAATTTTTTTGAACTTGATTTTTCGTGATATTGGGATTGAACCCAGGGCCATAAGTGTTCAAGGCAAGTGATTTTTCATGGAGCTGCCCTTGGTCCCACCCTGTTAATTATGCTTTAAAAAATTATAAGGGGTTTGAGAGATGTCTTAGCATTTCGGAGCATTGACTGCTCTTCCAGAGAATATGAGTTTGATCCCAGCACCCACATAGTGGTTTACTGTCGTCAGTAACACAGTCTGGGGATCTGATGCGCTCTTCTGGTTTATGAGAGCACTAGACATGTCTGTGGTACACAGACATACCTACAGTCCATACACCCATGTGTTCATGTGCATGATGTCTGTGTGGGTGTGCATACCATGACACAGATGTGGCAATCTGAAGACAGCTTTGCAGCCAGCTCTTCTACCTCTATGTGGGTTCTGGGAATCAAATTCAAGTTGCCAGGCTTGTGTACCAAGTGCCTTTAACCCACTGAATCATCTTGATGGCCTTAATTCCACTTTTTGAGGCAAGGTCTGTTGGCCAGGCTGGTTTGAAACTCACTATGTAACCCAAGTTGGCCTCCAACTTGCAGAAATAATGTTATCCTTAACCTCCCAAGTTCATTATAGGTTTGATCCTCCATACCACTTGATATGAGCTTTTGAAAGATTCAAAGTTGAGAGATTTAGTAGTTTTGATACAACAGTTTTTATGAGTTTTTTCTGCAAAATTGGCATTCTTTCATCTTAAAATACTTTAGATGTATATTTGCTTCTGCAGTTACTTTTGTGATAACAAGGAACAAAAGCTGTAACATACCTTAAAAACAATAAGCTTAGCTGATTTAGTATTGAATTTTTATGGAGAAGCTGAGGCAAGGGATTCACAGCCTAGTCAGAAGTAAAGAGGGGTGGGGTTGAGTGGTGCCTAGCATAGGGTAGGGCCTAAGGTTCAGTTCTGAGGGTGAGGGGAAGATGTTCTCGAGCCAGGTCATATGCTCATGTTCATCCAATCCAAGCTCCAGGCTGAAGCAGGAAGTTCAGACTGCAGTTTGAGGCCAGCAAGGACACTATAGAGAGACTCTAAGAACAAAGAAAAGGCTATAGTGTATTTTAAAAAGTTGTAGCGCTATTTCAAAATGTTCTTTAAGTTGTAAGTGAAACTTTTAACTACAGATATTAGAAGGATTTTAGTATTTGTAAATGAATGAAAGAAAATTCACATCTAATTTTTCTTATTTTTAAGGGAATGTATTATAAGTAAGTTGATTTGCAGATACATTAAGGGAGACCCATAAGCCCAAAATAATGATAAAATCAGCTGGGTAACCACTAGGCTTCCTTGGCTTTTACTTGGTCAACTGTCAAAGGCTAGAGTTAATCAAAGACTGTATAAAATGTAGCAGCTCAGTACAATACAGGCATGTAAGTGGAGGGCATAGCATTGAGTTCATTTTTCATAAATTACCTATTGTAATATAGGTAGTATATAAACTTTAATATATATAAATGAAAGAGGTATTAAGGGCAAAATCACCTCTGGACTGATGAGATTATTTAGATTTATCCTTCCAATTTTTAGTTTCAAGCAGTATTTTCAGAATGGAGATGGTTGATTATAAAAACTGGTAAATTCCAAGTTTTTATTTCTGATACATTAAAGTTGTTTTTTTGTTTGTTTATTTTGTTTTTCGAGACCAGATTTCTGTGTGTAGCCTTGACAGTCTTAGAACTCACCCTGTAGACCAGACTGGCCTTGAACTTAACAGAGTTCCACCTGCCTCTGCCTCCCAAGTGCTTGGATCAAAGCTGTGTGCCACTACCGCCCAGCTTCAAAATAAAGTTTTTTAAAATTAAATTTTTATTAGATTTATTCATTTTTCTGTGCATGTATGTATGTGTACCACATGTGTGCTTGGTGCCTGAGGAGGTCACAAGAGAGACTGGGTCCTCCAGACTGGAGTTATGGGTGGTTGAGAATCATCAAGTGGGAGACTAGGAATTGAACCTGGGTCCTCTGCAACAGCTACAATTGCTCTTAACTACTAAACTATCTCTCTAGCCCTCCAAAATTAAATTTTAATGTAAAGTAGTGACTTCATTTTTAATAATTGTTATGACCCTTTTGTCTGTGTTGAAAAGTATTCCATTATTTGACTAACACTGCTGTGCACCACTTGCCTGATAAGACTCTACTCCATACTGCTAAAGTTCTCACTTCTTCCCAACTGACGTGATCGGAAACAGTCAGAATAGCATGGTCAAAGAACCCTTGTTGCAATAAACCCTGGAAGTGTGATGATGTTTTGTTTTAATGTTTAATTATGAAAACAAATCTTGATTGCCATTTACTAACTTTGATTTTGGACTTGAAGAATATAATAGGATATTATAATAGGATTGATTTTTTTGACATTTTATGGGTAGATACAAGGTTTCCTTTGTGTCAGATATCAAATTAAATGTCAGCTTTGCTCTGGTTGTAGTTTTAAAATACTGGGTTTGTTGGGTATGCTGCTATGTACATACAGTCCAAGCATTCAGAAGTTGAGGCTAAATGATTACAAACTCAAGATCAGACTGAGTTATATAAAGAGTGCCTACCTAAAATGAACAGCAGCAGCACCAAAACAGTGATCCTCCTATGTATTGACATCAGCAATTAATTTAAAATTTTTGATAGACAGGCTCTTGCTGCATAATCAAGACTACCTGGGATTGGAGAACCTCCTCTTTTAAGCTCAAGTTCTGGAATTATGGACATGTACCACCATGCCTAGCTAGAATATCAGTCTTTTATTGGGAAGTAATATTAACTGCAGATTGGTTAGTCAGACTTAGCCTGAAACTTCAGCTTTTCTTTATTTCCCATTTTTTTGTTTTGTTTTAATCTGTTATTTCTAGCTGTTCTAGCACCGTGCTTCCTTTCTTTGGTAGAGGGTGACGGTAGTCACAAAGGCGCACTGTGTGTATTTGACCTATGAAGTATTTTTAAAGTAAGAAACGATAGTTTTTAAAATACTTACAAATTCATTTCATCTGTTACTTCAGATATAACTTTTTCAAACTCGACATTTAATGATGAAGCACAGAATTATTCTAACTGTCCCACAGCTGTATGGAAGGAACTCACTTTGAACTTTTTTTGTTTTGTTTTGTTTTTTGAGGCAGGGTTTCTCTGTGTAGTCCTTGCTGTCTCAAAAACCCAAAACCCAAAACAAAACAAAAAAAGTACTTACCCCCCCCACAAAAAAACCCCAAACAAACAAAAACAAAACACCTAATACTCTATACAGGTGAAAACAAAGTGCTTTCATATTTGAGCTCTGTGTGTGTTGTGCCAAATGTGTGTTGTTCCAATTTTATTGTCATTATTTGTAGTCTTCTATTTTCTGGGGGTGGGGGTGGAGGCACATTGAGAGACTCCCAAGTGGATGTCTAGATGGTAATAAACTTTGTGTGTATTATGTTTTATTATGTGTAGCCTGGTCAACAGAGCAAGTTCCAGGACAGCCAGGTCTACACAGAGAAACCCTGCCTCAAAAAACAAAGAAGCATACACACGCATACACACTCATTGATTCTTTCAGAATCAAGTGTATTTTGATCTTATCACACTCCTTCTCCCAACTCCTCCTGATCCTTGCTGTGTCCCTACCCACCCAACTTCGTGTCCTCTTCGAGCTGTCAAGTCAGTCCGTGTGTGCTGCCTGTGTGCTTTTGGGTGTGTAGAATGGGCCACCTACTTAAGGTCACCCCCCACCCCCCAAGACAGGGTTTCTCTGTGTAGCCTTGGCTGTTCTGGAACTCACTTTGTAGATCAAAGTGGCCTCACAGATATCTGCCAGCCTTTGCCTCCCAAATGCCCTGGGATGAAAGGCATGTGCCACCAGTGACTCTCTTAAATAAAAGTGATTCTACCTTTTTCAGAAGTTATCTGTTGGGGACGGGACTTCCTGCCCATTTCCCTCCTCCATGATGGGGTTGCATCTGGCTTAAGCTTGGGAAGGCTTTGGGTATTCTGTCACAGCTCCGAGTCCTTCCGTATAGCCTGTTTTGCTGTGTCCAGAAACCACTTTTTTTGAAGTAATCCTTGGCTCTGGTTCTTAGTGTTTCCACCCCCTCTTCCACAATGACCCCTGGACCTTGGGAGGATTGTGACACAGATGTTTCATATGTGGCAGAGTACTTTGCAGTCTCTTACTTGCACTTTGGCTCATTTTGGGTCTAAGTTAATGTCTGGCTACTGCAAGACGTTGTTTATCTGCTGAAGGTTGAGAGATGCACTAATCTGAGTATAGCAGTAAGTTGATTGATAGCAGTGTGTTGGCTTGATACCATGTTCATTTAGCAGAATAATAGTATGTTCTCTCCTAGGACCTGTGACCTGTCTAGTCTCTTGAGAGGTTCTCAGGCAGCTATACCATTGTAAAGTTCTATGTACAGTAAGGACTACCCTTACATAATCTCGTATAAATCTTGAGTGGTGGATTTCATGCAGGCCCTAAATCTTCCCTCCATGAAGGAATGTTAATTGGCCTGATCTCTTGTTGGTCTTCAGAGTGGGAGATATCACAGCTGCACTGCTTCCAGAAGGCAATGCTAGAATGTTATATACACAAACATGGGTATTTTAATAAAAGTGTAACTCAGTTTTGGAATATTTGCTTAGTTGTGTGAAGCTTTGGGTTTGATCGCCACAGCAGTAAAAACACAGTAAAATGAACAAGTGAAAACTTAAAGAAAGCAAAATAGCCTACTTGTCAGAGTACTTCATGCAGAGATACTCGGCTTTCTGCTTTGCTCTCCATGGATGTTTTTCCTGATGGGATGAAAATCGCACCTTTTTTCTTTCCTTTCCTTTTCTTTTCTTTTTTTTTTTTTTTTGTCTTTTTTGAGACGGGTTCTTTGTGTAGCTCTAGCTATCCTGGAACTTTCTCTGTAGACCAGTCTGGCCTCAAACTCACAGAAATAATCCTGTCTGCCTTCTGAGTGGGATTAAAGGTGTGCATCTTACAGCTATAGTTTTTTTAAAAAATATTTTTTAAATGGCATGTTAATATACCAGTGTCAATAACTAACTATTAAATTGTTGATTTTCTCTTTTAGAATTCATTATACAAATAAAATGACAACTTCCTGGAGTGATCGATTACAGAATGCAGCGGATGTACCTGCTAACATGGATAAACATGCCTTGAAAAAATATCGACGAGAAGCCTATCACCGGTAAGAGAGTGTCACCCTCAGCATTTCTAGGAAGACTGTACTTTCTATTCTTGCTCTTCAGGTGATGGAATTCATATACAGAGATGTTAGGTATTTATCATAGAGCATATACCTAGTGGTTTAAACCTAGTGACATTTAGGATTTTACCTATAGCACACTGTATGCTGCTTATAACTACTGGTAAAAATCCTGAATAAAGTCTTTATTTGCTAGACAATTGCACCTAGGTAATTGGATTGAAATTTCCTTTTCTCTCGTGTCTTGGTCGTCTCGTGTAGCTCAGGCTGGCACTGAACTCATGAGAGTCCTCCTGCTTCCGCTTGTCAAGTGCTGCGAATATAGATATGCACCACTATATCCATGTTTCTTCTGTTTTAAAAGATGGGGTCTTGGTGTGTGGCCCAGGCTGGCCTTGCATACATAAACTGAAGCGCTCCTCCATTCTCACTTTCCAAGTAGCTGGAGAATAGGCACATGCCATCATGCCTCGCTAAGACCGACATTAGTTTTTAAACTTATTTATGATGACGATGATGATGATGGTGATGATGTGTGTGTGTGTGCGCGTGCCTGCGCACATGTATGTGGCCATGCCACAGTAAGTTAGAGGACAATCCTGTGGCATCTGGGATTGCGCTCAGGTCACCAGACTTTCTCAGCAAGTGCTTTTACCTCTGAGGATAAATTTTTTAGGTGCTGTTTACTATAAACTGATAATAATTCTCTCTCTCTCTCTCTCTCTCTCTCTCTCTCTCTCTCTCTCATCTGAGACAGGGTTTCCCTGTGCAGCAGTCCTAACTGTCCTGGAACTAGCTCTTGTAGACCAGGCTGGCCTCGAACTCACAGAGATTCACCTGCCTCTGCCTCCTGAGTGCTGGGATTAAAGTAAAGGTGTGCGCCACCCCACCCGGCTAAACAAACCTTTACCTTTAAAAAAATATTTTTTTGTGAGCATTGGTGTTTTACCTGCATATATGTCTGAGTGAGGGTGTCAGATCCTCTGGAACTGTGATTAAAGACAGCTGTGAGCTGCCATATGGGTGCTGGAAATGGAACCTGGGTCCTCTGTAAGAGCAGCCAGAGTTCTTAACTGATAAATCATCTCTTCAGCCCCTGGTTATAATGTTTTAGCAGAATTTAAAATTGTGTTTACTTAACCCAGGTGTGGTAATGCACACCTGTAATCTCAGCACTTGGGAGGTGGAAACAGGAGGGTAATGAGTTCAAGGCCAGCCTGGGCTATGTGAGTCCTTGTCTCAAAACAAAGAGAAAAACACAAAATACAAAATATCAATTTTGTTTACAATATTAGTTTTTATTAAAAAATGTTCTATAGTTCTGATCTTGCCTTTCTGCCGCACATCACGCCCCCAGTCTTTGCTCTATGCACTGGACCCCAGTTCGCGAGCTTCGGGAAAGGGGCTGGAGGTTGAGAATACTCACGCAGAGACAGACCGACACACGGACCTTGAATCGCTGGTACCAAAAGCCCCTCTTTAATAGCACCATGAAGGCTTAAATACCCTGCAGTCAATGGCCAACAGGTGAAAATCCCATCCTCTGACCCTCTAGGCACAGCTTCTAGTGACTTCAATTAGAAGGCTCTGGCGGGAAGAGCAGCTGAAGGCCAGGACTCAATTAGTCCCAACACCTTTCTACCCAGAAAAGAATAGAGTTAAGGAGTGAAAATATAGCCTGGTTAGTAGTTGATTTTTGATGTAGGTTAATGATACTTTACGAATGGTAGGTCACTCTGTATACTGGGTAAAAGGCTGTTGTTCCTTAAGCCCTACAAAAATGAAAAAATTTCTGGTTCCTGACAAGTCTCCAAATTACGTAGTGGGTATTGATGACTTTCCTTTTGTGCTGTGTGTTGGTATATGCCATAGGAATTGAAGACTAGAACAGAATTTTAAAACTTAAATGTTTATTATATTATTGTGAATGTATGTGATATGTATGTGTGAGTGTGGATTCTTATTTATGGCAGTCACAAGATAACCTTCAGTAGTTGATTCTCCTTATACTGTGATTTCCAGAGAGTAAACTCAGGTTATTAAGGCTTGTGCAGCAAGTATTTTTACCCAATGCACCATCTCTTGGGCTTTAAAACAGCATGTTTATAATGTGTAAAGAAAACACGGGGCTGTGGATATAGCATAGTTGTCAGAATGCTTGCCTAGCTGCACAGAGTCCTGGGTTTGATCCTAGCACAGCACAAACTAGGCATGGTGACACACACCTGTAGCCTCAGTACTCTGAAGGCAAAGACAAGAGAGTAAGTTCAAGGTTTTCCTCAGCTATATAGCAAGTTTGAGTTCATCTTAGGCTATGTGAGACCCCATCCTTGAGTGAAAGAAAGTATAGCACAAATACTCTAATGAATGCAGGTGTTCTATGTATTTATGTTCCATTGTTTGGTTAGTCTTCAGGTTCTAGAGCTGTGGTTCTCAACTTTAATGCTGCGACCCTTTATACAGTTCCTTGTGCTGTGCTGACCCCCCAACCATAAAATTATTTCATTGCTACTTCATAACTGTAATTTTGCTATTGTTATAAATCATAATCTAAATATCTGCTATGTAGGATTTCTGATATGCATCAGTTAAAGGGGTCATAACCCGTAGGTTGAGAGTTGCTCCTCTAGAGGATACATTCACATGAAACATTCTTAGCAAGGGAAACAGGGCTAAACTTATACTGTGAAGAGAGAAACATTGACCATTTCTAGCAAACATCATCTGGTAAGCATCCTAATTGCACTCGGTATGCCATAGCACAAATACATTTCTGACTCAATTACAATGGTATTTCCTGCAATAATTTAGACAGGTTCCACACCCTACATTTTTCATAAGGTAGGAGTGATATGAAGCAATGGAAATAATAATAAAAGCATCTCTCAAGGTTTACAATTTCTTTTAAAACTAGTTCTCACTCTATGGGTCGTACTGGGAATTAGTTCATAACCTTTCTGCCTTGGGCTTGTGGTTGCTGGTGTTATAGGTGTATTCCAGAAAGCCTAGTTTCATACATTTTCAAATTTTGTTGGCTTGTTGGTTTTTGTGTGGTACTGAAATGATGTGCTCATATATACTAGGTAAATACTCTGCTGGGGCTCAAATCCAGGACTTTGAATACTGAACTATATCACTCTGTCCTAATAAAATACCTTTTAAGAATAAAAAAACTGGGTTTTGGACTTGCTTTTAAAAATTATGTATATTTCTAAAATTAGCAAAAATTATGTATGTGATTTCAAACATTGTTTCATGAACCCACGAGAGTCTGTTAAAGGGTCTCAAGAATTTGCTTAGATATAAAATGGGGATAAACACTCATTGATGCAGAACAGATTAGACACCGCCTTGATCCAACTGCTGTGTCTTGCCATTCTGTCCAGGGGAGATATGGGGACCAACCATTTCTGGCTCCTACCACCTGAGAGTTAGTGCAAGAGCACGTGATCCCCTCTTCCTCAGCTCTTAAGTGGTCATATATACAGACAGGACCACACCCTAGGGCTTGCTGCCCCAAAAGTCATTGGCTAAATGGATCAAAATCCTACAACAAAATATCATCTTTTAAAGTAGGTGTATGGTATGGCCTGGCTAAATAAAACTAATTAGCATCCATTAACTTAGGACTGAGAAGATAGCCTAGTTGGTGAGGTATTTGTTGTGCAGACATGAGGTCCTGAGTTGATCTTCAGAACCCTTAACAAAAACAAAACAAAGCCAGGCCTTGAGCTGCTCAGTGGTTGAGAGCGCTGACTGCTCTTCCAGAGGATTGGGTTCAATTACAGCTGCCACATGGCGGCTCACAACTGTCTGTAACTTTACTTCTAGGGGACCTGACATCCTCACATAGACATACATACACAGCAAAACACCAATGCACATGAAAATAAAAGAAAAAGTTAAAAACAACAACAACAACAACAACAAAAACCAGGCCTTGTGTCATCCATTTGGAATGCCAACATGGGGGAGGTGAATACAGGTGGATTCCTAAAGCTCTTTGGCTAGCCAGTCTAGCCCGCTTAGTGAGCTTTAGGTTGATGGGAAACCCTGTCTCCATAATATCGTGGAGATACTCGAGGTTAACATCAGAAGTGGACCTCCAGCCATGCACATATGCCTTTGCCTGTGTAAACATGTCTGTACGGGTGAACATATATTTTTATGGATGTGCATGTGCATGCGTATGTGTGCTCACTCCCCCTTACCATTAATTAACTCTTATGGTGAGAACATTTGAAGTCTCTCAGTAAGCTGGCAGTGAGTAGAGGCTGAGAAAATAGGGTCAGAAGTTGAAGGTCAATTTTGACTATATAATGAGTTCAAGGCTAACCTAGGTTACATGAGACCCTGACTCAGATCACATCACCTACTCCAAAAGAAAAATAAAAGAGAAAGCAACAGAGATTTCTCAACTTCTTTGAGTATATAATATTATATTATTTACTATTGTTACCAATTGTAAAGTAGATATCTTGAACTAATCTTCCAAACAATATTTTCTTTGTTGCTAAAAAGTTTGAGATGTGAGACCTTGCTTCAGATTTCTCCCCAACCCAAACTAAATTGGTTCAGCTTGGTGTCACACTGTAGTCATGGCATTTGGAGCTCTGAGGTAGGAAGATTAGGATTTCAAGGTTTTGCCAGTGTCAGTTTGAGGCAGGCATAAGGCTACGTGATATCCTCTCAAATAACCAAAAATGTAAAAAACAGAAACATATGTAGTAGTGGTATGTGACACTGTTCCTGGAGAGATATCAGCAAACATCTACTGACCCTACATAGGGGACCAACGACAGCAAAGTAAAGGAACCACCAAAGTCCATCTTGGTGAGCCAGTGAGTTTTATTGGGATTACTTCCAGGAGAAGTGACTCAAAGAGTTCCCTCTCCAGAAGCCCACCCGGTGTGGGTGATGTCTCTTGAAGGCTGGGAATCTGGAGCTCCCTGGATGGTGCACAGGCAGACTGAAAAGGATGGAGACAGTCTCCATGAGACTGTTGAGATGATCTAAACCTCTGCTGGTTGCTTGCTGGTTTAAGAGTGTTTTAGGCAGTTGAACTTGTCTCTGGGCCTGTCTAAACCTGTTGCAGGCAGCTTTGCTCGTCCGAAAGTGTCTCTCAGCAGTCCCTTCTACTATATGTGCTTGGGGGAAGGAGGGACCTAACAAATCTAGTAAGTTTCAGGGACTTCCTGAAGCTTTTGAGTTATCTACTCCCTGAGCCTAACTAGCTTCCCCTTGGGAATGACTAGTTTACCCATCTTTAGAGCATCCTGTACCTTACCAAGCTTCCCTCCAGGTAGAAGTGTACCTTGGAGGACACTGCAACACAGTAAATGGAAACCTGTTAGTTGACTCTTCCTCCTTCCCCTCTCCCTTCTTTTCCCTCCCTATCTCTTTCTTTCTTTGTGTGTTTATTTTTGAGCAGGGTCTTATGTATCATAAACTGGTTTCAAATCCGCTGTATAGCTGAAGTAACAGTAAACTTCCTGATCCTCCTGTCTCCATCTCCTGAGTACTGAAATTGCAGATCTGTGCCCCATGCCCAGTTTTGTGCAGTGCTCAAAGAGGGCTTTGCATGCTGTACAAGCCCTCTGCCACCTGAGCTATATGTCTAGCACTAGAGAGTTGTTTGTTTGTTTGTTTTTAGTTAAGTCAATTTGTATTGTTTCTGAAACTTCGTTAAAGATATTTATTTGAGTTGTTTTTGCCATTGACTAAAGTAGGCAGTCTGTAATTATCATTCCCATAAACTGTATATTGTATGTGATGTTTGAAATTTTTCTTTTAGAAGAAGCTAAATATTCTCATGTGTATATGTGTGTATGGTGTATGCATGGAGACCAGATGTGAGTCCTGCTTTACCATTTTGTTTTTACTCTTTTGAGTCAGGCCCTCTCCCTGAAGCTGGAGCCAGCCCCAGAGATACTCCTGTCCCCGCCTCCCTCAGTGCTGAGGTTAAAGGTCCACATAACCATGCCTGACTTTTTATGTGGGTGCTAGGGGTGTAATCTTAGGTTTTTACGTTAACGTGGCAGCTGTTCTCATCCACTGAGCTGCATCTCTACCCACAGAAGTCGAATGCTCTTAGGTAAATGCCCAGCACACTGCCTTGCTTCATCATCGTTGTCATTGTTGTGTGCTTTGTGCTAGTGTTCTAGATATCAGCACAGGGATGACGGTGATGGATCGTTAGGATGTGTGACCTCAGTTTCTGACTGGAGGATAATCATCTGGCCAAACCCTTCATTGGAATATGTTATGCTGTAGTCAAAAGGTAATCCAAGATACTTGGGTTTCATAGTGACTTGGAAGAAGCACATTAGAAAGGCGTTTCTTAGTTTGTTTAACGTCTAGATGCTAATAGTGTTTAGTACAGCTCAGAATTTATAGTCTTCAACTCCAGAATGGAACCCTTTGCTTTTTCATCAACTCCTGATATTGACTGTGACTATGATGCTGAAATCAGGTATTTGGATTTTCCATTTTGAACTCTGATAATTATAATAAAGCAGTTTCTTCAGTATAGAGAATTGACTTTTCTTTGTAAACATAGATTGTAAGTTTAGTAGTGTTTTTTTATTATGTCAAAGTGAAATTTGATAAATGAACTTGTGAATTTGTATTAAACAGTCATTTGCCTTACTTTAAAAAATAGTGCAGCCTGGTGTGATGGCTTGCATCTGTAATCTGAGTGTTCAAGAGTCTAAAGCAGGAAGAATTGCTAGGAATTTGAGGCTAGGCTTGGCTACATTATGAATTCTAGGCCAGCCTAGGCTCCAAAAATGAGCTGTTGTCTCAAAAGAAAAAAAAATGCAGTTCTTTGTCTTTAAAAATGTTTAGAGACACTTCACATAGTTATCTGAATTATCTAATTATATAGGTCTCACTCTGTAACCCTAGTTATTGTAGAGCTTGCTATGTAGACCTAGCCTTAAACTCATTTAGATTAACCGCCTCTGCTTCCAAGTGCTGGTATTAAAGGTGTGTACCACCGTGCCTGACCCTCAAATTTTCTTTTAAGATTGATTGATTTTGTGTGTGTGTGTGTGTGTGTGTGTGTGTGTGTGTGTGTTTATACTGGTAATTGAGCTGCTATTCTGCATAGCTTCTGGGAACCATACTTGGGTCCTCTGCAAGAGCGATTTCTACTCTTAACCACTGAGCTCTCTTTCCAGTGCCCTGAAATTATTGTTTAAATTGAATTTGAATCTCCAAAGCATTGCCAGTCTTTATTTAAACATATTGAATAATATTTTTCTTAAACTATTTATATAAATTTAACGAATACAAATGAATTTTTTGCCATTCATAAATAGTTTCTTAGTACCTCTCTTAGCATGTTAGTACTAGGAGACATAGAAATGACATAGAAATGTCTGACCTCAAGGAAAAAAATCAGGTTATATGCAAAGAGACTGTCATGAGAGACTAGTAAATCTTTTTTGTTTTTATTTTTTATTTTATTGATTTTTATTGAGCCCTACATTTTTCTCTGTTCTCCTCCCTGCCTCCACCTCCTCCCTTCAACCCTCCCCCAATGTCTCCACGCTCTCCCAATTTATTCAGGAGATCTTGTCTTTTTCTACTTCCCATGTAGATTAGATCTATGTAAGTTTCTCTTAGTGTCCTCATTGTTGTCTAACTTCTCTGGGATTGTGGTTTGTAGGCTGGTTTTCTTTGCTTTATGTTTAAAAACCACCTATGAGTGAGTACATATGATAATTGTCTTTCTGTGTCTGGGTTACAGACGTTAATGTTTTCTAGCTCAATCCATTTTCCTGCAAAATTCAAGCTGTAGTTATTTTTTCTGCTGTGTAGTACTCCATTTTGTAAATGTACCACATTTTCCTTATCCGTTCTTCAGTAGAGGGGCATTTAGGTTGTTTCCAGGTTCTGGCTATGACAAACAAAGCTGTTTTGAACATAGTTGGGCACATGTCCTTGTGGCACGATTGAGCATCCTTTGCATATATACCCAAAAGAGGTATTACTGGGTCTTGAGGAAGGTTGTTTCCTAATTTTCTGAGAAATCGCCACACTGACATCCAAAGGGGTTGTACCAGCTTGCATTCCCACCAGCAATGCAGAAGTGTTCCCTTTTCCCCACTACCTCTCCAGCATATATTGTCATCGGTGTTTTTGATCTTGGCTATTCTTACAGGTGTAAGATGGAATCTCAGAGTTGTTTTGATTTGCATTTCTCTGATGACTAAGGATGTAGAACATTTCCTTAAGTGTCTTTCAGACATTTTTTAAAAATATTTATTTATTTGTTATGTATACAATATTCTGTCTGTGTGTATGTTTGCAGGCTAGAAGAGGGCACCAGACCCCATTACAGATGGTTGTGAGCCACCATGTGGTTGCTGGGAATTGAACTCAGGACCTTTGGAAGAGCAGGCAATGCTCTTAACCTCTGAGCCATCTCTCCAGCCCCCTCTTTCAGCCATTTTAGATTCCTCTGTTGAGAGTTCTCTGTTTAGGTCTGTATTCCATTTTTTTTTATTGGATTGTGTGTTCTTTTGGTGTCCAATTTCTTGAGTTCTTTGTATATTTTGGAGATCAGACCTCTGTCTGAGATGTGGGGTTAGTGAAGATCTTTTCCCATTCTGTAGGCTGTCGTTTTGCCTTGTTGACCGTGTCCTTTGCTTTACAGAAGCTTTTCAGTTTTAGGAGGTCCCATTTATTAATTGTTTCTCTCAGTGTCTGAGCTGATGGGGCTTTATTTAGGAAGTGATTCCCTGTGCCAGTGTGTTGAAATGTACTTCCCACTTTCTCTTCTATAAGGTTCAATGTGGCTGGCTTTATGTTGAGGTCTTTGATCCATTTGGACTTGAGTTTTGTGCACGGTGATAGATATGGGTCTATTTTCATTCTTCTACATGTTGATATCCAGTTATGCCAGCACCACTTGTTAAATATGCTTTCTTTTTTCCATTTGATATTTTTTGCTTCTTTGTCAAAAACCAGGTGTTCGCAGATGTGTAGATTGATACCTGAGTCTTCTATTTGTTTCCATTGGTCCTCCTGTCTGTTCTTATGCCAATACCAGGCTGTTTTCAGTACTGTAGCTCTGTAATAGAGTTTGAAGTCAGGGATTGTGATGCCTCCAGAAGTTCTTTTATTGTACAGGATTGTTTTGGCTATCTTGGTTTTTTGCTTTTCCATATGAAGTTGAATACCGTTCTTTCAGGGTCTGTGAAGAATTTTCCTGGGATTTTGATGGACATTGTATCTGTGAGACTAGTAAATCTCAATTTCTCTCTTAACCACTTAAAGATATTATTGAATGTCATTCAGTGTTTTTTGTTTGTATGTTTTTTATTTTCAAATTGAGACACATGGTTGATCGTATTTATTTGGTACTCTGATAATTTGATACATATGTATATAATACATAATGACCAAATCTGAGTTATTAGTATTTCTATTTCCTTAAACATTTGTCATTTCTTTGTGTTGGGAGGCTTAGGACTGGTCTCTTCTATCCCTTTATAATAAATCCTAAGTTATTGAAAACCAGCCACTCTACTCTGCTGTAGAACCCCAGATCTTAGTCCTAAATTAATGTAGTTTGGTAACTATTACCCAACCTCTGAATATTCCCCTACCCACTGACTGTGCATGCTTCTGGTAACCTCGACTCTATCTCTTCTGCAAGATCAACATTTTCAGTTTTTACATAGGAATGTGGAATGCAGTATTTTTCTTTTTTTTTTTAAGCCTTTTTTAAAAGATAGGGTCTTATAACCCAGACTAACCTTGAACTTCTTATGCAGCTGAAGATGAGCTTGAACTTCTGATTTTCCTGTGTCTACCTCCTGAGGGCTATGGTTATAGGTCTCCACCGCCACACTAATTTTATATGGTACTGGAATTGAACCTAGAAAAGTGCTCCAACTGTAGATTTTTAAAAACACTATGAAAATCAGTCAAAGAAGGCTGGTTCCTTTCACTTACATTATAAAAATATTTTGAGTTGGAAAGATGTCTTATCACATAAGAGTACTTGTTCTTGCAGAGAACTTTCTTAGCACCCATATGGTGGCTCATCTATAACTGTAGTTCCAGGGGATCCAGCACCCTCTTTCTGACCTCTGTGGTCACCAGGCATACTCATAGTACACATCCGTATACTCAGGAAAAGCACTCATACAATCTTAAAAAAACTGTACTACTGTTATTTGTATGTGTGCATGTGCGTGTGTGTGTGTGTTGTGAGACAGGTTCTCACACTTTGTGGATGAGATTAGCCTTGGACTTGTGGCAGTCTTCCTGCATCTGCCTCTCAATACAATCATGTAGCACCATGCCGAGCAAGCAGAATGTTCTTAAGGTTTATCCATGTCAATACTTATTTTATTGTCCTAATAATATTCCATTGAATAGATAGATTGCATTATATTTTTCTATCAATCTATTGTTTAGCATTTGAGTGGTTTTCCTTTGGGAACTATTGTGAATAACACTATGTGCTGGTTAGTTGTTTGTTTACTTTTGATTTTTTTGTTTTGTTTTGTTTTTGTTAACTTCACACAATCTGGAGTCATCTGAGAAGAGATAACCTTAATTGATGATTTCTTTGGAAGGGCCTGTCCCTACTAGGGCGATGTCATTCTTAGGCAGCTAGTTCTCAACTACATAGTAAGTTCAAAGCTAACTGAAATTATGTGAGACTTTGCTTCAAACAAAACAAAACACAGCACCCAGAGAGGTTCTCACTCTGTAGTCCAGGTTGACTTCAAACTAGCAGTAGTCTGGCTTCAGCCTTCCAAGTGCTATGACTATATTATGCCTTACATTTTTATGTTCTTTTTAAAAAAGATTTTAAAAAATGTGTGTGCGTGTGATGTGTGCATGTGCTTATGAATGCAGATGCACTGGGAGGCCAGAAGAGGATATTAGATTCCATGGAGCTATAGTTACAGGCAGCTGTGAACTGCCCAGCATGGATGCTGGAATCTGAACGCAGGTCCTCTGAAGAGCAGGCTCCATTCCCTTGCTCTTAATGGCCATTTATATATATTCCTTTGAGGAATACCATCTCGATCTTTGTTTGTTTGTTTGTTTTGGTTTTTCGAGACAGGTTTTCTCTGTAGCTTTGGAGCCTGTCCTGGAACTAGCTCTTGTAGACCAGGTTGTAGACTAGCTCTTCTGAGCGCTGGGATTAAAGGTGTGTGCCACCACCACCCAGCACCATCCAGATCTTTAGTCTTTTTAAAAATAAATTCTTTTTTTTGTGTGTGTAAAAATGTGATGTGTCTCTGTGTGTGTATGTTTGTATGTTTGTTTGTTTGTTTTTTGTTGTTGTTGTTGTTTTTTTTTTGAGCCAGGGTTTTTCTGTAGCTTTGGAGCCTTTCCTGGAACTAGCTCTTGTAGACCAGGAACTCAGAGATCCGCCTGCCTCTTCCGAGTGCTAGATTAAAGGCGTGTGCCTTGGCTGCTCGGCTTGTGTGTGTACATGTTATACTCACATATGTGTATCTGTACATATAGAGGTCAGAGGTCAACATCAGGTGTTTTTCTCAATTTCTTCTTCTTCCTCTTCCTCTTCTTCTTTTCTTCTTCTTCTTCTTCTTTTTTAAACAACGTCTCTCACTGAACTTGGAGTTCACCAGTTTAGCAAAATTAGCTGGCCAGCAAGGTCCAGGGGTCCCCTGCCCCTGCCTCCTCAGCTCTGGGACTCTAATCATGTCCTGCCAGGCCTAGCTTTTGAGCCTTTTGCTTGGATACTGAGGGCTTTTTATGGACAGAGTAATCTCCCAGCTCCAGGGTTTCACAACTTTAGAGCTTACACTTAGGTTTTAGGTATATTTTTGTTTACTATACACAGAGCCAACCCTCCTGCCCTAGCTCTTGTTTTCCATAGCTGCTCTTTATTAGACCGAGTAAGCCCCTGTTTATTCCTGTTGTTGAGTTCTTTTCATCAAGAAGGATTTTATTGAATTGTGTGTGTGCGTGCATACTCAGGTGTGCCACAGTGTGTATGTGGAGGTCAGAGGATAACTGTAGAGTCTCTTCTCTCCTTCCACCTGTATGTGGGTCCAGGAATTGAGTTCAGCTCATCAGGGTTGTATGACAAGCAATTTTTGTCACTGAGCCATTTCACTGGCTCTTTTGGTCTTTTGTGAGACAGGGTCATGTAGCCAAGGTTTATGAACGCCTGTATCATGCCCTCATTTCTTGGATGCTGGATTGTGGCATATACCAACATGCCTGGTTATGCGGTGCTGGCAAGTGAGCCCAGGACTTTGTGTGCTAAGCAAGCGCTGTATCAGCTGTCTTTCCAGCCCAGAACATGTATTGTTTATTTTTAACTTAAATTAAAGGACTTACTTTCCATCCTAGTGTTTGTTTTTGTTTGTTTGTTTGAGGCTTTTTGTTGTTTTTTCTCTCTTTTTAATTTTTTTTTTTTTAATTAGGGATTGAACAGGGCTGCTCCCAGGCAGTTACTTTACCTCTCTCTCTTTCTTTTTGAGACAAGGTCTCACCTTGTAGCTCTCGCTGGCCTGGAACTCACAGAACTCTGTCTGCTTTTGTCTTTTGAGTGGTGGCACTAAAGGTGTGTGCCACCATGCCTAGCCCTAACCCCGTTTTTATGTTTTTGTTTAGAGACAAAGCTTTACTAAATTGCCCAGACTAACCTTGAACTCACTGTTTGGCCCAAGCAGGACTTAATTAACTTTGGGTCCTTCACCTCTGCTTCCCAAGTATTTGAGATTACAGGCTTATGCCACTAGATCTAGCTCTGATGTGCTTACTTCTTCCGTTGCCACAGAAACTCTGTGTGTTAAATTTGTCAGATGTTGCAGATAGTTTTCTTTCAAACTTTAGCTTTATCTGAGATTTGTCATTAACCTTTAGAATGTTCTGGATTTGCCCTTTACATATAAAAAAATTATAAATATCTTTTCACATGAGCTGAGTATAATATATTTTTGAACACAGGTATTTCCTTAAAAACAGTTAATGAAATTGGGGGTAGGGTTGGTGTTGAAATGCTTTAATCCCTGTGTTATGGTTCAGCACATAAGCACCTCCTTGAAGCTTACATTGCTTCTTTTCTAAGAGGGGAAAGTAATTGAACTGTTCATTAAAACTAAAACTAAATTATTTATCTGGTCATTTCCTGTTCTGAGTAAATGGATTTGAATGATTTTGACCAACTAGGGCTGCTCCTTTCTGTGAAACTCACATTGTGTACTGTTGGAGGGCCTCTTTAGGGGGGTAAATTTGCTTTTTCTGTGTTTGTCAGTAACGATTCCTGTCTCTTACAAAACCTTGCATTTGGGTTGTCTCCTTCGTTAACTAGCTAGTGTTAAATATTTCAGGCCATTAGTAATTTTTTCCTGGTCTCTGCCCTCTCTTCTTAGTAAAGTTTTAAAGCTGAAGATATTATTCCCTGAGATAGAGACTAGTGGCTTTGTGCCTGAATTTGTTGGGCCTCTCAGGGCCTGTGTTCTCAGCTTTAACAAATAAGCTACAGTTCTCTAGAGACCAGTGGGAGCTTGTTTGTTGATCCTGTGTTCTTATCCAGAGGAAGTAGTCTTTGAGAATGTCTAAGGAAGGGTAAGTGTGCTTATTATACTGTCTCTGATTTTCCTATGAAGAATTTTTATTGAGTACACTGAAGATTAATAAACAGTGCTGCCAGTCAGAGTTTGGAGAGGGAGGCAGATTGAACAAAGCCTGACCAAGGCTAATACGTTTTTGTAAAATCTACTGAAAAGATACGGCACTGTTTTGAAAGACAGCAGTAAGTACCTTGCTTTTCTTCCTGTAGAACTCACTTTTGTTTTTGTTAGAATGTTTAAAGATTAGAAGTAAGAAGCAGTGACCTAAAAGAATTTAGTGAAGTTTAAAAATTTAAAGGCATTTGAAAATAAACTGTACTTTTAGAAAGTGGGGTGAAAGATTGAAAAGCAGCCTCTGATTCTGTTTCTTGACAGTGGAGGCAAAAATAACTTCAGGTGTGATTAGTCCCTCTTCTTTTTTGATTTGTAACATAAAATACTGTGTTAATTTTCAGTTTTGTATTATTTTCTCAAATGTTTTAGAGTTTTGAGTTATTGATTCTCCCTTTGTAATGAATGACAAGTTAGTTACCAGGTCCTGTTAGCTGTTGATTTCTAGCCTTCCTGGGAGCTGTTCCTTTGCGCTCTTTTGTCTTGTGTGGAGTTTTGAAGTGCTTCTAGGGTCTTGTACCCATGATTTATTTAAATTGAATCAGTATTTATTATGGATAAGGTAAAATTAACTGGTCCACTTTATTACTATTCTCTCTCTTCCTTGCTCGAATTTTACTTGTTCCTAAACTTCATTACTGAATAAAAAGAAGAACCAGGGTATAAACAATTCTGTATTATATTTTGATGTGTTTTTTGACATTACTTGAATTTGAGAGTTTTCTTTCAAATGTGAAAGTTATATAAAAAAGTACTGTTTCTTAAGACTTTCATGTCTCTTGACTTCCAACACCGTTACAGATGGTAGAAGCATTTTACAATGGGGATTATTCCAGATGTTGGCATATTTGCCAGACGTGTAAATAAAGTTATTTAGAAAACTTATTTGTAGATTTAGGATGAACTCTATTTCTAGATAGAGTTGAAATTTAAGGTACATAATTATTGTTTATTTTCACCCGTGGTAAGCATGATATTAGAGCTATGTATTTAGAGAAAGTTATAGTTAAGTAAAGCACAGAAAAACACCATAAAGGGGTAAGTTGATCTTTTAGGTTTGTCTCTGTTGGCTAATGGGACAATCCCTTTAAAGAACATAGGTTATGTAAACAAAATCAACTATCTTTAATAGTTGTTGCTGTTTTTGAAATAACTGGATAAATTTTGTACTTGGGGATGATTTTTTTTTTTAAAATAAGGTTTCATATAGCCCAGGCTGAACTGTATGTAAGTCATTTTATACCGAGACTATCTTTGAATGCACAGTCCTCTTGCTTTCCAAGAGGTGGGATTGTGGCTCCCAGCATGACTTGCTTAGAATCCTTATAGTCAATTGTTTTTATCATTAATGTTCACCAGTTTGTTACTTTGACATCTGTGAAATACTTCTTGTGCCACAAAATGATGCTGCAAAAAATCATGTATTTGTCAGAGTGCCATAAAGATTATAATGGAGGTAAAAATTCCCTGTTACCTACTGACATAAAGTCAATACATTATTTGTGTTTTTATGGCATGGTAGAGTAAACAAATCAATTGTGCTGCCAGCCATATAAAGTAAAGATCATATAATTATGTACAGTATATGATACTTGATTATAAATAATCATATCAGTACTTTATGGATTTATTACACTATTTAACAAATTATTAATTTAGGGTGTATTTTTTCTACTTATAAAAATATTTGGAACTGGAGAAATAGAGGACCTGAATTTGGTCTTCAGAATCCATGTAAAAACCCAGGAGTGGTAATGCATACTTGTAATCCCAGCCCTGGAAGCCAGAGACAAGTGGATCTAGGGGCTTACTGCCAGCCTGGTGGCCCTACTCAGAGAGTTCCTGAGTAGTGAGAGACCTTGTCTTGAAAAGAAAAGAAAAAGAAAAATATGATGGATGGTCCCTGAGTAATTATACTCAAGATTGCCTTTGGTCACCATGGATACATGCACAATTGAATACACACACAAAGGTATCCCACTGTTGTGGGATATTTGTATATTGTGTGAAGATATATGTTGTGTGACTGGGTTAATAAAGAGCTGAATGGTCAGTAGCTAGCCAAGAAGTATAAGTGGGACTTCTGGGGAGAGAAAGGAAGAGGAAATGAATCTAGACGCCATAGAGATTTGTAACAAGTCAGACACACAGAATGGGAGTGAGGTAAAGGCCATGTGGTATAACTTAGATTAATAAAAAATACGGGTTAGTATAAGTTATAAGAGCTAAGGCTGAGCGTTCATAATTAATAAGTCTTCATGTCATTGTATGTCAGCTGACGGCCCCCAAAGATTCAACTACAACACACACAGAATAAGTTTGCTGTAAAAACAGTAAGGCTGTGTCAGTCTATTAGCAACCTTATATAGTTCATGTTTCCTCCCCTCTTGATTGCATTGAGGCCAACTAAGTTGTTACTTTGTTTGTGTAAGCACACTAATGTTCACATAGTATGCCCCATCATTATGGGATGAATGTTTGAGCCTGTGTAAACCCTTGGTTATTAAGACAGTTTGATATTAGTATAAGGACAGATACAAAGATCACAGAATCAAATAGGAAATTGAGAGATCCTATGTGTAGCCATAATTTTGAGCAGCAAAACCAGGGATTTAAGTGAGATGCTAATTTGTTTGGTTTCGGGTGGTTCTTGTTTGTTTTGGTTTTTTTGACAGAGTCCCATATATTTCAGGTTGGCTTCAAACTTCTAGGTAGTGTGGATAACCTTGAATTTCCTATCCTCCGCTTCCACCCGCTCCCCACAAGTGCTAGAATGTCAATCATGCAACCACTGCATCCTGTTTATGCAGTGCTAGGGATCAAACCCAAGTTTCCATGCATGCTTGGAAGCACCCTGCCAGCTGAGCCACATCCTCAGCCTTAAGTTGTTACTTTGTTTTTTTGTTTTTTTTTCTTTTGGTTTTTCAAGACAGGGTTTCACTGTCTTGTTTTAGAGCCTGTCCTGGAACTAGCTCTTGTAGACCAGGCTGGCCTCGAACTCACAGAGATCCGCCTGCCTCTGCTTCCTGAGTGCTGGCATTAAAGGCGTGCACCACACCACGCAGCTAAGTTGTTACTTTGTAAACAAACTACACATACACATAGAATAATAAAAATAATGAAAAATGTAATATAGATCCAACTACGTTTGTCACCTTGAATAACGAAAAGATTTTTTAGTTAAAACATATAAAAGACTAAATAAATTTGGCTTTATCAAAACAAAAGCTTGCTTTTTGAAAGGTTCACTAAGAACATAAAAAGGAAAGACACACACTGATATTTTCATATTTTTATCTGATAATATAGTGTGTTCTCACAAACCTATATCCAAATATATGAAAAAACTCTTACTACATATAAGACAAACAATGCTTCTTAAAAATGGAAAAAAACCACTTGAATAGGGAAAAAAAAGCAAGAAATGTCAAATAAGCACTTGAAAGATGCTTATTCATCAGGGACCTGCTGGTTGAAACCACAATGAAATGCCATTGCACGGACATTAGAATGGCTAAAGTTAAAAATACTTACAGGAATATGTGTGTATCGGGTGTGACTAAGTGACAGAATGCTGACTAGCATGTGCAAGGCCCTGCTTTCCAGCCCTGACACCACAGTGGACTGACAGTGTAGACCAGCTGCTGTCTCACGCACCACTAATAAGAGTGCAGGTTGAAAGTCTGGAGTATCTTTTCAAGTTAAAAGTCTGGAGTATCTTTTCAAGTTACATACACCATGTCACCCTAGTAATTCCACTTTTAGATATTTGCCCCTCCCCTCAGAAAAGAAAATATAGCCAGGCAGCCATAATGTATACCTTTAACCCCAGTACTCAGGAGGCAGAGGCAAGTGGATTTCTGTGAGTTCAAGGTCAGCCTGGTCTATAGAGTGAGTTCCAGGACAGTCAGGGCTACACAGAATATATATTCATGGAGATTTATATATGATGCTATATCACAGCACTTATTTAGAATAGTCCCAGTCTGGAAACAACCGAAATCGACAGGTTGGATAAACAAATTGTGGTCTATCTATACAATGTAATACTTATGAATAAAAGATGTAATTATCTATGCATCAACATGGGTGAATGTTAGGAGTACTATGCTAAGTAAAAGAAGCCAGGTGCACTGCTTCATATGTGATTCTATTTACTTGAGTACTGTGGTGCTAAACAGACATCAGATGCTAGGGAGACTGATTTGGTAAAGTGTGTGTAGTGCAGGCATGAGGACCTGAGTTTGGGTCCCAGCATCCGTGTAAAAGACAGGTAGAGAGACAAGCTGCTGTGCTTCAGGCTCAGTGAGAGACCATGCCTCACAAAGTTAGATGGAAAGCCGTATTTTTTTTCTTTTTTATTCTTTGCAGGCCTTCACCCAGCTCCCAAATAAATACATGGAAACTTATTCTTCCTTAACTTGTCTTGTTTCTCGCCAGCTTTTCTAACTTAAATTGTCCTGTTTCTTTGTAACTGTTCTGCCTCTGGACTTTTAACCTTTCTTTATTCTATATATCTTTCTTTCCTTCTCACTCTGTGGCTGGCTGGGTGGCTGGCCTGGCCCCTAGTGTCCTCCTCTCCTCCTTTTCCTTTTCTTGCTTTTCCTCCTTTCTTCCCTAGATTTCCCCTCCTATTTATTTCTCTCTGCCTGGCAGCCTCACCTATTTCTCTCTCTCTGCTTAGCTGTTGGCCATTCAGCTTTTTATTAGACCAATCAGGTATTTTAGTAGGCAAAGTCACACAGCTTCACGGGGTTAAATAAATACAACATGAAAGAATGCAGCATATCTTTGCATCATTAAACAGATGTTCCACAACATTAACAAATGTAATACATCTTAAACTAATATTCCCCCAGCAGATAGCAGTTAAGGAGGATATCTAATTTCCATGCATGCCCCCCCATGCACACACAAATGTGTACATAGACCACACACACACAAAATCATAGAATAAAATCAAACCCAAATCCAGATGAATGGTCCCTGAGGAATGACACCATGACAGGCCCCCTCCCCCCAACTTCATACGTGGGGAGAAAAAAAATCAGTGATCAGGTGCTGGGGAGGGCATTATGAAAGGACATGATTTTGTTGGATTGGAGGTACTAGTGGTAATTGTATGATTGTATACATCTGTCAAAACTTAACAACTTTGTAGGTAATACAGTTGGGTTTTATTTATTTATTTTTTTCTGAAATGGAATTGCCAAGGCTGTCCTTGATTTTTGACCCAAGCTTAGCTTCTTTCCCAGCTGATTTTTTAAATGGGTAATCTTCCCCCCATCAATTAAAAATGAAACAAAACACACAAAAAACTTCACCTCACTCCTTTGTCTTTCCAACACCTCTTCCTTTATCCTAGTGGCACTGGGTGCTGCGGCGTGTCACGCAGTGTACCCCTTTCATCCAGTCAGCCTCACCCACAGAATGTTCATTGCAGTGAGTCTTTGGTGTAGTTCAAGTCCTTTGGCCTCTGGCACACCATCAACACTGGACCTTTGCCAAAGCTTCTCTTGAACATCTGCTGTTGCCCTGAGTCATGGAGATCCTGTTGTTACTGTTCTGCAGGAGCAGTCCCTTCACTCACCCCAGCAGGCCATTGCTGTGGTCGATGTTAGGATGAGCCAATTGAAGGCATAGGTGTGGATCTGGGTGGTAGCTAAGCTAGTCCACTGGGCCACGGGGACTGCCCCCTCGTGAAGTGTGGAGCTGCTTGCCTAGGCCCATGCTGTTGGGTGGGGCCATCTCTCCTGAGTGTCAGGGACAGTAGAAATGCCAATTTCTTTTTAAGGTGAAGTTAGGGCTGCACTTTAGTGCATATAATGAACATTATTTTTAATTTCCTTAGTATACAGAGGAAAGACTGTTAGGAGGATTTGGAAGATGATTTATTTAGTGAAGGGTTGCACTGTATGGGGATATCATGGAAGCACCATTGGACTGGGAAACAAGGAATACCAACATTGCCAGATCTCACTAGATCACAACTTCTTTTGAATTTCCAGGGCGCCACAAGATATTGGCGCCCGAATCAGATGCCCTTTCCTCCACACCCTCTCCACCTGTGCACATCTCTGCCTTGGAACAGAATCTTGTCTAAGGACCATGTTTGTTAGGCTCCCTGAAACGCTTTTAAATGTGTGCATTTGTCTTTTTTTTTTTTTTGACTTCATAAGTTCACTACACGAGTAGAAAGATTTCATGATCTCTGAGAATTTGCTCACCACTGCTTCTAAATAGTTCTGTTTGGAGTGAGTACCTGTCTCTGTTTACCCTGATCCTGAAGGTCCTACACTTTATTTCTTACCACCACCCAGTAGACACTTTAACCTTTGCAACCAACGTGAAAGAAATAAAGCAACTTTTTTTTTTCTTTTTCTTTTTTGAGACAGGATTTCTCAGCAGTTTTAAAGCCTGTCCTGGAGCTAGCTCTTGTAGATTAGGCTGGCCTTGAACTCACAGTGTTTCACCTGCCTCAGTCTCCTGAATGCTGGAATTAAAGGTGTGCGCCACTGCTGCCCTGCTAAATAAAGCAACTTTTAAGAATCCATTTAGGTGGTAGGAGTGAAGCTCAGTCCACTGCCGCCCTGCTAAATAAAACAACTTTTAAAAATCCATTTAGGTGGTAGTAGTGAAGCTCAGTGGTGGTTTATTTACCCAGCCTGCACAGAGCCTTAGGTTTGCTCTCTAACACCAGAAAAGTCTTAACTGTGATTTCTTAGAGAATGCTGAAAATCTGACGTTTTGGGGGTACAATAAATACAATGTTTTATTTTCTGATTAGAGTCTGAAATTCCATGACTTTGGTATATGCAGAATTGTGCAACTAATACCACTGATTGTAAAACTACCTTTTTCTTTGCCTCTCTTACTCATCTTTCCTTCTTGTCATCTGGTTTGTTAGGGATTGAACCTGGGGTCTGGTGCTTGCTAGGCTCAGCCAAGTGGTAGCTTCAGTTCTTTAATTTTAGGACATTTTATTTTTCCCACAAGAAATCCTGTACCCATTAGCAGGAACTTCCCATTGTGTCCTCCCTAACAGCTCTGCCAAACACTGTTTCTTTTTCTAGTTTGCATTTCAATTGAAGCTATTTTGTCTGTTTAGTATTGGGAAGACTATAAATCCTGGTCTCCAATTTATAATCAAGCAAATGGTGAGGAATTTACTTGCATATTTTGTGTGTATGTCAAAGTAGGTAGTTGCCAAAATAAAACACTTATGGTTATATGTTGGTGAAATCTCTTTCATGAACCAGAGAAGTAACCTGAGCTTCTAAAAACATTAGTGTTTGTGGCACATCCAGGATGTTGCCATGTTTATACTTCCCTCAGCTATCCATGTACTCTACCTCCATCCCAGGAGAGTCTTCTTTAAAAAAATATTTATTTTTTTGTATATATATGTATGTGTATGTCTGTGTCTGCCATATGTGTCTAGGTGCCCATGGAGAACAGAAGATGGCATGGCAGAGTCCCTGGAACTACAGTTACAGTGGTTATAGGCCATCTGATAAGGATGTTGGGAAATGAACTCAGGTCTTCTGATGCTGCAAGAGTAGCATGTGTTACCGTTTATAAAGAGGTGGTGGGGGACCATCCCATGAGGGGTGATGGAGGGTCTCCTGAGGTCTCGATGGGTCCCTTGTCAGGTGGCTTTAGGCCTCAGCAAGTGATAGACAGATATGCTTATGCAGAAAGAGTTTATTTAGTGAGTTACCAAAAACATGCCACTGTGCAAAACACACATATAACAGAATCAGTAAGAGGAATATAGAGACAAAAACATAAGTAAACTGTGAGACTAGGCAAGGAATACCTCATTAACCATGGCAACTTGTTTACTTAACCTGCCCTTTGCCAAGATAGTGGTGAGGTCATCTGACCTACCCTTAGTCAGAATGACAGCAGTCATGTGTTGTATGGAGGAACCATGTTTTCAGAGCCATGGTGGAAATTTTAAACGAGAGACGTAGAGACTGTGTAGAACATACATTTAAAACAGAATCACATCCGTGGGGCCACACATTTGGAGGTCTCATAGATGGCTCAAAGAAAGCAGTAGGGATGCAGGAGCTTGAATTATGACCGAAGTGGATGATTATAGTTAATATAAACAAAGCTTCAGGACATGTTTAGGAAATAGCAAGCAGTTTGCTAAATAAAGCAATAACCAATAAAGTAATGACAGGAAAGGGTGCATGGTGTGAATGATACAAAATCAAACTCCTTAAAAATCTAAGAGCTGGTAATTTATTAGTTGGGTGGCTTTGAGCATTGACTAAAGATAATTTGGAAAGAGAGCAGTATGTTAGAATTGGGCTTTAGAACTGCACTTCTCAGGCTGTCCTGGGAGGACTAGCTTTTAACATTATTTTCCATTCTATTTCCAGTTGGTAATATTTATAAATTATAGTAAAAACAAATTACATACAGACAGAAAACATTTTGTTTGTTTTTTTTTTTTTTTGAAATAGGTTCTCACTTGTAGCTCAGGCTAGCCTCAGTTGTTCAAAAGTTCTGGTATGATAGGCACTTTTTACTACTATATTCAGCAAAAAATATTTTTCTATAAAATTATTACAAAAGTCTTTAAGTAACTGAAACTTTTGTATAATGTCGTGGATGAGTGAAATATTTATAGATGAGCATGGGTTTCAAGCAGCCCTGCTTGTTTCAGAGTCGTTAGCTTCAGCGTGAGGACAAAACAGTGAGCGATGGTTTCTGGAGAGTTAGGGCACAGAGTGGAGAGAAAGGCCTAGATTCTTAAGACACTGGAAAGGTAAACAGCGGGTGGAGGTGCTGGCTGTGTCTGTGTCCTGGCTGGAGTGCAGGAGTGCCTGCGGCAGAAGCAGGAACTGATTTGGGGGGAGGGAAAGCTGCTAAGTTGTTTTCATAAAAAAAAAAAACAAAAACTACATTTATAGCATTTTTCTTTTCTTTTTTTCTGTTTTTGTCTCATTCTGTTGCTCAGGCTGATTTCAAATTGTGACAGTTCTCTTGTCTCCTAAGTGCTGGAGTCACAGTCATAATGCTAATTTATTATAGTTCATAATTTTAATTTGCCTACTCAGATGCACTTGGAATCTTCTCTTGCCGAGCTGTCTGAGTGCATGGTGACAACTGCCCACAGCGAGAACAGATGTCCAGGAACGTTTCACAGCCGAGTCCTTGTTCATCTGTTGCTGCAGTAACTGTTGTTGGGCACGTGGCCAGGAAACTGTGACTCCTAAGCAAAGGGAGGAGCTACAGATAAAGTTCACCATTGCCAGAGAGATTCTATCCGAATGGATTTGTGTGGAGCAACAGTGATATCCAATGACAAGTTAAATTAGACACAGAGGTGTTTTCTCCCACACTGTCTCAGAAGATACATGCTGTTGAGGGGCCTGGTTCAGGCTAAACAGTCTTTTTGAAGTTAGGTTAAAGTCACACACACTAAAGAATCCTAATAGGGATTTTAAGAAGAATTTTGTTATGTGACTCCAGGAACTACTTTACCCAGATAGTTTCAGTTTGCACAACGGCAACCAGTGACAGATGAGGTAATTCTGCTTTCAATTAGAGTCAAATCCAAAACCAGTAGAGTTTGCTGTTTACAGAATTTCAAATATAGTAAGTTGCATGTTTATGTTAAGTCTGAGACTTTAGATCCCTATTCTTAAAGCACATTAGTGTAATCATTTTATTTCTTGCAGTTAATATCTGTATTTGAATGGCATTTCTTCAATTTTTTTTAACTTCACTGCTGTGGGATGTGATAGTAAATACTGCTAAGCATGTTTTGTTAAAGTCTGTTAGTTTTACAGTGTTTCTGTGTACCTCCTAGAGTTTGTTTCTCCTGGTAATTCTCAGATCTTCAACTCACAAGTGGCTTATCTATGGGAATTTCTTGCTGGTAGTTACGATTGGATGCTTAGTATAGCCGTAAGTTTTTGTGTGGTAATTAAACATTTTAAAACTTGCTTTTAATTTTTACAGATGTGTTCATGCTCTTGAATGTAGGTAGAATTATTCTTCTAGTTAATAATTTAGTAAAAAGAACATAGTAAACTGGCATTGGAAGATCTGTAGAAAGGTCTTGGAACTCAGAAAATTTTGATTAATCTATTTGTTTTGAAATATGTATGTCAGTGAGCTAGTCTTTTCATTGATACCTTATAGTTGGCATAACATCTTACACTTTAAGTTTATAAGCTCAGTGGTGAGTGTCACTGGTTTCAGGCTGAGAGAAAAGTGTCTGTTGACTGTGTGGAGACATGGTAGGAAGCTTTAAGGTTTCTCCTGTGCCAGAGTGAAGGCTTCTCTTTCAGCAGTTGGGTGTTTAGCATCTTGGTAAACCTTAGTGTGTATGTGCAGTCCCTCTATTTGGCACAGCTGTTCCTTTGGTTATCACAGCTTTGCTTCTGCAGCAAATTAGATTTCATTTTATATAGCTCCTCCCTTTAGGGAAAGAAAGGGAAGGATGAGAACCCCTGTGAGGTTTTCACATAAGGGTCATAGCAGAAATGAGGACAGAATAGGAGTGGTTCTCTAAGTTCCGGAACTGGTTCTGTGAAGTAAAGTTCTTGTTTTGAGTGAAAAGAGAAAGGATATTTGATGAAAGTTTTTCAAAAATGATTGCTTCCTAATTAAAGTGTTTTATTAATATAGTATGTGCACGTCTATGCAGATGTGTGTATGTGTGGGAATGCATGCCACTGCAGGCAGTTGGGGAGGTCAAAGAACAACTGAGAGTCTTCTTTGATGATGTTCCTAAGATTGAGCTCAGATTTTAAGGCTTCACAGCAGGTGCTTTTGCCCATCTGCCAGATCAGATTTCCTAATTTTAAGAACATACAAACTTTTATAGCTTTGATGACCCTCAAAAGACATTTACCAGGAAGTAGAAAAAGACAAGGTCTCCTGAGTAAATTGGGAGCATGGGGACCTTGGGAGAGGGTTGAAAGGGAGAGGAGAGGCAGGAGGGGAGCAGAGAAAAATGTATAGATCAATAAAAATTTTAAAAAGAAAGACATTTATGATGGTATATGTTACGTGAGATCTGTGTTGTAGCCTACATCCAATGAATGTGTTGATTGAGTAGGTAATGTGACTGGTTAAGTCAAAGAGGAATGAGAAATATGACTTTATGGATATTCAGCAATGATTATTTTGGCAAAGGTAGATTTTCATATTCCTGAATATGTTACTCACAGAGGTTAACAAGGATGTGCTGTTCTTGCTGTCTTTTAAAAGCGCATGTGCTGTTGAGATTTCCATGGCAGTGCCTATAGCAGTCCGTCTCCCCTGCTACTTCAGCTGACTCTACAGCCAGCTAACAGCTTTCTTCTGTCAAAATCGAAACAACTCTTTTTACATTATGTGGTTCTGTATCTATTTCTTAGAATATGTAGTGTGAAAGAAAAATCTTCCTCAGTTCACTCCTGCTTTTATTCCCTTAGGATATTTTAGGCATGCCAGCTGTTAAGGCTCTGAACAAAGATTTATACAGTTGGCCCCTTTGCCGGACTTGAGCCTGTGTGAAAAGCCTCAGCATTAGTAGTAGCTTTTAGTTTTTAGAGTTACAACCATTATTTTGTGTCTTTCACCTCTGTTGTTTTCAAAGGATTTATGTAGCTGGGGATCATCAGTAATGAAGGAGATTTTGTTATCAGTGAAAAAAAAAAGGGTAGAATTTGGGAGGATCACTGTGGTGCTTGGAGTTAAGTTCTTGTTTTTGTTGTTGTTCTAAGGTCTGTAGCTCGGTGATAGAGGGCTTGGTGTGCAAGCCCTGCGTTTGCTTTCCTAGCACTTCAAAATAATAAAAACAAGAAACTAGCAAAAAGGAGGTTTGGGTAGATATCATTTTTCCTCTAGTTCTTTTTTCTTTCCACTGTCAATATTCTTTTTCTTCCCTTACCATACATAAGTCAAGATGAAATAAATACTGATTTTCAAAAAACTAGGGTTTGTTTTTTTTTCTCCCCGCCCCAAGAGTTTTTCTTTGTAGCCCTGGCTGACCTGGAACTGATGTGTAGATCAGTCTGGCCTCAAACTCAAAGAGATCTGCCTGCCTCTTCTGAGTTTAAGGATGTTTGCTAACATACCCCCCCACCCCATCCCATCCCCCCAAAATTCTAGATTTTCTTAGGGAAAGTATAAGTTTTTTATGACACATTTCTTTCAGAAACTAACAAATTTATGGAGCTAATCTGTATGTGGTAGCAGTTATATCCATGAGATGCAAGTGATTTTCATGTTTTTCAGGAAAATAAATGATAGTTTTACATTTACATCTTCAATTGAATTATTTTTAAAGTGTGTGTGTGTGTGTGTGTGTGTGTGTGTGTGAGTGAGTGAGTGTGAGAGAGGGGGGGGCTGACCTTGAACTCACTGTATAGTTGGGGATGACCTTGAACTTTTGTTCACCCTGCTTCCACCTGGGACTACAGGTGTGTGCTACCGCACCTGGTTGTAGGTAGTGCTGGGGATTGAACCCAGGGTGGGTATGTTCTGCAGACCTTGGGGGGGTTTTTGTTTTGTTTCCCTTTTAGACAGGGTTATACCATATATCCCAGACTGACTTGAACACAAGATTGGCCTGCCACAGCCTTCTAAATGCCCCTTCACACCTGCCTTACTTCTTTATTATTTGTTTATTTACTTGGGTTTTTGTTTTCTTTCGAGACTGGGCCTACGTGTAGCTCAAGCTGGCCTGGAATATGTGATTTTCCTGCCTTAGACTCTATCAACTGCTAGGGTTACAGGGCAGGGATGCATCATCATATCCAGCTATTTATTTATTTATATTATATTTTATTTTATTTTACTCTCTTTTTTTTTTTTTGAGGATTTCTCTGTAGCTTTAGAGCCTATCCTCAAACTCACAGAGATTTGCTTGCTTCTGCATCCTGAATGCTGGATTTAAAGGTGTGCACCATCTCCACCCAGCCAGCTGCTTATTTTTTGTTTTGTCCAGTCTGGCTTTGAATTCCTGGGCTCCAATGCTCCTTTTTCCTTAGCCTTTTGATTACTTCAGCACTGGGCTTACCTTATCACTGGGCCTACCTTGCTGCTGGGCCAAACTGCTAGAAGTCTCCTCCTACCCCCTTTTAAATGGAATGGATAAATAGCAAAAAAGAAAACCCAGTTAAAAATAGGCAAAGGACCTAAATAGACTTTTTGCTTAGAAAGACATATAAATTGCCAACTGATATGTGAAAAGGTATTTAAAATTATAGACCTTCTAATCACCAGGGAGGTCCAAATTAGCATCATAGTTAGATATACAAGGGGGTTGCTTAAATTGCTATATCCACATAGCACCAAGTTCCCGAAGAAATTAAAATAATGTAAGTACCTTATGAACCAGCAGTGCCTTAAAAGGGAGATTCTACTATTTGCAATGACACAGATAAACTTAAATGACATTAAAGTACAGGAAGAAATACAGCATAATATCACTTACATGTAAAATTTAAGAAAAAGTTATATAGATAGATCTAGAGGGTAAACTAGTGGTCGGGAGTGGGATAAATAACTATAGTTACCTTGGAGTCATTTGTCGAAGATCTCTAAGTGCATGATGAGCACCACAGGGGTCTGGTGTACTCGAAACAGCAAAGGAGAGAGGAGGGAAGCGCTGGACCCCTGTAGTCACTGTGTGTATGTAGCATTAAGTCATCATGTTAACACCATAAATAATACAGTAATATAAAGGCAGCTGGGGAAATAATGAGACAGTATAGAACAATAATTTCATTAAACTTCAATGTTAATCAAGATACAACGTTCTTTTTTTTTTTTCCATAGGGTGTTTGTGAACCGAAGTTTAGCCATGGAAAAAATAAAGTGTTTTGGTTTTGATATGGATTATACCCTTGCTGGTGAGTAATGTTTTTTATTTCTTAAGAATTGCTGGTTCTGATTCAATATAGTGGGTCCACAGGCAGTTCCGTTATCACTTATCCATGTAATTAATCATTTATTTGGCTGCAAGAAGCTTTTGTTAGGTTGTCCTTCCATTGAGATATATGAACACTGAAGATACCCAGTATTCTTGAGACTTGTTTTCTGAACTTGTACAGATAGAAAAAGTCCTAATGTTTCTTTAAAACTCTTATAAAAATCTTTTTAGTAAAATTATAGATTAATGAATACATTAATGTGTGTATTTGGGCATTTTTGGCTCTTATTCTTTTAAGCTGTTCTTCAAAAGTAGAAGAATCTTTTGAGACAAGTATCACACTATACTTCAACAAGACCTGGAACTCATACAGACTGGCTTGGACCTGGCATGGATCTTTTGCATCTGTTTCCAGGTGCTGGATTTATAGGCATGTGGCAGTGCCCAGCTTAAAGATGAATTTCTGGATTTCTCACTCTGCTATAAAGTTAATTATTGAAGTTTTTAGTATTTTATTTTTATGAATCAGGATGGGAGTTGTAAGTGCTTGAATTGCAAGCATGAGCCACCACACCTCAAAACCACAGTGTGTTTTGTTTTGTTTGTTACCCCATTTCCATGTTTGTTTGATTGCAGGAATTAAACCTAGGGCCTTGGTCATGGTGGGCAAACGCTTCAATCCTCCAGCATCATAACAATTTACTCTTTTTAAAAAGAAGATTGATTTTATTTTTAGTTATGTATGCACATGTATGTGTGGGAAGTTGTGCACATGAAAGCAGGTGACCACCATGGCCAGAAGAGGGGTCAGACCCCTAGATTTGGAGTTACTGTGCTTGTGAACCTCTTGCTTCGGGTGGCAGTAACTGAAGTCAGGTCCTTTGAAAGAACAGCGCACACTCACCTGTTTAGCCATCTATCTCTCTAGCCTATTAACAGTTTATTCTTAGACAGATAGGCCATGTGTTCATTTCCATCAACACGGTTGCATGAGCTTTGCTCTTTATTGCGATCTCCTTAAAGACTAACACTGTGCTCTTTCTTCCGTCTCTGAGATATAGCTGAAATAATCAGTGTATTAGCTATAGTTTCATCTCCTCAGAACTTAAAATATTTTGATGGCATCATCAGTACATCCTTTAACTTAAGTAGTGGTAGGTTTGATATATCGGGTTGATCTCCTGTACATATGTTTAACACATACAAGTGCAATTATGATACTCAAAAAAACTTTCAGAAATTCATTTTAAAAATTGCCTTTAGCCAGATATGGCAGTGTGCACTGGACCAGATATGGCAGTGTGCACTGGACCAGATATGGCAGTGAGCCTCAGCGCTCAGGAAGCCACGACTGACTGAAGGACTGTGGCCATCATGTGCAGGGGCAGTCTAGTGAGAGCCCTCTGTAAAACAGTGAGGTAGACAGAACTCTAGAATGTAAAGCTTGCTTTCCTGAATGATTGTCATTAAAAGTAACGGAGTAACTTTTGACACTGCTAAAACACACAAAACCAAAACAAAACAAAAAACCCATAAAGAAGACTTTTTATTAGAAAAATGTTCCATGAAATACAGTGATAAAATAGAAGAGGTGTGTGTTGTTTGTCTGTGCCTGTCTTTAAGGTTTGAGTGTTTGGGATAAATACTTTGGGTGTGTATGTATGCATTTGGTTAGTTATTTTGAGGCAGGGTGGCCTTGAATTTATTATCTCTCCTCAGCCTTCTTAGTGTTGGCCTGCTTGGTGTGAGTCTACATTCATTATGAATCATTCCCTGTGTGATTCTGACATCTGCTAAATTCCCTCACAGTATTAAAATTTTTGTTTCTGTGTATGGGTGTTTTGCCTGTATGTGTCTCTGTACTCCATGTGTGCCTGGTGTGCAGGGAGGCCAGAAGAAGGCATCAGGTACCCTGGAACAAGAGTTAATACATTGTTGTGAGCTGCCAGGTGATGCTAGAAATCAAACTTGGTGCTCTTAACCTCTGTAACCTCTAAGCCATCCCAGCACATCCCCTTCCCCAGAGGACTTTATAATATAGTTGAAGGGTTTGTTTGCTTGCCTTTAAGACAGTGTCTCACTGTATATCCTAGAATACAGTACACTGGGACGTTGTTAGATTTCAGCTTTGTGTGCAGTTCAAGCTAGACTTGAACTTGTCGCAAACTCCGCTGCCTCTGCCTCCTGAAAGCTGTAGCTTTGGATAATCTGTCTACTTACTGACTTGTAAGTGTCTCAAGATCAAGGGTTTTCCTTTTCTATATTTTATGTTTAGTGTTAAAGTGTTATATAGTTACTGCTAAGTTCATACTAACTTTAGGTTCATGTGTTCTAGTCTGCCCTCTAGTCCAGTGATTCTTAACATGTGGGTCATAACCCCTTTGGGGGTTAATATAGGATATTATGCATATAAGATATTTACACTGCAATTCATAACAATAGCAAAATTACAGTTATGAAGTAGCAATGAAATAATTTTATGGTTGGGGGTCACCATAGCAGGAGGAACTGTATTAAAGGGTCACAGCTTTAAGAAGGTTGAGAACCACTGTTCTAATCTATTTGAATCCCCACATTTTGTTCTTTTAAAAAAAAAATTTTCTGATAAGACAAGTCCTTTGTTACTTTATGAATTATTAGAAAAAAAATCAAATCCCAACAAAACCCCTCCATTAGAGGCAACGCTGTAGAGATGGCTTAAATCAGTATAGTGCTTTCAGTGCAGCTCCTGAGAGCCTGAATTTGCATCCCCAGAAGCTGTCCCGCGCTCGGCCTCGCCAGCAAGAACGACGCAGGGCACTTAGGATACTTCTGCAGTAAAGCTTTAATGCGTCTTGAGAGGGAGAGCATCAGCTTCCAAAGCGGAGACCCAGAAAGAGGGGAACCCAGCCCTTATAAAGGAAACAGTCCTCGCTTCTGACGTGTCACTCTTGGATTGGTCCACTGCCCATTATCCCAGGTGATGCCTCGGAAGTAGGCAGGGACGCAGCAGTAGAGAGTTACCAAGCACATGCGCTGGGATTAAAGGCATGTGCTGCATCACCTTGAACTCACAGAGGTCTGCCTGTCTCTGCCTCCCAGGCATCGGGACCAAAGGCGTGTACTACCACGCCTTGAGGTTGCAGAGGTCAATCTGCCTCTGCTGCCCAGGCATCAGGACTAAAGGCTTGTACCACCACACCTTGAGGTCACAGAGGTCAATCTCTACCTTTGTTCCTAGAAGCAATGGAGAATGTGGTCCGGCCCTCCACAAGAAGCCATCTAAAATGGTTGACCATGACTATTGGCTTGTAATCCTAGTACTGGAGAGGTGGAGAAAGGGAGACCCATGGGGCTGCTGGTCAGCCAGCCTTGCCAGATAGTCAAACTCTTGTCTTCCAGAGCGAAGTTAGAGGTGCTGCTGTCCCTTCCTGCTCTACTCCAAGGCCTACATGGAAACTCAGCCTACAGATGTAGCTCCTCCAAGCTCCAGGTTGCTGACAGGCAGACCTTGGAGCCTTCCTTTCATGGTAGGGAGTGTGGCACCAGTGTGGACCCAGCATGTAGGTGCTGGGCATCTTTGATGAACCCCAAGGCTCCTTGTCCAAAGAATTCAGGATAAAAGTGAAAATGTTCTGTGTTTGAAATCTCTGGAAAAAAAATAACACACTGGAAAAAATCCAAATAAAAGTCAGTTTGAAGAAAAATATTTCACCTTGACTCGTTTTCTGTCATCGTATCTGAAAACCATGGAAAGACAAAGGATCTTGGAGGACGAATCTCTCAGCAAAGATAGCAGTTTCCTTGTTTCAAATAAAAAGGAGACAAAGTGTGCATAAACATTGGGTCAATTTTCTCCAGTACCAAGTACAGCGTCTGCATAGACACAGATTTTTTTCCTATCCACAGTGTGTTACCAGATGCCTTGTCATGAGGAGTAAAGATTCTTCACATTGATGTCATTAGATAATACACTGAATAAAGTCATGAGGAGTAAAGATTCTTCACATTGATGTCATTAGATAATACACTGAATAAAGTCAGAGTTGTGTGAACTCAGCTACTTCTGTAAGAGACGCAGGAACAAGCTGGTGTTAGAACACAGAAGCAAGAACAGGACCCCCCTTTAAAGTCGACGTGAGCCAATTGTACAGCCCTGTCTGCCTTTATAAACTGTCTATCCAGAAGCCAGTCCATTTGATGAGATAAACCATCCAGTGTCCGAAAGCCAGCAGGCTAAACTCAGAACTCATACAGCTGACAGTAAATAAGGTGGAACCCCAGCTTAACTTCAGTTGAAGGAAAAGAGAAAAAAGAGATCATGAATATTGCTTACAGAAGTGTGAAGATCTTGAAACTGTAAATGTAATTTTGTTCTTTGTAATGTAATTAAAATATCAATTGGGATTGATATTTTAAAAATCTTAATAATGTTTTTATGCTTCAGTCTTACCTTACTATTCTAATTGTAGTTTGCAACATAATTATGAATACTATACTCTTTGATAGTGGCCCAGTCTGTAAAGTGCTATCCCCAACCCCAAGTTAGAATGTCCAGGATTGAATTCAGTAGTTTCTATTAGTGATTCCAGCTTTTTGGGGATTGGGGTGGGGATGGGGGAAATGGAATCTCCGGAGCTCATTGGGTAGCCAACCTAGCCAGTAAGTGAGCTTCAGGCCAGAGACCTTGCTCTTTTCATAAAGGTGCTTGCCAGGCAAACTCAGAGATCTGAGTTCAATTTCTGGAACCTCCGTAAAGGTGGAGGGGAAAATGGACTCCACAGAGTTGTCCTCTTACGTGCACACATGTGCAGTCACAGGTGCCCCCAATAATATAATTATACAAAAAAAGTGGAGAGGAAGACATCTACTATTATTCCTCTGACCTCCATATATGCATCATATGCGCATGTGCACATATACACAACACATACATCTACTCACCAAAACCAAGTAAATAAAATTTGAAAATAAATATAAACAAAGTAGATGGTTCTTGAGGAACATCACCCAAGGTTGACTTTTGGTCTCTATAAATACACACACACACACACACACACACACACACACACACACACACACACGTTTGTACTTGTATGTGTTCATAGCCACAACTTGTATGCACATGAACACAGACACATACCAGACAGACTGACCACTGGAATTTTTATTGGAATTGTCTTAGTTTTGAGATAAGTTTGTCAAGAATTCATGTCTTAATCTTTTTATTTACCTAATCTTTATAGCATCTCTAGATGGCTTGTGACTTTTAAACTGATTTATTTTATGTGTATTGTATGTGTGCCTAGTGCCAGCAGAGATCACAAAAGTATGTCAGAGCCCCTGGAACTGGAGTTACAGAATTGTGAGCTGCCGTGTGGGTGCTGGGAACTGATCCCAAGTCCTTTGCAAGTGGAGCCAGTGCTCTTAACTGCTGAGCTATCTCTCCAGTCCTTGGTTTGTGGTTTTTGATATAATGGCATTTCTATGTTGTGAAATTTATTTATTGTAAATCATTAATATATTTTGTTATTGATTTGTTTTGTTTTTGAGACAGGTCTCACTGTATCAGCCTTGACTGACCTTGAACTCACAGAAACCACCTGTCTTTGTCTCCCAGATGTTAGAATTAAGAGCATGGTCCACCACATTCAACACAAACTTTATTTTAAAATTTCATTTTCTGGTTTTTGTTGACATTTAAAATACACCTTTGTCTTTTACCTTGTCTAATAGAAGTCATTTAATAAACATTTGATTTTCTATTAGGAGGTAAAGGAAAAAAACAATTTATTGTTTTTATCTAAAAGAAAAAGGTTAAATATTCTATTTTACTCATATGGACATCTGTAAACAGTTTTGTTTCCCATGGTGGTGGCTGAAAAGTTTCTCTAGCAGTAGATGTGGTTGTATATATACACATGCGCGCGCGCACACACACACACACACAAACACACACACAGTTCAGAAGTCTTTTTTCTTCCTTTTTTTTTTTTTAAGGCAGGGTTTCTCTGTGTAATAGTCCTAGCTGTCCTAGTACAAGCTCTTATAGACCAGGCTGGCCTTGAACTCACAGATATCCTCCTGCCTCTGCGCTAGGATTAGAGGTGTGTGCCACCACCACCTGGCTAGTTCAGAAGTCTTAAGGGAATAGGACAATATTTGGCGCTGAGGTTGTTATTACTGTTTATTTAGTTCCTTCATAAATATAGATGGACACATTGACTCTTAGTTTATAACTGTGAAAATTGAGCCGGTGGGTTTAGTGGCACACTCCTTTAATCCCAGCACTTGGGAGGCAGAGGCAGGCAAATCTTAGTGAGTTTGAGGCCAGCCTGGTCTACAGAGTGAGTTCCAAGACTGCCAGGGCTACATAGGAAGACCCTGTCTCAAAAACAAAATAAACAAAACTATGAAAATTGTTATTTCTAATCTGGTTCATCTTGGAAGCCACTTTGGTCTCCCTCCCCCTGTAATGTAGAAGTCTGAAGGCTTTGGTTTTTTGTTATTTTGGTTTTGGTTTGGCTTCACCTTCTCATCTTAGGCACTATGATTGACAGAATGCTATATACTCCCCAGACCTGTATCCCTAGCTCTAACTTGTTTAGCTTCTGAGCCATTTCCATCAGTCCAATGATAAACACCTTATTTGCCTTCGTTAGAACAGATGGATACCATGGCTCTTATCCAGTCTCCACCAACTTGAGAAATTATCAGGCAGACAAGAACTAACATCTGTAAGTCATGTACCTGTAGTAGGAAATGTTCTTTATGAACAGTGTGCCTTTAATCATAGTAGTTCCTTGAGCTCGGGGTCACTAGGAACGTTTACAAAGAAAGCCAAGTCAAGACATAAGATGGCGTACACATAATACAGGAAAAAAGAAATATCTTTACTTTCCATTTATGTTCATGGCCAAGGCCCATAAAGCAAAGACAGGTTAGCAAGAAAAACATTGTTTTGTGTTCTGTGACTCAGACCTTCCAAGGAAACAAAGACTCTGAGAGATGAGAGGACTTGCATGTTTTCATGCTAGGATTTGTGATAAAGTAGACAGTCACGGGAAGTATGACTGGATAAGGCTATGTTCAGATCCTTCCTTCTCCTTCAGAAAGAAAGATATTTCTTTCTTCCATGCCTACAAAATGAGGGGCTCATGAAGCCGTTCTCCTTAGGTTTTCGGTGTGCTTCGGGGGTCACGAGTGAATATAAGGATAGCCTTTTTCTTCTGTTCTTTTGGGTACCAGGAGAAAGTGTTTCGGGGTGATGTGTTCTGTACCTTGTCAGTAACCAGCACCTGGCTTAGTTTATATTACTGTTATTTTTTTAGACTGTCTTTCTAAATAGCCTTTACTGACCTAGTACTTACTATATTGCCCAGACTGCCTTGGATTCATGGCGGTCCTGCATCAGTCTCCTAAGTGTCGGGATGCCAAGCTTGTGTCTCCACATCTGACTGGTAACTGACTTTTAAACTCATAGATGATGGAATTTCAGCCTGGGTCAGTTTTCATTTTTCATGTGGTTTAAATCTTCAAGACAACAAAAATTATCCAAGTAATCTCTAGATATCAATAAGAGATGCAAAACAAAACAAAAAAGTAACAGCAAATCACAAACTGTAAACCTTTTTGTTTTCTGGTTTTTGATTTTGGGGCCCCCAAATGAAAATCCTGCTTGGAACAAAGATGACTTTTTCCCACCTTTGAACTATAGTTCTTTTTCTTAGATTGTAGCTAGTGCTAGTTTGTCTTTTCCTTTCACTTGTATGTGTGTGTGTGTGTGTTAGGTAAGCATTCTATCACTTATCTACAGTCCTAGCCCATTTTTAAAATGATTTTAATTGAAATAGAATTATATAACTTCCCCGCCTCTCGTTCCTCTCAGGTACCTCAACCCCCCCATGTGTCGCCCTCATTTTCAAGTTGATTGCTTCTTTTTATTATTGTTTAATACAGTGTGTGTGTCCTTATGTGTCTGTGTGTGCACAAATGTAGCATGAATAATAAAAACCCAGAGACAGATATTGGGGTTCAAGCTGAAGATCAGAAAAGCAAAGCAGCCAACCACTAGAGAGACTTCTACCAAATCTTCAAACTGAAGGGGTGAGGTCCCGTCTCTATGAATCCCCAGACTTCACACTCCAGTGAGTTCCTGTCTCTTCCCCTTTATATTCCTCTCTCCGCCCAGCCATATTGCTCCTGTCACCAACTCCACAGTTCTGGGATTAAAGGTGTGTGACTCCCAAACACTGGGATTAAAGGTATGAACCACCACCCCCTGGATCTGCTTCTGGATCAGTTTTGTGTTGCCCTTGGTAGCCTTGAACTCACAGAGATCTGTCTGCCTCTGCCTCCTGAGTCCAGGGATTAAAGGTGTGCGCCACTGCTCCCTGGCCTGTATGGCTGACTAGTGTGGCTGCTTTGCCCTCTGATCTTCAGGCAAGTTTTATTTATTAAAACACAAATAATATGCCACTATACAAAGATACATAAATACAGCCTGCTAACTGTTTATGTTGTTGAGTATATGGTTTCAGGGCTGACCACTCTGCATTGGACAACTGAGGCTAATTCTTCTCTCCTCAGTCATCAGTTGCCTGTAGTTCTTTGTGTAGTGGTGAGACCCCACAGAAATCTCCCACTTCCATGTTAAGTTACTCATTGAAACCGGGCGGTGGTTGATGCACGCCTTTAATCCCAACACTCGGAAGGCAGAGCGAATATCTGTGTATTCAAGTCCAGCCTGGTCTACAGAGTTCCAGGACAGGCTACAAAGCTGTCTCCAAAAACAAAAAACAAAACAAAAACACAACAAAAAAATTACTCTTTGATGTTGCCGTTGTTCCAGTCTTGTTTATGCAGCCATTTCTAGAAGAGACTGACTGTAGACTTCCTATTATTCTGGCTCTTAAAAGTCCTCTGCCCTCTCTCCCTCAGTGTTCCCTGAGCTATATAGATGCAGGCTCCCTATGATCCATTGATCTCTGCAGTGTATCTAGTTGGAATTTTTTTGTGCTGGTTTCTGTTTGCTGTAAAGAGAAGCTCCTTTGGTCTCTAGGTTTAAGGCTAACTCTAGAGTATAATAAGGAATTATGCTGGTCTAGCAAAGTGGTGGTATTAGAGCCTTTCCTAATGTTTATGAATTCACTAGCCCTGGGAAGATGGCTAGATTTTCCATACCAGGTATGATTTTCCTCCTGTTTGATGGACTTAAGGCCAATTAGACAGCAGTTGGCTACACTCACTTGTGAGTGACACTGGCTCCATTTTGACAGATACCCAGCCATGCTGATGACTGTCGTGGTTCATAGATGTGATAGCTGGGGAGGGCTGTTTACTCACTTCCCTCCCTTGATAGCTTATGTAGTGTTTTTCTAGTACCATGGACAAAAGAGGTTTCAGATCCTGTCCAGCTTGAGTTATTTGGGTCTTGTGTTTTAAGCGTTCAGTATCTTCAGCAATAGCAGCCCGCCCTTAACCCCTGAGAGGCAGCCAAGACATTAGTAGTGTCTGTTGCTTTGAGAGTCATTTGGAGTACCCCAACCAACCATTTAAAAGGAGGTTTCTCCTACTTAGTTTGGGAATTTTGTAAGTTTATAGTTCTGGGGGGGGCATTGTCAGCCCAAATAATATAACTTCCTTTAAGATACACACACTTATTAATTCTTTGAGAATTTAATATACTGTGTTTTGATCATACCCACCCCCACAACTTCTCCTATCTCTTCTAGCTTTATCTCCAACATTCTCCTCACCACTTTTTTTTTTTTTTAAAAAGAAACCCAGTGAATCCAGTTTGTGCTGCCTGTGTACTCTTGAGTGTGTACTCAAGTGTGGTAGACCTATCAAGGGCCACACTATTAAAGAAAACTGACTCTACCTATGCCAGAAGCCATTAACGGTCAACAGCTTCTCAGATTGGGGGCTAGTGAGCCCATCTTCTACATGCTGGAATGTTGACTGTTTAGCTCAACATTTTCTTAGAAATAATCTTAAAGGAATAGTCTCACTATATAGCTTCTTTCAGGTATTTTAAGTACTAAGATAAAATTGTGTATATTTTCCTTTAAAAAGAAATCTCAGGGAGAGGCTAGTATCTTAGTCACTGTTTTAATTCTGTGAAGAGACACCATACTAAGGCAAGACATATGAAAGAGAGCATTTAATTGAGGACTTGCTTATAATTTCAGAGGTTTGGTCCATGATCGTCATGGCGGGGAGCATGGCAGCCTACAAGCAAGCACTGGAACAGTAGCTAAGAGCTACATCTTGGTCCATAGGCAGGGGTGGGGGGAGAAAAACGAGTGAGCGAGCACGTGCCCAAGTCCACCTCCAGTGACACACTTTCTCCAGTAAGGCCACACCTACTCCAACAAGACCACACTCCTAGTCCTAATCCTCTCAAATAGTGGTGCTCCCTGGAGACTAAGCATTCAAATATATGAGCCTATGGGGGCTATTTTTATTCAGACCATCACAGCTAGAAAATACACAATTTGAGCTATTGCCCTCGTCTGTTTATATACCATTTCATTAAGCTACCATGGTTGAAATCCAATTACCTCAAACCTAAGTACTTTAAAGTACTTTGCTAAGCATGGAGAGAAGCATCAGAATAAAACTATTAAAGAGTATCAGGGACGAAATTAAGAAAAACTAGCCGCTGATAATCCTGCTGCTAGCTGAAGCATCTCGGGACTGTTGATCTTTACCCTCTAATAAACACATAGCAGATACATTCTGATGTTATATTATTGTTACTGGAATAAATTCAACCTTCTTGACATCTAAATGAACATTTTTATTCTCGTGGCTTGTTTACTTGGAGTAGAGTCCAGGGCACTCGTCATGTTTCTGTCAGCAATTGTATGTCCTCACCAGACTCACTGACAGCAGAGGTCTGTAGAGTGAGGACGACACAGTCTAAAGGAGATGCCCAAGTCACGTCACAGTGTTCTTCTCCCCTTTGGGCGCTGAGACATAAAACTTAGTAATTTTAAGCTTTTCTGCCATTGTGGGACAGTGATAGGGTCTCCCCAGGCCAGCCTCAAACTCCTTATATGTCCGAGGATGGACCCTGAACTTCTGCTTCTGCCTCTGCCCAGTGTTGAGATTACAGGCTCCCTCTGTCATTCAGAGTGTTTCGTGTCAGATTCAGATGAATGTGCTTGGTATGGCGTTGCAATGGCTGACCAAGATTCTTTTACTTCTTAAACCTTCCAGGATGCTTTGTGGTTTCTGAAGAGTGGACTTATTTCCATCAGTATTTCTAGCTTAAGTACATGAGTTTTATTTAAAGATTCTTTGAAGGATATAATAAAAACATTCCAAAAACTAGGATAAGTTTATGGAGCCAGTACTTAACATTTTCTATTCAGTTCTCCTTTGTACCTGAGCATTTTATACATGACCATGGATATACCTAGATCTATAAAAGAGGGGTACATATCATTTACTGATAATGAATAATAAAAGTTATTTTAAAACACTTATTTGTATATTTTTATTAAAGGCAGGCAAATTTGTATTGCTAGTGAGAGAGATGTGCTCATAATTCTTACATGAAAAAATTAAATTTCAGTTGGATTTCTTTCTATCTATCTATCTATCTATCTATCTATCTATCTATCTATCATCTGTCTGTCTGTCTGTCTATCTATCTACTTATTTTGGGTCTCACACTGTAGTCCTTGTTGGCCTGGAACTTCTTTTGTAGACCAGGCTAGCCTTGAAACTCACAGAAATCTGCCTGCCTCTGCATTCTGGGTGTTGAGGTTAAAGGCGTGTGTCATATCTGACCTTGGCTGAATATTTAATGTGTAATATATAGAGCATCTTCAGTGTTTTTCATATTGATTAATATTTCAATTTTATAATCATTCATGCTGAGAACACTGCTTCACATAAATACATATTACAAAATGGCACAAGTATGTTTAGGACAGTTTCAGAAATTGTTGGAAATTCTGTCCTAATCCCAAGTCAAATTTTTTTTAACATTTTAAAACCAAGTCTGCAATAGCAATTTTTAAAATTAAAAATTCTAACTAAATTCATCTAGCATTTGATACGTACATGTTGAGAAATTATGATAGGGACATTTTAAAAATCCTTATTTCTGTAATTAAAATTTCTAAAAGAACAGAAAACTTTATGTGTACAATAAAACTGCTAATTTACTGCCTACAAAGTCCCATATCTGAGCTTACTGTGTATGACAGCATGTATGTGGAAAGTGCACATGCCGTGTATTTAGAGTAAGCGTGCAGCGAAGTCCTCGTACACAGTATAGGTGACCATCGCCTAAAATTCCTCACAGTCGGTTCTCGATTGACATTTGACCATTGTGCACTCAGAAACCTTTTAGTGCTGCCCAGTGTTTCTAGCCTCACATCATTATACAACTGCATCTGAGTTGAAAGCCTTAATGCTTAGAAGCCGTGGCCTAAAATAGAGGCCAGCACATTATACTGCATTGACCTGCTTCAGACTGGCCCAAAAATGTGTGTTTAGTGTTTGTTTAATTGGGCTATATTTTAAAACTGAAAGATGAGAGATAAAAATCTAGGTTGGGAATAGTGCTTCTTTGTTCTCTCAAGCAAGTCAGTTCTAGTTACAAAGCTACTTCATCCAGGCCAGACATGAATCCTCCTTCACACTTCACATGCTCGCACTCCTGTGTGGCCGGGACCCAGGTGTGTGGAAGACGGTGGCAGAGTCTGATACCAGGGCTGTCGTCGGGTCAGCTCTGCCAGCATCAGTTCCCTCCGTCACTCGGTGGAAAGGGACACTTTCCTGGACTGAGTTAGCTGACTTCTTTTCCGCCCTGTCTGTACTTTCTAAAGAGAGTTAGAAATACCTGTTTGAGTACCTTGTAGTGTAGCATGAGTTATGAGTACCTTCAGGCTAAAGGCTTTTTGTTTTTTGGGGGAAAATGCCTTGATTTAAAAAATACAAATTAAAAACAGTACTGAAGATACAAGGTCCTGAGAAGTGTATAGATATTCTCAGGGGAAAAAAAAATCTTTAGTTAAGTTATTCTTTTTCCTTTTATTTTAAAATAAGCATTCTTTTAACACTCCTGTTTGTTTTTGTTTGCTTACTTGTATGTCCTCCTGTTTGTTTGAGTTTTATTATGGATCCTTGCCTAGCCTGTGCTCACTGTGTAGACTTGGCTGGCTTTGAACTTGAGACAATCTTGCTTCCGCTTCTCAAGTACTAGAAGTACATGCATATGTGATATCATATCTGGCTTAATACTTTTTAAAAAATGTATACATATGCCTGTGTGAGTGTATGCTTCTTCTGTGGGTAACTGAGGAGATGGGAAGAAGTGTTGTAGGCCCTGAATTACAGTTATAGGTGATGTGGGTCCTAGGACCTCAACTTAGGGGTCTCTGGACGAGCAAGAAGTGCTCTTAGCCACTGGGCCATTTCTCCCGCTCCCTGGCTTGGTACTTTGAAACAAATAAATCTCTTAATTACCATTTAATTTTTATTTTCAAGAGCGGAAATATTGGCAGCGTTTTACAGCCTACTTACTTATTTACTTTACTTACATATTTAGTAACTTGGAGTGTTTAAAAAATATCACTAAATGTGTTCCATGGTATCTAGCTTCTTTATTTTTTATGCAAATTAAAATTGAAGTAGTTTAAAGAAATTTCCAACCTTTTAGATTATTTTTAATTTCTGGGGTTAGAGAAAAACTGTTGCCTGGTTTACAACAACTCTGAGAGTTGCTGGGTAGTTCTGTGGAGTAGAAAAGGTGCGCTCATGACCGTGTGACACTAGGAAGAGTTTATTAGTGTTTTCTCTTTCAACAATGCTCATCAGTGTGTTTTCTAGTTATCATTACAGAGGACTAATGCCATATATCCTAATAACTAAATAAATAATGTTACTGTTGGTTTCATACACAGCTTAAAGGCAAATGACTCTATGGGGAGTCAGGCTGCGCTTTTCATATTGTCTGTAGTCGTGGTTTCTCCTAGTTGCAGTGTCTTTAGTAGTTTTAGATACTACATTCAGCCATTTATACTATTCCTGTGATTTTACAATCTCCCTGTTACATAAGAAAAACAAGCAAACCTCACAGCCCGGGACTGAGAGGAGTCTCTGGGGCTCTAGAACCACCTGTAAAGTGAGTCACAGGGTGTACACGACACTCAGCTCAGTGATTTTGGGACATTTGTTGTAACCATGAAATCCAGTATTATAATTCTGCTTACTGAGAAAAAAAAGCACACTGACAAAACAAACTGAAAAGATTTAAATTCTTTTTTATTCCAGATATAGACATTGTTAGCTTTTTTTTTTAAAAAAAAAAGCAGTATGCGGTTGATATGCTGCATATTAAAATGACAGCTGTTGGAAGATTGATATGGGAAAATCCAGCATAGTGGGTACCTGAAAGCAAGGTGGAGTTGCTTTGGTTTTTGTTTACTTTATTTAATCAGTCTCATTCATTGTAGTCCAATTTTAGCACCATTTACCAGGCAGATTCTATAATGGTAACCTTAAAGCTGCTAAAGAAAATAAACAAGGCCAGGTGGTGATGGCCCAGGCCTTTAATCCCAGCACTTGGGAGAGAGAGGCAGGTGGAACTTTGAGCTCAGATCCAGCCAGGTCTACAGAGCAAGTTCCAGAACATCCAGTGCTACACAGAGAAACCCTGCCCAGAAAAACCAAAAAAAGAAAACAACTCTTTTGGTTTAAAATTTTATTATTAGCCTTCACTTGTATTCCTAGCTGAGGATGCCAGGAAAAGAAACAATACACAATATTTATACTTATTTTCAATGCTTGTATTTTGTTGTACCCAATTAGAGTTCATTTTAGTGATAGTTGGAGGCTTCTAGATTGGAGGGCAGTGGTAACTCCTATAAATACCAGTTTCCAAATGTTGTCTCTCCGTTCCAGCTCATCACAACAGTTTTAAAACCAGCTTTTGTTTTTGTTTTGTTTTGTTTTGTTGCTTTGTTTTGTTTTTAACAGGAGAGCCAGTGTAGCTCCTTCAAGACTGGAGTGGCACACACTACCTGCGTCTGCCTCATGTGAGTTCTCGTTTTGGCAGCAGTACTCAGCTGGGCTAGAACCTCTTGGAGGTCTGCCCTTATTTTTCTAAAATCTCTCAGCTCTACACAGTGTCTGGGTGACAGTGGTAAAAGATGCGTAAGCTTCCAGAGTCCTGGCAGAGACGTCCTTAGTCAAAGGAGCCTTGTCCTTGCACGTCATCTCAGCAGAGCCCCAGCTCCATCCCCACAGCATGCAGATATTTCTGAGGAGCTGTTTTTCCTTGCAGATTATTGAGTAAAGAATATCTTTAAATGCACTCAGTAGCTTCAACTTTCAAAGCTTTGGCTGTTCTCTTTATGGTCTTGTTACATAACCTGAGAACACTGTGTGCTGGCCTAGTGGCTGAAGCAGGGTGGTGGGTTTTTTGTTTGTTTGTTTGTTTGTTTTGTTTTGTTTTTTGCCTATTTCTTTTGGACTCTGGCCCTTAAAACAACTTCTTTCTTTGTCTTCAGATTTTGGGTAAATTGGGCTAGGCCACAGAATCTCAAAGAGTAAGTAAGCAGTTAATTTTTTGATCATCTGCACCCCAAAACCGTGTCCAGGTGTTGGAGCCACGAAAGGTAGTTGTCAGAGTGAGGTCCGAAGCTGTGGTCATTCACTTCCCACAGTTATGTGAGAGACACTGAAGTTAGAGCTTTTGCAGCTGGGAAGGCACAGAACTGCAGTCTGGGGGATAGATTGATCTCTTCAGGTGTCTGTGGGAAGGCACAGAACTGCGGTCTGGGGGGTAGATTGATCTCTTCAGGTGTCTGTGGCCAGTTTACAGGGCCTGTCGATGAAGGGGTGGTGTTGTTGGTTTTGAATTTTTAACTTTTTTTGAGATGGTCTCATTAAATAGCCTTGGGTGACCTAGAGTTTACTGCACAGAGCAGGTTAGCCTTGAACTCACTGAGGTGTGCCTGCATCTGCCTTAAGTGCTCCTTTATCTTTAGGGGATGTGGTTATTCCCCAAGGGGCTCTTAGAAGAAACGTCTAAAGCCACCTACTCCATGCCTCCCAGTTGTGTTTCTTCAGCTGTTGCTGTGCTGTGACCTGGGAGTGCGCACTGCCGCAGTCCGTCTCGTTGATGGTGACATAGATGGAGAGGAACTGGACTCTGTGATGCATCCATTCCTGCCCGAGAGTAGGGCAGTCTATCTGTTCTGGCCAAGCTTACATTTTGATGACCTACATAATCTAAAAATTCGTAGCAACAGTTACAGACTCCCAGCACAGAATTCTGACTCAGACTCGGGGACACCTAAACTGTAGCTCAGGTCAGCAAATGAGGAGGTTGCTTTATATTTCTAGGAAGTGCTCTGAACTCCTTTAGAGGAAGGAAAATTGGTGTTTCTAAGGTGGAATTTATAGAAAGTCACCATAGTTAAATATTTGAGACATTCTGGCCTCTGAACACAGTGTAAGTGTGATATTTTGGGGTTTTGTTATTTTAGGGTTTAGAATTATTTTTCTCTATTTTTTCACTCGTGAGATTGGGTCTCCTAGGTAGGACTGGAAACTATACTCATGATACACATGATAGATATCTCAACAATATAGCTGCCTAAACAAGACCTGAACGATGACAGTATCAATAGACATGCTGATGCAGAAGTGAGAAATCTCAAGGTCCCACCCTTAGCCGAACTATAGGCAACTAATGACTCCTGATAGAGAATTACCCTCTCCTAGGGTTAGCTCCTGATTGATTACCCAATACAAAGAAAGTATTCAGCCTTGAAATTATATTTACACAAGCCACACTGGATGGACTTAGTAGGTTCATTTATATATTTATGTATTTGAGTGTGTGTGTGTGTGTGTGTGTGTGTGTGTACCAACAACAATAAAAAAAAGAGACCAATTTTAGAGGAAATGGGGAGAAAATACAGGAGGGTTTGGAGGGAGGACAGGTAAGGGGAAAATTAATTATATTTTAATTAAAATCTGTAATAAAATAAAAATGTTAAATTAATTTGACTTTTAGTTCAAATTATCTCGTGGACATAATTTTCAGTGACAAATCAGTTCATCATTACTCACTAACCACAGAAAATTGTCAGTTAGGGATGAGCTTGGGAGAGTGGGGAAATAAGGCTTAGTTTTAAATCTTCAATTTGATGGCATATTCAGCAAGTTAGTCTTTAAAAAAAAGATTTATTTATTATGTGTAGTGTTCTGCCTGTGTGTATGCCCCAGCATGCAAGAAGAGTGCACCAAATCTCATTACAGATGATTGTGAGCCACCATGTAGGTGCTGGGAATTGAACTCAGGACCTCTGGAAGAGCAGCCAGTGCTCTCAGTAACCACTGAGCCATCTCTCCAGCCTCAACGTATCCTTGAAATATTAATAATTGAAAAATATTTCACATGGGCCAGTCCTAGGAAAAAAGGGTCAGCTGTATTGGAATTTTGTTTCCTTGACTATTTTTTTTTAAGTAAGTAGGATTTTTATTAGGATAGAGAAATAATTTGGGTTTTTAGAAATTTTATCAAATTTTTTAGGCTTTACATCGAATTAGGGAGCCATTATGGCTGGGAAAGATAGGTGAGGATCAAGTTTTTGCTGTTGTTTTCTTGGTGTAAACCGGTCAGTGTCAGCAGTGCCGGCCTCACTGGTGACCAGCTCGTACCCTGTCGGTGCACATGAATCTGCACTATTTCCTTTGCCATGGGGAACATCTGCAGATTTGGAATTAAACATTGAAGGCTTTGTGGGCATAGCATGGGGAGGGTAAAGTGCACGTTATGGGAGGAGAGAAGTCTAGCTGCTTTTGAAGACATTCAGAGTTAATGTCAGTCACGCTCAGCCATTACTCCCTTGGAGGCTGAGGCAGCAGAGGCACCAGGCTGCCTGCGCGTCTCTAGTGAGCCGCGGCTCTTCAGTCCCCTCGGAAACTTGCATCTTTGTAGCCCGGCCATGTGGACTGAAGGAGTTTGAAAGCCTAACTTTAATTTTTTTTTTCAACTTGACCTTTAAAAATAGGTGAATACACCATTATTCTGTGACTTTCAAAGACACAGAGGCATCTGGATGTTTCATGTCTTTCTTGTCTCAACGATTCAGTCCCTGCCTTTGGAGATAACCAGTATTAGTTCCTTTTACATAGTTCCAGAAAATGATCTCTGAAAGATCATTTTTACAAAAGGAAAGATGAGTTTTATTCATTAAAGTATTAGTGCCTGAATGAAAAAAAAAAATAAAAGAAGTATATGACTGCTCCCGAGGGGCTGAGGTGAAGGTTTATCATAGATAGAAGGGAGAGCACAGGAGTCCAGAGTGAACAGAGCAGTCAGCTGAGCCAGGACAGGTGTTGAGAAAGGAGAGGAAGAATGAGGAACGTGGAGCCAAAAGGCCAGAACACCAGAAGACCAAAAAAAAAAAAAAAAAAGAGGTTGGAGTAGCCAACATGGCTGAGTTCTACAGAGAAGAGCAGCTGGAAAGGGCCCAGTTCAGTCCCAAGACTGGAGAGTTCAGGGTAGGGGTGGGATATGCCAGCCAGGAGGACTCTGTAGCTGGTGGGAACTGAGGGAGACTGGCCACCAGAGTCCACTTTGATATGTTAATATGCACCTCAGTTAGCAATTTATTCCTGGTTTTAGACCTAATAGTACCGGTTTAAATAGGCAAACAAATGCAAAATCCGGTTTGAATGAGGGCTAAAGTAGGTGGAAATGCTGTGGTAACATGGTAACAATAATTGAGGATAGTTTTATAGGACCAAGAACTGGGTGGATAGCTTCATCTTAGCTGGCATTTAGGAATTAGCAGGTGTTTTTAAAGTTATTTTTTAAAAAAAATCTTTTTTTATTTTACATACCAATCTCAGTTCCCATTTCCTCCCCTCTTCCTGCTCCCTCCACCTTCTCCTCCACTCCCATGGGAAGTCCATGTTAAGTCTGCCACATTTTGAGGCAGGACTAAGGCTGAGCAAGGCATCCCTCCAAAGAGAATGGGCTCCAAAAGGCCAGTTCAAGCAGTGGGGATAAATCCTGGTCCCACTGCCAGTGGCCCCACAGTCTGCCCCCAGCCACACAACTGTTACCCACATTCAGAGGATCTAGTTTGGTCCTATATAGGTTCTTCCCCTCCCCCCACTGTCAGTCCGGAGTCAATGAGCTCAGGTCAACTGTTTCTGTGGGTTTCCCCATCATGGTCTTGACCCCTTTGCTCATATTATTGCTCCTCCCTCTCTTTGACTGGATTTTGGGAGCTCAGTTTCGCTGTGGATCTCTACATCTGCTTCCATCAGTTGCTGGATGAAGGTTCTATGATGACAATTAAAGTAGTCATCAATCTGATTACAGGGCAAGGCCAGTTCAGGCACCCTTTCCATTATTGCTTAGGGTCTTAGTTGGGGTCATCCTTGTGATTCCTGGGAATTTCCCTAGTGCCAGGTTTCTCACTAGCCCCATAATGGCCCCCTCTATCAAAATACCTCTTTACTTGCTCTCCCTCTCTGTTCTTCCCCCATCTTGACCCTTCTGTTCCCTCATGTTCTCCTCCCCCCCTCCTCCCCTTCTGCCCTCCCTTCTTCCCCAAAACCATGCTCCCTATTAACAGGCCTTTTATTTTACTGGTATTTATAATGTGACTTCCCTGCTCCTAGGTATGAGAAAGGTTGCTAACCCAAATATTTCATTTGAAAGAAGCGTATTTAAAGGGGTAACATTTTGTTGTTGAGCTGTGATAACACTCAAGGTTTTTCATTGTGTAAAATTTTAGACATAGTAAAGGGAAACTCCATTGTCCGAAAACCTTGATATTTGGCTTGTAATAAACTGTTTCTGAATCAGATTAGAAGAAATAAGTAATTTTTAACACACACACACATACACGCATGCATGCTTGCATTAAGTACCTGCTCTGACCATAGTGACCCTGTCTGATGAGTCAGAATTTAATGTCTAATTCCTGGCTCACAAAATAGGTTTTCCTAATTGTCTTAGAGATGTTTCTTATGGTTTGTTTGCAGTGATACTTGTCAGTATGGTTTGAAGGCTATAGTGATGTTAAGCCTAACAGTTGTTTGGGCTGATAGCATTTGTCAGGCAGAGCAGATACACTGATTAGAAGACCACAGAGCAACTACAGAAGAAGCTAAAATAGAAGAATAAAGATAAGGGGGAACTCGTTCTGAATATTGCTGCACCAGTTACAGAGATGCCTTCTACAAATGCACACCAGCCGTTTCTGTTGATGGTTGGATTTCCTTAATTACTGGGTGTAATACAGAAAAAGTTTGAGGGAGAAGAAAAGAGGACTTGGGAGAGTAGGGACTCATTCATTTGGCCTCTCTTCCATGTGCTGCTCTTCCTGCTGACTAATGACCCCCTTCTTTGTGCAGTGTACAAGTCTCCGGAGTACGAATCCCTGGGCTTTGAGCTGACTGTGGAGAGATTGGTTTCCATCGGCTATCCTCAGGAGCTGCTCAGCTTTGCATATGATTCTACATTCCCTACCAGGTAAATTCTCAAGATATATTTTGGATTAAGATTATTTCCCCTGTCCCAAAATTACAAATTCCAAACTTATCCCTGTCCCTGCAAAAATAAATGACTGTTAATATTGATTTTAAAATTACATAACTTTCCCCGCACCTTCTCAGTCATCACACCACTGTCTCTTCTGTGCTCTCTCTTCTTTCTCTGCCCTTCCTTCCTCCTCTCTCTTCCCTCCCTTTCCCTCTTGTCCCTCTCCCTGTCCTCCTTCCTCTTCTCTCTCAACAGTGTGTATATCCCAGGCTGGCCTCAAACTTGCTCCTCCTGCTTCAGACTCCCAAGCACGTAGTGTTCAGCTCCTTGCACTCTTGAAGCCCCACTGATGGGTAAGAAAGGGGTTGTTATGGCTGGAGATGACTACAGCCATAGTCCTGTCTATGAGGGGACTGTCTGCCCTCTTAACTGCTGGAGGGCAGCTATGTGTTTTACTAATACATTTAACTTGGTAGGAAGAATCTTTTGGCACTCTGCTTTTCTGCATTTGATTAAGGAAGAATTAAGATTATAAAGACATTTGTTTGAGATACTGTCACAGTTGCCTCATGTGTAACATTGGATACGGAAAAATACAAGCCGGTCAATGTCCAGAGAAATGCAAGGACTGCGGTAGAGAGACAGCAGCTGTCTTAGAAGGAAGTGGCTTATGCTTGTTTGATTCAGCCTATGCTCCTAACATACAACAGTTGCGACTATTTCATATATGGAATAAGTATTATTAGTTGCTCTGAGATACATCTCCGTCCCATCATCCCTCTGCCTCCACAAGTGCTAGAATGGATGTACAACTGAGCTATGTCTCCAATTCTGTGATTTATTTTTTTAAGATGCATTCATTCACTTTGCGTATAAGGTTCTTTTGTTTGGGGTATGAAACTGAATGCTTGTGTGGTGACTGCGTGCATAGATTGCTGCCTGCATTACCTCGCGCTCTCAATGTCTTCATTTTCATGTAGAGGACTTGTCTTTGACACACTCTACGGAAATCTTTTGAAAGTGGATGCCTATGGAAACCTCTTGGTTTGTGCACATGGATTTAACTTCATAAGAGGGTAAGTACAAGAACTTTTAGTGTCTTTTGAGGGAGGGAGAGAGAGAGAAAGAGTACTCATGCGTGCATACATACATGTGTGTGCCTCAGGACAACCTTAGGTGTTATTCATCAGGAATTGTCCATCTTAATTTAATTTTATTTATTATTAATGTGTGCATGTAGGCCAAGGAGACAGCGCACTGGTAAAGTACATGCCATATAAGCATAAGGATCGAGCCTGAGAATGCACATGATAAAGCAAAGGGCACAAGAGGAACACCTGCAGTCTCAGCTCTGGGGAGGTGGGAACTGCTCCATTTTCAGTGTGGATATTTCTGTTTGTGCTCTAACAAATAAAGCTTGTCTGCAGATCAGAGTGCGGAGCTCAGCACAGTTAGCTATAGACACCAGGCAGTGGTGGTGCACACCTTTGATCCCCCAGCACACGTGCCACATTATGTATAAGAGGCAGTCAGAAGACAACTTTTAAAAGTTAGTTCTTTCCTTCCATTGTGGGTACCTTCTGAGGAGTGAATGCACTCAGTCGGTCTGTACAATAAGTTCTTTTGAGACAGAGTTTCTCTGTGTAGCTTTGGAGCCTGTCCTGGAACTAACTCTTGTAGACCAGGCTGGCCTCGAACTCATAGAGATCCGCCTGCCTCTGCCTCCCAAGTGCCAAGACTAAAGGTGTGTGCTACCATCATCTGGCTTGCCTAGTAAGTTCTTACATTAGGCCCTTTCTACCTTGTTTTTTGAGACAGAGTCTCAGGGCTTAGAGGCAAGTAAGTTAGGATACTGGTTATTGAGCCTAAGAATGTAGTGCAAATTTTAATAGGCCTTAATAATAAGATCCCAGGGTCAGATATAGGGGTAAATGCTGAAAGATCAGAGAGACAAAGGAGCCAGACACAGCCACTTCTTACCTGTCAACAAGATTCATCTCAAGAATCAGGAAAAAATGGGAGGAAAGGCTGGGTGTGGTGGTGTATGCTTTAAATGTCAGCACTGTGAGACAGAGGCAGGCAGACAAAGTGAATTCCAGGACAGCTAGAGGTAGGCAGAGAAACCCTCTCTCGAAAGAATAAGTAAATAAATAAATAAAAAAGAAAATGGGGCAGTAGACGAGAATTTGATCGCAGAACATTACTCAGAATGTAAGGAGGTCTGGTTTGACCCATAGAAGGAAGAAGACGGGCAAATGAGGAAAGGATAGATAATGATTTTAAACCAAATAACTAAAAATAATATTTTTACAGTATTTTCATTGTCTTTACTAACTTGGGAGTTTCTTCCCTAGTATGAAGTAAACATAACCTAGTATCTACTTATTGTTATTACTATTGTTATTGTTTTTGTGAAACATTCCAAGGTTTTTATTTTTTAAAAAAAACAAACACAGTTGCCGGTGGTAGTGTTGCACGCCTTTTATCCCAGCACTCAGGAGGCAGAGGCAAATGGATCTCTGTGAGTTCTGGGCCAGCCAGGTCTATAGAGTGAGTTCCAGGACAGCGGGACTACATAATAGACCCTGTCTTGAAAAAATTGGAAGAAAACAAAACACACAGTTTGGGGACTGCATAGATGGTTCAGTGACAAAGAGCACTTGTATTTTCAAAGGACCTAGGTTCTGTGTTCCTGTGCAGTTGCTCACAACCATCTGCAGCTCCAGTTTCAGGGGATCTGATGCCCTTTTCTTGGCCCCTACAGGCACCCAGCATACACATGATGCATATACATACGTACATGCAGACGGAATACACACACAAATCTGAAAAAAAACTATATATATATATATATATATATATATAATACAATTTGACACTGTGTTAGAGTTATAGCTGCAGCTTGAAATGAAAATGGATTATGTTTTCATGTAATTATCCTGAATTATTTATTTTTAATTGTTTTTATTGAACTATACATTTTTCTCTTCTCCCCTCTCCTTCTCTCCCCTCCCCATGACCCCTATATTCCCAGTTTACTTAGAAGATAGATCTTGTCTTTTTCTCCTTCATGGTAAAGTTGTCACAGTCATATGGGGATAATTAAAAAGACAATGTTTTGGGCAAACACTTTTTCTTATAAGAAGCATAAGCTAACTGAAATTGTCCCAGAACGTACTCTAAAACTGAAGTCACTTAGACCTGAAGCCCATGGTACAGTGCTGTTCAGAAAGCTTTATTCCACAACACAGGCTCAGAGATGTCTCTGTATACGGTTGTAAGAATGAAGTCAGTGTTCACCCTGAGCTCTCTGAGCTGGCCAGGAAGGCTGTGTGTCCTTCTGTTGCTCGAAAGGGTGATTTTGTATGAGGAAGCAGGGTTTAGAAGGAAAAGGGTTACATGTAGGATGACCACCTAAGCTCATTCATGCACAGATACTGTCATTCGGGGTTCTAGTTATGTCTGAAGGGGATTTCATTACTGTGGTTGTTAGTTGAAAAGAAGGTAGAGGGGAAAAAAAAGCAAAGAGAAGTGGTTCAGTAAATTTGTTTTACAACCAAACTTTAATTCAAGATGCTCAGGCCTAAGACAGGGGGTGGTGGTACACATCTGTAACCCCAATGGGAGGGTTAGGAGCTCAGGCATCTTTGGCTGCATAGGCCAGTCTGGGCTGCATGAGACATTATCCCAGGCAAGTAACAAGATCTGTCAGCCTGCCATGTTCCTCCAGTAAAGCTTCAAAATAGTTTCTTTAGAAATACTTTTGATAGTACTTCTGAAATAAGTCATTTGTGAGTAAGTGCAGATTCATTCAAGCTTAGCATCAGAAGGAAAAGGTCTAGGCGAGAAGAAACTTGAGGAAATGGTTTTCAAGTGCAGTGGACATGGGAGCTCCCTGTCCAGCTGGCACTGCCTTTCCTTGTTAGCCTGGGGCTGTGGGTCACAAAGTTACCAGTGTGGCTGCTTTCTTTCCAGCTCCAAATAGACTGGGCCTTTTATTGGACATTGTTTTCCCCGACTGGAAATGTAATGGCTGACTTCATTCATCAGTCAGTTTGAGTTGTGATTGACAGAAGTAGCTGCACCTGTGTTTTTGTAAAGTCTGTCACTCACTGAACTGGAGTGAGGGCCTGTGCCTGAAGCCTAGAGAGGTGGCTTTCTATTGAGTCTGTTAGAAATTTCTTTTCATAAGGATGGTAAACAAGGTGACTAAACCAAGAAAGTAGCATAATTTTATGTAACTTAAATAGGAATTTACTTAATTATACTTAAGTATAAGCTTTAAATTTGGTTTTCATTGTGAATTTTTTACCATGAGAATTGCATTTTTATTTTAGACTTTTCGCTCTTGGATTCTTTTTATTAATGCTTTCCCCTTCCTAAAGGGTTTTATTTCATCTCCCCCTCCCCCCGCCAAGCTTCTTTGTGGGAATGTGTGTATGTGCAGGCCAGTGGTTGACGCAGGTGTCTTTCTCAGTCACTGCATCCTGTTTAGTGAGGTAGAGTGTTCTGAGCTCACTGCTAGTCTCAGGTGACTCGCCGGAGAGGTCCACTCTTTTTTACCTGTCTTTCCCCAAGAAAGACAAGTACTTTACTGATGTGAACTGGGCCTTGCAAGTTAAATAGGTCAATTAGAAAGTTGATCTGCTTTCAGTAGAGGAGCAGAAAAGTACAGCTCAGGTGGGTGAAGGAAGACATGGTCTTTGTTCTAAAGTCCATTCAGGAGCACAGATGTCCACTCTGCTGGAGCAGAGGCCAGGACACCACGTACACAAGTCCTTTCTGGGTTGTCCCGGCCTACTTTTATTTCCTTTACCTTAAATCGGCTTATTTATTTATTTTGTTATCTATTCTGAGACAGTTTCACTGTGTCGCACTGGATGCCTGGAGCTCCCGTGTTCCCAGGCTGTCAGTACTGGGAGCACAGGGTAAGCTGCCTGTTTCAGAGCTGTTTTCCTTTCGTCTCACAGTTCCTCACAGCTGTATCGCAGTAGTTGTCTGTTCTCACCTAGCACAGGGAGAGTTAAGTGTTGTCTGTGAAGAGAGCTCTTTAAGGGCTCACCTGAGCTGCTCAACTTTAGAGCTGCCCAGATTCAGTATCTGAGCACTGTCTTGCTTATAACCATCAAAATGTTTTCATCAAATTTTCAATAATGAATATTTCATAGAGTTAACATGTTAACTTTTTGTATGTCAATTAATTCTTAATATTTTCTTGCAGACCAGAAACTAGAGAGCAGTATCCAAATAAATTTATCCAGCGAGATGACACTGAGCGGTTTTACATTCTGAACACACTCTTCAACCTTCCAGGTAGCCCACCCTCTGCTTTACTGTGTGTGCTGTCCTCCTCCGGGACCACTTGTTACTCAAGGGGGCTAAGGAAATCAGCGTGACTGTTTTACTTACAGTTTATTAATTCTGTTCTTCGTTTTTCAGAGACCTATCTGTTGGCCTGCCTAGTAGATTTTTTTACTAATTGTCCAAGATATACCAGGTATGTTTATACTACAATTTTCTTTATCTAGTTGATTTTTAAATTAATGAACAGGGTTTTAGAGAACTGGCCATTGTAGGTCTTTTCTGCTTTTCTAAAGTGAATTTAGTGCTAGTGAGAGATGCTACATTGCCAGCCTGAGAGATGGACAGCACCAGCAGCTCCATGCAGGCTCTCACCTCCCACACGGCCCCTCTCCTTGCCAGTGTGCTGCAGCCATGTTGGAAGGGACCACTTCTGATTGGCTTCTCCTGGGAATGAAGACGGCCAGCAGAGGTGCTAATTGTGACAACTGAGTGGGAGGTTTGTGTGATGATTATCTGTCCAAGCAGAATTACACTGAAACCCCCCGACTCATTTCACAGCAGCCACCCAGGAGCCATTCAGGGATGGTCATTTAGTTCCGTTCCCAGGCCCAGCAAGATTTCATCAAGGAATAAACGTTGTTTATTTTTCCTAAAGCAAAGTTTTGCTTAAGTCTTACTTACACAGGTTAGATTTTCCTTTTGGGGGAGCTGTGTGGCCATTGCTTGATGTGTAACAGCCTTCTATGCTTGAGTCTGCTAACCTCATGTCTGAGGCCTCACCCACTGAGGACACTAAACTTGGTGGACACTGAGTCAGAGATAGAAATGGACAGCACCTTTGTACCTAGGGACAATGCCAAAAAGGTCGGGGTGGAAGAACCTATGTTCTAAATGTTTGTTCAGTGAAAACCTGTTTCTAAGCGACACACTTGGTGTTTTGGGACCTTGGCCTTTTAATTTCCATCCAGTATATTATTCTGTCACCTTGTACTTGCTCACAGTTACTATATTCCACCTATACAATATTCTGGCCATTTCTAATGCTCAGATGAATTTTGATTAGGGAGCAGTTCCTAGTTACCCACAGCCTGTATGTACCATGTGATGTGGAACCTTTGGTTGGGTCCCTTGGTGGTTTGGACATGCACTGTGTTTCTCCTCTTTGGATTCCCTGTCATGTTCTTTTCATTTTTCTGCAGTTGTGATACAGGATTTAAAGATGGGGACCTCTTTATGTCCTACCGGAGCATGTTCCAGGATGTAAGGGATGCAGTCGACTGGGTCCATTACAAGGTATTTACAAGCTGCTTCCTTGCCAGTCTTTTCTCTGGCACACATGTATGGTCTGATACTAACTTTGCAAGTGGAAATAGAGCAGAATATGCCTCCTTTGTAAAAAGAAAGTGAGGGGCTGGAGAAACGGTCCAGAAGTTAGGAGCACTGCCTGCCCTTGAAGAGGTCCCAGTTTAGTTGCCAGCACACACATGCCATCTCACAACCATCTGTAACCCCAGTGCCAGGGGATCTGACGCCCTCTTCTGGCATCTTTGGGCACCCAGCACTCATGTGGTGCAGACATGCATGCAAGCAAAATACTCGCATTAACAAAAAAAAAAAATAAATGATTTTTAAAATCTTAGATAGGGGTTAAAAGAGATTTGCCACTTACATCCATTCTTGTCTGACCATACTGACAATCTTCCTCAGTCCTGAGGCTCAGTTTTTAATTTTATTGTTTGCATTTCTGAAACTTATTTAGAAGGATTTTAGTATATGAAATTATACTTATGGATGACAGCCCATTTAAATTTTGTCCAAATAACTTGACTAATAACATTAACTAGTTAGTATTTGATTTATATTTACACTAAATGGTTTAATACAATATGAAATATCTTTAAATTTCTAATTTAAAATATGAATGATTTTATATTTGAAGTCTTTTTAGTACTTTATGTACATTTTTCATTTTGATAAGCACAAGTTTTCTAGTAGAAGTTAAAAACAGATTTATAGATGAGGTGTGGTAGCATACCCACAATCCCAAATATTGTACAAGTTCAAGGGAAGACTGAGTTACAAAGTGAGGCTTTGTCTCAGACAAACAGCCTCAATTTGTGAGGTGGGCATGATATCCTAGATCTGTAACTCAGCTCTTAGGAGCCTGAGGCAGGAGGATCATTAGTTCAAGGATACCCTGGGCTACAGAGCAAGAACTTATTTTTTTTTTTTAAGTAAATAAAACCTCTTTTCTTAGTTCCTTTTCTTTCTTCTAGGGCTCCCTTAAGGAAAAGACAGTTGAAAATCTTGAGAAGTATGTAGTCAAAGATGTGAGTACTGGGGACATGTCTGCACGGTGGAGGAGTGAGTGATGAGCCTGTGTGTCTCACAGCGAGTCCTGCCAGCACCTAGTTTTACTAGTTTTTCTTGTTTGCTAAGAAGCAAGAAGACTCAGTGCTTGGTTTGTCTTCAGTGGCAGCAACTGGAAGGTTACCGTGTGCGTGTCGCCATGCCGTGGTTGACTGACAGCAGCTGGAGGGTTACCGTGTGCGTGTCGCCATGCCGTGGTTGACTGACAGCAGCTGGAGGGTTACCGTGTGCGTGTCGCCATGCCGTGGTTGACTGACAGCAGCTGGAGGGTTACCGTGTGCGTGTCGCCATGCCGTGGTTGCTACTTTCTACTGTCTAGTCCTCATGTAGCTGTAAGTCAGACTCTATTGTTACTTTTTCTAGATGCAGACCCTTCAGAATAAAGAAATACCTAAATGCCATGTGGAAGGCCACACAGTAAATAGTTAGCTAAGATTCACACTCCAGGCTTAAGCACTACAGCTGATCCACTGAAAATGTGCGTGGAGCAACTTGTTACTTAAAGTGTCTTTACCCTGCCAGCAAAGAGTGATGAGCATAAATCTAAGATACAGTGAAGACTAGTAGTCACTTTAGAGATAGCTCTGCTTTGTAGCCTTTTACTAATGTTATCCTTAAATTTTCTTATAATTAAAAAATTTAATGTTTTAATGTTAATGTTACTATTAAAGGATTGTATGAAGAATGCATAGGAAGTGTGCATGTGTGTGCACATGCATGTTTTTGTGTGTGTGTGTGTGTGTGTGTGTGATCAACTTTTCTGTGAGGCTAAAAGTGTTTAAAACAAAGTAATGGGCTAATTGTGTAGCTCAGTGATAAAGCATGTGCCTAGTTTGTGCAAGGTCTTAGCACTGTTTTTTGTTTTTTTTAAATTTTTTCCCACATGTTGGGGAGTTAGCTTAGTGGTGGTTAAGAGCATTTTCTGTTCTTTTAGAAGACCTGAGTTCAAGTCCTAGCACCCATATCAGGTGGCTCTCAACTGCCTGTAACTCTCCTGGCAGACCTCTGATGCCCCTGGCCTCTTCTGGCACCTGCACTCATGTGCACATGCCACACACAGATACATAATTAAAAATAAACTAAGAAAAAACACATTTAACACATACAGAGTCCCAAGAAACAATAACTTACTTTTCTCTAGAGTAAAAGCAGAAAGCAGTGATAATTTCTAAGGATTTGTATTGCTGCCCTGTCCCCCATATCGACCTCCCTTTCCCTTATTGCTTGAAGAAGGAACACTGAGCAGGTGAGCCGGTTTGTGAAGGGGGATAGGGCGTTCTTACTGCTAGGCACATCAGGTGTTAAACTTTGCTCATCTCGCTTCATTTACATGTGGGTGTTTCTAGGTAGCACGTGCATCTGTCACTTTGTTCTCTAGAGGGCTTTATAAAGCCATAGTGTGTACGGTGAGATCATATCTCATCATCTACTTCTGATCTTTAGTGTACTTAAACCCCATACTTGAGGAATCACATGGTGAAGCAAACATGAGGATGGTAAGATGTGTTGTTAGTGACCATATACTTATTATGAGTTATGTAAAGTGTATATTTTATATATTAATACTTTGATTGCCTAATAATGTGGCCTTTAAATGAATCCTGAAACCAGCCAACTAATCCTTAAAAGACATATTAAAAGACCATTCCTGTTTGGGCGGAATCCCGGTCTGACTAAACTGACCACTCAGCACTGAAGTACCTTGTCACTGTTTCAGGGGAAATTGCCACTGCTTCTGAGCCGGATGAAGGAAGTAGGCAAAGTGTTTCTTGCCACTAACAGTGACTATAAATACACAGATGTGAGTACTTAATGTCTTAATTTGCTTACACAGGGACGGGCATTGACCTAAGGAACTGTGAAGACTTGAGGATAAGGGACATGCTAGAATTCCTGTAATTTTTCCTGAACATTCTTTTTTTAAAAAAAACTATTATGGCACTATTTAGAGGTTTTAATTTGGTGTGTTATTTAAGAAATGTGTGCTGATAGAATGGATTCTCTATCTTTTTAGAGCATTATTTATCTAGATCTGTGAAATCCCACCCTTTCCATTAAACCCCTTGATATTGGAAGTCCTGGTGGGAGAGGTGATATGACAGTGTTTTGAATTGTTGAATTTTTAAATTTAAAAAAGTCATGACTAAAGGATACAGAAGACAACACAGACCAAATTTAAATGCCTGCTTTTGCTGATGCAGTTGTAGGTTAGCAGTTCTAGGAAGCTGTTCTCCTCCACGCAATGAAATGGCAGTAGAGTATCTCAGCTGAGCCCTCTCCAGCTCCTCCACACATGTTCTAGGAGAACTGGATAGGGCATATGAGTCATTGTGTACGTACACACCTGGAAGTCTGTATCTTTTCTGAGAAGCCATCCACCTTTTTGCCTGGGGAAGCATCTTCCCCTGCCTTGATTTCATAAGCTGTAGAGAAAACAGGGATGTGCTGGGTCTTAGGTTGAGAAAAACTTTGTGTCTGTCTCGTGCAAACATCATATATGGACCTTTCTTTCCCCACAGAAAATCATGACTTACCTGTTTGATTTCCCACATGGACCCAAGGTATTATAGTAATTTAATATGCAATTTGTTAACTAATAGTGAAGACATTTAATCATTTTAGAATATTAAAGGGAAGAAAATGGCCAGGATCCACCTAGAAAGGTTCTAGTTTTAGAAGCCTATTGTTTAATCTGCATTCAAAGAAGTAATCCAGGACTAGCAGAATTGAAATCTCTGGTAATCTAAGTATTTACTAAATAGAAATAAAATGAACAGGATCAGAGTAAGTCTTTAAGCAGAATTGTTATTTGTATTGTATGAAATTGTAGACTTAGGGTAATACTAGTTTAAAAGAAACAGAATTTCAATGTGAATGCTCTTGACAGCTTCTAGATTAGTTACTAATGAACATTATTACACCGAGAAAGCAGTTAACCTTGGTATTTAGAAGTCTTTCTGTAGTATGACCATGCTCGGGTTTAACAAACAAACATTGCATCTCAGTTGCCTACTTGAGAATTTTAATCCTAGACTTCTATGAATAAGTTTCAGTAAACGCAGGATTCCAGTGCTTAGTGCTGTTCACGCTGGCATGAGAAGGTCAGCACTGTCTCAGAACACAAGTGTTGGTCATATAATGTCTCTGCGGTGACATGAGCCAGTGTGAACCTGGAGCCGTCACTCTTGATAACAAGTAGGATTCTCCCAAGTGCCCGGTTCTGGTGCTGATGGGCCCCTCTCCGTCTGCCCCTTGAGTTGTAGCTTGTACCTGCCTGGCTCTTCTCATATTTCATGTTTGAGAGTGCTGTAAGTTACTCTGCTTCAGAGAGAAATTTAAACTGTTGTTTATCCAGGCCATTATTGTTTATACCTGTTAGTTCCCCAAAAGAATTATTTTAAAATTTCTTGTGTTTCAGTGAGATTAAGTGTTACATTAGTTTAAGTGCAGTGATGTTTTGACTTTTGCTGATTCTGTTTCACCAGCCTGGGAGCTCCCATCGACCATGGCAGTCTTACTTCGATCTGATTTTAGTGGATGCACGGAAACCACTCTTTTTTGGGGAAGGCACAGTACTGCGTCAGGTGGATACTGTAAGTTGAGAAGGTGATACGTTCTAATGCACGGTCCTTTATGTTTCTTCTTTGCCCACTTCCCTCTCCGTAACTTTCTGGGCATAATTTGATCTTAACTGAAGCAGCCCAGCAAAATTGTAGTTGAAGAGAATGCGTGCCTGGGTCAAGCAGCAGTGTGGGTAGAGGCCGTGGTAAAATGGCGAGCACTTCTCAGTCTTATTCTCTTTACTCAGAAAACTGGGAAGCTGAAGATCGGTACCTACACAGGCCCACTGCAGCACGGCATCGTCTACTCGGGAGGTGAGCCGTCAGTTTCCATTGATTCTAGGCACGTCTGCACAGTGCTTCACTAAAGTACTCGTGAAGGTCCATGGCCTTTCAGCATAGTGCCGCATAATCCTTCAGGATCAGGAATACCATCTACTGAGAGTCAGCAGTCATCTGCTGACAGAAGTCGAGGAGTTGGGGTTATTGTCACAGGAAAGATCCTGTCCTCTTATGACAGCTTGTCTCAATGTTCTGGAACTATTTGGGCATATTTCTTCTTAAAGGACTGTCTTCGAAGAAGCCCATGTGGATGCAGTTAATGTTGAGTCAGAAGTAGTTGAAATGGTGATGGTACCTCTGGTGGGTTCTGAGGATTGATGTAGGCCTTTGGTGCTAGACCACCATTGTACCACTGAACTGTCTCTAGGCCTCTAGTGGTATTTTGGTGGTGTTCTTTCTAGACTTTGTTGTTGGTTTCTTGAGACAGGATTTCTCTGTGTTTCCCTGGCTGTCCTGGAACTTGCTTTGTAGACCAGGCTGGTCTCAAACTCAGAGATCCACCTGCCTCTGCCTCCCAGGTTCTGGGATTAAGGGTGTGTGCCATCTTGTCTGACTTGACTTCTTACTTAGAGCTCTGGTCAACAGAGAAGAGCTTAAAGCTTTGACCAGAGCCGTACAAACAATAGTGAACCTTTGTTCTGTACTGTGGCTGTGGAGCTCCGGAGGCTGTCTTCAATATAGAAACATTGTTCTCATTTGCTCCTCTCAGGTTCATCTGATACCATCTGTGATCTCTTGGGAGCCAAGGGCAAAGATATTTTGTACATTGGAGATCACATTTTTGGAGATATTTTGAAGTCAAAGAAACGACAGGGGTGGAGAACGTTCTTGGTGATTCCTGAGCTTGCACAGGAGCTCCATGTCTGGACTGACAAGAGCTGTAAGGAACTGTCACTCTCACTTCCAAATCTTCGCCACAGCTAGTTTAATCTTACATGACAGCTTTGACCCAGTTCTCTTAGATAAACTGCTACTTTGTATACAAGACATCAAGTAAACAGCCCTTGCCATTAATATAGTCCGTCATTCCACACAACTCTGGAACTTGTTTATACACACATCTTGTCCGTGTGTGTGTGTGTGTGTGTGTGTGTGTGTGTGTGTGTGTGTGTATCTATCTATCTATATATCTTGTTCACATTTTCAACCCTTTGAGGTAGTGTAGAGCGTTGCTGTCCTGACTGATATTACAGGAAGACTCTGTGAACTGCACCTCCACTTGGTCTGCAGCCCATGTTTCTCCCACCACACCCAGTAGTCTTGGTCTCTGTCTAACACTCACTATTTGTAATTCTGGGGCGGCAGTGGCTCTGAATGTTAATCACCAGTATTCATGAAGACAGAAGCCAAATTACCTTCTTAAACAGCCACACAGTGTTCACTATATGGTCCATACCCTTCAGTTGGACTACAGGTAGCTACATAGAGGCATTTGATATGCAATACAAGTTCTCTCTCTGGTCCTCGTACATCACGCTGCTGTGGTAATGGTTACCAACTCTGCCAGTGTGACCCACATTGATGGGAACTCTGCCTCCTCTACTCAAAATCTGCATGCATCTTAAGCCTTATTTTCCCACATATAAAAATGGGAGACAATATCTGTCTCCAAGCTGGTGAGTCTCAATTGAGGCAGTACACATATAAAGAAAATAGAAATGATGACTTTTCTTCTTGGTGACAGAACCTAATTTGAGTAACTCTTCTTGACCGTAACGATGGTAGAAGAAAACATGTTCTATGCAGTAGATAAGCAGGAACTTCTCTTGGGGAGCTCAGGAAGCATGCAGCTGATGCTGACCTGTTCTGTGCAGTAGATAAGCCGGGGGGTGGGGGTTTCTCTTGGGGAGCTCAGGAAGCATGCAGCTGATGCTGACTTGCTGCTCCTGTTGCCCACACAGTTTAAGGTGGCCCCTGTGAAGTCCAGAAGTCTAGTTGCCCTGCAGCTCTGGGCAAGTCTCCTCATTCTTAGTGCTTTTTTCTAAAACTGAGGCCAGCTCCATGACTCGGCAGGTTAAGGTGCTTGCTGCTGAGCTTCACCTGAGCTCAGTTCCCAGAATGATGAGAACATGCAAGCCCACGCACATCCACACACAAACCTCAAAAGTTAAACTATTGGTAGTTGCTTTGGTGCCTGCACCCAAAGGAGTAGAAAATTAGTACTTTGGAAGCCCCAAATCAGCACATGGCTGAAAGAGGGAGTTGTGGTCAGTGGCTTTTAGGTGGCAAGGACAGTTTAAAAGGAAATTGCGGTGTCCTTTGTTGGCAGAGTCCACATGGGTGTCAGCGAGCATCACACAGGTGATGTATATACTCGATTCTGCCCTGTTAGTCTCAGGCTGTACTTTTTGACATATCTAAAATTTCACTAATTTAAGCAGCACTTAAAAGCCAGGAACTTATGCTTAATTTATGTAAAACATTTTCTTTTCCTTTCCAAACTTTAACTAGCACTTTTTGAAGAACTTCAGAGCTTGGATATTTTCTTGGCTGAACTTTACAAGTAAGTTTTCAAGTTCTAAAGCCCACCTGCCTTTTCAAGGACGACCTAGGTCTCAGTGTGGTCATTTAGAGGTTGTCACTGTGCTCTCCTTTTGTCCCTAGGCACCTTGACAGCAGCAGCAATGAGCGCCCAGATATTAGTTCCATTCAGAGACGGATCAAGGTATCCAGATTATCCAGATGGGATTTGGGGTAAAATATAGAAAATCAGTTGTCTAAATCATTTACATGTTTTGGTTTTATATAGGGACTTGTATGTAGCTGGTAGCCAACAGTTGAATAAGCTGAGAACTATTTTTTGTTTGTTTGTTTTTAGAAAGTGACTCATGACATGGACATGTGCTATGGGATGATGGGAAGCCTCTTCCGCAGTGGCTCCCGGCAGACGCTCTTTGCCAGTCAAGTGATGCGCTATGCTGATCTCTATGCGGCCTCATTCATCAACCTGCTCTACTACCCGTTCAGCTACCTCTTCAGAGCTGCCCATGTCCTGGTGAGTAGAGCTGTGTCATCAGGTAAGATGTCCCTTTGGGTCACATCTGCAAGCAGCTTTGAGGATGACACGGGAGACAGCTGTGTGAAAGCTGTGGATAGTGGGGGAATAGACAAAGAATAGACTGTGAATATAACACGACTTTCTGAAGTCACTCTGAGCAGCGGCAACTTCCATCCTCCGAGTAGGGTGACTCACACCTGTAATCTCAGCTTTCGGGGGCATAGCCAGGAGGATTGATTGGGAGTTCAAGGCCAGCTTCCACCACACAGGATCCTGTGGGGTTTTTTGTTTTGTTTTGTTTTTTGTTTTTAAAAAGTCAGGTGTGTTGGGTCAGCGTGCCTTTAGTCTGAGAACCTGGAAGGTGGAAGCAAGTGGATCTCTGAATTGGGACCACACTGAGAGACTTCTTTGTTAGTAGTAACTGAAATAAATGTATTTCTATGTCTGTCCCAATACTGCTCTGTTTCAGGACTGGTTTAGGGAGTATAAAAACAGAAATAAGATTTTTCTGTTTCACTCGTTTTCTTCTGTAGGAAACGACCTGGGCAGCATGTGTGCTTCTACCCCTATCCCTGCCCTTACAGATTTAACTCCTACAGACATGGTTAGGATTCAGGTGGCTCTTATCTTTGCTGTGCCTGCAGCCTGAGCCTTTGCTTTTTTTTAGATGCCTCATGAATCAACAGTGGAGCACACACATGTGGATATCAATGAGATGGAATCTCCTCTCGCCACCCGGAACCGCACATCCGTGGATTTCAAAGACACCGACTACAAGCGGCACCAACTTACAAGGTCCATTAGTGAGATTAAGCCCCCCAACCTCTTTCCACTGGCTCCCCAGGAGATTACACACTGCCATGATGAAGATGATGATGAAGAGGAGGAAGAGGAAGAGTAGGAGGCAAACTAAAACCCTGAGCACCCATCAGCAAGTCTGGCAGGACTCAAGGGGCAAGGGTGGCCTTGGTTGGATTCTATTAGGGAGGGTGGAAAGACCTCATCAAAAGTACATTTGGAAAGTTTCTGAAGGCTTTAAATAATTCTAATCATAGCTACTCACTTCAGTTTTGTGTATCTGTACTCTCTGCAGATTGTTCGAAACTGTAGAAAGAACAGGCGGAACTGCATGCAGATGGCACTCATTGTTGTGATAGTGTCTCCCTGTCTGTCTTCATCAGTGTGTTATCTCCATACACTAGGGTAGGAAAGGGTTTCAGAGCAGAGCCTAGAGCCTTTGGGAAGAGCTATCCACAGTGCCGTGTTACTACGACTGTGTTGTTGCTCCAAACCCCACCTCCCCAGGGCATTGCACAGTATTATACATCCGTGGAGAACGGCCTTGTTTCATTATCAAGTGTGCTCAGTCCTCTGTCAGGTCAAGTTTCCTTCTGTTAGCTTTTGGGTTTCCTCTGTGGCCCTGGCAAGGCTGCTGCTGTGTTGGTGCCTTTGTGGGTTTCCCTGCCGTAGTGTGGTTCTAGACTAGACTGTAGGGGTTTGAATTTGAAGCAAAAGTCCTCATCCTTGCTACATTTTTAAAAATCGGTAGCACAAATGCTTTTTGCTATATGAAAACAATCCTTTTGGGGAATGCAGCTGAAGACATGAAGACAGGAGTGAGTTCCCCGAGAAGAGCGGCTGCTGCTTCCAGTCAGAACTGCCTTCGCCAGCATGAACTGCAGGCGCATCCTGCTCCCAACGCAGATGGGGAGGCTCTCTAGCCAAAGTCAGTCAGAATCCGCTCACTTGAGGATACTCCAGGAAACCATTTCCTGCTCTGAGTAAAGCAAGGGCCTGTGAACATGAAGGCATGTGACTGCCCTGCCAGTTCAGGGAGTTGCTTAACACTTGGGATAGTTTACAGATTCTTGCTCTAATTTTCAGTTTTCTTCCATTCTTGTCCCTGGTCACTAGGGTACTGGCTGCTCTGGAGCTCAGTGGAATGTGTGTCTAATGCTGACATCACCTGTGTAGTGCAGCTGTCAGCTGTCACAGCCGTTGGTCTCCGGATGGCTCTAGGGTTGACATTCTCAAAATTGCTAACTATATCTGTATCACTTTTAGTTAAAGAACATGCTTATATGTACAGTGTTTCATAGGTATAAAGATTTTTTTCACCAAGGTTTTTGGCTTTTTTAAATTTTATTTTTAAGGTAAAGTTTATCTATGTACCTCTGGCTGTCCTGGGACTCCATTTGTAGAACAGACTGACCTTGAATTTCCCAGAGATGTGCCTGTCTCTGCCTCCTGGGCAATATGGTTAAAGGTGCACTCTACCATGGCTGGCTTGCTTTAAAGTAATCATTTGATAGGTATGGAACACAGCCCAGCAACTTAGCCAAGGCCTGCGGCTGCACAGCTTCTCTAACTGTGGCCTTAAAGTAAGTCATATCAAGTACCATGCATTCTGACTGGTATCTAGAACGTACACAGGACAGTCAGATCTGTTTTTAACATTTAGAGACTATCAAAGGCATACTAGTTCCTAACTCTTCTCATTCAAGTTGGTGCTGACGGGTTAGGGCTTCCCAGCCCAAGTCACCTCTGGTGTGTGACGGCTACAGTCACCTTGCTGGTGGCAGTGCGTTCCTGGGCTTCCTTCAGAGCAGAGGTGGGCACCACTCTGCTCTGCTTTCTTATGTTGTATGTGGAACAGTTTGCTCCAGATGACGTAGGGTGACTGCTTAGAGAGCCCACAGTGGGAGACTTCATGTCGAGTCACATTTTCCTCAGGAGCAGCAGATGATTCCCTGCTCAGCATGGCAGACTAGACATCTCAGAACATAAAACGTGACTTCTCTGTTGTCAGTAGTTAGACTTCGCCATTGTTCTTTTCTGTTTTCTTCCTTTTTTTTTTGAGACAGGGTTTCTCTGTGTAGCCCTGGCTGGCCTCAAACTCACCTCTGCCTCCTGAGCACCAGGATTAAAGGCGTGTGCCACCATGCCCGCCTCCATTGTTTTCTTAAACCTGAATGATTTAGATGACAAAATGGCAGGCCTTGCATCACTCCTGAGCACCCTTTCCAGAATTCTGAAAATATACCTTAGTCTTCAGGCTTTGTAGAACATCAGAATTCAAAAATCCCTTCTTCAGTGCTAGACTGAACTCAAAGCCTGAGTGTGCAGGGTCCCACTGCCAGAGCAGCGGCTGCCTGGTGCACACTTCCCATGAACATCTCAGAAACCATTCAAAGCACAGAAAGCTCAGCGTTTGTTTTAGATCCAAGATTTTCTAATACCGTAAGCATAGGTCTGCTGAGATCTATAAAGTAAGCCACCCCCCCTCAAGCTACTCCAAAATGCTTTTTAAATTCTGTTTTAAATAGACTAATTGACTACAGAGCCCTGAGTCACATTGCTTTTAGAAAGCCACTTACAAAAGCTATATGCAGTTACATCTCAGATTTAAAAGGAGCTTGTCCATGTTTAGATATTTCTAAATCGGACTTATTTGTTTAACAACTTTAAAGTCCTGCAATTTTTCCAAGGCTTCTTGGGCAATTTTAAAACCTTCTACTTCTTCACCATGAATAGCCTGGGATAAACAACCACATGTTTCGGTCTGTATTAGGACAGGAACTTTGCTCACATTCCAAGTTATGGAAACTATTTAACCTCTTTCTGATGGTGGGAAAATGACATGCCGAAGTCATTGCCATACAGTTAGCGCTCCATTCCCCCTGTGGATTTAGAGTCAGGGCCTCCGTACTTAGTTTCTCATGGCATTCCTTCTTGTTACTAGGACATCAGCTCCTCCTACAGCTTTTCCTCAGAGGAAAGTTTCTAACCATACATTTGGGGATGCCTGAAACTAAAATCCTTATCCAAGATGGAGCCAAGTTCACTGCTAGTGAGGTACATGGATGATGCACACGCAGCCTGCCACACCCTCCTCTGTGGGGGCCGCAGAGCCACACTGCCTGCCACACCCTCCACTCGCAGGAAAACAGAACTTCACCATCCCACTACTGTCCAGAAGTAGCAGAAAGCAGATCATGTAGAAAGAATATTCATTTACAAAATTCACAGCTTTTTTTCACCGCTTTCCCTTGTTTCTCAGCAACATGTGATGAATGTGTCTAAGAAAACACTGAAATTGTGAGAAATAAAAGTAGCCACGTGGCACACTAGCGTGTCAGTCAACGACAGACAGTGGGTATCACGACAGCCCCATGAGGTTATCTGGCCTGCTGACGTGAGGCTGGCTTGTGAAAGTACTGCCGTGCTCCCCAGAGGTCGCCGCACGCCGTATTTCTCAGCACACATTCCCACTGAAATGATGTGTGAGTGCACACGGTCCCCTAAATTCCTCTCAGCCACAGCCTAAGATTCCACCTGACTTAATGGAGCACCACCGCAGACACATGTATCTGTGCGCCACGTGTCTAAATAACAGTGTTTTCCAACTCAAAGTGCCCAATTTTGAGCCTGGCCACTTGATGTTTCTTCACACAGGGAAAGGTTCCCAAGCTCTGGCCTGTTGCTAGGGTCAGAGCAGGGAGCTGTTCCATGGCACACTCTTCCCCAGGGTCTGTAGGTGAGACCTGGGAGACTGGGCTGAGGTAACAAGCTTGTGTCCCCGTGGAGACAGCGACCGTCCTTCAGGTCTCCAGGTCCCGAGAGTTTGCCAAGCAAACCTTCCTGGCATTGAACTGAGAGGCTCTTAGTAGAGCTAACCTTGGACTTGTGGTCATGGTGTTGACGCATGTGACCGCCAAGTAGAAATGGTGTTCCCGCGTCCTCAGCCCCTCAGAGCCACTACACACAGCCCAGCGCTCATTCCCCTCAGGAATATGTCCGTTGTCAGGTCATCTGCCAGCACAAATGACAAGGGCCACATAACATCCTTTAGCCTGCGACTTCCTGAACATTTGTGCCTGGAAACCTGAGTACAGATGCGAGGCCCTCCGCAGGAAAATGAAGCAATCACATAGCAGAAGAGCAAGTCAGTGGTCTAATCTGCAGGAACAGTTTGGGCTTTAGTGAAGAGCGTCACAAACATAGGTGGGGACACTTACCTGGTATGTGAAAGGGCCCTGGGTTTGATCCCAACACTGCAAAAAAGCAGAAAGTAAACTTGCCAGGGTTGGTGCCAGGTTGGTCTCACCACTTCTCTCAATGTCTGCCTTTGGCTGGTTATGGTTTCCTCAGGCGCAGAGGAACCGGCACAGGTGTGACGGCTTCCTTAGGAGAACTCCCTCCACTCTCCTTGGGCATTTTCATCCAGATGAAAACCCAGCCACAGCAGGTAGCTGAGGGGATTGTGTGGCAACTGTCTTCCTTCCCTGCTGCTCTGGGCTGAGTCTGGGAATGTGAGGCAGACAGGCACAGGGCTGCAGGTACACTCATTCCCTTTCAGGAAGTCATGGTCCAGGAGAAAGGTGTTAAAGTCAGTCTTGTCGACACTCCACTGAAATGTCCCCACACAGGACAAGTGCTAAGTAAAACACCGAGCATCATGGCCCAGCAGAGCACAGCATAGCAAGGCCTCCTGAAGGGCCACTTGAGGCTTCATTCTCAGCATATGGGCTTGTCTGGAATGTAAACTATAGGAAGTAAAACAGAGGATTCCAGAAAAGGGCAGTCAAGTAGTGGATCACCAGACACCTGAAGTTCAGCCAGAAGATGTGTGGGTCTTATCACCAGAGTGGGGAGGGACCAAAGGAAGAGATCTGGGGTGACAGCAGAAGTTGAGGGGCATTCTTAATTTGAAGCACCTCTAATACGGCTCCTGTACCTGTGGTCTCATGTCAGTGGAGGGTGCCTCACCCACGAACCAGTTGAGAGGCCCGCACGGAACCTTGGCATCACTGTCAGGGAAAACCTAGTTTTTCTTTCTGCCCAGATCCTGTGTGTCACTAGGCGACTAGTGTCTACAGCAAGTTGAGTGGCTCCTTCTACCTTTTTCTAGGGAATGGCTGATGGGAGCAGAACATTCCCAGAAGCAGCTGTGCCAGGCTGTAACTTGGAGGCACACGACTGTGTGTCTGTGAACACGAGACTTTGCAGTGCCTGTCCAAAGATCCCCTGGAGCTATTCAGTCCAGGCTTCCCCACCAGGAAAGCCATGGGGAGGGGGCCACGGCTGAAGAGCAGCATGGCTGTCACACAGGAAAGAGGGACACACATCTGCTGGAGGTGAACAGAAAACCATTTATCTAAATAGAATAGAAATAAACAAAACCTTTAAAAACAATCACAAGATTTACAAATAAATTGGTACAAAATAAATAGGTATTGTAAATCTACAACATTGGAATTATAAATGCGTCCACCATGACAGTGAGCTTGTGAAGCCTGTGCACGTGACCTGTGCGTGTCTAGCTTTCCATCGATGCCACTGCTCAAATGTATGAAATGTATGCCATGAAGCAAGGGTACAGCTAGGGAGGGTGGGACCATCAGACAAAGCCGGGCTGGCTTAGGCCCAAGGTGATGTTGGTAACTGGGCCCTGACACCAGGAAGAGAAATGCTCAGAGCCTAAAAGGGCAGGCAGCTTCCATGATCCAGAGAGGTTCTGCAATCCTAGGTGAGGAGTAGAGGCCGTCATTTTGGGACCAGGAAACAGATCTGGCTTGGGAGTGATGAGGAAGGAGCCACATCTACCACCACATAGGGAAGAAACCATTTCCACAGTAACTTGTGAAGATGTGAGAAGTTCTGCCTCCACCTACCTCCCAGATACTGGCCGTCAGGAGTGGGTTGGGTAGGGCAATGAGAGAAGCTGGAGGAAGGGCAGCAGTGCGGTCTTTTTTTCTTAAAAACAAAACAAAACAAAACGCCACCCTCTCACCCAATGAGGGACAACAGAACCCTAGGCTCCATGGATGAGGGGCTTCAAAACAGTGTCTTAATCACAGATGGTATACTAACAGTAGAGACATATGTACATAATAAATAATATAAAACAAAGCATATACATTTGTGGATTTAAAGGACTGCAAAAATAAGAAAAGTCAATGGATTGATAGACTGTTCACAGTAGACCGGGCATGGTGGTAGTGAATTGGAAGCTAGGCAGGGCCGTCTAGAGATCACTCTTCCCCACTTCCCTCTGTCCTAGGGGCCCAGCTGTTTGTATGGAAGAAACCTGAGTCTCCAAGAGGAGCAGGCACTCGGGTCTACTAGGTCCCTTTGATAGTTTTCTGTAGAGCGATTCTGCAAGAATCCAACCCCCCTAAGTAAATACATGTGGATCAGATGTGAGCAGCATCAGAAGGTGCCTTTCCAAGGGAGGCCAGACAGTACCCAGTCACCCTTGTCTGTTGACCCACAGCTGTATACACACAGACACCTGGAACCTGACTCTACTGCCATTTTGATAATACTTCAAGTACCGCCTGGCATTCCCCATCAAAAGGCGTTTAAAATAATCGCAGTTGAAATATCTCAATGGCTCTGGTATAGAAAGGTTGCCCAAGCTATGTCAGCCACAGGGAACCAAGAAACAGATGCCCTGCTGCCCACTAGCTGCTGTGAAAGACTGCCCCTCTTCCTGACTGGTGGGTAACAGGACTCTCCAGAAGGGAAGCCAGGAGGAGGAAGGCTGCTCACCCCAGCTTTGAGACCAGCTGACGGCAGGTTCAGCCTGGGAGCGCTACTCATCCCTCAGGTGAACCTCAGTGAGTTCATCTTCCCCATCCGCCACTCAGACACAAGTAAATGGCCCTGAGGTATAAAAACCCACTGAGTAGGTTGCTCATTGATAAATTTGTATGGGAAAAACTTCCACATCCCCCCCCACCCTAAGCCACTTCCCTATATGTCTCTAAATTCCTCCCTAATTCTGGACTAGCCTACAATTTACCCAGTAGTCCTTGCGCAGAAGCACCACAAGCCTAGGCCCAGAATGGAAGCAAACAGCCCAGGAAGAAGCCTAATTTCCCCAGCAAGAAAGGACACACTGGTACCTCATGCCTAAAACAGCCATCAGCCCCTCACAGGAAAAGCACATCTCGGGTCAGCAGGGAGGGGAGTTAGGCTACACGGTTGTGTTGGAAGTTTTCAGCCCTCTTGGGAACAAGGTGTGTATGCTGTACCAGTTAACCTGCCTGGGTTCACCCTTGGGAGAGGAGACGTCATCCCCTGGGTCCAGGCACAGTGATGGCACAGATCCCTGGCAGCCTCCAGAAGAGGACAGAGGTGCTTGCATGAGTTTGTAACTAGCCAGGACACAGGCTCAGTCACTCAGCACCTACTTGGTTTGCTCCTTAACCCAAATAACTTGAGGACAGAAGTTTATGGTCCCTGCTTAACTTGAAATCCTATTGCTCCATTTCTTAAGGGAAATGCCTTTGGACCTGCCATGTTTTCCTAGACTTGGAAAAGCTAGTCCTTTAGCTGGGGATAGCAAGGAGACTTCACAGTTAGTGTTCCTTATCAGTGTGAAGTTCTGCACTGAACGCTGCACACGTTTCTTGGACTGACATGAGAAAGTGGTGTGTGGCTCAGCTCCCTTCACGTGAGGTCAGTCATGCCCATACAGAGTATGAAAGACGAGGCACCTTCAAATTAAGAACCAAAGTTTAATCTAGTTGACTAGCACCCCAATACTCATGTATAAATTACCAGGGTCTGGACTTGCCTGACAGAAGGCAGCAGAGTGAAGGACCCTCACTTAAAATGAACGTCCTGACCACATCTGACACAAGGCTACCCTGTCCTCTGGTTGGCACAGTGGCTCCAGATACCATTGTGGAGCAGGGGTTAGGCCCATAGAAACCCGAGTCTGGCCTGCCTGCCTTAACTCCACATCTGCACATACAGCAGCCTGGGGGCCTGCAGGCCTGAGCTACAAGAAGGGAACCCTCTACGTGGCCATCCCATTACGTGCCCGTCTGTCTTGATGGGAAGCCATGGGCTCAGCCACAGATGGTATGCATATGCCCATCCTAGCCAAGACAGTTCTGCTGCCCCAGAGGGGAAAAGAGTCACTGTCTCCTTCAGTTGTCTATGGAGTCTGGGGGAGGGGGAACCTAAAGAATTGATCACTCAGTGCAAGCCATTTGAAGGTCGGGAACTCTCCGCAGAGCAGCTGACACTACAGCCAGTTCACCTTGTGCACCCAGGAACCAGGGAGGAACTATTCTGAATTCCTGGTCATTAGAACTGAGTAACTACTCCAAGGTAATTAGATCATTAATGGGAAGTGAACACAAAACTGGTTGGCTACAATCTCAGTCTCTGAGAACCGCGCTCCTCGGCTCCTAAGAGAACTCTACAGTTAGCTGCCACACTAGGTGGTGACTGCTCTCTCAGCTCCCTAGACTCCCACATCTAGGGTCTACAAACAGGGCCGCTCTGAAGAGGGACCAAGCATGCTTCTCCCAGAGGCCCCTCCAGCAGCAAGGCTGGCTGAGGCAGGTGTGCTAGGCTCCTGGCTCCCCAGGCCTCAGGGAGGGGCCCTGGTCCTGGCCAAACTGAGAGAGTTTGCATCTGTACACATTATGGTCCTTAGTCAATGGATTTTTTTCACTTGGATGTGTTTGAAAAGGGGGTGCCATAATATGGGGTTCCATATGGTAGGAACCCTTGCCCAAAGTGGCAGAGTAGGTACCACTCAGATCCTTTAGAGGCTACTCCACTGACCCTCCACTAAGTGAAGCCAGCCCTTCTCTGTCAGGCATGGCACCTTTTGAGAACACTCCAGGACCGCTACCTCTACCCAGGGTTAACACTGTCAGTGGACATGGCACCAGAGGCCTGGACCCGGGTGTAGCTGTCAGGAGTACTTGCCAAGCACGCCCAAGGCCGTGAGTGCCATTCCCAGCATGCACACACACGCACGCATGTGCACGCGCACACACACAAACACAGAATTTCCAGAGTCACCAACTATTTACAAGGAGATTAACCCAACATGTTACCCTCCCAGAACCCAGCCTGGGGTTAGCAGACCTCCTACCTGAGGGAGGAGGCTGATGGTGAGCTTTAGGTTCCCTGGGCAGGAAACCCGGGCACAGGAAGGCTCTCTTCTCCAACCGTGACCTGGGTAGTGAGAATCCTATTGAACACTATGGTCAGGAGATCATTTCAGTGTATGAGTATCGCCAGCAAATACAGGTAACCACTTAAACAAACTAGTTAAGGATTCAGTCACCCAAACAGTACCCGCTGGCGTGAATTTCACAACACATGGTAAAGTTTGGTATTAAAATAAGACAGAGACATACATGAAACGCTCACAACACACATTTGGTTTCTGGATCTGTTTGGGGTCCAACTGACTCCGGCTGTATGACAGCCTCTCTGGCATTGACCACCTCTAAAGCAAGAGGCATCTTTGCTGGACCACTGCCACTTCTAGGCCCTACAGTCCAGGGATAAGATGGGAGGGGGGCACTTGGCTCTATGGAAGGAAGGGTGGGACAGGCAATCCCTTGTCCTAATTAAAAAGGGGTCTAGAAATGCCCGAGTACACACCCCACCCCGCCCCGCCCCTGCCTCCTTCCAATAACACATAGATTCCCATGGGAAAGAGGCAACTAACGTAGCTGCCATGCCACATGTTCAAGCCCCAGGGAAAGTTACCATTTGGCACCTGTAGCAGCGGCTTGGATTAGCAAGAGTGAGGGCCGAGAGGGTGGGGGGTGGCTCAGCTGATGCCCCAGACCACCCCAGGTTACAGGACTGGATGAAGTCAACTTGCCTCTTGCCAGTGATAAACCATGGGTTTAAAATTCATTAACATTCATTTTGGTGATAAAAATTCCTTAGGGTGGGAGCAAAATCACATTCCCAAGCAAACGTTAACCCTTCCTGAGGGAAAGGGACACGATTGAACATATTTTCGAAATACTATATGCAGAGGGGTGTCTGCAGCTTCTGCCAACACCACAGTGACGACAGACTTGGCACGTTCCTCAGTGACATGGTCTTCTTCATTCATCCATCAAGTTTGACAGCGACACCCACCGGCACACAGAGGAAAGGTATCTTTCCTGGGGACGGCCAAGGAAGGACACTCAAGGGGCAAGTCCATCTGTTAGGGTCACATCATGGATCACAGCAGAGCTAGCTCAGACAGACCAACTTAAAACTCTGCAAAAGACACTTAAAAAACAAAAACATGATCTCTTGAAAAAAATAAACAAAACAATTTTTAAATTCATGCAAATTGAGGAAGGAAGGAAATGGTAAAAGGTACTGAAAAAATAAACATGATTCTATTTGGGCGGAAGAAGTTTGTCTCCGAATTCTTGAAAGCCATGCCCTGGCTGTCGCTGTCACGTGTCTAGTGTCCGTCCCTACCCACACTGTCCTCCGCAGCTTGCCGTCCTCCGCGGCCTCCAGGGAGAGGGGCAAAGTCTTTGGTCTCAATGCTGTAGGACGCAGCATGGCAGACAAGCTCACACTAGTGGAAGTCATGGTCAGACAGGCCAGGAGGCCGGACGAGGGGACCGAGGGGCTCTAGATGGCGCCGTCACTGTGCAGGCTGTGGTTGGTCTTGTTGTGCGATACACAGTTCTGTTCGTTGAGCAAGTTGGCCGTCTCGTCCGGCAGCCCGTCATGCAGCTCCGTAAGAGTCAATTCAATTTTAGTGTTTTCACTGTCTGAAGACTGAGGGGTTTTGTCCATCCGGGATGCCATCAAGGCATTTTGGTATTGCTGTCTGGAGATCTGGGGCCAGAAGAGGACACAGAAAACAAACCGAGACAACACTTATTTTTAGGTTCTCTTGTCTCCTACACCGCATCACTCTCTGAACACCCCAGAGCTCTCGGAGAAAATCATCCTTGAGTAGAAAGCAGGCAGCGCTGAAGGTCAAGTTGATTCTGGCAGTCAAGTCGGTTCTCGCCACTGGGACCCTTCCTACATCTTGCCTCTTAACGCTCAGATACGAGAAAAGTGGGGATCAGTGTCCATCAGCTAAGGGCACCACAGGCTCCGATAGACGGCTATTTCAGACTAAGAGAAGAACCTGTCTCCGAGGCAGAAGGCAACCTCAGAGTGCTTTTCGGGTCAGCCAGAGCCACTAGCTACAGGCTCTGAGAACTCTGAGAATGGCTTTTTCCCTCATCTCCATTCCTGCCCCCTGCCAAGACTGTGTTTGCTTTGACTGCTCATGGCTGCTCATGGCTGCTCATGGCTGCTCATGGCATGGAACTGAGATCAGTATGGGCCCTAAGAGGGCGGTGAGATGCTCTGACAGCCAAGGGGAAGCCTGTGGGAAGTGGACAAGCTGTCAGGGATGTGGCTGATACCTGTGGGATCCAGCCAGCCTGCCCTCCCCCGCTCACCTTGACAAACTGTAGGTCAGAGAGGGCTCGCACTGAGTAATCTGGGATGTAGACCTGGAGGAATGAAGAATTGAGCTGGTTGTTGCTGCTCCCCAAGGTTGGTGTCATGGCGTCAATCCGGTCGCTTCGGCTGAGAGAGTCTGAGTGGTTCAGGCCACAGGGGCGAGGAGGTGACTTATTTTCACCTAGAAGAGGGAGAAGATTCAGCTTTTAAAGCACCGTAGATACAGCCAATGGGAAGTGATTACTCCAAACAAAAAGCAATTGCACAAGCACACATCATGTCTCTCCGCAGGCTACGTGGGTCTCAGCTGTGACAGACCCGGTCTGGGTAGAAAGGCAAAGAAAGGCTCAGGAGCTGGGGACCCGCCTCACAGGGGAACATCACTAGATACACAGGTGGGGCTGGGAAAAGGCCCAGGACACGGAAGCTGCCTGAGACTAATATGGAGCAGAAAAGACTCTTTCATTATTTTTCTAGAAGCCAAAACTAATTATCACAGTCCCTCTGCCTTTGCCACTTATCCATCAGCAGTTCAAGGTGCCTTGTGTTCTCTCGCTGTCAGAGAACGTTCTTCACAGCTTTTTATTGTAAATGTTCTGTGCACCACACGCAGTGCCCGTGGAGGCCAGAAGAGGGGATTGGAACCCTTAGAACCAGAGTTAACATTTTTAGCTGCCACATGGGTCATCTGGAAAAGCAACAAGTGCCCTTAACCACTGAGCCATCTCTCCAGTCCCCATTCCCTGTAGCTTTAACTGTGTTAAAGCTACGTTAAAGCTAAAACTGGGCTGGACGTGGTGGCTACGCCTACATCCCAGCACTCAAGGACAGAGGTGGGTGGACCTCTTCCTCAGCTAGAGAGGAAGTTCTTGGATAGTCAGGGCTACACAAGAGAAACCCTGACTCAAAACACCTAAACAAGCAAACAAGCAAAGCTTACTTCTGCACCAAGGACGCTGCTTGTGTCGCTGCTGTAACAAACTATTGCAGATACAGCTGGCTGCCCACATTAAATGGGCTCTGAACTGCAGAATGCCACAGGATAGAGGGGACCCACTCCCCCATCTTCCAGTGCCCTTAACTGATGCCCCCACAGGGGAGGCAGCCTTGGCTAGTCCCGCCTGTCAACTGTGGAGAAGTCTATCACCATGGTCACAGTGTAGCTTCTGTCTCAAGTGACAGGCGTGCGCAGTGCCACTGAGCAACCTGAAGCCGCCCTGAAGAAGTGGAAACACTGGTTCCCCCGAAACTTCCCTCCCCCACAGTGGTGCCAAACCCTCAGCCCACCCTACCACCCGCCCCACTTGGTAAGGGCAGAAAACATCAGTACCAGGGCCCCCAGGCCTCGGGGCAGAAAACATCAGTACCAGGGCCCCCAGGCCGCAGGCTCCATGTCTACCATCATGTCCTGCCCAGTTCACAGGGCCGCCTGCCCACTGGTTTGACTCAGCAGCACCTCCTACCACCTCCTGAGAGAATGCACACGTTAATAACCAATGCTTTAGATTTAGCAGAGAACTTTGAACCCATGACCCAAATCGGCTGAGCTCCAGCATCCTTATCTGTAAGATGAGTACAGTGTTCCCAGCTCGCATGGTCTGAGGGTTCAAAGGAAGACACAAAGTGCTGAGCACAGCATGACATCAGTGAGCCCCAGATAAATGTGACACACTGACATGTCAACTTTTCCCAGACCTCGCCACCATGCCCCTGCCTCAGGATCAAGCCTTTCTACACAAAGATATCACCTGTCATGACAGCCCTTTAAGTTCTTTTGAACAAGGAATTCTGTGGCTCTACCTCCAGGTTCCAGAACAAACCACGTGTTCCTGCACATCTTTTGAAACAGTGTTTACTCCTATGGTGTCAAGGCTTTAAAGGCAGGTGCCCCGCAGGCTTGCTGCCTCTCGACCAGACCTCCAGGAAGAGGGCGGGGCCTGAATTCTTCCGGGCTTCCTGTTAGTGAGCACTGTTTTCTGGGTGTGTGTGCGCACACGTGTGAGTATATGCTTGCACAGGTGTTTGTGCATGTGTGCGTGATGGATCGCTTGCTTTGCTGCCAGCATGACCACAGTCTGGAGAAACCACCCATTTCCCTGTACCCACTCTATAAGAGCCATGGGCCCGACACGATTGTCTGGGAACATACCTCATGACTTTAATGACACTGATCAGCATCTCACAGACAATATTGGAATCTTAAGAGCAACAGCGACACTGGCTGCAGCCTCCTCGACATGAAGGCAGCAGGCCTTGAGAAACTGTGTCTGCCTACGATTCCAACAGACTCACATTCAACTTTTGCTCACAAAAAGCAACCAGGAAAGTTTAATCATTTTTAAAGTTATCATAAAATTATTGTAAGAGGGAGAGTTGAAGTCCGGTGACAGGGCAGCCATTCCGCAGCGGGGTGGAGGCAGCGGGGAGAGATTTAACTGGTTTTCTGGAGTTGTTTGCTGCTCTTTGATGGAAGCCGCCTGTTTTCTCAAGAAGCTGCTGGAAGTTTGTCCTCCAGGCAATACTCCTGACGTAAGCAGGGGTCTGGGGAGCCTCGAACTATTTCAAGATCTGAGTGGGAAGGCAGGACCCAGAGTACACAAAATGTTCTAAAGTGTCACAGAAGCACAGGCAGGAGCCTTGCCCGCTCAATGGGGGCGTGCTTGCCCCCAAGATGGAGTCCTTTTGGTCCTAGCTACTCTTGCTAAAAGCATTGTCCTCCTGTTGCGGCTTTATAGGGATAACGGAGTTCAGCTCAAGTCACTGTTGCTTTTAATCCTAAGAATTTCACGAAGCCCTTTTCTAGCAGTGTCCACACTGGAAGCTCTGGGAGAGGCCTGCCAATGCGGCTTCCATAGAGCAGCATGCCGACTGGGCCATCTGAATTCTGGCTGTTGCTACTTATATACATCGGATTTTCCAGAGTCAGGGCAGTCAGTCAGTCGGCCAGATCAAACCCTTGGGTTTCTTGTGAGTGAGCCCGACCCAGCACCCAGGTCCACTGCTGCCTGGAAGACGACATCACCACGATGGCTGTCACCCCTGAGAGTGGTCTGTGATGACACGGGCTGTCATGGATGCCCTATGATCACGTCCCTGTGGCTGATCAGTGAGCGAAGTGGAAGTGGATAAAACATGCCACACTCATCACTCCAGAAACAGAATTTCCTCTTATTTCCCTTTTCTTTTTTGAGACAGGGTTTCTCTGTGTAGTCCTGGCTGTCCTAGAACTCACTCTGTAGAATAGACTGGCCTCAAATTCAGAGATCTGCCTACCTTTGCCTCCCAAGAGCTGGGATTAAAGGCATGTACCACCATCACCTGGCTCAGAACCAGAATTTCATATGCTGTCTTTGAAATGAGCTGAAGCCAGGCCTGCTGGGATGGCCTGTCAGAAATCTGCTTAAGTCTCCGGGCCGGGAAATCTGTGACTGCCTTGATCCACCCAGAAGACAAGTGTTTGAGATTTTTAAAAAAAAAAATAAAAAAATTTTAAAAAAAGCAAAACCCCTTTTATTGGGGGGGGGCACTTGTGCCAGAGGACAGGTTGTGAGGGCAGTTAGCTCCTTTCACATGTGGTCACAGGTATCAGGCTCTGCATTATGGGCCTTTACTCCCTGAGCCATCTCTTGGGCCCTGCACGAAAGGTTTAGGGACTGTGATGGCCACATTCCTGGATGCAACTTTGTTCCTCCAGTTTTGTCAAGCAGAAGTAATGGCAGCAAAGCTGGCTAAGAAAACTAAAGAGAAAAATACAACAGCAAAGTCACATAGGAGGTGGTGGCTGCTTTTCTGATGCTGGCGTGGGGACAATGTCTCCCGCCAGCACGGAGTTGCACCGAGATGCGGGCTAACGACTGTCCTGGCTCCAGAGGGTGCAAGTTACCATGCTGAGGTGTTAGATGGCTGCAGGAACTCTGCGTCTGGGTTTTCTAAGCCATTTTCGCTGGGAAACTGAAGCATATGCAGTCGAAATGCCCGTGAGAGACTTTCCAATGCTCGTGAAACACTGATGCCTAGCTTAGGTACGGAGTAGCATTTCTGCAAGCGCTCCCCAACATTTCCAGATGGAGGCTGCTGTCCTCAGATGGTGTGTGTGTGCATGTGCGTGTGTACGTGTATGTGTGTGCGGGTGCATGTGTGTGTGTAGATGGTGGGGAACAAACCCAGGTCCTCTGCAAGAGCAGCATCTCTCCAACCCCAGAGAGAGGAATGTTATACTAAGTATGGACAGTCCAAGATCCTCTTGGACTCAGTACCGCAGTCACCTTGGACCACATGTATTAACTCTGACTCGCAGCAGTCATTGCCACCAATTTCCATCAGTGATGTCTGCTGAACTTTGGCTCAAAGTACTGGTTCTGTGACGCATGTGAGTCACCCCGGCTTCACCTGTGCCCCTATGGTCTTCCGGTCACCATGGCAATCACATGATCAGATGATGCCCAAATGAGGACCATGCGAGTTACTCCGATGGACGTGGGCCCAAACGCACAAATGGAGAAAATGCAACGCAGCATTCTGCACATACTCCGTGGGGACAGACTAGAAACACAGGCTATGTTAGCATTAGCGAGTTCGCATCGCTAGCATTTTGCACATGCTCTGGGTGAACAGTCAAGTGCAGTTTCTATTTCTTGTCCTCAATCTTTTCTTGGTAGTTATAGACTGAGGCAGTAATATTTGTTTGTAAATTAAGTAAGCCCTCTCTTTCCCCCAGTTTCTAAGCCCCGACTCTAACGCCGGGGCTGTAATAGGCAGGGTACCAAATGCTTTAACTGCTCTGTTCAAGAACCAGGCATTCACGTGGACTCTGGCTCTGAACAGAAGCCTAGTGGATAGGATGAGATTTGGGAGGCCTAACAGAATTAAGAATCCTAACGACTAATTTATAGTTACCCACTCTCATGTGTCAGTGGAGGGAAAATTCTGTTTTTATTGTTTTCCTCTCAGTTCATATTAGGCTTTAATCTATTGAAATGAATGTCTTTCTGGACCACAACGTCACCTCCAATAAGATTGCTTAGCTTTAAAAAAAAAAGTGAATACGTATTCACACCCTTTATCTGAAATCCTTGAGATAAATAAAGGGCTACATTTCCAAATGTAGATTGGTCCATATGTGCACTCCATAACACAAACCCTGTTCTGCAGCTCTGCACCAGCCCGGCAACTCAAACTTCGCTACAGTGAGGCACAGAGGACCCGGACCCACAAAGAGGGCCAGGAGCAGCTGCCCCACCCAAGCTCATGTTTTGCTGTCAAATTTATATGTTCAGGTTTCATGACAGCGCTAAAGATAAGACTTCAGTCTTACCTGGGCATGGGGGCACCTAACCACAATCGTTTGCTGGGGAGGTAAAGTCAGAGAGGCCTGAATTTAAGGTCATCCTCAGTGGTACAGCAGCTTCAAGTCTGAGGCCAGCCTGGGCTACAAGAGACCTCATCTCAAAAAAAAAAAAAAAAAAAAAAAACCACACACACACACACAAAACAAAACCAAAATCAAGATCTTTTCAAGCCAGGCATGGTTGTGTACCCTTTTAGTCTCAGTACTCAGGACGCAGAGGCAGGTGGATGCCTGTGAGTTTGCGGTCTACCTGGTCTGCATAGTGAGTTCCAGGACAGCCAAGGCTAAGACCCTATCTGAAAACCAAACGAATGGCTAAGCCTTTCAGCGCTGCTGTGTTTTGTTTTTCTGGCTTTTTGATTTGGTTTATTTTATCCATCCTACCCAAAAATCCTTTGTTTTGGCAGCAAACTAGCAGATACAATAATGAAACATGCCTTTTTTGCAACCATAGGTACCTTCTGGAAGGGGCTAGATGTCACTGCTTAGTCTAACACCCATTCATGAAGTAGCTGTTACTGTAATGTCAGCAGGTCTGGGGCCAGGACCTTCAAGGCAGGGCTGTTTATACCTGACCAGATGGAGCAGGCATAGCAAAGAAATCTCAAATTCTACAGAGAAAGTAAAACTCAGATGTTTAATGGGCTTTGGCCAAGAGTCATCAACTTTACTATCCCTATGACTTTTTAGACAAACAGTAACCATGAACAAATAAAATGAGAGAAAAATATAAATGCATGTGTGTGCTGGCTGGTTTGAGTCAGATGGCACTGGGAATATCTTATATCAAACTCTCAGAGCAGAGAGAGAGAGAGAGGATGTCTTCACATATGATATGTATATGTGTGTGGAAGCCAGAGGTCAACCTTGGGTGTCCACTTTAAAAAAAAAAAAACTTATTATGTATGCAGTGTTCTGCCTGCATGTATCCCTGCAGGCCAGAAGAGGGCACCAAATCTCATTACAGATGGTTGTGAGCTGCCATGTGGTTGCTGGGAATTGAACTCAGGACCTTTGGAAGGGCAGGCAGAGCTCTTAACCACTAAGCCATCTCTCCAGTCCCTGGGTGTCCACTTTTTTTTTTTTTAAGGCAGTGTCATTCTCTGGAACCTGGGGCCCACTGACTTGGCTCAGCTGGCTGGCCAGTGAGCCCAGGGGTCCTGCTGTCTCCACCTCCCCAGTGTTGGATTAAACACACACTACTAGGCTGGCTTTGGGAACTAGAGATCAGGTCTTCCTCCTCCTGCAGCAAGCATTTTAGCAACTGAGCTATCGCTGAAGCCTAGTTTTGGGTTTTTGAAGCTAGAAGTTAGACTCAAACTCACTATGTAGCCCAGACTGGCCTTGACCATGTGACAATGTGCACACTTCAGCCTTCTGAATACAGATTAGATGTGTGGGCCACCACACTGGTTGACAGCAGACCGAAGGGAATCTTAATGAATTTCCTTCTGAGGTAAGTGTCGCCTCCTCGAGTACTCCAGAGTTTGGCTGAAGTTAGACCGTATATAAAGTTCATCAGTCAGATTGAAATTACAAGCTATATGGGGAAAAAGCAACACAGAAAAGTTGCATTTCCCAACATAGATGCTCAACAATCTTCCTTTCTTTGAGACAGGGTCTCCCTATACACATAGCTCACACTGGTCTTAAACCCTTGACTCTCCTGCCTCAGACTCCTGTGTGCTGGGATTACAGGTGCTCACCACAAACTCAGTTAAGACTAAGCAATTTTAATTAAAGAAAGATTAAGCCTTTCTTTGCAGTGGATGGGCACGTTGGGCATGGCCACGCTCTCCTGCGGGGAGATAATCTGCCGGCTGGTCAGGAATGCGCAGGACACTAAGTCTAAAGAGAAGGTGAGGCCTGAGCGTCAGGGCCCTCTGCCTGAGGAAGGCAGAAATACACCAGGCAGCTCGACAAGTGCTGGAGGCAGGATGGGTGCAATCTCTCTCACTCGCCAAGAAAACCCATACTCCTCCAGGATTTTGTCCAGTGGATTCCCTGGGTAATGGGAGCAGCCGCAGGTTGGGGCTGAGGCCCTCAGGTCTCACAACATGCTGAAGATGGAGTAAGACTCGAGGTAGATCTGAGTGTTCTAGGCCAGTGCAGGCTGCATGGGCAGAAAGCACTGGACTGTTACCATAGTAACTCTCCGAGCCCCTGGTCACCGGGGTTCCTAGGCCAGAGTCCCTTTCCAGCCCTCTGCAGCTAATGTTTTCCTGGACAGCCCCCTCTTAGTCAGCAACCTGAGCGTTTTCGGGCTGCAGGAAACAGGAAGTGTTATGGAAATAGATGTGTGACCCTAGTGGCCAGGCTTTCCCGGGGTTACAAAGAGGAAGCATGCAGAATTACCTGGAGAGCCTGCAGCTAACACCTCTGTCCTGCTGACAGCGAAGGTACGGGACAGGGACAAAGGAACTGAAAATGGAGAAAAACACGGTGAGATGGCACTGAAAGTAAGAAGGGGAGCGTCACATCCAGGGGACAGGAGTAGACAGTGTCTCGCTGACATGAGCATTCCACCCGGAAGTGCCGGAGTCCTGTGGTCTTGTGCAATGGAAGGAACACAGTAACTGCAGGAAGAGCAAGGCAGGGAGTGTGCCACCGTAAGACTCTCACTCGTGTGCTCTCTTCTGGAAAGTTCTGAAACCCCCAATACCCAAATGGGGTCCACAGCCCCCAGACAAACCTTTTCCAAGGCCCAAGTCACATTAGCCACATACAACCGCAGGAGCAGCTGGTGCAGGCCCAAAGAAAAGGCCAAAGCCTCACCCAGCATTCACCAGGGAACCTAGCGAGCCCTCGGTTACCCAACTCCCTGCCATTCTTGGTTTCACAATTTTGGCCTGGTGTTTGAATTGCTTGGAATGATTTCAGATTTCAAACCAGAGGCAAATGTGTAGGGTGCCATTGGCTGCCTGAAAACGGCAGGCAGAGGTCAGGCAGAGGTGAGGCTCCTCACTGTCACTCAGATGGGAGATCAGCCCCACCACAGGGAAACCCCCGAGGGCAGGCTGTGGTGGGTGGGACATGCCTTCCCACAGTCCTGAGAACCAAGGGCTGCAGGCTTTGCCCAGATCACAGGCTTCATTGTATTTCTTTGTGTTGAGACAAGGTCTCAACATACAGCCCTGGCTGACCTAGAACTCGCTGTGTAGGCCAGGCTCGGCTCACACTTACAGAATCTTTCTGCTTCTATTTTCCTGGTGAATAGCTTACATACACTCTTATTTGTGTACATGTGCACACATGTGTACCTTTGCTCGCTGTGCACATGGAACATATGTGGAGAACAGAGGGAAACTTGGAAGAGCCAGATTTTCTTTCCACCATGTGAATCTTGGAATTAAACTCAAGTCCCGAGTCGCGGTGGTAATGGCCTTTTCCTGCTGGTGCCATTTCACCAGGGCCACAACTTGAGCAGACCCAGGCAGGAGATCTAACCTGTGCTAACTGCACAGCTCAATGGCTACACAGCCCCAGATCCCAGTCAGGAGGTTCCATACACAGAGGCCTTTGAAATGAACAGCGAGGGCTTTCTGGTGAGGTGTGAGCTCTTGCTGCCTTTTGTGGTTACTGTTTTTGTTAGTTTGAAAGGTATCCTGTAGTCTGGGGCTGGCCGCAAACTCACTATATAGCTCGGGAGAGCCTAAAACTCGTGGTCCTCCCACCGCCTTTCCCATGTGCTGGCACGAGAGGTGTGGTCATCACCCTAGGCCTTTTTGCTAACATTTTCTGAATGGGATTTCCCTTACACTATGGTTCAATATGTGCTGGGCTACTGTTTAGGCGTAAATACCCAGTAATCAGCAAAGATGTGTTGCTCCCATTTCTTTCCAGGGCCACCTTGTAGGTGTGGGTCGCTAACCTGGGCTAACTCGAGGTGCACAGTCCCAGAACAGTCACAGTGCAGACGCCTCTCTGTGACGTAACACCTCCTCTTGTGGCTGTGCTGTTGTTCTTACATCTGAGACAGGCCTTGTGCTATGTAGGCCTATGGCTTAAAGCTCACAAAACAGACAACACTGACCGGAACTTGTAGGGATCTTCCTGCCCCCACCTTCTGAAATCCATGTTAAGGGTCACAACACACTGTATACACAGTAACCCATCCAGCTACAGGGCACAAAGGTCTTTTCTCAATGTCAAGCATCTTGACTGTGACCCGGGTCTTTCCACGCCCAGTCACAAACCAAGCGGTGGCAATGGAGACCCCAAGTTTACAACAAAGACCTAGTACGAAAGCTCACACAGACCCACATTCACACATGGGGACAGTGGGACAGTGTGCCCTTAGCATTGCGAAACCCACACAGGACAGCGAGGAATCTGGATCTTAGTTCACTGACTTTCTTTCTGATGGTGACATCCTTAAGTCTGCCACACTGCTGAGTGGGACAATGGGAAGCCCAGTTTCACAAAGACAAACTTTCCTGCAGGTCTCCATTCCTGTCAGTTTTTCAGTCTGACACTCTTCCTGTAAGGTGGGTTAAGGTTAGCTTTGGGCTTTGTGAGGGTTTCCTTGTACAGGATGCTCTTTTATATTTGGGCCACAAGGTGGCACTCCAGCACCTCTGTTTACCTGCTTGGCCAGCTCCTGGCCAGAGAAGGCCAGCAGTGGAATAGCTAGAGTCAGAGGGCTTGGGAGCACAGCAGAGTTGGGTGTGGATACTCCTGCTGGGAAAAGTCATCTTTCAGGCACCCTAGAGTCTCAGAGAACTTACTCAGTTTTCCATGGCAACCCACATACCACAAACAGCAGCAAACTCCTTCATCCTCGGGGAAGATGCAACAGAAAACCCCCAGAATAGCTATGAGTACAGCTTAGACTCGGGGTGGACACTTCTCACTCTGGGTGGGTGGAGATGGGAGCACTTCCCATGAAGGGCAGGGGACACTCTGGGTGGGTGAAGATGGGAGCACTTCCCACAGGGGATGCCCTGGGAAGTACTGAACTTCAAGGAAGTGCTGAAGCTGAGCAGCAACTCAACAGACCCAAGTGTGAACACCCACTAGAAGATAGAGTTTTCACAGGAAATAGCCCTCGATGGCTGGTCTAAGGGTTTACAATCACCATGGAAACGTACTTCCAGGGAGATGTAGCTGGATGGAGAAGACACACACTCAAGTGTGGGGATGTCATCCATAGTCTGATGTCCTAGACTGAACAAGAGAGTGAGCTGGGCACAGCATCCCTCCTTCCTGCTTCCTGGGGACGTAATGTCACACTGCCTCACGCTCCTGCAGCCATAGTCTCTCTGCCATGACGATCTCTCCAACTATCACCTGATATAAACCTTCCTTCCTTTGTCAGGCAAGTGCAGTGCTCTGTGTTCACACAGGGGGAAGCACCACACAGAACATGACCGCAGCACTGGAGGGGGAGCCAAACTCAACCCACTCCATTCCCTGTAGGTTCGTTCATACAGTTCAAGGAGGGAGGGGGACAGCGACGTAGAAGGGTTGGGAGGGCCTTAGGTCTGCACAGCTGTGTTCAGTGCATGGAAACTTGTGAAGGTATCTACTTGAGACATGCACAGCTTCTGTCTCCACAACTCATCGACGACAAGTTAAAGCACATAGGTCAGCAGGGCACAGGAAGGACTGCCGGGAGGAGGACTAATGGGGAGGACTTCCGGGAGGAGGACCGATAGGGGAGGACTTCCGGGAGGAGGACTGGCGAGAGGACTGGGACTGATGGGAGAAGGACTGACGGGAGGAGGATTGGGACCAATGGGAGGAGGACTGACGGGAGGATTGGGACCGATGGGAGGAGGACTGACGGGAGGAGGATTGGGACCAATGGGAGGAGGACTGACGGGAGGATTGGGACCGATGGGAGGAGGACTGATGGGAGGAGGATTGGGACCGATGGGAGGAGGACTGATGGGAGGAGAACTGATGGGAGGAGGACTTCCCGGAGGAGGACTGGGGCTGAGGGAGGAGGACTGACGGGAGGATTGGGACTGATGGAGGAGGACTGACGACTGACGGGAGGACTGACAGGAGGGGGAACGACGGGAGGAAGATCTCATCTTCCCACAGTAGTCCTGTGCTACGAGGCTGGAAGCACTCACCTGGAGAGGCTGTGAGGGCCATTACACCATAATATGAAAAAGCACTTGCTTCAAACTTCATACCTTCTTTCCCAGCTTCTACTTCCACTTTCCCCTGCGGGGAGAAATGGGACGACTTTCAGTGTGATTTACACAGAAAACTAGTTCTTCCTGGGTTTATTTAACTCCACTCCCATAATCCCAAGAAGACAAGCTTTGGGAAATAAAAGTGAGGGTATATTCATTTCAACTAGAAAACTAGACTTGACTGAATGTGTGGAAGTAACAACAGCAACAAAAGGTGAGTGTCTGTGGGCTCACTTAACATTGTCCCCTTGTCCCCAGCTCTTTGAGCGCCCTCAGTAACACAAATGGCGTGACAAATGCTGAGGAGACTCTTCTGGCTGCCCCAGGAGAAGCCGGAGCTGAGAAAGCAGCAGGAGCAGGGTCAGCATGCCATGTGTCCATGGAACAGGGGTGTGAACTGGCACCAGGGACCTGTTTTCTCCCAAGTCCAGTGCCCTGGGCATCTGAGCAGACACCTTGCCAGGCTCTCTGAGGGCACTGCTGGGGAAAGCAGCCTGAGTGAGTCTCCCCCATCCGAACAAACTCCTCTAAGCGTCTGCTCACCCCCCTCTTCTCTAGCATGCCTGAGACCTCTCCTCCCCCATCGCCTCTTCCATCCCTGCAGCCTGAGGGGTGACCACCAGCCTTGAGAGGTCCTCAGCAGCCTGTTCCGGCCTTAGAAAGATTCCCCAGTCAAGGGTCAGGGTATCTTGGTCACATCACCCCATCACCTCCCCCAGGCCATTCTGTGCAAGGGGCAAACAGCAAGATACCACTTGCTGAAAAGGAACCATTAAACTGGGCATGGTGGCACATGCCTGTAATCCCAGGACTTGGGTAGTAAGAGGCAGCAGGGTGAGGAATCCAAAATCATTCTGGACTACCTGAGACTATCAAAAGAGAGGGAGAAAGAGAAGGCAGGCAGGAGGCAGGCACAGTTGGTTCCCTGACAACCTGGGGAGGAGGAGCTAGGAAAGCCTCTCAACACCTACCACCCCACCCGTGTGAACTCTGGTATCCAGAACACCTCCTACTAGAGTACATTACATTCTGGATTTGGGGAGACCCTCCTTTTGCACCTCACATCTTCAGAAACCCACCTCAGCCTCTCTTTAGATTTCTCATCACCCCATGGAAACACTAGCTTGCCTTGTCCCAACCAACTCCTGGTATACGGAAGGAACTTAAAATACAGATCACTTAATTTGCAGGCAAATGGATGGATCTACAAAACATCATGTTGTGTGAGGTAACCCAGACCCAGAAAGACATATATCATATGTACTCACTCATAAGTGGCTTTTAGACATAAAGCAAAGAAAAACCAGCCTACAATTCACAATCCCAGAGAACCTAGACAACAGAGAGGACCCTAAGGGAGACATACATGGATTTAATCTACATGAGAAGTAGAAAAAGACAAGATCTCCTGAGTAAATTGGGAGCATGGGGACCATAGGAGAGGGCAGAGGAAGGAAAGGGAGCAGAGAAAACTATATAGCTCAATAAAAATTAATAAAAAATTAAAAAATATCTAGATCACTTTTGTCTGTGTGGCGCTGGCAGCTGCAACCCTCCCCTTGTGCAGCCAGGCAAGTGCTTCACTGCTCAGCTGCCCTCCCCTCTGTTCAACCTGAAAAGGAGCAAGTGTAAAAGCTTCCTAGCCATGCAGCCAGGCCCTCCCTACAAGGAGGTGCTGCGAGCCCTCGGGAGCCAGCTCTCATCCTCTGAGCTATATTCCAGAGGGTGGAAAGCAGCCCAGAAAACTGGTTATAGAAGTTTTCAAACAAGTACACCATGAAGAAGAGACAAAATTGTAAGGATTATGACCAGACATGCCCGAAAGCCTAGCACTCAAGAGGCAGAGATGGTGAGTTCAAGTTCAAGGCCAGCTTGGTAGGTCTGTACAACAAAAGTTTCAGGCCAACCTGGGCTATAGAGTAGATCATATCTAGAAAATACTGCCAAAAGTGGGGGCTGAGGAGATGGCTTAGTAGGTAAAAGGCCTGCCAAACAAGCATGAGGACCTAAGTTTGAATCTCTAGCACCCATGTAAGAGACAAGTGCCAACCACATCTGAACCCCTAGCGCTTGGTGGGGATTGACACAAGGGATCTTTGGAGCTCACTGGCCAGTCATCTTAGTCAATCGATGAGCTCTGGGTTCAGTAAGAAATCCTGCCTCAAAAGACAAGGTGGAAAATGATAACAGAAAATGCCTTTGGCCTCCACAGGCACCACCATGCATGCATGCATGCATGCATGCATGCAAGGACATGAGCATGTCGCACGCGCATGCGCGCACACACACAAGCAAACAGAGTTCCAAGAGACACATTTACTTCCTGTTCTACCATGAGGACATGCTTTCTGCAGGAAGCCTAAGGATGGGCAGATCTGGCTGACCCTGGTATAAAGGAAGGGCTAACAACAGACAGACAAGCCACAGAGCTCCTGGCACGAGGTTAAGGGCTGCTTTTGCAGAGGAACAGGGTCCGGGAAGATAGCCCAGTCCGAGTTAGTGTGGTTCTGCTGAGGAAAGCCAGGGAGGGAGGAAGCGGGAGCAATTCCAGAAGGGTGTACTTGAGCGCCCCAAAGATGGGCGCCCAGGGCGGGGAGCAGAAGAGCTGAGAAAGGAGGAGAACTTGCAGTCAGGACAGGTCTTCCGCAGCAGGCCAATGCTGAGGAGAGGGAAGAAGGCTGACGGCTATCTGAGCTGGAGCTGGAGACCCGGGGCTGGGAAGGATGGCAATGGGAGGAGATGGGAGGTAACAAGAGGCTGTCTTCTCTGACAGGATGAGGACAGGAACCAGGGTCTGGTGAGAAAGCAGGTGAGGGAGGTTCCTGGCATGGGGGCAATCGGCAGTGACAGCCAGCACAGGTGTGGCGGGAGCACAGGAGGCTGACAGAGCTGAGCTGCTGGGCCTGCAGGAGCACCTTCACTCAGAGAAGTCAGATGCTGGGGAAACAGCGTCCGGAGGGGCAGCTGAGTGAAGGCCTCAAGGAGCTGGGCTGCCTCTCAGAGCTAGCGTGGGAAGAAGTGGAGAGAACAGAATGCTAGGCACAGTGGGGACAGGAAGGGCTCGGTGAAGGGTGGACCCTTCAAAGAGAAAGAGAAGGAAGTGATGGCAGGGACAGAGGTGACTTTAGAGAAGGTAAAGATGGGAGCATCCAGGGGCACAGGCGCCATGACAGTCTCATTCTGAAGAGCCTCGGTGTGCACAGCGGGGGCGCACACTACTTCAGGGATGGCTGCAGCCTCTCGACTGAACGGCGCAGTCAAACCACAGCCTCCCAGACTTCTTCCGCCGTGTGTTCTGGCTTGTTTCATTAACCACAGTCTGTGTTCTGTGTCTCTGCATGTGGATGTGAGTTCCCACTTTGTGATCCATCATCAGAACCACACTGTGGAAACAAGCCTGGGGTCTGCCTCTCAGGAAGGAAGCAGAGATTGAGAACAGAACAGGATTTTGTGCTGGTTGGGAGCTTCACCTGGTAACCTTAGAAGCACAAGGTCCCAAAGGCTGGCTCCAGCTCCCAGGCCCAGGCAATCTAGGTAATCAGTATGAGGGTGTGAACTGGGTGATCAGTATGAGGGTGTGAACCAGGTGATCAGTATGAGGGTGTGAACTGTGTGATCAGCATGAGGTGTGAGCTGGGTGATCAGTATGAGGGTGTGAACTGGGTGATCAACACAAGGTATGAAGTGGGTGATCAGCATGAGGTGTGAACTGGGTAGGTGTTGGAAGCTCTTCAGGTAACTTCAGGAATATGCAAGGTTTGGAGTTTCGTGTTTTGGCTGTTTGAGAGCAATGGCCCCAGATCTGGAAACTGTTTTCTGATCTCCAAAAAATGCCCACAAAGGCACAAGGTCAGGTCTCCTGACTAATGAAGGATGGTTACAGAGAGATTCCACACCCACACCCAAGACCACAGCCACCCGCTACATCCTTCGGGGCAGGCACCAGGTGGGGTAGAGCATACTGCCTACTCTCCTCTCGGATGCCAGGGTCTCAACCGTCAGTTCCGAGGACACACTAGGCAGTGGCTCCCACGTCTATGGCTCTAAGAACTGGCAGCAGGTAAGAGCCAGTGCATCTTTTCCCTCAACACCCACTGCTGCCATCATTTCACAAAAGACCACATATTTTACCTGCCCTTCCAATTTAGAAAATGTGGTTTCAACAAACATTCCTTCAGACTAAACATGAATTGCTCTGTGAAAATGTCCTATAACCATTCTTGTCTCGCCTTTCCTCCTACTGATGACAGTGTTACAACCATACTCAGAGCCACTTACAAAATGACAACAGATTAAAAAGTCTGACAGAAAGTGGAGGAGAGGGGGGTGGAGCATGATTAAAATACGGAGCATACACTGAAATTCCCAACAAACAAACAAATACAGAACAAAGACAATAGGGCTGGAAAGATGGCTCAGCAGGCAAAGGTAGCTGTGGCCAAGCCTGACCGCTCAAGTTTGATCCCTAGGATCTGCATGATGCGGGGGGGGGGGGGGTGAGACCTGCCCTGCTATCTTCTGAGCCCACACAGTTTTGGCAGAAAAGAAAAATAAGCCCAAATTATAGAAAATAACACATGAAGCCTGGTGGTGGTAGTGCACGCCTTTATTCCCAGCACTCGGGAGGCAGAGGCAGGTGGATCTCTGTGAGTTCGAGGCCAGCCTGGTCTACATAGTGAGTTCCAGGACAGTCAGGGCTACACAGAGAAACCCTGTCTTGAAAAGCAAACAAAAAAAAAAGAAAATAATAAATGAGAATGAAATCACAATAGAGGGCTAGACAGATAGTTGAGCAACTCCAGTTCTGGGGCATCTGATACCCTCCTCTGACCTCTGAGGGCACCAGGTACACCACACTGCACAGAAATAAATGCAGGCAAAATACTCATATACATAAAATAATAAAATAAATCTAAAAATATTAAAATCACAACTATTTATAGATCCTTACAGCCCCAGCATTCTAAAATTCTCCATTTGCTAGTTTAAACCTGCCCCACCCAGGCCCCCTCCCTCCATCTCACCCCTGCCCAGGCCATCTCCCGCCCATGCCCCCCATCCTCCCAACCCCCCCACCCTCCACCCCTACCCAGGCCACCCTCCACAGAGGGAAGTTTTTCTGACAGGCAGGGTTAGCAACACCCAGGGACACCTGTCATTTAAGCGTCAGTAGTTTCAGAAAGATCATTTGAAATAACCGCAGGAGTGTGAATGAGATGAGGGCCATCCCCACAGGGAAATGGCTTGGGATCAATAGGCATCTCTGCACATAACTCTTCCATATAGGAAAGAATCTATACTATTGATTTTACTTTTAAAATATTCAGAAACTTGTTCTCTAAAAGTACAAAAACAAAAAAACAAAAAAAAAATCAGGACAGGACATGATGGACTCCAGGCTTTCTCAGAGTTTAAGCAGATAGGTCAAGAAGAAGGCTTAGCCAGATACGGGACACCACTATAATCCCAATACTCCAGGAGACAGAGACAGCAAGACTACAAACAAGTTCAAGGCCAGCCAGGGCTACATACAAGGCCCTGTCTAAAAATAATTCCTAATAGTTTTTTAAAAAGGCTCTGGAAGGGGGCATAGTAGTGCCACGCAAGGATGGCTACCTGAGAAAGAACTCAGGCACAGGATTCCCACCTCTTCCTCTGGATGATGTGCTAGCTGACTTCTTTCATCTAAGAGCCTACGCACGCTAGTCAGCTCCCACCTCCGGCTTCATAGTCAGAAGCCATGCTATCTCAGTCCCAATAACCCACAGAGTAGATAACCTTGGGTGGTTAGTGGCCAACTGAGGCAGACCGAAGACTTCTCCCACACTGGCCAGCACCCACGGGTCCATTCACTCTCAGGCTAGGTTCTGGCTATGCTTGTTCATTCTAGGTTGCCATCACAAAATACCCAGTGGGGCTTGCCATCAGAAAGGACGTAGCTCAGTTGGTAGGGTGCTTGCCCGACATGTACAAAGATTCTCGTAAAGCCTGGCACATTCCTGCAAACCCAGCACTCAGGAGGTGTAGGCAGTTCACGGTCATACTCAACAGCCTGGGCTGTATGAGATCTTGTGAAACAAAAAGGGGGCTGGGGTGGATAGAAAGACGGCAAGGGTAACTGGATGCTAAGAGCACAAACGTGGGGTGGTTCCTGGCCATGCCACTCAGAGACACCTGTGCTCCGTGTGTGACTCTGGAGTGTGCATGCTCGCTAGGCGTGGTTTCTTATGTGGTGGCTGCACACAGAAGCCTGAGGTTCTGCAAGTTCACTTCAGAATGTATACTTTAAAAAAACTGGTGGCCAAATATTAATTGTACACATTTTCATCCTCTGGTGGACCCTTTGCCTGGGTGCTTACATCATATTGGAGCCAAGCCAAGTGGCAGTGGCTAGGCCTCACTTCTGCACGAGCGGGAGCTTGTCAGAAACCAAGATCTGCGCTTACCAAGACCCTGCATGACTTGGAGCAGGAGTCTGAGCCCTGAGCAGGACAGAATGGAAGGCAGTGACCTCACAGAGACAGGCCAGGCATGCCCACAGCAGGTTGGACAGCGGCGCTACTATGAGAATATTCAGGGTCGCTCAATTGCAGTCAAAGAATACAGAGGTCAGTCACCCAGGACCAGAGGCTCAGGTGTGCTTAAGGCAGAGCAGGCTTTTACTATACTGGACAAGTGGGGCTGATCACACACTTAGTTTTAAATACTAATCTGAAAGAGTAAACCTATTTTAGGGCAAAAATTATCTTTGAAATCTGTACCAGAAGCTTTTAAAAGTAGGACTGGAATCGTTGAAAAAGAAAAAAAGGAGAAGAGAGAGCATGAATTTGCACATGAAATGAGCAAGAAGAGTACGGAAGTTCCTGTCCACTGTGTCCCCAGAGACAGGGCTGGGAATTCTGTTCACCTCTTGAGACTGGTCACACCCAGGGAGTGATGGGCAGGGCAGGGCAGGGCAGGGCAGGGCAGGGCCTTTTCTCGTTGGCCCATTTAGATCTGCTGCTCTAGAGGACCAGAAGCACCACAAAGACAGTGATCTGGAACCTCTTGCCTTTGAGGAGGAAAGCCATGTCCAGCAGTTACTTACTATACATACACAATCAACTTGTTAGATTTATTCTGTTGCCTGTAGACACACCACATGCACGTCCACCGAGGCCAGAAGAGGGTATTGGATCCCCTGGAACTGGGGCTGCCATGTGGGAGTTGGGAACCAAACCTGGGTCCTGTGCAAGAGCAGCCAGTGCTCTCACTGCTGAGCCTGACAGCTGTATTTACTTTCTACTTCTTTACTACACAACGCTCCCTCATGTTGTCAACTCAAACCTGGTCATCTCTTAGATGCGAGCAATTTCTACCATTTTATAATGGATTTGCTGTTTGTTTTCATGGATAGTGCTGTAAACGGCTTATATATGAGACTGTCAGTTTAGGACTATAATCTATTTATAAGCCCCCTTTCTGTTTGTCATTTATTTTTTATTTTAAAAATTACATTATTTGCTGGGCAGTGGTGCAGGAGGCCTTTAATCCCAGCAGACAGGAGACAGAGGCAGGCGAACCTCTGAGTTTGAGGTCAAGTTGGTCTATGGAGCGTGTTCCAGCATAGCCAGGGCTACACACAGAGAAACCCTGCCTTGAAAAACAAAACAAACTAATTATATTATTTATGAATTTACTTAAGGAAAAAGCTTCGTCTCGTATGCAGAAGCAAACAAAACTACAATGCGAACAGAGGAGAATGGGGAAGGAGGCCAGTGGGCTGAGAAGAGACCAGCAGGCTGAGAAGAGGTCAGCGGGCATTCCCTGAAGATGGAAACAGCGGAAACATGCACATTTACGCACATTCATGAGCAGGAGTGCTGTGAGGCCCATCACTCTGCACAAATAATTTGAGATAGCAATTTGGGTTTTTTTTTTTTTTAAAGAGAGGGTTTCTCTGTAGCTTTGGAGCCTGTCCTGGTACCAGGCTGGCCTCGAACTTACAGAAATCCACCTGCCTCTGCCTCCTGAGTGCTGGGCTTAAAGGCGTGAGCCACACCACACCACCGCCTGGCTTGAGATAACGATTTGTAACAAAGAATGAATAGAGAGGCTGGGAAAGTGGCTCAGTGGGTGAAGTGCATGCCAGCAGGCATATGGACCTAGATTTGACCCCCAAACCCAACAGATCTGTAACCCGCAAGGTGTGGGCCCATACAGCAGTGGATCCCCAGAGCTCTGTGTGTAAGCTTCTGTGGAAGAACAGTGAAATTTCATTTTCTTCTACAAACTAGAATATATTATATTCACTGATCTTTTCAATTATGTATTTATTACATAATTATACACATAAAAGTATATAATGCTACTTAAAGTTGGAAACTAAAAGTTTAATTACATATTTCAAAGACTTTTTTCTTTTAAAAAGGCAAGGGCTTACACAATTCAGGCTGGCCTCAAACTCAGTATGTAGCCAAGGATGACCTAGGACTTCTGATCCTCCTGCCTCTATGTCTTCAGTGCAGGGATTACAGGTGTGCACCGCCACACTCTTCTGAGCAGTGCTGGGGACCAAACCCGGTGCTTTAGCATGAAGGCGAGTACCCTACCAATGGGTGCATCCTAGCACACCACTGTGAAGTATTTTATTCCTAATTTCATCATCATCTACCTAGGTGGTTTTATGAAACTTGTCTTTTTATATTTACTGTACTACACATGAGGACACAGTATATATTACTGCACTATACGCTAGCACACAGTATATATTACTGCACTATACGCTAGCACACAGTATATATTACTGCACTATTTACTAAGACATAGTATATATTACTGTGATATATGACCCCTTTCATGAATCACATATCAACAGTGGTGATTCATGTCTGTATTCCCCAATACTTGGGTGGAAAAGACGGGGGGGGGGGGGGATGTTAAGAGTTCAAGGTCACCCTTGCCTACATAGCAAGTACGAGGCCAGTCTGACAGTATACAATATCCTGCCCCAGAAAAGCAAAACTAACCCTCCAAAAAGAATATTTCTGTAGATTTTATGTTTGGCTATCTCTAAGTCTTAATTTTACTTTACAGGTTATATAATTTAAATTACTGTCTCGGTGTTCTTGGTGCTGGTGAGAAAACACTGTCATCACAGTTAAGTGCCTTGGAGACGGGAAAGCGGCTCAGAGGAAGCCACCTGCAGCACACCTGAGGACTGTCGTGGTGGGAGAGAAGACCCCCATGGGCTGTCCTCTGACGCCCACATGCTCACCACGGCATGAATACATGTACGGTTGTGCAGGCAGGTGTGTTCTTACAGAGGCTAGAGGACAGCCTTAGGTGGCAGTGTTCTTTAAGCTGTGTCCCTGCTTGTGTTTTAGATAGGGTCTCTCATTGGCCTGGGCTCATGGATGAGGCTGGGCTGACTGGTCAAAGTGCCCTAGGGATCCAGCTGGTCCCCACCCCATGCTGGGATTACTGAGGAACTCAGGCCCCCACTCGCTCGGCAAGCCCTCTGCCAAGTTTCTGCCTTACCAGACATTAAGACAAGTAGAGCCGACATAGATTTCACTGTGACTTACTGTGCTCTTATTGCCCTTATCATCTCGTTTAATAAAGTTCATTAAAATTTTAAAAGTCTACTTTTTAAAATAAAACTTGAAGTTTTGCTTTTATTCATACATAGTTTATATTTTGTTATATGTGACAAATATTCTTTCAGTTAGGTTCACTTAAATCATTTCTTTGAATAAACTTAATTTCATTTAATATGGGATTTAAAGTAAAAGATTTAAACGACGAGCAAGGGAGACAAGTCAGCTGGCAGAGTGCTTGCCAACGGTGTGCAGGCCCTGGGTGTGGTTTATGGCACAAACATATATCCCAGGGCTGTGGATGCAAAGACAAAAGATCAGAAGTTCAAGCTCAGGGAAGATGACGGTGAAGGTTGAACACTTCCTGCCCAACCATGAAGACCACAGAAACCCCTCCTCAATGCCAGCTGGGTGCGGCGGCCCACCTCTACCTCCAGCCTCAGAAAGCAGACACAGAGCCAGCTGGCCAGCAAGACTAGATTAGCCATATGTGCAAGAGCCTCTGCTGCAGCGGCTAAGGAAGAACAATAGGATTCCTAACATGAACTTGGGCCTCTACAAGCATGTTTATATGTGTGCATAGGCATGCACACATTCAAAAAATGTGCATATCATACACACATGTGAAAAAAGGCCAAGGTCACCTTCAGTTACATAGGAAGCTTGAAGTCAGCCTAGGCTACTTCAAAGAGCTACTTCAGAGCCTGTTCCAAATAATATTAAAATGATGTGTTTCTACAGTGTAATTCTAGCTTCCAAATCTATTACTTGAGGAGTTTTCCTAGAGTTGCAGAAGGAAATCCTCCTGCACCCAGGTAGGCAGAGAAGGCAAGCATTGCTGCCTTCCTATGACTGCATGAAATGCAGAGAGCATGCTCCATAAGCTGGCATGAGCTGTGCTGGGGTGGCAGCGTTTTAGGGCGGAATGTACTTGGCAAAAGATGACGGCTATGCCAGATTGACCGAGGGTGGCATGGTATTTTGTCCTATTATACTCTGGTACCTCGGATAATTGGCTAGTTTGCAAGAACATGGCTTTTGCCAACATCTGCAATTTAAGTACCCCCAGAGGCTTGTTCATCAACCACACATACCACTTATAAAATCCATGACATCAGCTCAAAAAAACAAGCTACAGTATCTAACATGCAGTATCTATTCAAACACAGGTAGATGTGTCTAAATGGCCTATCAAACATGTGCCAAATGATTTCCTTATAAATAAAATGGAAGGATAGTTTCTTTTTCAAAAAAAATGTTAATTTATCTATTTGTTTGAAACAGGGTCTCATGTATCCCAGGTTGGCCCTCAACTTGCTATGTAACTCAGGATGAGCTTCATCCCGATCCTCGTTGCCCCACCTCCCTGCTGCTAACAGTATACAGCACCATGCATGGTTTCCATGCTGCTGGGATTGAATTCAGGGGCTTGGACACTCTGGTCACTGAATCACATCCCAGCTCCTCCATAAAACTTTTAAAAGATGTATTTGTCTTATATATATGAATGCTTTGTCTCCATGTATGTGCATACACCAAATGCATGCCTGATGACTGAAGAGATCAGAAAAAGGCACTGACTCCCCAGGGGCTGGAACCACAAATGTTTGGGAGCCACCATGTGAGTGCTGTGAACTGAAGCCAGGTCCTCTGCAAAAGCAGCAAGTGCTCTAAACCACTGAGTCATCCCTCCAGCCCCCAAATTCCTATAAAGCTTATTTTAATAATTCATGGTTTGGGGCTTATGAGATGACTCAGTGTAAAGGCACCTGCTGAACAGGTCTGGTGGCCAGAGTCCTTGATCTCTTGTAAAAGTGGAAGAAGATGCAGACTCCAAAGGTTATCTTTGGTCAAGCGGTGAGCTTTTAATCCCAGCACTAGGGAGGCAGAGGCAGGCAGATCTCTGTTGAGTTCGAAGCCAGCCTGACCTGTCTACAAGAGCTAGTTCCAGGACAGACTCCAAAACTACAGAGAAAGCCTATCTTAAAAACAAAACAAAAATTACATTTGACCTCCACACGTGCATCCCTTGTCACTAATACACATAGAGACAATTTTTTTTTAGGGGACGCACTTGGCTGTCCTGGAACTCACTCTGTAGATCAGGTTGGCCTTGAACTCAACAATAATTTTTTTTTCTTTAAGAACTGACACAAAATTTTTAAAAATCTTTAAGAAGTACTAACTGGACCTGGAAAGATGGCTCTGTGGTTAGGGGCAAGCACTGCTCTTTCTGAGGACCTGAGTGTGGTCTCTAGCTCCCTGATCCACAGCTCACAACCACCGGTAACTCCAGCTCAGGGATTCAACACCCTTGCTGCTCTCGCAGGAGAACTGGATTCAGTTCCCAACTCCCGCATGGTAGCTCACAAGCCCTGCAATCAGTTTCAGATCTGATGCCCTCTTCTGACTTCTGTAGGCATCAAGCACACATGAGGTCCATAACATACATGCAGGCAAAACACGGATACAAAACAAAAATTAATCTTTAAAAAGCTGTCTGAGAACTCAAGGAACCCAGAACAGCACATTTCAAATGCCCGCCAAGACCTGGACAGGGACAGGCACGTCACCAACACTTCTAAAGTCAGTAGCGGCATTCCTCACCTGACTCGGCACAGCGGCAAAGTGTCAGCGCCTTTCGGTATCAGACATGAAATGAGTGGCGCTACCTCACATTAGAATCATCACCCCGCAAAGTAAGCGGATCAAATGTCCCTCTTATAAACACACATGTGTAAGCTAAGTGGGCAACCCCCTTGCCTACACCAGGCCTCCTCAGAGCAGAAAGGATGGGTCCTCAGAGAGGGCGAGCGAGCATCGAGCAGCTCCTGACCTGCAGGAGAAGGACGAAGTAGTCCACGGGTTTGTTGCGCTGGTAGAGGTAGCACTCGGGGCTTTTCTTGTTCTTCTCATCGTACTTGAGCTCCTGGATGACATTGGGGTGCTTTAGCAGCCTTAGGAGGATCTTCTCTGACATCTGGGATGGGCTAAACGCTTCTACTTCTATAGACATAAACACAACTTGACATTACACTTCAGAGAAGGGCAGTTGAGGTGCTCAGATCGGAAGAACACTTGGAGACAACAATACAACACAGATGAACCAGGCTTCCATTTGGTGATCCACTGGGGTCAGATTACCTGGGAGAAATTACAGCAGTGGCATACTCATGTCTGACCCATTTAAATCTTTCCTTTCCAACCTGCCATTGGTTTCTGTCTCGTATGAGTGCCCTATAATCTCTGAATGATGGGAATGGAATTCAGTTATCAGCAGACTCCCTCCTTGAGAGCCAGGACACCCTTAAACACAAGCCACAACAGCCTGACTGTTCGCCAACAGCCAAGGGAGGAACCACGGTCAGGAAGCATTGAGGGTGGGGTGGGGGTTAGTGCCAGTGCATAGACCTGGGCTCCACCTCCTGCTCTCACACCGCTCTCCTGAGGAATTCCAGGGACCACCGAGGGAGAGAATCAGAATAAAAGCAAGGCCGTGCACACATCAACATGCACTCTGACTGGCCAACAGAGAGGGAAACAGTGATCGGTACTGACAAAGACAGTTATTTCATTTAAAACAACAGAAAACTCAAAGCTGCTGACTCCAGGGTGCGATCATAAATGTGGACTTCGTGGTCTCTCAGAGGCAGAGTAGGGTAACACAGTTTTAAGTGTGGTTCTTCCACAATGAACAACAACAGTACCAGAATAGGAAGAGAGTAATAGCAAAATATTGTTTAACTTATTTTTTGAATTAGATGCTATAAACAAAAGCTACAAATTCTGGATTCACGTTTGTGACTTTTTCATAGTTAAGACAGTACATTGCAGGGAATTTGGAAAATACAGAAAAATAAAATAAAAGTCCTCTGTAAGTTGACTGCTTAGACAGCCATTCCGAGCAATTTGGTGAGTATTTCTTTCTAGTGCTTTGCCTAGGCACATGTGCCTGAGTACGTATGTGTATGTGTACACATAGAGCTACAAGTGTGGTCATGGCAGACACATACTCCAATATCTAGGGGGTTTCTAATACGCAGAAGTCATGGACACTTTCCCATGTCATAAACGTGAACAGTGAGCACGTCCATGTATCTGACATAGGTGACATCTGCCACGTGTTGCTGCTGACCTTTTAGGGCACGTGTATAAACATATTGCACATGGTTGAAACTTACTGGCCCATCTTGGAAACAGATGTCTTCTGTAAGCCTCTGGGAGCTTCCAGATTTTTCTCACATTTCCTTGGCCAACAGAGCTCACCCTTCACCTTAGAGGGCCGTTTAGGGATGTGAGAGAATTAGTCTCTTAGGGCTTTCAACCTTGACCACTTGGAAGCAGTCAGTGCTGGCTGGACGGTGGCTTTAACCATGTGAACACTTGCCTCTGGATGGGGCCCAATTAACAATCTGACTTGAAGAAGCCACCAAGACATTCAGGTCAAACTTGTAAAATCTTTCATTTCATCAAAACCATAAAAGATAAGGATCTAATTCTGCATGTCTGTTTTCTTCTTTGAGTCTTAGCGCCTGCGTTACCACTGGTGTCCAACTGTTCTTCCAAGGCAAGCCGAAGAGAGAATTACTCAACTGTCCAATCAAACAAGGTGGCGCCTGGTTTGCACTGTCAGCCTACTCGGCCAGCTGGCTCACGCGTGGGGCTGAGCTGGCAGGAGATCACCTGGCCTACCGTACACATGCAGTGTGGCACTAACATTCATCCTTACCTTTCAGACCAATTTTAAGTTACTGGTCCACCCCTGGCAAATGTCTCAGAGGGTTCATGCCGACACTGAACACAGGAGAGGAGAGAATTTAAAGAGAACAAAACAAAACAGAACAAAAACAAAAACAAAAAAACAAAACACAAAGTGGCATTACTTGTCACCCCATTCCCCAGCCCCCACCCCCAGCCCCCCAGTCAGCTTGGTGAGGAAGGCTCCAGGGCCTGCAGATCTCACACTGTGATAAGCGCACTTGCCTGTTGCTAGGAAACGGTGCATGGCCAGGAGAAGCTGCGGTGATATTTTAACCTTCATCTCGCTGTCCGTCTGCTTGAAGGCAGAGAAATCTTGCTTCCTTTCACGGTGGGCCACTTTCTTTTTCGTTCTGTTGTCGGCTGAGAGGGGAATGAGGAAAGGAAAACACAAAATCAGGGCTCTTCATCGGCGAAAGACACAAAACACACTGTTTTGATCTCTCCAGGGACCGGCAGACTGGGCAGAGAGCACAGCCACTCCTGGGTCTGCAATAAGTCACAGCAGGACACTGGACTGCCTTAGAGAGCACCCACAAGACACGGCTGAGCAGACGGGACGAACCCCACAAGCAGCACACAGAATCACACAGCAGCAGGCTGGCCTCAAGTGCTACAACCACTCCAGGGGAAGAACTGCCACAGGCTACACCTGAGGGAAGCTGTCTGTGCCTCCCTCACACAGGGCCTCTCAGTCTCCTCAGTCCCAGGTGAAAGACAATAAACACAGAGGAGATTTCTCAAGAACAAGTCTCCTTCCAGGAATGCCCTGCTTCATTCCTGCCCCAGACTAGGAGATGGTCAAGGTCAGGCAACCAAGGGGTGGGGGGTGGGGGTCCGGGAGGAACAAACCAGCTTCCTCTGGAAAAGGCCAGGGGAAGCACTCAGGCTCCGGGCTTCTGTTGCCGACCCGCTACACTTTTCTGCAAGAGCAGCTGTGGATAAATGAGCACACACAGCCACACTGTACAGAAACTTCACTTTTGCTTAATTTCTACATGGCACAAAGTAATTATTCTTCTGTTGGTGTTTTTCCCCTCAGTCATTAAACATCATGAAAAGCCATTCTTGCCTTGTTAGGACATAAGAAGCCAGGTGGCAGATATTAATGGGTTGTGGTTTGCCAGACCCTGATCTAGAAGGGATTTCCCACAAAGCTGTTTCTCTTTGTTTTTGTTCTTTTTTAAAGAATAAATTGCTGATAAAGAAAAATTGATGTAACAAGACCCCAACTGTGTATAATGGCACTTACCTGTAATTTCAGCACTCAGAAGGCTAAGAAAGGAGAATTATATTGTCAAAGCTAGCCTAGGCTATGGTGTGAAACTCCATCTCAAACGCCACTACCACCACGTCAAAAAAGAAGAAGAGGAAGAAGAAGGAGGAGGAGGAGGAAGAGGAAGAGGAGGAGGAGGAAGAGGAGGAAGAGGAAGAAACAAGGGAGGAAGGAAGGAAGGAAGGAAGGAAAGAAAGAAAGAAAGAAAGAAAGAAAGAAAGAAAGAAAGAAAGAAAGAAAGAAAGAAAGAAAGAGAAATGAAGGACAAGGCCCCAACTGCTATCTCTGCCCCCAAGGCTCTGAATTACCGCCTCTTGTCCAAGTAAATGTCAACGGCTAGGCCTTCTGTGAGTCTTCTACACTTCTACCTCAAGGTATTTTGAAAATCGGAAAGTGTAAATCTATATGAAGCTTAAAAATGGTCTCTGCTGGCAGCATGCTGCTGTCAGGACTGACCTGTCACCTAGACTGAGATAACCCTAAAGGCTCGGCATTTCCTACCAACAGGTCATGCAATCCTCCTCCATGGAATGAGTTCCCTCGCTGGGGGTTTAGTAACATTTAGTAACATTTCCATAAAAAAGTATCTAAGATTTCACAACCATTTATATTGTCTTCCCAGTGGTAAGTGCTACCCCAGGGAAAACAGAATATCCAGATACACATTGGATCTGAATGAAGAGGGGCCAGTGACATAACTCAGTGGGTAAAGTCCCAAAGTTGAGGAAACTAAGTTGGAGCTCAGAACCCTCGTAAGGCAGGGATAGAAAAGGCACCCCATGCCTGCACTCTGCAAACTTGATACATGCACTGCTGTACTTGTGGGCTCACTTACACTGTACAGGATCGTAAAGGATGAAAAGAACACAGACAAACAGCAGCATTCTCTACTATGAAGCCTCTGACTATCTTCCAATGTGAAAACATAGGCAAAAATGCTATACAGATGTGAAGGAGACAGGACACATTTTTCAGAGACAATTCTTAGCAATTTAAAAGTCTTCCTTTCATTAGGTGTTACAAAACCTTGGCGATTTGAAAATGTGCAATGTTCCCTTGTAAAAAGACTAGACAAAATCACTATACAGCGATAAAAAATAATGACATCTTGAAAATTGCTGGCAAATGGATGGATCTAAAAAACATTATATTGAGTGAAGTAACCCACACCCAGAAAGACAAATTTCACATGTTCTCACTCATAAGTGGCTTTTAGGCATAAAGCAAAGAAAACCAGCCTACAATTCACAATCCCAGAGAACCTAGACAACAATGAGGACCCTAAGAGAGACTTACATAGATCTAATCGACATGGGAAGTAGAAAAAGACAGGATCTCCTGAGTAAATTGGGAGCGTGAGGATCATGGGAGAGGGTAGAAGGGGAGAGGGGAGGAAGAGAGGGGAGCGGAGAAAAAATGTATAGCTCAACAAAAACAATAAAAGAAACCCACTCTCTTTTTGAGCAAGGCAAGTTTTTCCTGGATGCTGCAGGGCACCAGGATAGCCCAAGTCCTATGGTATGGGCTCTGTTTCCAAGCTGAGAGGATCCTCAGGGTCCAGGTACTCCATGCCTACCCAGTTCCCAGGAGCTTTGGGCCCTCCTTGGCATTCTTAACTTTTCAAAGAGCCTCATATGGGGCTGAAGAGATGCCTCAGTGGTTAAGAGCACTGGCTGCTCTTCCAGAGGACCCAGGTTCAATTCTCAGCACCAACATGGCAGCTCACAACCATCTGTAGCTCCAGTCCCAGAGGGTCTGATGCCCTCTTCTGGCATTCTTGGATATTGCGTGCCTGTGATACACGTGTGCAGGTGAAATGCCCATATACAAAATAAACAAATTTTAAAAAAGAAAAGCCTCATATGATAAAAGTGGGGCTGAGGGCGGAGCCTGAAGTTTCCTGATGCAGGGAGCGCGTTGTATACACCAATGAGACAAGCTGCAGGTCCAATACTTGGGGCAAATTCACACCTGGGTCTGCCCCTGCCTGATCTAAATACTCAGCATTCCCACCTGCCCTTCAAAAGAAGACTATGAAGCAGCCAACAAGAAATCTATATTCTCCGTGTGTATGGGGGGTTACCTGTGCATGCATCTGTGGAGGGCAGAGGTCAACACTTGAATGCTGCCTGTCTTATTTACTATCTTGGAAAAGGGGTATCTTACGGACCCTATAGCTCACACACTGACTTCACCCTCCCCCATAACACTATTTTCGAGTCTCTGGCTCCCAGCACTGAATCATTGGCACTCAACCACCCCCAGCTCTTCTGTGGGTGCTCACGTTTGCACGGCCCTCATCCCACCACTGGCGCCATCTCCACACCGTATTCTCACTGCACACATTGCTGCCTGCCCCTCCCGGCGTTACTGCCCAGCCAGCTGCCCTTGCTCAGCTCACCTGCTCCCGACCCATAAATGCTGGAACAAGGAAATATAATCAGCTGCCACCTATCAATTTAACTAAACAAATTCTCTTGTTAAATATATGAATCACAAACTTAAGGAGAAACAAATTCATTTGAAAGCACTTTGCCTAGCTGTGTAACATAAACCCGCATAGAAGGATGTACAAGTGTCTGAAGGCCGAGAGCAGAGTTTCTGTCTTGGGTGTGGACTCACGGCCAGGAGAAGTTGCCTCCGGAAAAGAAGCTCCACTCAATGCCACTGAATCTGCCTCTTCTTCCACTCTGGTAAAAGCACTAGGCGACGCTAAGAGGCAGCACGACCTGGCACACACGCCGTATAATTAAAACAGAGGGCTCAACACTGGGGAGTGTGTAAACAGCAGCCGGCAGCAGCAAAGGTCTGGGAACATGAACACACACACACACACACACACACACACACACACACACAGAGTTACTTACTGTACAGGTCTGTCTCGTCTAGGATTTCAGATTTGATGATTTCTTCAATCACGTCCTCCAGGGTGACGATCCCCAGCACCTCATAAAACGGGTCCCCTTCTCCCTCATTGTTCACTCGCTGCACAATGGCCAGGTGAGATTTACCTTAAAGACAGAAGACAAAGCTGCAGACGTCACTTTCCAGTTCCTTAGCAGGCTCCTTAGACACCTTAGAAACGGCCGCAAACGTTGCTTCTCTTTATGTGTGGGGAGCAAACGTGGACCTTTTGTTTGACCTGCCAGGTCAAACTGGTTGTCTTCCTCATTGCTCCCCATGTTACTTTTGACACAGGGTCTCTAGCTGATTCTCCAGGTTGCCTGACCAGTGAAGGACCCTGGACCCTTCCTCCCGCCTCCACCTTCCCAGTGCTGGGGTTAGAAAGCACACATTGCTGTACCTGGCATTCTCTCTCATTTGCGTGTGTACGTATGTATGATATGTGTATGTGTGCCTGCTTGCATGTGTGTGGACACATATGTGTGTGGAGACCTGAGGCTGATATCAGGTGGCCTCTCCCATCGCTCTTCTCTTTACTGTGGCAAGATCTCCCACTAAGCCCTGACCTCACAGAATCTGGCTCATCTAGACAGCCAGCTTACCCCAGGGTTCCCATCTCTGCCTCTGGAGGCCACCATGCCTGCCCAACTTTTAGATAAGCTCTGAGGATCTGAACTCCAGTCTTCATGATGATGTGGCAAACACTTCATCTGCTCGGCCATCTATCTCTCTATCCCGCGTGCTTTTTACATGGGGCTGGGGGTTCAAACTCAAACCCTAGTGTTTGTGTGGAGCTTTCTTCTACAGCCCCCTGAAAGCATTTGTTTTTTGTTTTTGTTTTTGTTTGTTTTTTGCAGTAAAATTAGATGAGTTATAAAAGTCTACGTTTCAGCATTTGTAACCTGTTGTCAGTCTGACAACCAAATGGACGAGGCTTCCTGAGCCATTAACGCAGGGATTCTAAGAAGCGCCATTGTCATGGGCTGCCCTGTACCTAGCTCTTTGCTTCCTAATGGACGAGGCATTAGACACCATCAGCTCTTCCTCTGTGACACATTAGCAGTTCTCTCAAAAGGAGCGAGAACGCCATGGATCTGCAGGGAGGTCCAAGACCCTTGAGGCAGCACTGTGTCCAAGTTCTAAAATGAGAATGGCCTTCTCCACGGTGCTGATTCTGGAGCACAGTGAAGAGACCTCTCTCGTCTCAGAATGCCACCATGGAAACAACAGCCATCACTACCCATCAGCACACACCCACAGGAGGAGGGAGACCCCCGTCTCTAAGAGCATCCTCACCACAGCAATACAAAGTAGATCCTTACACCAAGTGGGACCTGAGAGACACAGCGCAGTCTAATGTGACAATCGTTGTCTTGAGAGAAAGGCAATTATGGGGCTTGCTGTGAGTTGCCTTCAACACACTCCACCTTTGTGGTGCTGGGAAGGAACCCAGGACCTCAGACATGCCAGGCGAAGGCTTTGCCACTGAGTATGCGTCCACGCAGGCCAAGCTGACAGAACGATGGCATGCACACTGCAGCTTAGACATGGGTGTCTTGTAGACAGTTTGAAAGGTATGAACAGAGTGAACATATTTTGTCAAGAAAAACCATGGGCAGAATTTGATGTTAGTGATTTAAAAAATTGTAAATTCAGTAGAAAATCATAATTCTAAGAAACTCACATCTATCATCATGACTTTTTTGTTATTGCTGTTTGATTTTTCAAGACACGGTTTCTCTGTGTTACAGCTCTGGCTGTCTTGGAACTTGCTCTGTAGACCAGGCTGGCCTTGAACTCAGAGATCCACCTGCCTCTGCCTTCTGGGTGCTGGGATTAAAGTCATGCACCACCAGCACGAGGCTCACCATCATGACTTTGATACCTTCTTAGTAAAGGCTTTTGTGTACAATGAGTATGTGTATATATGTGTGCACAAGACATGAGTGTGCCTGAGGAGGCCAAGTGTGTCTTCTTCATTGATACTTTTCTACTGTTTGAGACAAGGGGTCTCACTGAGCCTGAAGCTCACCAACTGGCTGGACTGCTGGCCTGTCAGCCCTTAGAGCAGGGCTGGTATTACAGGCATGTCCTGCCATGTCCTGCTTCCTAGGTGAGCACTGGAAATCCAAGTCCAGGGCGTCATCATCTCCCAGCAAGCATTTCAGCCAGCAGGCCATTTCCCGAGTCGTTCAGTAAATGCTTCTTTAATGAGCTGGATGGTCACAGTAATGAACGCAACCTTTAAAACAGTGAGCAATCTTTTAAAAGATTTTTAAAAGATCTACAAAATTGGGTGAGCCAATTCTTTTTAAATTATGTTTTTATTTTATGTGTTGGATGCTTTGCCTGCATGTAAGCCTGTGAATTGTGTACATGCCTGGTGCCGATGAAGGTCAGAAAAGGATGTTGGGACCTTGGGACTGGAGCTGTGAGTCACCAGTGTGGGAACTGATCTCAGGTGGGTCCTCTGGAAGAGCAGTCAGTGCTCTTAACTGCTGAGCCATCTCTTCAGCCCAATTAACTTTTCGACGGACTGTGGCAATAATGTAAGAATTATGCATGTATAAAAAATCGCGAGGATAAGATAAAACAATGGATCTTTTAAATTTTTAATTTTTTGTTTTACATTTTGTGTATATGAGGGTGTATGTGGGTCCATGCATGTGAGTGCAGGTGCCTCTGGAAACCAAGAGACATCAGAACCCCTAGAGTTACAGGCAGGTTGTGGTGCAGCCAACAAGGGTGCCGGGAAGTGAATGAGAGTCCTCTAGAAGAACATGATGTGCCTGTAACTATTCAACCATCATTTTTCCAGCCCCACAACAGACTTTAAACGGAAACATTAACAGATGAGTAAGGACCGAGGTAGGTGGAGTGCCACAAACAAAAAGCAACCTACGGGCCACTGAGGTAGCTCAGCAACTACAAATGCTTGCCATATAAGACCCCGTGGTAGAGAGAACTGGCTCCCAAAAGTTTCTCTGACCTCCACACATGCACGCATACACCTGTGCTTTCTCCCTGCACACACATGCAAGAAACAAATAAAATTTAAACAAACCAAAACCAAAAAAGGAAACAACTTTGGAATTACAGAAAAGTCACAAATCCCCTACAGAGAATTCCTAGACGCTTCCCGTGCTCCCCATTGTCACGCCTTACATTGTCATGACACAGTTGTCAAACTAAGACACTGCCATCGACTGTCTCAACTCCAGACTCTTTGTTTGGACTTCACTGATTTTTCTAAAAAAATTTTTTTTCTGCTTCATTATCCCGCACCCCACTGTCCAACTGCCATGGCTCCCCAGTCTCCCATGGCCTACAACACCTACAGCAGCTGCTTAGTCCGTGTCTCGTGACTTCGAGCACCTTGAGGCACACTGCCCAGATCCCCTCCAGGCAGCAGCCCTATCCCACCTCCCAGAGGAGAGGCACAAGTCGGCTCTGTGTGCACTGGCTGCAGAGGGGATATTTCTCATATAATGCAGTCCTAAAAATTCCGCAAAGATTTCAAGCAAAAGAGTGTGAATAGCACAGAGTATCCAAAGCCCATCGGCAGGACTTCAGGTCTACAGCGTGGACAACCTGGAAGAAACTTCTACTGGGCAGGGGGTCATGTGCATGCCCTTTAATCCCAGCACTCAGGGAGATCTGTGAGTTTAAAGCCAACCTGGTCTAACAAAGCAAGCTTTAGGACAGCCAAGGCTGTACAGAGACCTTGTCTCCAAAGAAAAGAAATAAAACATCTGCTGGGCTAGAAAGTGGCTCAATCAATGAAGGGCCTACCCCACCAGCACGGGGATCAGAACATGGATCCAGAACCCACGGCTCCGTCAATGAAGGGCCTACCCCACCAGTATGGGGATCAGAACGTGGATCCAGAACCCACGGCTCCGTCAATGAAGGGCCTACCCCACCAGTATGGGGATCAGAACGTGGATCCAGAACCCACGGCTCCATCAATGAAGGGCCTACCCCACCAGTATGGGGATCAGAACGTGGATCCAGAACCCACGGCTCCGTCAATGAAGGGCCTACCCCACCAGTATGGGGATCAGAACGTGGATCCAGAACCCACGGCTCCATCAATGAAGGGCCTACCCCACCAGTATGGGGATCAGAACGTGGATCCAGAACCCACGGCTCCGTCAATGAAGGGCCTACCCCACCAGTATGGGGATCAGAACGTGGATCCAGAACCCACGGCTCCATCAATGAAGGGCCTACCCCACCAGTATGGGGATCAGAACGTGGATCCAGAACCCACGGCTCCGTCAATGAAGGGCCTACCCCACCAGTATGGGGATCAGAACATGGATCCAGAACCCACGGCTCCATCAATGAAGGGCCTACCCCACCAGTATGGGGATCAGAACGTGGATCCAGAACCCACGGCTCCGTCAATGAAGGGCCTACCCCACCAGTATGGGGATCAGAACGTGGATCTCCAGAACCCATGTTAAAAGCCAAGCACAGTGGCACGTGTCTGCAGTGCCTGTTTGGAGCAGCAGAGACAGGCAGGCCCCGACACTCATTGGCTTCCTGGTCTGGGTGAACTGATGAGCTTCAGGATCATGAGGCTGTTTCAAAAAACGAAATGTAAACTGAAGAAAGAGACTCAAAGTCTACCTCTGGCCTCTACACAGACAAACACATACACTAGCAGGTACATACAACACACACAAACCCCATACTCAGCAAAAAGGAGTTTGGGTGTAATGCTGAGTGTGAGGCAGACTTTGTTCATACACTCCAGTGGACACAGCACTGCAGAGTGAAGGCAAGAGAATGAGGCCAGATCCTCACGCCCAGCTGGACTCGCAGCACAGACACAAGAACATCTAAACACGACATCACTCCTAGTTTTCTGTCTTGGGAGACAGCTATAGTCAATAAAAATGCTGTTTATGCTAACACACAATAATGGATTCATTATTGGCCTTTAAAATGGCTTGACAGGTAAATATGTTTTTAAGTTTCATGGTTTTAAATGTGTATATACAATAAATATCAAAAGTTATAATCCATATAACAAAAGTTTAATGTTTTGTTTGTTTTTTTGAGACAGGGTTTCTTGGTGTAGCTTTGGTGCCTGTCCTGGAACTAGCTCCTGTAGACCAGGCTGGTCTCAAACTCACAGAGATCCGCCTGCCTCTGCTTCCAGTGCTGGGATTAAAGGTGTGTGCTACTACCGCCTGGCTAATGGTTTTTTTATTAGTTTTGTGTGTGTGTGTGTGTGTGTGTGTGTGTGTGTGTGTGTGTGTGTGTGTGCTGCGTGCGAGTCAGAGACAGCCTTTGTGGATCTGGAGTCAGTGCTCCTCTGACTTCTGCTGGGTCCCAGGAGCTGACCTCAGGAAGGCAGGCTTTCCAGCAAGTGCCTTTATCTGCTGAGTCACCTCTCTGGCCCTTTATGAATCAAAAGGATCTGTTAAACTCAACAAATTAAAAGGACCACGTGACAGTGCCTGGTGTTGCTACTTTAAGGATGGGTGAGGGAAGAACGCGGGCTCCCAAGTTCAACAGTCTTGGATTTGAACTCCAGCAACTGCCTGCTCCCCACCCCGGCATCAGGAGTTGATAACCAAACACGAGTATTTCTGAGCTCCAGTCTCCTTATCTCTCAAACCAGGCTGTGGTAACGGCTCCTGCGCAGGGCTGGTAGGAAGGCTGATACCCAGCAGAGTGGTGCCCACAGCCCACTGGGGTAACTCATTGTTATGGTAACTCGTTTGCCCAAGTCTAAGGCGCCATCAACCTATTTCCAGCTTAATGCGAAGAAGAGAATCTAAGTCAAACATACAGAGTGATTAAGAGATAGGTTTCAATTTCAGAATAGTCTTTTAAAACACAAAAAGACATTTCTCAAACAAAATATTGGTTTTCTCAAAGCGTCTAAAATAAAACGATAAAGGAGGTGGATATAAACATGACATGAAAACTTCAAAATCAGTTAATGTTTGCATAACTTTTAGAAAATGACAGGGCATCCAAGGAGAACTTTAACCTAACATAAGGCTAGGCGACCTTCTGAACTGGGCAGGCTCACCTAAGCTCAACCAGCCAGCCACACTATGAACAGTCCCTGGAGACCCACTGGCTCAGGCTCCCAGTACTCAGAGGTGGCCCTGGCTCTGCAGGACGGCCGGCCCTGCTGCACCCAAACCCATGCCTCTACTCTGCTAATTGTCACTAAGGTGACAATGTTTGCAAGTCTAGAAATTTGTGTTGTTCGACAATTAGGTAGTCTGACAGTTTTGTCCCTAGCAAGCTCATATTCAAAGAAAGGAGGAAATTTTGAGCAAAGGAAATTTGGGGGGAAACTTAGGAGCCATAGTCACAAACCAAGCAGGAAGCCAAGTCCGCTCTGGCCTAGCCAGTAGGCCAGTAGGTTTCTCACATCTGCCTTCCCAAGGACCCAGCATAAGCAGTTAAAAATTCTTGGTGAATGCTGTCTGTCGAAAGTTAAATTCTTTTGCTATTCCCAGCTTGTGATCATTTAAAAGGAATTTTCCAAAGCAAGGTCTAATATTAGACTCAAAATGAAGTTTCCATTCCGCTGAGGCGCTACGTTCACCAAAGCAACTACTGCATAATCAGATTGTCTCGGAGCAGCTCGTTTACATGCATATGGACATACTTGAAATACCAGCTCCAGGGCACACGGGTCTGGGAAGGCCTTACTCCGCGAGAAGCCATTTTTGTGAATTAGGCTTCTTGGACTGAAAATGAAGTTTTCCTCCAAGCCCCTCACAACCACTCACGCCCTCACCTCTAACTTGGAAGCTTTTGCCCTGCCCCACAGTCACACTCTCTTAGGTCTGGAACTCCTGGGGAGAAGTCCTGTTTCCTGAGCCCACTTCCTGGTGTGCAGCTCAAAGGGGGCACTTGGGGTCCTCTGGGGACCTTCATTTGAGGACCTGCCTCACCACCCCTCACTGTAGGAGCTTGAGTCTTTATCACCTGGAGATAAAAGACAAAAGCAAATAACTCTCTAAGAAAGAAAATTGGAAAAGTCAACTTTTTCTTTTGATTTGAGAGGTCTCCTTCCACAGCTTGGACTGACTTCAAACTCACGGCAATCCTCCTGCCTCAACTGCAGGGTTGGAGGAGTTAAGTGGAAACGAAAAGCAGAGAAGTAACATACAGGTCTGCAGACTGGGTGTGCGGTGGTGTGAACCTATGACACCAGCACCTGGAAGAGGAGGCAAGAGGCTCAGGGTCAGAGGTTATCCTTCCTTAGCTACATGGCAAATTTTTTACCAGCTTCAAACACATGAGCCAGTGTCTCAAAAAGTCAATAACCTAAATATGAGAGAAATATTAAAAATGGATAAATATAACTTATAAAGAATAGAAATACAGGGAAGGTGAGTAGGCTCAGTGGGAAAAAGTACTTGGCACCAAGCCTGATACATACTCAATGTCCCCTCCACAATAAGCAAAAAATTAAAATAATACAGAAGTCAACAAAATGTGCAGTTTTAGGTATCAGACAATGCTAAGACTTTTAAATATGCATAGAGGTTAAAAAACTAAATGAATCATTTATAAAATAAAGCACAGGGCCAGGGATAAGGCTCCCTTGGTAGAATGCTTGGTAGAATGCAGGAAGCCCTGGCTTCAGACTTTGGCACAACACAGAACAGGATGGGGTGATACACACTGCAGCCCCAACAGGAGGTGCAAGCAGGATGATCACACGTTCAAGATCATCTTCTGTTATATACAGAGCTTCAGGTTAGTCTGGGCTACACAAAACCCTATCTCAAAAAAAAAAAATGCATGAATTGCTGGCATGAGGCTTAGAAAGGGCCTTCTTCATCACAACTACAAGGTATTTCAGTATTACGGTTACTTCCAACTGTTCTGTATTTAAATCCCTAACCGCTGGCTTCCTAGTTGGGTCCTTAAATGGGACCACAAAGTGGGGTGAAAGATAAAAATCTAATTTCAGAGTGCAAGACTTCCTGGCTGCAATCATGCTGGATTCCAAATTGTGACATGATCATGAAGTTACCAATTGGATGGTTCCCCAACTACATGTGCTCAAGACAGAGCCCTGAACAGGTAGAACTTAAGAACCAAGTCTTCATGGTGAGGTAGACTAGGTAATTCACACAAAGTAGAGTAAGAGTCAGATTTCTCCTCCATGCCCCAAGTATCAAAATTTCTTATTTATATTTTTCTCTGTGGCTGGTAAGCCAGCCCAGAATGCCAAGGGGTCACCACACCAACATGTTGGTGTTAAGAGTCTTTCTCTGTTCTGACAGCCAGCTCCCAAATAATAACACAAAGAATTATTACTATTTATGAAAGTTCGGCCTTAGTTTAGGCTTGTCCCACTAGCTCTTATAGCTTAAATTAGCCTGCTTTTATTAACCTATGTTTACTATGTGGCTTTTTAACCTTCCTTTAATTCTGCATGCCCTACTCCCTGTCTGGTTAGTATCTCTACTGCACCTCAATTAACTCCTCCTACTTCCTCTCTCTGCCCAGAAGGCCTCCCTATACCTCCCGCCTACCTATTGGCCATTCAGTTCTTTATTAAACCAATCACAGCAATATATCTTCACAGTGTGCAAATATCCCACAACAGTTGGGCCAAATATTCGGTATCAGATACCATCTGTATTTTGATCATCAGTCGATGTCAATACCCAGCAGGATTAGGCTGACAAGAGTATGTGTCACCCGCTGCCTGAAGAAAAGACAAATGCCTTTCTTCTCCTTGCTTGCTGGCAGTGACGTGAAATCCAGCAGTAGACAAATTAAAACAGTTGGGGAAGGGAGCCAAGGGGGTGGATGAAGTAGAAGCAAGCTAGGAACAAGCACACACAGCTGTACTAATAAAAAAAAAATGACATCCAGTAGTCAAAAAGCCCTAATGATCTGAGCACAAGGCAAGGGGAGCCTGTGGAGGCTTCAGACATGACTCAGGGCAGGAAGTAAATACGCAGGCAGTCCTGCAAAGAGAAACGAGGCATAATTTCAGATTCGCCATCACTGCTGCTCCGCACAGCTCCAGGGGGCACCATCAGCGTGGGACGTCACCACTCCCTCGCTCACCGCGGACAGAGCAAATGAAATGCTTGGCAGGCCTCCTAACAAAGCTACAGTAGGAACTCAACAAACAGGAATCAATAAAGTTCCCAAGAGGCAGCTCTATGGGACTAATGAAGAAAGAAATGAGTGTTCTCCATGCCTGAGCTTCTGGTCCCAAATAACCAATACCCCGAGATGGGGAACAGAACTTAATGGCTGGAGTTAAGATCTCCCAAGAAAACTAGACCGTGTCAGTCAAGAAGTCAGCACACTTTAAATATCCTGAGAAGTGGGTTTAATCTGACTTAGAAGAAATGGCAGAGCTGCCTAGAACATCACATATGGGCTGTAAAACACTCACTCTGTAAGTACCGAGAGCTCAACAGCCACACAGACTCACTTATTCACTCAACAGATTGAACTCAACAAATGCCCAGGCTCACTCCACAGGAAACAGAACAAAATCTTTGGCTCTCAAGGAACGTTCTAGCAGGAAGGCAGACACTAAGAGAAACAGATAGAGAGGCACAAGGGATTGGGCTTGATGTGTTGTGAGAAGGGAAAAGGTGTGGGGGGTCACATTTAATATGGCATGAGGAAGGCCTTCCTGCCAAGTAAAACTGAGGGACACGAAGGAGCCAAACAAGTAGACGTGCTCAGTAGTATGTGGGTAGAGGAACAGCAGAGGCCCTGGAGGGAAGAGACAAGGCCAGTGTGGAACGGAACCAGCAGAGGAAGGAGTTAATGGGCAGATAGGGCAACGCAGTCTGTGAAAAAGTCAGATGGCTGCCTTCACAGTCCACTTGACTGACTTAGTACCACCAGCTAGGAGGTGATGCACTCCTTTAGTCCCAGCCCTCAGGAGGCAGAGGCAGGTGAGTCTCTCTGAGTTTAAGGCTAGCCTGATCTACAAAGCAAGTTCCAAGACAGCCGGGACTACTGTAGTGAGGAGTTGCGGGGCAGGCCTGCTTTTCATCCCGCCCGGCTCCTGCATGGCTAGCTTAGTCCCAGAAATAACAACACACAAATTGTATTCATTTAAGCACTGCCTGGCCCATTATCTCTAGAGAGTTAGTTACTGACTAACTCTCATATCTTGATATTAACCCATTTCTAATAATCTCGTGGTAGCACCACGAGGTGTGGCTTACCAGGAAAGATTCAGCATGTCTGACCTGGTGGCTGGCTCCATGGCGTCTGGCTCATAGCCCTCTTCCCAGCATTCTGTTCTGTTTACTCCGCCTACCTAATTTTCTGTCCTATCAAGGGGCCAAGGCAGTCTCTTTATTGACCAATGAAAATAACACAATAGACAGATAACCCTCCTCCATCAGACTACACTGAGAAATCCTGTCTTGAACCACCACCACCCCCCAAAAAAGGGGAAAAAAACCTACAAATCACCTGGAGATATGCTCTGAGTTCATCTGTGACAGTTTCCAGGGAGGTTTCACTGAGGGAGAGAAGCCCAGTCCACTGGCTAGGGTTTTAAGCTGTATGTAGAGTATGTGTGTGTATGTGTGTGTGTATGAGCGCACATGTGTGTGCGTGCACATGTATGCATGTGTCTGTATGTGTGTATGTGCATGCGTGTGTATGTGCAAGTGCATGCTGAGCACCAGCATTCACTGCTCTCTGAATCTGGAATGTAAACACAGTGTGACCCGCCACCTCACACAGCACTGCCATGTCTTCCCTGCCAGGAGGCACCCTCAAACCACGAAGCAGAACCAACCCTTCTTAAGCTGTGCTTTGTCAGGTATCTGATCCCAGCAGTGAGAAAAGCTAGCACACTGCTGGAGCACGAATTCTAGTTGTTCTTAATAAAAACCGGGAGTCAGATATTAGAGGTGAAAGTTGAGAGGTCAGAGAATCAGTGCAATCAGCCACTAGAGAGACCTTTTACCTCTACTGAATCTTCAGACTGCTTTAGACTGCAATGAGCCTTATATTCCTCTCTCGGCCCAGCCATATTGTTCGTATCTCCACCTCCCTAGTGCTGGGATTAAAGGCATGGATCCCAAGTACTGGAATCACCTTTGTGTGTGGTCTCCTCTTATTGACTGGATCAATTTCATGTAGCCCATGGTGGCCTTGAACTCACAGAGATCCATCTGCCTCTGTTTCCTGAGTGCTGGGGTTAAATATGTGAACCACAATCACCTGGCTTCTAGTGGCTAGCTCTGCACTCTGATCTTCAGGCAAGTTTTATTTGTTAAAATACAAACAAAATATCACTCCACACCATAATACAGACTCCAGCTTTTACTCTGGGATGGCGTGTCACTGGACGGTTCTGAGCAGAACAGGGGTGTGATCTACGTGGCGTTTTAAGGGTCATCCTGGCTACTGTGTTGACAGTCCTGAGCAGCTGGGGAGAAAGCATAGGGGCAGGGTGAGAAGCTCACAGAGCAGCCAGAGACTTGACTGCATCAGTACCTACCTCGCTTCCTAATGCTGCGACCCTTTAATACAGTTTCTCGTGCTGTGGTGACCCCAACCATGAAATTATTTTCATTGCTATCTCATAACTGTAATTTTGCTGCTGTTATGAATCATAATGTAACTATCTGTGTTTTCTGGTGATCTTAGGTGAACCCTGGGAAAGGACCCCCAAAGGGGTTGTGACCCACAGGTTGAGAACCACTCATCTCGCCTGTGGTACATTCTCTGCACTGAACAGGAAAGACGAGGCCCACAAGCTCACTGCCTTAATGCGAGCTTGCCCTGCCATGCAGCACCTGGACTCTGGGATGCCTTGGCTCTTGATCACTCTTGACAGAAGAAATGGGCCCTTTTCTCACCCATTGCCCCTCAGCCAACAGATGCAAAAACCCAGAGAAAAACCCTCCACCACAAGTCATATAACTCATAGGAGAAGCAACTTTTTCATGGATTTTTCTAGAAAATGCACAGATGTAAGCTTACACGTGCCTTATAGATCTACTGTCTGCTGTGGTGATTGATCTGCTATCACAGTAAGAGCTACAAGGGCTCAACTTCTCAAAGGAGAAGTAGCGTGACTGAATTTCATTTAGGGAGTTAGCACCTAGCTATTTCTGTACTCCTCAATGCTGAAGTAAAAATAAAACGGCAAACTTCATGGTTTTTTCCTTAAGCACTTATTTTACCTTACTGTCCCCACTAGGACTAAGTACATTTTTTCCAATTGAATTTTCCCACCATAAAGCAACCAGAAAAATGTGACACAGATCTTAAAATAGTTCTCCATAAACAATGTGTGCGTGTATATATAGCAGCACTTGCTGTATATAGAAGTCACTGGGTCTAAATGATGATAGCGGCCGCTATTCTAGGACACAAGAGTCCCGACCTTTACCAAAAGCATTACTATTTCCAAAAATCCCAAGGCTGATGAGTAAGTGGCCATCCAAACCTCCTCATGGGGCCACGCCTCCACACAAGCTCCAGTGACCTACCCCAGAGAGGCCTGAGCCTGAGGACGTAGCTTTATGGGACACAGATATGACTTCTCGATAAGACCACGCAGTTGTTAGAAATTATCCGCTAATGCAGACAGGCATGGGCTGATAGGGGAGAGCAGAACGTTTCTCAAGGGGTTGGCTTCTTCCTACCCTTTAGTTACTGGAGCAACTCTGAGGGCAGGGCAGGGCAGTGGCTACTGACTGGGTAAGCATGCCCTATGGGACATACATTCATATGTATGCATCTATGGACATGGTTAGAAGCAGGGGCTAGGCCCCATCAGCAATGCACATTCTCTGATTAAATTCTTAGCACCTTCTGAGAAAACAGACAGAAACAAAATCAAAGAGAAACAGAGTAGAGAAGTCTTTTCCCCCAATGGCTGAGCAGTCTTAGGTGCAGCACACCACACCGTGGACAACTTTGAGTGCCCTGGCATCCTAGCCGGTACCCCCCCCCACACACACACTGAGGCCTCTCAAACGGTCTCAAAGTTCCATCCACTTTTCCTAAGCACCATTTACTAACCTTGGAGCAGAGCATGGACCCCTCCCTCCCTGTTCTTCAGCCTACCATCTTACGGACCTAAAATTACTGGGGAAATAGAAAATGCCATTCCATCTCAAGTATCTTTTCTGTATATGTGTGGTGCCGGAGACTGACCCAGCTTCACTCATGCCGAGAGCATTCTGCCATGAAACCCCACCCCCAGGGTCTGAAGATGTAAGACAACATTTGAAAGAGTTGGTTGTAGATTTCTAAAAATGCTTTCCAGATGCGCGGTTGCGTTTCGCTACTCCACAAGACCATTAGCATTGTGTGCTGAGAAAAACTAAGACCGCGCTAGCACAGTCTACAGTTCTATCAGCAGAGATCTGGGGAGGAGCTGCTCCCACAAGGATGTCAGTGTTTTCATCGGACAGTTCTTGAAGTACACCAGAATTTCACATTCTGCATGGTACACACACCTGCATGTAAATACTTAGTGTGTAAGTAACTCTACAAACTACAAAGTTACTGAAATCTCTTGAACATTTTTTTTGGAGGGGGGGAGTCATTTTGAGACAGAATCACAACTAGCTCTCCCAACAGCCAAACTTACTATGTTGCCAAGGATGACCCAGAACTCCTGACCCTCCCTGTCTGTACCTCCCAAGCCCTGGGATTACAGGTGTGCGCCACTATGCTACTGCCATGTGTCTCAAGGTTCTGGTGTCTTACTTGAATAACTGAAATGAGCGTATCCAGATGGGCAAAGCTGCAAGGAAACTTCCCTGAGAGTTGAAGTGATGGTGCAGATCAGAAACAAGCATGCTGTCAAAGACAGCAGCTCACATGAGTGCTCACTCAAGGGGCCTGACTATAGTCTGGGGCTTCCTTTTATATATATTCCTTATATCTTGACTGACAGACTTGGTTTACAAGGTTAGCTATAGGCAGATGTCTAGTCCCTTAAGAAAACATGAAGCTTTTTTAGAGACAAGGTCTCATGTAGTATAGGTTAGCCCCGAATTTGCTATATAACTGTCTTAGTCAGGGTTTCTATTGCTGTGAAGTGATACCAAGACCATGGAGACTCCTATAAAGGAAAGCATTTAATTGAGGTGTCAGCAACAGTTTCAGAGATTCAGTCCATCATCATCATGGCGTGGTCCATGACAGCTATGGTGGCCTGCAGGCAGACATGGTGCTGGAGAATTCTACATCTTGATCCAAAGGCAACAGAAAATGGACTGTTCCCTGGGCATGGCTTGAGCATATATGAGACCTCAACGCCCGCCTCCACTGTGACACACTTCCTCTAACAAGACCACACCTACTCCAACAAGGCCACACCTCCTAAGAGAGCCACTCTCTTTGGAGGCCATTTTCTTTCAAACCACCAGGATAACTGAGGATGACCTTAAATCCTCGGTCTTCCCACCTCCATCTCGTAAGTGCTAGGATTTCTTGCTACCACACCCAGCAAGAAAAGTATGAATGCTTTTAAAAGAAAAGCTAGAAAATGAGAGCCCATATTATGAAGAAATTTTCTATTTTTGAAGACAGAGTCTCATTTACCCAGACTGACCTTGACTTCTCCTTGCAGCCAAGGGTAACCTTGGACTCCTGATTCCCACTAAGGGATTACAGGCATGCATCAGCACACCTGGTTTTACTCATGCTGGGATCAAACCCTGGAACTCATATATGCTAGATGTGCATTCTGTCAACTGTGACACATCCCCAGACTCTGCAACACTTAATTAAATTTTAATTTTCAGATAGCTACATATTCACAACAATTACAAGGAACAGATCCCATATATTGTTGTTCAGCCCTTTCTCTCTAGCTGTAACATCCCGCAACTCTGGCAGGATGCCAGCAGCGTTCCCTGCGGAACATGCTGGTCACAGGGATCCCTCCCAGTGCATTTTGGTTTTGCCTATTCTGTTCTGAAACAGTCTCACAGTGTGACCCAGGTTGACCAATCCTTCTCCTTTGGTTCCCCCCCACCACCCATGTCTGCCTCCAAGAGAACTGTACTATTTTCTCTGATGAAATAAGCACTTAGCCTCTCTTGGCAGGGACTTTTAATGAACTTTTAAGAAAAAAAAAAAGCTTACCAATAGGACATCTTTCAATCAAAAGAATTTGTGCTATATGAAGCCTAATTTTGAGCTGGGTTTCATTATATTGCCCACGCTGGTCCCCTCGGGCTCCTGAGTATTTGGGATTACACATGTACCTTGTACAACCCTGCTTCCCTAGCTGAAACACACACAAATGGTGTAGAACCATGCTTAGACAGATGCTGTCATGTCCTGAGCCTTGGCCTCCCCCACAGTGTCTGCAGAGGCACTTTGTAGCAGTATTGATTTTCCAGACAGCTTCTCCATGGCTTCTCCCAGTGAGACAAATCTAAGGCCCCCCACAACAAATCATTCAAACACTAATCTAGGTGATGCAGTGAAGGGATTCGCAGGTGTAAATCACAGACCCGACTGTACTGATTTTAAGAGAGTTCTTTGGCTGGGCCTGCTTCAATCAAAGGAAGGTCTTAAAAGCCAAAAGGTGGCCGTCTGAAAGAGAGAGACATTCTGCCCACGGAACACAGCTGCAGACGGCAACCATGGGCTGCTGCCTGCAGACGGCCTTCTCTTCCTGATGGCTAATTCAGATCATTTTGGACTTTTAGAGGGCCCCGTGAGACATAAACCAGTTCCTAAGTGCACGTACATCTCTTCTTAGCTTTGTTTTTATTTTTTTTGTATCTTTCACATCATGCACCTCCATCCCATTCATTTGCCCATCCCTTTGTATCCACCCTCTGCCCTTGCAACGTCAAAACAAAAATAAAATTTGAGAGGAAAAAAAAAAGAGAGGAAAAAAAGAAAAACAACAATCTCATCTTGGAAGCTGTACTGTACCATAGTGAGTCACAGTAAACCCCTTTATCCATATATTTTTACTTGCAAGTGTTCATTGCAAAGAGTCACTGGTCTGGTTTGAGGGCTCTAATTTCTACTACGCTATTGATGCTGGGTCCTCCCTGGAACTCCATTGCCCTGAGCTATAGAAATCCTGCAGCTCTGGGTCTGCAGGACCAACCCCTTCATGGGCTCCAGCAGATCACTGATGGGGTGGATGTTGGGGTGTGCCAACTCATAACCCTGGTACCTGATCGGGGTTGGCCAGCCTGCCAGCTTTCCCTTGTCATAACCAGAGTGAGCTCTACTGCATTGTCCTGGTGAGTTTACCCCTTGTAGCAACGAGCAAGGGAAGGGGCTCAGTGCTCCTGCTTTCATGTCCTCAGGGTTGGATCTCCCACACTACACAACAGGTCCAGCCAGCTCTAATGTGTTGCCCAGGGTGGCAGGTAGGGGCCACTCTCCCAAGGGCTGCAGCTGATGGGGGCAGGGGCAGCTCTCCCTCTCTTATGACCTCAGGGTCAGTTCTCCCACCTGTCTCAGGCACTGATGGGAAGGTTGGGGGGGTTATTTCTCCCCGGCCTGTGCTGCCTCATAACAGATAACTAATGGGGACAGCTCCCCCATGTTCACAACTTTGGGACTGACTCACCACAACTCTGCCAATGGGATTGGTTCTACTGTGCTGCCCACCTAAGGTTGTCCATGCACCTCTTGTTTTTCCTGTTTTCTCTGGCTTAATCATGACTGACAGATTTAGGATGTGTACCACAGAGATGTAGCAAGCAGATGCCAAAAGTACAACCAGACTTAGCCTAAGTGTTCATGTCCAAAGCCATGGCAATGGACAACAGGTCACCTGTACAGACGAGTGTGAGGAGACGCATGAGGGCCATGCGAGACAGATCCTCTCAGTGAACCTCCCAGTGGGGACGTTGACAGAGCTGGTGAAAACAACGCCATTCAGAACAAAAGGCTAATGCAGTAATTAACACACTGCAGTAACTACTTGTGTCTACACTGTGTTCCAAAGACAGCAGCCAAGCCACTCACTACTATCCAATGATTTTCAACCTTCAGCCCCCCTTTTAAGTCCAGCTCCATCCACATTCCCAAACCACCACCAGTTTGGTCTCTGTCTTGCTTATTCTTCAGTCTTGTGGCCAGGGCCTTTAGCTGGAAACCCAAAGTGAAGTAATTAATAGAAAATTCCAGTCCTTGTGTGACTCGCTTGATGGCCCATCCAAATGATTTGTGAGAAGGTCTCACAAAGAGGCTGAAGAGGGTTTCCATTATTCCCCCTCTCTGAGTATTTAAAGACTTGGATTTTCCCATCTTCTGAGGAAATATGTTCTTATAAATAGAGAGGCATGTCGGGCATCTTCACTCCATCTTTTTTGGTGGTCTGTAGCACGCACTGGAATGTTTTCCTAGCAAATGATCAGCAGTGGAAAATAAGGCTAAGACAAAGGATGGCTCTTGGGCTGGGATGATGGGAACCTTCTCTTTCCCAAGAGACAGGTGGCTCTTCTACAGAACTGAGGGGCTCGTTGAAAGCCAAGGAGTCTATTTCTGTCTTTCCTGTAGACTCCTAGCCCTAGTGGGGATGACGGATGAGGGCTGGGAGCACTAGTAGGTGAGCGTCCGGCAGACAAGCGGCAGTCCAGAACAGCTCAGAGCAGATTTTCAGAACAAACTTCTGCTGGCTTCAGTTCTATGACTCTTAAGACTGCCTTGAGTTTTAGTTTGTGAGCTACACATTGTTATAATAGATTACCTCACCTTTTGGGTGATTTCTACGGTAAAAGTAGGACATGCACTTACATCTTCATGCATAAAAATGGATTCTGGGGCGATATTTCACAGTGGATCAAATAGACACTGTGCTCACAAACACTGTTCCTCAGGGCTGGGTTGTGGCTAAGTTGGTAGTGTGCTTACCTAGTATACATGAGGTACTAGGGTCAATCCCCTGGGCCATAAACAAAAACCAAAAGAATACTTTATATCAAATCATACCACATGTGCCTAATAGTGGAAACCTTAGGAAAGGAAGTTATTTTTTCTTTTTAAATTGGTTCAAAAGGGAGGGTCACTCCCAGCTTAGTGGGAAGGCATTTGCCTGCACCTGCAAGACACTAGATTTGATCCTTGGCATAGGAAAAAAACCAAAAGAAAAAAACAAAAAAACAAACCACCACCACCACCAAAGAACAACAACAACAAAAACCTGCTCAAATGAGAAGTTAAGTGTGAATTTTATTATAAGGAAACTTTATTGGGCTGGGGAAATGGCTCAGTGTGTAAGAGCGTTTGTCATTCAAGCATTCGACCTGACTTTGGAGCCTCAGCATTCAGATCCAGAAGTGGTTGTGTTTGCCTATAACCCTAGCACGTTCCTCACTGGAGTCTTCCCTTTTGAAGAAATCCCTCCAGGCGAATGCAGTTGGCAACAAGGCTGAAACTGCTAGTGTATTAGTACCTAGTTACAAGGCTGAAACTGCTGGTGAATTAGTACATAGTTACAACAGGGCTGAAACTGCTAGTGTATTAGTACATAGTTACTGTGCTGTTATTTACAATTGCATGGTACAAAGGAAAAGAGCTACCCACGGTTTTTAAAAAGGCATTGAATACTGGATCTGAAAGTTCAAATTCTTATCCAGTGTAGTCAGTTTTCCTGAAAACTGAAAAGTATGGAGCCTAAAGACACTTCAAGGTTTCCTCATTGTGATTAAAATAAATTCTGGCATTTTACTCTTCTGCTTCCTGTCCCCAGAAACCTCAAACAATTCATTGTTACAGAAGAGAAAAAAAAATGCAATCTGATAACTTCTAAAACCTAACGTGTTCTACTATAAACCTCTCGACCATTCCTTTCCACCATTCCACTGCCTGCTTGCCCTCCGGCGTCTCTTAAGATGCCCAGGGGCAATGGGGTCAAGTACCCCCAGGCAGACCCTGAAACCTTGGGCCACAGAAAACCTTTCCTGTTCCAAGTGGATTTTCTCAGTTCTGCCATAGCAGGCGTCAGCTCTCTCCATCCCAGGCTGTCATCCTCAATGCTTTTGCCAGCTGAGCCATCTCCTCAGCCCATTCAATTTAAAAAGATAAATTATTTGCTTATGTGTGGTATGTGCATGTGTGTGAGTGCAGGTGAGCACATCCCGCAGCATACGTGTGAAGGTCGGAAAACAACCCTGAGTGCAGTCCTCACCCCTCACCAAGGAAGCTTCTCTTTGCAACAAATGGAGACATTACAGAAATCATAACTGATGAAAACACAAGAGTTGTGGAGCACAGTCCCAACTGACACATCATACCCAGGGCTAGAGGATCCTGGTGGCCGAGAAGTGGAACCAGACTGTATGAGACAAAGGAACAGGAGGCCTGCTGTGAGAGCTCCTAGAAATGTCAGAGGAGCTGCACCCATGAAGTCTCACCAACATGCTTGATTAAACATGATCTGAACTTGGATGCCACCAACAGACACCACATTCACTGCACACACTGCACACACCACACACACAGCACACACTGCACACACCGCACACACCTTGCACTTGGGCATGGACTTGCTCCGCACTCATCAAACCCCACAAGTAGACATCAATTCAGTTGACAGACAGCTCAGTGTGCCTCCCACTTCTTGTCTTGGGATTTCTCTTGAAACTCTGCATTTATGCATTTGAGCCCAGAAATAGGGCAGAACTAGCATCCGTGGGAGGAGCACGCCCTCCGGTACTCAAGCAGCAGTTCTGAGAGCATCAGCAGCCGCCTGGCAATCTGCACACCTGTTGCCTGGAACCAAGGCACCGTTGTCTTTGGAGTCTTCCTCTGCCTGTCACTTTGCTTCCCAGCTCTCTAGGATCGAGTTTCACAGGAAGAGTTCTGCATACGCCTTTCTGTCAGGCTGATGCTTGAGCTGACTTCAAGCCAAGTTGAAGTTTTTTCTTCTTGGCTTAGCATATGTTACGCTCTCCTTGAATGGTTCCAGTACCAGAGGCCTTGGACACACCTATGCTCCTTCATGTCACAGACCACGAGGGATGGCTCGATGGCAGGCCCACTTTTGGATGTCATTTCTATTCTGACATGACTAGCAAGACCTGTACATTTGGGTGACTGCAGACAGGGACAGACCACATTTAGCCTATACCAGGTACATCCCAGCTTACTCTGCCTTATAGCTGGATCCTCAGAATGCCTGGAATCCCTACAACAGCAGCACACACAAAAGGAGAAAGAAGGAAACTTGGGGTGAGAATAGTTGTGATCAACTGTTAAAGTATCTAGGCTTTTGGGTTCTGTAAAGACAATTGCATAAACACATCCAACAGAGCACTTCCCCAGGCCCTAGAGTGGCTCAAGCCACTAAGTGTCACGTGAGTTCTGCTTATTGACTAGGAAATATGCTTCTGATTGTGTCCTAATTGCATAGCTACAGTAAAGGCAGATACAGCACAGGCTGGAGCCTGAGACCTATGCATCATGATCTGCAATCCAATCTTCCAAAATTTAGGCATAAATATATTCCATCTACAAATCTGGTATAGTGACATACACTTGTAGTTCTAGCACTCAGGAGATGAAGGCAGGAGGACCAGGAGTTCAAGGTTATCCTCAGCTACATATTAAGCCAATCTGGGATACATGAACCCCACCCTCAAGTCATTTAGCCAGGTATGGTGACTTATGCCTATAATCCCAGCACTTGGGGTGCCAGTCCAGGCTACCTAGGTAAAGCCCTACCCAAAAAATGAATAGATTAAAAACAAAGTCTTTCTGCTCAGTCACCTTTAATTGCCCCACGAGGATTCCAAACCCAACATGTTCAAACTTGAATCTGTCATCTTGACCACATCCATTCCTCCACTTCAGTCCATCACTCTACGTCATGTGTGAGTTGGGGCTGCTCAGTTTAACTCCGCCCTCCCCCGTATCCTCCTTCGGGTTTTATCCTGCCATAGCTGCCATAACCCCACACACTGCACTGTGTTCTGACTTTAGGGTAACTGCCTCCATTGTACATCTGACTTCACAGCCCTCTTTTGGAAACCAGCCCACTCTGGTCCTGATCCACACTCTCCTCTCCCAAGCAGCCACAGCCCTTTTGAAAAAGCTTTCAAACCTCAGGTCATCCCCTCAAAGTTGTCTCTCTGCTGCCACAGTAACTTTCCTGAAAAGAAGAATGGATGGGGCTGGATAGATGGCTCAGTAGTTAAGAGCACTGCCTGCTCTTCCAAAGGTCCTGAGTTCAATTCCCAGCAACCACATGGTGGTTCACAACCACCTGTAATGAGATCTGGTGCCCTCTTCTGGCCTGCAGGCATACATGCATGCAGACCACTGTATACTTAATAAATAAATAAATCTAAAAGAAGAAGGAGGAAGAGGAGGAAGAGGAGGAGGAAGAAAGAAGGAGGAGGAGGAGAAAGAAAGAAAAAAGAAAGGAAGGAAGGAAAGAAGGAAGAAAGAAAGAAAGAAAGAAAGAAAGAAAGAAAGAAAAGAAAGAAAGAAAAAAGAAGAATGGATAATCCCCTCAACTATTCTACCATGGCTGCCCATTCCCTTAGGATACAATGCTTCATGGGATCCATAACACCTGTCAAGACAAGAGACTGCTCTAGCCACAAGTCTTAGAATCGTCTCTTCCCACCCCAAGGCAACCTTCTTGCCATTCCTAAAACCAGAAACAGCATTCCCTTTGTGGCAAGCATGGGCCTCCTCTTGGCTTCCTTACACCTCAGTCTTCCTCAAAGACAGTTTATAAACCTTGTCCTCCTGGATGGCTCCCTTACTCACCCACAGCACCAGTGGGTTATAGCAGCTTGCTTTCTACAGCATTCCTTACTCTGCATGGTCACCTCTCTCTCTGGGGGAACCCCTCAAGTCTCTGAGATTCTTATGGACAGGGTTTGCTCTCACGACTCAAGCCTCGGAGACTAGCAGAGTGTCTGGTGCATTGTCTCAGTGCATGTTGAATGACTAGGGCAAATCAATGTCAAGACATGGAAGGTGCCATTAAGCTTCAAAGAAAAGGTGGCATTCACTTCTGTAAGACTTTGTCATAAGAACAGACGTTTTCTTCTTGGAGCACAATGCTACAAATGAGGCCAGTGAGTGATTGTCAATTGACTGTAATTTTAGCCACTGTTTCCCAGAAGAGTGACCAATTGTTGCCTAATCTAAGGTTTTGTATATAAACAGGCATTCATTTCCTAATTTAATTGTACTGGTTTTATCATTTTTAACTCCTACTGGCACCAAATTCTAGACAAGTTACAATAGCATTTGTCCCCGGACGGAGGCGCTTTGGAAAACAAGTAGAAATTAAACTGTAGGCTCCTTCTTGTTGAGGTTGAGAATATCTTCAAAGAATTTCATTGTCTTCTTAAATACACAACGTGAATTTAGCCTGGACTTCAAGACTCTACTATTCAAATAGGATGGGCTGTCAAGCAAACACACACAAACACACACACACACACACACACACACACACACACACACACAAAGTACCTTTACTTTAGCAAACGAATGGACAAAGGAACGAGTGAACGGTCAAAGAATTCAACATTCACTTGCTTTTATAAAATCCTTGAAAAAGCCATCTGCCTCGCTCAAAACCACCACCTGCCACAAGCCTTAGCAAAGCAGGCCCAGGACATCACCCTGGCTCCTGGGCTACCATCCAGAAGATCAAGGATGTCATTCGTCACAGATCCCACACCAAAAAAGTCACAGTTTTTAAGGGTTCAAATATGTGTGACAGGCCCCCAGAGAACATCATCTATGATGACAAGCTGGAACTCTAAAATTAGACAGGGCTGGGTGTGGATCCAAACTGAGCAACCGAGAGCAAGTCATTTACCCTCCCACGACCTCTCGCTTCAGTCATCTGTGGAATGGAGACGAATTCCCTTTTCCTCTGCAAACAGTGAGACGTCGACACAGTGCCTGTTCACAGGACGAGCTCCACAAACGACAATGACCAGATTGCTGATGCACTTTTTCAGGGTCTGAAAGCAAGAGTTACCGTCGATGTACATGACAGCTTACCAGGATGTAAAGACACAAACACTTTAGAAATCCAGATGCCGAGCTTCCACCAAGGTGGTCATTCAGACCACACAAGCATTCTTCCAGGCTGAGGAAAGTACTTTGAGGTTGTCTTAGCTAGCAACTCCATGACTCCTTCACTGGTTCTCAGAACCACAACTCCGCAGCTAGGTGGATCCCACAGGTGATGAAGGATGTCCTCCCCAACTTCTCACCTCCAGAAGTAGTTGTTCCCGCTTACTGGATGAGGCTGTGGGGACGGTGGCCATGAAGGACGCCTGTATGGCCATTGCCTTGGTCAAGTTTCCTCTGTGAAGAAACAGAAGACTCTGGTTCCAGTTGGCTAGATTCTGGAATAGCCAGGGAAGGCAGAGCTGTAGTCTCCTGTGGATCACATCCATGTGCTATGGAGCAGCCAGGGAAGGCAGAGCTACGTCCCCTGTGAATTGCACCCGTGTGCTCTGAGGGTACAGGGCCCCATCTCAAGACCCCTGCGCACCTGCTTGTGTGTCTCTGTCACAAAACTAGATGATGGCTGCACAGCTGACTTGAAATACACAGGGCAGACAAGAAAGCTGGCACAGAGCGGAGAAAGACTCAAAGACCAAGGAATTCGAAGAGGAAAATATCTATGAGAGGATCAATAACACACACTGACTGCACCAACCCGGACATTCACAAAGATATTGTTTGAGGTGACTATGGCCTCAGCTGCCAGTCACAGGACCACTCTACAGCTATTCCTATTGGCTATCTGCCAAGCACTGCATGAGGGGTAAGCACAAAGATAGAAACAAGACTCATCTCACTAAGGAACTGCAGGCTCTAGAGGAGAGCCGGAAGAATAGTGCAGCCATGTAGACTCCTAACTGCTTCTGTGTAGCAACCAGCAGATTAAGGACATACTCCAACCTCCCTGACATCAGCCCAGCTAGGCATCTGTCACCCACAGGGCACCTAGTCACTTCTCCCCTAGAGGAAGCAGACTGTGATTCTTGTCACTTCCACCTCCTGACAACATCTGTACCTGATGCTGCTCCCATGTAATGGTACAGTCACATAAGAGAAGAAATTGCGCCAGGCGGTGGCGGTGAATGCCTTTAATCCCAGCTTGCGGGAGGCAGAGGCAGGCGGATCTCTGTGAGTTCAAAACCAGCCTGGTCTACAAGAGTTAGTTCCAGGACAGGCTCCAAAACAACACAGAGAAACACTGTCTAGAAAGACCAGAGAGAGAGAGAGAGAGAGAGAGAGAGAGAGAAATTGCTTCTATTTAGAGGTACACCCTCTGCAAAGATTTAGTAAAAAGCTGCTAAAGAACACAAATATGAACCAATGAATGAGGATTAAAGCCATGAAAACTGAAGAAAAATCAAAGAATATACACTTGTCTTGCTTCAGAAATATGAAGGTTATATTACTTATACCATTTGAAACGAAATTTTTAAAAATCCACAGGTGGTGCACACCTAGCACATGGGAGAGGAAAACAAGAGGGCCAGCTAAGGCCTCCTAGGACACAGGAAACCTTGTCCCCCCCAAAAAAAATCAGGGCTGGAGAGATGGCTCAGTGGTTAAGAGCACTAGTTGCTCTTCTGGAATTCCTGAGTTCAATTTCCAGTACCCACATGGCAGCTAACAACTGTACACAACTGTAGTCCCATCAGATCCAGTGTCATCTTCTGGAGTAGAGACAAAACAGCCATAGATAGATAGATAGATAGATAGATAGATAGATAGATAGATAGATAGATAGATAGATAGATAGATTAGATAGATAGATAGATAGATTAGATAGATAGATAGAGAGATATAGTATGAATATTTAAGAAACAGATAAGAGTTTATTTCACTTTGCATTTTTTAAAATTTTCATAATCAAAGGCTTTTAAGTTTGTCATATAGCTAGAAATCTGCTTTACCCCACTATCTGAGATACACACTTTGGCTCTTGGCTGTTTACTAAGAGTCAGAGGGAGACGCCCTGACAGTGGTGTGGTGTGCTGGGCAATGCCTACCCACCAGAGTCTCAGAAAAAAAGCCTTGGTTTGTAGCACAGGTCAACTGCCATGGTGTAAATGTTTCTACCATTGTTTAATCCTAGCCATGACGTCACCTAACAGTCAGGAAGGATGGGCCAGCAGAAGCCAGTTCCAACACACCCCAGTAGCCAGTTCATGAGAGAGGGTCACTTCCGGTGGCACCTTAAAAGACTTCCAGTCTGGCGTCTGTGAAGTCTTCACATAGGGGCAATATTTTTCAGGTTGAAATGACCACCAACACACATGTGCATCTAACAGTTACTCTTAAAAGAAGCTGGATCTTCTCACATTTTTGCTAGAGGACACTTCGTTGGGTGGATTCCATTTTGAACCCATGAATTAGAGCAGCATTCTTCTGGGGTAAAAGAAATCCCATTAGAGAAGGGATGTCACCAGCAATGATGCCTAGATGATTAACAGTGATGAGTCAACTCCCTGCAGGACTCGGTGCCCCAGCAGCAAGAGCCCAGGGAGGCAGCTGAAATCAAGGGTGATGATGGGTGGAGTTACGGCTCTCCCTGCTGCTCTCATCCATCATCCAGGCCGCAGAGCCCAAACTTGGCAAGCCCACTCCTGTGCCTCCCCTTCACACTCAGCCTTTGCCACTGTCTGCCTTGGAGCTAGCAAGACTAATCCCATCTCTCTACCATCAAGAAGCCCGGCACTGTGAGCTCTGTTCCTGGCTTCCCCGCAAACATGCTTGATGAAGCCAGAAGTCAGAGGGTCTCTAGAGCTCCCCTCTTCTAGAGTTCTGTGAATTCCTGCAGCACTGGCCTCCCTGAATCCTCAACCCTGTCCACCTCATGACATCTAGCTGCCTCTCCATGCACAGTACCTGAGTAGTTGGCTCGCAGCTCGCAGGGAACACCTGGGATGACCCTCTCTCCCACACTGCCTGCTGGCTCCTATTGGTAAAGACATGCCTGAACATTTTGTAGGTTTCTAGCCACTTTAAGAAAGAATAAATCTGGGCCACGAACCACAGCTCTCCCTGAGAAAGTATGTTTTCTATTTTATCCTACTGTTTCAGGTCTACCTAGAACAGAAGCTCCATGGCGACGGGGTTCCCAACTCTGTGCTGGCTCTACTCCTCCATTTCTAGAAGAGCTCCCACTATGTGGAAGAGACTCATCATATATGTATTGGATGAATTAATAAACCCTAATGTTCAAAGAAAGAACCCAAATGAAAATACTCACAGGGAAAGTGACCAGTGTGTCCAGAACTGAGTGCTCAATGCAGAAGAGAGTGCTTGAAACCAGAAAACACATTCTTTGTCCTTCTTTCCTTCCTCCTTCCCTCCCTTCCTCCCTTCCTTTTCTTTTGCTACTTACTTATTGAAACTGAACTTCATGTAGCCCAGGCTAGCCCAGAACTTGCTATATAAACAAGGATGAACTTCTGATCCTCTTGCCCCTTGGGAAGACAGGCACCGCCACTGATGCCCAGCTTACAGAAAGGCCTTTCCACTAAGTTTGGGAAATGTTTCTATTATCAGCAAACAAGGAACCTTATGATAACTTGTTTGGAGATGGGGGTCTTACTATGTTGTACAGACGGGTTTCAACTTCCTGAGTCCAAAGCGATTTTCCTGCTCCAGCCTTCCTGGAAGCTGAGACTGTCTGCACACGGCCACGCCAGCTCCCTTTTGATGATTTTCAGTGGCTGCACAGTAGTCCAGGAGAGTATCGCGGAGGGAAGTGAGGGCAAACTGCCCCGCCTGCTCTATGCTGCTGTCCAGTCCAGTGCTTCCAGGACTTCTACTAAGAGACTGAGATACTGCCATCTTTGTAAGCAGGAACCGTCTCCAGAACTCGCTCTAGCTCTGATAGCACTGCACTAACTCTCTGCAGCCCAGGGCTCCTCCAACATCCACTTCCCCATCATCCTGCCAAACGGATGCACTGGTAAAGACCCCAGAGACTGCTCATTTTGCCACAATGACCCGTCCCTGCCCTCAATTCATTTGACTATCTTCTAATGCCAACTTTAATTCTGTCATACTGTCAGGGCCTTTTCTCCTTACTGACCACTCTATCTTGGTCCCCTTTGCTGCTCTCATGTCCCTGACTGCTAGAAAGCAGAGTTCTCTTTGTCCCTTGCCCTGGTTCCCTTCTCTCCACACTTACTCTCCTGGGTATGCTCATGACCATCTCTGTTTATGTCACCATCCAGAATTCCCTTCCAAGTCCATGTTTAAATAACCACCTGCCAGCCTAACACCATCTCTACCAGGCTTTTTTTTTTTTTTAAACCATGCATAGTAACCCTTATGTTTTTGTGGCACCATCTCTCCTCATGGACAGGGGGGCAGATGCACCTACATTCATCCACCCACATCTCATTTTAAACTTTTCTCAGTCCAAAACAAATTTTCTCGCCACCCCCAACATTGCTTCCTTGATCCAAGTCAACACTCTTTTCCCTGGGTCACAACAGCTGAGCTTACACACTGACCCCTGCCTTACTTTTGCTCTCTACAGTGAATTCTCTAGAAGACAATGGGAACAACCCTTTCTAAAGCTAACTAGGTTTACCACTTCATTTTTCAAAAGCCCTCAGTGGTTATAAGGACCTCCTCATAATAACTGAACTACAAGCAACACCCGGGACGGGGTTGGAAATGGTTTGATGTCAAAGATTATTTATCAAGGACACTCAAGGTCATTGGATAGACCCCAAGTACTGCAGAAACAAAACAACACATGTGTGCAGCATCACCGTCACCACCCCACCAGTAAGGGGCCGCTGGTCTCTGCTCACGCTTACAGCATCTTCTACCTCTCTTGGCCTCACTGGCTTATCTACAGGTACTTCCTGCTGTTCCTGAAGTACGACAGACGCACTCCTGCCCTTCCTGTCCTACTTCTGGGATCACTCTTCTCTAGTCCCCTACTTTACTCGGGTTTCTGCCTAAGCATCATCTCTGAGGCCCTCCCTGACCATTCCAGCTGGAAGAGCTAGCTCCTCTGATCCCCTGCCACTGATGCCTTCTTGCTGGGCCCACATACACTGCATGACAGTACCTGACATTTTTTTTAAACAAGGTAATCCTTCAGACCTGGAACCTACTATATAGACCAAGCCAGACATGAACTCAGAGATTTGCCTGCCTCTGCCTCCCGAGTGCTGGGAGTAAAGATATGTATGGCCACATCCAATGTGACATTGTATCTTGCATTTATTAGTATGCTTTATGCTCAGATACAGAATCAACAAAGAAAGAGACATGACCTCAGACATGACCTTTCCACTGAGGTTTGACTAGCATGTAGCAGGAACTACATTCTTATGTATGTGCACACACGCAAGCACTCACGGTGTTGAATAAGTACAATATTAAAAAGCAAATATGACAAGAACTTGGGAAAAAAAATCACCTTGTTATGGGGACTTAGCCCAGTAAGACCAAGCCTGGCATAATGGCCCAGTGCTAAACATTAACATTGCTCATGTCTTCATGTGATAAGCAAGTTGTAACCCTAAATGAATAAAAAGCAGAGATATACCCAAGGTAATGGGTTTCATTAAAGGCATTTTGATACATATGAGAAAACATGAGACCTAGGTTTTGGGAGACCTTGCCTCAAAGGAGTAGACAGAGAGTGACAGGAAGGATACCAGAAACCCTCATCCTTGAAGCATGTACTAGCACACACATGGATGCATGCAGACAGACAGACAAGCAGGCAGGCAGTACACATGCACACACACACACACATGCATGCACTCAGGCAGACAGGCAGGCAGTACACACACACACACACACACACACATGCATGCAGACAGGCAGGCAGTACACATGCACACACACATGCATGCATGCAGACAGGCAGGCACACACGCACACACACATGCATGCAGACAGACAGGCAGGCAGGCAGCACATAAGCACACACATGCATGCACTCAGACAGGCAGGCAGTACACACGCACACACATGCATGCACGCAAGACAGTCAGGCAGGCAGTACACATGCACACACACATGCATGCAGGCAGACAGGCAGGCAGACACACGCACACACACACACACACACACACACACACATGCATGCAGGCAGGCAAGCACACACGCACACACCCCTTTAAATATTTTCTTTTGGCTCACAGTTCTGAGGGTTTCTTGCTAAGGCTGCTTGCCCCTATTAACTCAGGTCTGCGCTAAGGCAGAACATCATGGTGGACATGGTGTAGTGAAGCATGGCTGCTCAGGGTGCCTGGGAAGCAGACAGACAGAAGGGGTTAGGGACAAGAAAGTGCCACCAGTAGGGAACCAAGAATTTTGGAGAGCAATATATATTTATAACATAATACCAACTATAATATGGAATAATAGCATCTTCCCCTCTCCCAAAGTCCTGATGAGGACTGAGTTAGTACATAGAAAATCACCAAGATAGTTACAGAGCAAATTATAAATGTTCCATGAATGGTACCTATAATTATCTGTAGCACTGTTATTCATCGTTACGATCTGTCAAGGCTAGAAACACCTTGAGGGCAAGAAGAGCATCTTGCCTGTATTCCCAACTGTTAGCATATTGCTTGATATCCAGAAAGTATTGCCTGAATTTAACAGTCTACTCTCAACTAAAAGGGAATGAACAAGATAATTAGCAGAGGTGGAGATAAATGGGTCAATGGGAAAAAAAGAAAAGAGAAAGAAAAAAGATCCCACAATTTTACAGCATCAAAACCTGCTTCTTGCAATGGCTTTATAGGGAGACTCAATATACACCTTGCATTAGGGGAATTTGTTGGCTTCCTGTGGCAACAGTGGATCTAATCTCAACCCTTGATCTAGAATTACAGATTTAATATGAAATTTGAGGTGCCCCCAATAAATTTCATCTAGCAGTTTACACCAGAATTAATTACCTGAACTTTTTCCAGCCACTAAAACAAGTGCGAGACAGCCTTAACTCGTTCACTGCAGGCCCCTTTTCTATTTTCCATTGCTTTTACAATTTCCCAGCAGTGTGTCCCATCTGGGGCAATTACGCGTCCTCCAGATGGAAACTTTCCCTGGTAGGTTGTTCCGTTCACGGCCATTTAGAAAGCACTGCTTGCGTCAGGCTCTGCTTGCTGGTTGGATAAAGGGGCTGTTACTTCAAAGCTCATTTTTCTCGGCATCCCATTGCCACGCCTCACTGAGTGCAGAGTACATGCCTTCTAATGACCTTTCAAAGCCAAGTGCTTTCTGTAGCCCACCAGGTCAGTGGGGTTGCCTTTCCTCTGAGTCCAGACGGAGTCCAAAAGGCTTCACTTCCCTCAGACCCCCAATCATGGCCACAACAGTAATAAGATGCACAATTACTGGGGATGCTCTGTACTCATAGAATTGTTGCCGGAGCCTCGTGATGAAAAGACTATCATTAAAATACCATTTTATTGTCAGAATACTGAGATTTTAAAACGTAACTAACATTTCTGGGTCTCTCCTCCCTTCCTTCAAAGGACTCTAACAAATCAGTCAAAACAGTTTCTTCGTATAAAATAAAGTGCTCTAACTACCACCTCATTTTATAAAATCAGGGAGAGTGGGTATAGCTGAGCTGTGCAGGTCTAGCATACTTCATGTCCAAAGTTCTATTCTCAGCAACTCTCCTCTCACACACATGTTCACACATGCACACACGCACACACATCCAAGAAATATATAGCTAAGAAGTAAACAGAATTAGAACTCAGGCCCGAGTCCTAATCTATCCCATTGCTTCGTTTGACTGCTCTAGTTAGACATTTAACAAGACTTTAATTAGACTTTAACAAGACTGAACCCTCCCCTTCCACTCTGGACTACAAAGAAACCTGTGTAAGAGGCTCCATTTCACCCCGTAATTCTTGTTTACGTTTGAAGATAGCTAAGGAAAAGTAAAGGAGACAGAAAAGTCCAGGCAAACTGTCTCTCCAAATGGCCTTACATCCCTGTTCTCAACAGATTGTACCAAACCGTCCCAGAGTCCGTTAAGTACTGAATCTTTTCTAGAAGATTCTCCAGTGCTTTCAGATCTTTGAAATTTTGTTGCCAGTGAGTAATTCCAGCCTGTCCTTTTCCAAATCAAGAATTTTTAAAACGTGTGTGTGCTGTGTGTGTGTGTGTGTGTGTGTGTGCATGCGCGCGTGTGATGCCATGTCATTTTTCTCAGAGTTGGTTCCCACAGGTTACTCTACTACATGCACCACACCGTGCTCTGCCCCACTCAGAATGTGCAGTTTGAAATGAGGTCTATGTTGCTGAGGCTGGCTGTGAACTTCTGAGCTCATGCAAGCCTCCTACATCAGCTTCCTGAGAGGCTGAGAGCATGATCCACTGTGCCAGGCACTTAGCTTTGTTTCAGTGAAATTTCACTCGTCCTTACAGATGTTCATCCTAAAATCCTCACTAGTAAGGATTGTTTTCAAATGTGCACCTAGTGTCCAATGCTGTTTCACTCACTTTAAAGAGATTCACTTATGCCAGATTGTTTTATTTTCATTTTCTCCTCATTTTTATTTTCTGTCTTGAGCATTTACCTGCATGTATGTCTGTGCACCACATGTGTGCAGTGCCCTTGAAGGCCAAAAGAGCACATCAATCCCCTGGGACTAGAGTTGAGAGACTCACAAGCCAGCCACCAAGTGAGTATTGTGAATTGAACCCAGGTCCAGGAAAAGCCTTTTCTCAAGCCCCCCAGATTCTCTCTCTTCCCCTCCCCCCTGAGATAGGATTTCTCTGTGTAGCCCTGGCTGTCCTGGAACTCATACTATAGACCAGGCTAGCCTTGAACTCTGAAATTCACCTGCCTCTGTCTCCTGAGTACTAGAATTAAAGGTGTGTGCCACTTCCTGCTGACCCCAGACTACATAATTATGGCATCTCTACCTGTCTCTTAATTTTTTTTAAAAAAAGAACTTGATTTTAAACACACTTTAAGGAATATTTATATATTCAGAAATCAAAATCTCAAGTTGACTAAAGCATATCAACTAAAAATTGTACTAAGTATTCCTGACCGGGAACTTGAACCATACACTTTAACCATACATTAAAAAGTATATCACTATCTAATGCACAGCTTAGTATGATATAAAATTAAGCACCATTCATGCCCTAATTGTAGAAACACATTCCTCCCTAATTCAGGAAATAGCTGGGATGAATTTATTTTTACCAAGTAAATCATTTATTAAGAATTTAAAAAAATAAACCTACCACAAATCTGCTGAAGAACACTGAAAACAGTTGTCAGTTTAGAGCTGAACATGCCTGTACCTGCTCCGCAAAACCGGGCATATTTTCCCACGACTTCAACATTCGATAGATTCTGCCCATCTTCACACTTAAAGGGGTATATAAAATATGAAATACTGTTTTACTGGCAAGCCTCCAGTTATTAGGAAGATTTAACAGTCTTACCTTAATTGGCCACTGGTATTTCCTCTTTTATTTATATCTTATATCTTTACTGATATGTGTTTAAAGATATTTAATTTACAAGCTCTTTGTAATTTAAAGATTCTGTGCTATCATTTATTTTGCAAATATTTATTCTGATCTGTGATTGCCTTTTAACATAGTTTATGGATTACAGTCAAACCTGTCACTCTTTTCATGAATAACGTGTTTTTTTTTTTTTTACTCTTCCTAATTGAGATTATAGTAATATGTTCTCCTACAAATGACCCATCTGGGTTCCATTCCAGTATATGTGGGTACCTGTTCTTTTGAATGTTCTATGTAGCTCTATGTTCCAAAACTCTTAAGATGATCTACCTGTTCAAAAGAACGCTCACACACCGGGTGGTGGTGCATGCCTTTAATCCCAGCACTTGGCAGTTGGCAGGATTCAAAGCCACACAGAGAAACCCTGTCTCGAAAACCAAAAAAAGAAAAAGAAAAGAAAAGAAAGGAAGGAAGGAAGGAAGGAAGCTCATGTGTGGTACTCATGATTTTATAAACTTAATTGTTTCATCCTCATAAGCTTTCATTTGTCTTTCAAAAAGGAAACATTAGGCCAAGACATCCTTTACCTATCCAGTCATCTCCCCACCCATATTACATATGTATGGCAAACACCAGCTTTTCGGATATAACAATTGTCTTGGACAGCGTTCTATTGCATTGAGGTGACACCATGACCAAGGCAATACTGATAAAAGCAAGTATTTAATTGGAACTGGTTTACAATTGCAGAGGCTTTAGTCCATTATCCTCATGGCGGGGAGTATGGTAACACACAGGCAGACATCCAGATCCACAGGCATCAGGAAGAGAGACTCTGGGCTTGGCATGGGCTTTTGAAACCTCAAAGTCTACCCACAGTGACACACTTCCTCCAACAAGGCCACACCTCCTAATACTTTCAAATAGTGCCACTCTTGAATGCTGGTGAGCAAGCACAGAAATCTATGAGCCTAGGGAGGGCACTGTTATTCAAACCACCACAATGATATAAAGATGCTAAGCAAGGCATACTGTCAGGTTTCCCCTTCCTTCACAATGCTCAGGACTTCAGTCACTAAACTACAATAAATCCGAGTGCCCACTCTTTTAACCCAATTATATGCTTTATCCTTGCCCATAGTGGTGTCCATTGTTATGTAGACAGCATGGTTAAATAATCAGCAATCACATCTCAGAAATTATGACTTCCATACATTGCTGATGGGAATGCTAATTAAAATAACATTATCGAAGGGCAATGTGACCCAATCTACCAAATTGCTGATAAAAATTTAGATCTGGAATGGCCCACAAAGGCTCATGTGTTAGAGGGTTGGTGACAGAGTACTGCTCAAGCATGCACGGGGCCCTGAATTCAATCCCCAGCAACACAAGTTTTGAAAAGCCAGACAGGCTTGTTACTACTCCTTTTTCGTGTATACATATGTGCATGACTGCATGTGATCACATGTGTGCCACGACACTCATGGGGAGGGCAGACGGCAACCCCAGGGGTCAGTCTGTTTTCTACCCTGTTTGAGTCAGGGTCTTTGTGCACCCCATGAGCTTGCAGGAAAATCAACCACCACTTCAAATCTCACCATAGATGCACTGTATTACAGCTGAGCAGTACTGCACCCAATTCAGGGGGTTCTAGAGACCCAAACTCAGGTCCTCATCTATGCTCTGTAAGTGCATTAACCATTGAGTCATCTCCTGAGCCCCCACTAGAAGGTTTGAGGGTCCCTTGAAGGGACTGTGGGTCCCCAGTCTTTCCTTGGCTTTGCAGCCATGAGGTAAGCATTCCAACTGTGAGGTGTGTGACTTTGCCCCGTCACAGGCTCCTGCCATGCTGCTGCTCCCTCAGAGACACAAAACCCAAAGGGCCAACTTGATGAACAAAAGCTCCAAAACAGTCAAAGTCAACTCTTCTTCTTTACAAGTTGATTATCTCAGGTTTTCATTACAGTTACACAAAGCTAACAAAATCGCTAACAGGTATACCTTGTTTGAAAAACTACTTTTGGGATGGATTACATAAGCAGAAAAAGAAATTTTGTACAAGGAAATTATTTGCTACATTGTTAACAATATAAATGTTGAAACAATGTAAATATTCCAAGACCCGTTAAGTTGATGCTGATACATCTGTACTAAAAACACTAAGCAGCCAGAATAAAGAATGCAAATGAAGTTGGTCTTTAAATTTCAGTAAGAAATTATCTCTATGGCTCAGTAGTTAAGAGAACTGGCTGCTCTTCCAGAGGACCCAGGTTCAATTCCCATCACTGACATGGTAGCTCACAGCTGTCTGTAGCTCCAGTTCCAGGGGATCCAACACTCTCACACAGACATACATGCAGATAAAAAACAAGGCACATAAAATAAAGAGAGAAACTATCTCTACAAAACGGTGTGAAGGAAGGTGGTTAAGGCACAGAGAGATACATGTAGTTATGATATATGCATGGAGAACAGTAGAGAGGCACACGTAGTTGAACAGAGTATAATGACATATATGATAATGCTATCGAGGAGCTCATTACTTTCTATGAGAACTTAAAATTATATTCTAAAAATGACAAGGCCAGGGAGATGGTCAGCCAGTAAAAGTACCTGCTGTACAAGTCCAATAACCTGAGTTTTACCCCGAGAATCTAAGAAAGCAAGATGGAAGGGGGAACACTTGAAAGCTCAGCCCTCTTATGGCAAGGTGGTGGAGGAGGCTTCCTGGACACAGGACAGCTAGCCTAGAATATTCAGCAGCAGAAACAAGAGACAAGGTGGCAGGCAAGAATGACTCTTGAAAATTGTTCTGACCGCCACGTGGGCAACAAAGCTCAGTACATTCACATTTACACCCATGTCATACTCTCTCCCTCCCTCTCTTTCTCTCTCCCCCCCACTCTTTTTCCCTCCCCCCCCCCACAAATTAAGGAATTTAAGAAATGGCATATATAACAAAGGGAGGGAAATAGTAATTACATATATAATTTGCTATTGCGCTTCTAAGGATGTACAAGAATTAGTAACACATTTTCACCCAGGAAGAGAGTGCTGGAATGGTCAAGAATCTTCACTACAAATCATTCTGTACCCTCAAAAACATGTGTACAAATTCAGGTACAGTGGTACAAACTATTATCCCACTGCTGGAGAAGCAGCAGTAGGAAGATTACAAGTTCAAGATCAACCTGGTCAACACAGGTTGACTTATATACTGGGACCCTGTCTCAAAAGCAGAAATGACCTTCTCACACTGTGAAAATACTGCCTATGCAGAAAAGACATCTGTAAAGTTTCTACCGGGTGTCTCTGACTTTTCTAACTTAGTTCTGCACGGCCTCACTGCAACCAAGACAAATGGTGAGCACAGACCGTATGAGGCTGCCTCTGGGACGGCGTGGCATACAGCTCACAGTAGAATTCCTGCAGGTAGGAAAATACTGTAACGATAAAAAGTAACACACAAACCAGTAAGTCCCTTACTGTCGGGTGAAATAGCTGCATGTGATATATTTGTACATTGGTGTAGTGAAGCTTGTTCGTGCCAGCATTATCCCACCCGAGTGACACATCGCACTACCATGATAGACAGGAGCAATGTCACAAGACAGCAGGGACTGGTACTCTCCGTTATCATCCTGTGACTACTGTTGTGTATGTAGCCTTTCCTTAACGAAAGCCACACAGTAGATGACTAGTTTCTCATCAAGAACTAGGAATGGAGGCTAATCATTTAATTAAAAAATAATAAAACCTAATGAAAACAAAAATATTTAATTCCCCTAACCAAATGACAGTTATTTTTTACTTTTGTGTGTTTTTTTTTTACTTTTATGTATTTATGTGTATGGTTGGTGTTTTTCTGTTTGTTTTAATGGCTGATGATAGGTTGCCCTGCTATGATGGAGGGCCCCATACCATGTATATGCTGGCAGCACTAACTGATTACGAACTTGAAGGTGTGTGGGGGACTTGGTGTGGGAGTCGGGGAGTGAGAGAAGATTTGGGAGGGATAAAGATGCTCTGGATACATGTATGAACCTGTCACAGAACAAATATTCTAAAGAGAGAGATCTTTATACCAGTGTCAGACAGACACAGTGATTTCTACACATTCCTCATGTATCCACTTCCTGCTGACTCTGTTCCTCCTAATCCTTTTGCCTCAGGTCCTTCACATTTTCCATGTATGAGATCACGGCATCTCTATGTAAGGTTAGGTTAGCTTCACGGCTTCCTTCCCAGTACAGGTGTTTTCTCCCTTAAGAGCTATGCATTATTCGCTCTACTATAATCACACTGACAACTTCAAAACCAAAGTTAAAGCAAACCAAAGTTTCTCAAGTTTCTTCAGTTAACAAACCTAAACAAACTTAGATAGCAGGCATACAGGCATGCAACGGCTGGGCAAAGTGGGCAGTACCTATCCTTCAAGTACTGAGTAGCCTGACAATTATGACATTGATGTGGTGAGCTAGGCCATTCTAATCTCCTCTGCCATCTATCCAGTAAAGCCCAGAGGGACTTCCTGGCCCTAGATGCAGGAGACTGGCTGGCAAATGAAGGAACTGCTTCAAGCCCTAATTGTATGGGAACAACTGTAAACAAGGCTTGGGGGAAACTGCAAGGCTAATCCTGCTTTTACCAACAGACACAGGTGTCCATGAAAACTTCCTAAAACTGCCTGCCTGGATGGGGGAACATAACGTGACATTAGAACAGATTTTACAGACTGACTTTAGAAACAAACGAAAGTGTCTATGGACATAAGGCATGGCTATGGTGTGTAGCCAGGACAATGAAAGCCATGCCACGCATGGCAGTCTTGGGTATGGGAGTTGGTTCTCTCCTTCTACCACGAGGGTTCCAGGGAACCAATGCAGGTTTACCAGGCTCGGTAGCAGATACCTTTAACCTTCTGAGCTGTCTTCCTAGCCCAAACCTCCTTTACATAAAACAGACGTTTCAAACACCTCAGATTTAAACAGTTGACAGCATGTGACCTCTACATTTTAGACAACTGCTCTAGATATTAAACTCAAGAAGCCAGGCGCACATTTGTTTATGAGTATTTAACAACAGGACTGAGAGAGAACACGAACTCACAGACTGAGGCAGCGTGCTCAGGCCTATACAGGTCTAAGCCAGTTGAGGTCCAGCACTGAGAGGGGAAGTAGATGCCACCCCCATTCCTAGCCCAGAAGCTGCCTCTGACTGATGATGGCATGCAGAGGAAAACTTAGTTTTCTCTAGCACAGTCTCGCTGGGTCCACAAACCGTGTTACAGGCAGGTCTCACGGCCAGCAGTGGATGGCAAACACACAACGAATCAATGGTATTTTTTGCCTCACAATGCCGGTTTTGTTTCGTTTTGTTTTGTTAAGATCTTTTCCTTATTGTGGTGGTTGAATAGAGTGACCCCCACAGGCTCATAGATTTCAATGCTTAGTCACACAGAGTCAAACTCTTTGATAGGATTAGAAGGACTAGGAGGTGTGGCCTTGTTAGAGAAAGTGTGTCACTGGGGGTGGGCTTTGAGGGTTCAGAAACCCAAGCCAGGCCCAGTGGATGCAGTTCTCAGCTACTGTTCCCGTGCCTGTCTGCATGCCATGAGCTCTCCACTATGAGGATAGCAGACTGAGTCTCTGAAACTGCAAATCAGCTCCCAATTAAACGCTTTCTTTCATAAGAGCTGCCTTGGTTGTGGTGTCTCTTCACAGCAATACAATATTGACTAAGCTACTTACATTTTCCTATTTTGTTTTTATGGGTTTTCTGTGTGTTCAAATGTGTGTGTCTCATTACCTGTATGTGTTTCTTATGCTTTTTAAATATGCATATATATATATATGCAAACACTCATACACATAAAACAAAACAAATATTTTAAGTGGTCCATCTGTTCATATCATGTTTATATCCTTTCCCCTTCTTCCACAAGTAGGCCCCAGTATAAGAAACTGCTCAGGAACCAGGACTTGCTGCATGGTTTCATGAAATCTAAGTGTTCCAATGCTGAGGGAACAGGGGGTGGGGGGGAGGGATGGTATTTGAAATAGGGCCTCGTGTAGCTGAGGCTGGCTCAGACTCTCTATGCAGCAAAGGATGATCTCAACTTCCTGCAGCAGAGGCTGGCTCAGACTCGTGATCACAGGTGTACACAAACAGCAGCACACGAAAAGTGCTCGCAGGCAGGGTCTAAACCAGTGTTGTGCTTTCTTCCCTATCATGGAAAAGAGTACAGTTCCTTCCCTGTGCTCTGAGCTTGCCCTGCTGGCGTTGCTAGTAGCCAGCACAATGGCAGCAGTGATGTCACAACTTCACCTTAGCTCTCAGTTCATTGACCTTTGGGTGTTCAAGCTCCAAAAGCTTTGCCTCGCATCTCCTCTAGGGCCCAGCCAATATGCAGGGTTTTGGTGGAGGTCCTCTGATGAGTCACAGGTTGAGTCCAGCCTTCAAGACTCCCAGCCCAGTCACATGTAACAAGAAGTCTCCAGACAATTCCATCCCCAGTTGCTTGACTCCTCCCAGCTCCTCAAGTTTTCTCAGCTGAGTCCCTAGACTCAAGGGTATGGAATGAACCATCTATGGGGTGCCCTGCTTTAAGTACACAGAATCTTCCATCAAAATGGATGTTTATAAACCACTAATTTGGGGGGGGGGGTACACTGTTACAAAGGAACCAATAACTATGGTGGAGTTCCAATAGTCAACCATGTGTTCCAGAAAGAGGAAAGAAGAATCATCTAAGTGGCACGGGGTAGGAGGACATTCGTCTTCCAGCTACAACTGCTTCCCAACCACCAGCACAAGTCAGAAGTCTTCAAGACACTGGTAAATCCTCAACACACCAAGCACAGGGGTCAAGCTATACAGTGAGACCTGGTTGAAAAGGAAATGAGAGAGGATTCTGTAGACAGAAGTTTCTATCCTGCACAGTCCCATTCAGTTCCAAATAAACACAGAGGCTTATATTAATTATAACCTGTTTGGCCTGTTGTTCAGGTTTATTATTAACTAGCTCTTATGACATAAATTTACCCATAATTCTTGTCTGGTTTAGCCATGTGGCTTGGTATCTCTTCTCAGTAAGGCATTCTCATCTTGCTTCCTCTGCTTCTGGATGAGAACTGTGTCTCTACCTTTCTTCTTCCCAGAATTCTCCTAGTCTGGTTGACCCACCCATACTTCCTGCCGGGCTACTAGCCAATCAGCGTTTTATTAAACACTTGTACAGTTTACAGTGTACAAGAGCATTATCCCATAACAGGATTCCTTTACTTTCTCTATATCTTTCCTTAGGGTGGTCCTTAAGCAATGTTCCATCAGAATCACAGGGTATAAGAAGAAAGGAGAGAACCTGGGAGCCAAAAGACAGTCCAGGAACACCGCCATGGGAAACTGCAGGACAACAGCTCTGAGAGGGTCTGTGGATAAGGCAGGCCAGTTTGGAAAAGAAATAGGTTCTAAGAAGCAGGTTTGAGGGGGTTGGGGACTTAGTTCAGGGGTAGAGCACTTGCCTGGGTTCAGTCCTTAGCTGGGCTGGGGGTAAGGGTGGGGGAATTTGAGGGTAGGAGGTAATAGACTACGTTATAATACAGTAGAGAATACCAAAGTAATTACAGACATAAAAATACAAATACTTCAAGGGGGAAAAGGCAATTGAGAAAAATGCTGTGGAAGAAAGGAAATGCAATCAATCTTACTTTTTAATTTTGAGAGAGGCTCTCATTAAGTTGATGGCATTGGCCTTCACCTCATGCTATAGCCTGGTGTGCCTTGAACTTGTGAGTCTCCTGAGTATCTGCTGTGCAAGTCTGTGCTACCAGGTCCACTTGAGCTGAACATTTACAGACATAACAACATGAGTGTATTCCAACTGTTCTACACAAAGCAAGAAAGTCTTAACCACAACAGATTATAGAAGAAAATTTCAACAACTCTGATAATTTTTAAAAATCCCCTGAGAAGTAAAAAGAAATATGCTAGAACTGAGAAAGAAAGAGGAGACATGAGATAAAGAGAAAGGATGCAAGGGTGCCCTGGCTGTGGCATCTGTCACCACACCGAGTGTCGGGTTGGCTCTACTGAGCTGGCTGACTAGGTTGGTACCCTGGTTCCCAGTACTCGATGCACATCCCCTGCAGAGCTGGGTATGAGATGGCAACATCCGACCCTGAGGGGCTGCTCTTCCACTGTTCTTCTATCAGAGGTGTTGCCAAATATTCCTTTACACTGTGTGAAGACGTGTCACTGTGGTTGGTTTAATAAAGAGCATCATGGCCAATAGCTAGGCAGGAAGAGGTTAGGCCGGACTTCTGGGGACAGAGAGGACTCAGGGAAGAAGAAAGGCAGAGTCACCGGTCAGACTTGGAGAAAGCATCATTAGCAGTATGAGGTAATGAGCCATGTGACAGGACATATGTTAAAATAAATGGGTTAAGTTATAAGAGCTAGTAGGACCTGCCTAAGCTAAGGTCAAGTTTTTAAAATTAATAAGTCTCCATATCTTTATTTGGGAGTTGGTGGTACAGAGAAAGACTTGCTAAACAAAGTATACAAGTAGTGATGTCCCCTGTTAGAACCCCGAAACAGTAGAAGTATACAAGTAGTGATGTCCCCTGTTAGAACCCCGAAACAGTAGAAGAACCACTGTTTTTTCTCTGTGTCTTTGGTTTTCAATAGTTAAGAAAAAATGAAGCCAAACTTTGGATCTCTAAAAAATGTCAAAGAAAAGTCTTTAGAAAGACTAACAGAAAGAGACATAATACAAATTATACTGTCAAGAATACAAGAAGTGCAATGACAGGTCCCAGACACCAGAAGGATCAGACAAAACCATGATCAATTCTACACATACAGACTCAAGCCAGACAATTGTTTGGGAGGTCTTTAGATCTTCTTATTTTGGTGTGTTTGTTGCCCAGGCTGGCCTCAAACCTGCAGCGATTCTCGGCCTTCTCCACCTCTCCTGGGATTACAAGCATGAACCCCCAGGCCCAAGTGGTTGACCTTTCAGTTTTAAAGAAGTGGTGTATCAAAATACATTTGAGATGGATGAAATTTGCAAAATGGACTATATTAATAATAATAATTTAACTGTAGTTAAAAGCCATTTCGGGGGGGGGGGGGAATTCCAGGCCCAGATGGTTATACTGGTAAATTTTACCAAGTATTTTAAGTTTTTTGAATGAGACAGGATCTATGTACCCCAGGTTGTCCTGAAGTTTATATATAGACCAGGCTAGCCTAGAACTCAGAGATACGCCTGCTTCCTTCCTGGGTGCTGGGATTAAAGCACCATGCCCATTCACCAAATGCTTTTAAAGTACTAACATCAATTAAACAATCTCTCTAGGAAATAGAAAGTTCCCAACCTCTGAGGTCAGCACTAACCTGATACCCAGTCAGATCAAACACAAGACTACTACACAACAAAATGAGAAAACAAAAAACAGACTCTAGTCTTGCCTATCGACATGTACACAAAATGCCTCAACACAGGTATTAGCAAACTAAAGCCAGCAATATGTGCAGGCAACATACTATGACTCAGTGGAACTGACCCGAAGAATACAGGTCTTGTTCAAGATTCCCAGGATGTCAATCTAAAGAAATCCCACATGATCGTATCAATAGACACAAGAACAGCTGATAAAAACCAAAACATCTTAGACATTTAAAAAAAAAAAAGCTGCAGCCAACTGAGAAGAATCTGCTCCCCCTGTCTCAGGTATTGATTAAAACCTTCTAAGTAACATCTAGCTTTACGTGGCTGAATGCATCCCCTAGAGGTTGGGAAGGCAGCAAGGGTGTTCACCAATACTTCCTGCTTACTGTTGAAGAATGTCTTCAGTAAGAAAAAGAGGGAAACCCCATGTAGCTTGGAAGGACAAAACAAGGTGTCCTTATGCACAAGAACACCGCTATCTAAGAGAACTCATGAGAACAAGCTGCACAGACAACAGTGGGTAGTCTGACCGCAAGGGATAGCCAGAGGCAGTGCCAAACCTCTGTACCTGATGCTGAGAGTCATTAGCCACATCTACAACTCTGTGAAAATTCATAACCTTGGGTACCAGGCCCAGCATGGTGGTACACAGAACTCTGTGAGTTTGGGCCATCCATGGCTACTTAGTGAAAGCAAGACAACAAACAAAAAGCCGGGCTAGTGGTACACACCTTTAAATCCAGCACTCAAGAGGCAGAGGCGGGCAGATCTCTGAGTTTAAGGCCAGCCTGGTCTACTTAGTGAGTTCCAGGACAGCCAGGGCTACATTGGGGGACCCCGTCTCTAGAAAACAAAGCAACAAAACCAAAACATTCATAGTATAGCAAATAAAGTCAGTTTTACTACATGTTAAATAAATAAATTATATCCTTTCCACAGCCCATCATCCAAGCATGCTGTCCGAAAGAAGTCAGTACACAAAATTATATTCTAAAAGCCTGAAGTCAATATAATGATATCATCCTTCCACAATCCCCACCCCCCAGCAAGTGTAAACACACTTCTAACAGACTAAGGAAAATGATACAGTTAATTAAGAAGTTTCAAACTTCTTAAAAAAAAGAAGTCATCAAAATCTGATAGGATACGGTCCACATGCCCTGAAATTGTGATTCTATATGGAAGCCAGCCAGATGTGACAGTCCATGTGTGTGATACAGCACATGGGAGACAGGAGAAACAGACACTGAGAGTCATCCAGCGGTGACCACGATGGGCTGCAAGAGGCCTTGTTAAAAAAACAAAAACAAAACAAAAAAAATGAAATGAAAGTAAATTTAAATAGTTTCAACATTATCCTAAGTTGTATTGGTGAAAAGGAGGAAACCTGGGGCCAGAGAAGCGGAGGCAGATGTGCAGAGCCTTTCAGAGCTGGATTGAGAGCCTCACCTACCACAGGGAGTTAAATACAGAATGAGGAAGGAAGCAGGGTGTGGGGGGCGCAGGCCACTGCCGTCCAGATCCATTCCATTCACTCCTAAGGTATCTGTTCTGTCTTTTGGAGGCTGGGAAGTCAACAGCCAGATTTGGGGGCTGGGGAGATAACTCAGTCTGTTAAATGTTTGCCTTAAACACATGATGTCAAGGCCCAGGTCCCACGGGGGGAGGGGGGAGATCGAGTGGACATGGTGGCACACTTGGAACCCCTGCACTGTGAAGGCAGAGACATTCATATCTCTGGAGCCTGCTGGCCAGTCAGCCTAACCTATGTGGTGAATTCCAGGCCAGGGAAAGATCCTGTCTCAAAATTTAAAAAAAAAAAAATTCAAGGTAGACGGCACCTGAAGACTGTTCTCTGCTGTCCACGTGGACAACCACATATGTGCACACACCCACACAGAGACACAAAAGTTTCATTTCTCAGCCCTACTGCAGCTAAGAGCTAAAGTTATTGGTGTGGATAGGCCCACCAATCCCATGCACTTGTGTAGTATGAAGGAACTCAAAGGCCAGCTTCTGCGGCTTGGGCAGACAGGCACAGCCATGTTTTGGATGCTTCTGCAGAATCATTAGAGCAATATGCGGTGTCTAGGAACTAGTTCCATGTCAAGATGTGTGCGGTATGACCTCGATGTGATTCAAGACAGATGAGCATGATTCTCAAACTCAGGGTGTTAGGGAGTATAGGATCCTAGAGATGAAGCTCTTCTGGGGACAGGGTGTGTGTCTAGCGATTCTACCGCCCAGACCACAGCAACAGGAGGGAGAATTCACTATAAGCAAATACCATAGACAAAACAAAGACACCAAACTCTGGAGTTATCAGACAGCAGACTCTGTGGAAGAAAGCTGAACAAAAGCTATAGCAGTCTAAAGCCATTTGAACAATTAAAGGTTGAAATGGGATCAACTAGCCCTGCTAATATATAACTAACAACAAAGGTCTTAAGCTTTTTCCAAGAAAAAGTCACATCCAGAAAATCAGATAGCAATCCAAAGGAAATCTGCAAACACTCAGCAGCCAAACTAGATCAATAATCCACTGTCAGCACTGGATATGGACCAGGCATTGTGCTCTGAGAAAACCTAACGTCACTATCTCAAAGGGGAGATGCACCAGCTACTCATCAAGTGAAATTTCCTGAGTTTCAAGATCTGGAAACCAACTCAAATAAACACAACAGGGACAAGAAACTACAAGAGAGCGAGGAAACAACGCTATGGTATTCTTTTGGGCAAAGGGCTCTGCTCAGAAGGACCCACGGGAGGAGAGCAAAGTCATCTACCCATGCTGCAAGGCAAGAATCCATTTACCTCCTGGCATGTGCTCACCCTGGTGAGGCTGTAATTATGGCCCCATTTTCTAGAGGAACATAAGCTGGGAGAGATTAGCTTGATTTACTCCCAGCTGCAGAATGAGGGAGCCAAGGCTCAATTTCCAAGGCTTTTACGGGCAGAGGTACACACATGGCAGGCTGCAGAACCGGAGATGGCCATGGAATCACATTCCCACTCACAGACAGGCAGGCACGCACAGCTCAATCTCCCAGCAGAGTTAGCTCCCAGGACAAGGTTGGTGCTCCCCACCCCCACCCCCACAAGGTTCAGCACCTGAGCAATCTTTAGCAAATGCATTTACTTTGGGAGCAAGGAAAAGATGCCCAAGAAGGAAATTTCTGCCTCTGAAAGCTTCATCTGCTTTAGACGCAAAGATTATTTGCTCAAACTGCCCACAATCATTTGCTCAGTATGTTATAGATGCACTTGTAAATAAGTGTGCATAGGAGATATAACAGTGGTCTATTTATACATGTGTGCAGAGAGCAAAGCTGAGTTAAATTTACCTTTAATCTATGGAGAAAATGGTTTGCTAATAACAGAGTTCAACCATCCCTTTAAAATTAAGGGTTGCTGATGCCATCTGTAGTGGCAGATGCTTCCACCCTCAACATCAGGAGGCTAAGGAGAAAGGGTCCAGAGTGTAAGGCAGCGGACACAGTGACACCCCCTCTAGAAAAGCTGGGGAGAGCATTATCACCAGTAGCGAAAAGTATACAATTGAAGAAAGAAAGCATCTTTAACAAATGGTGCTGGCATAACTGGATGTCAACCTGTAGAAGAATGAAAGTAGACCCATTTTTTTCACCATGCACAAAACTCAAGTTCAAATGGATTAAAGACCTCAATATTAATCTGACCACACTAAATCTGATAGAAGAGAAAGTGGGAAGTAGTCTACAACACATGGGCACAGGAGACCTCTTCCTATGTAGAATCCCAGTAGCACAGACAATAAGAGCAACAATTAATAAATGGGACCTCCTGAAACTGAGAAGCTTCTGTAAAGCAAAGGACACTGTCATTAAGACAAAAAGGCAACCTACTGATTGGGAGAAGATCCTCACCAACCCCACATCAGACAAAGGTCTGATCTCCAAAATATATAAAGAACTCAAGAAACTAGACTTTAAAATGCTAATTAACCCAATTAAAAAATGGGGCACTGAACTAAACAAAGAATTCAACAGAAATTCAAATGGCCAAAAGACACTTAAGGTCATGCTCAACCTCCTTAGCGATCAAGGAAATGCAAATCAAAACAACTCTGCGATACCATCTTACACCTGTTAGAATGGCTAAAATCAAAAACACCAATGATAGCCTATGCTGGAGAGGATGTGGAGTAAGGGGAACACTCACCCATTGTTGATGGGAATGTAAACTTGTACAACCACTTTGGAAATCAGTGTGGCAGCTTCTCAGGAAACTGGGAGTCAACCTACCTCAGGACCCAGCAATTCCACTCTTGGGAATATACCCAAGAGATACCCAATCATACTACAAAAGCATTTGTTCAATTATGTTCATAGCAGCACTATTTTTAATAGCCAGAACCTGGAAACAACCTAGGTGCCCCTCAATAGAAGAATGGATAAAGGTGTGGCACATACCTTTAGAGTTCTACTTTAAAGAACTTTAAAGTTCTACTTTAAAGAGTTCATACTCTACTTTAGAGGTCTACTCAGCGGTAAAAAACAATGACATTTTGAATTTTGCATGCAAATGGATGGAAATAGAAAACACTTTACTGAGTGAGGTAACCCAAACCCAAAAAGAGGAATATGGTATGTACTCACTCATAAATGGATTCTAGCCATAAATAAAGGACATTGAGCCTATAATTCGTGGTCCTAGAGAAGCTAAATAAGAAGGTGAACCTAAAGAAAAACATATAGTTATCCTCCTGGATGTTGGAAGTTGACAAAATTGCCGGGCAGGGGTTGGGAGCACAGGGGTGGGGGTGAGGGTGAGGTGGGGATAAGGGGAGATGTGGGGAGAGAAGGGAGAAGGGGAGGATGGGGAGAGCTTGAGGGAATGGGATGGTTGGGATGAAGGAGGGGTAGATGTGGGAGAAGGGAAGTATATATCTTAATTAAGGGAGCCATTTTAGGGTTGGCAAGAGACTTGAAGAGGGGTTCCCAGGTGTCCTAGGAGATGTCCCCAGCTTGTTCCTTGAGCAGCAGAGGAAAGGGTGCCTGAACTGGCCTTCTCTTATAGTCACACTGATGAATATCTTGCATATTACCATAGAACTTTCATCTGGTGATGGATGGAGATAGAGACAGAGACCCACATTGGAGCACTGGACTGAGCTCCCAAGGTCCTAATGAGGAGCAGAAGGAGGGAGAACATGAGCAAGGAAGTCAGGACCACAAGGGGTGTATTCACCCACTGAGATGGTGGGACAGATCTAATGGGAGATCACCAAGGCCAGTTGGAATGGGACTGATGGAGCATGTGATCAAACCGGACTCTCTGAATGTGGCTGACGGTAGAGGCTGACTGAGAAGCCAAGGACAGTGGTGCTGGGCTTTGATTCTACTGCATGGATGGGCTTTGTGGGAGCCTTGTCTGTTTGGATGCTCACCTTCCTGGACCTGGGGGGGAACGGGGAGGACCTTGAATTTCCCATAGGGTAGGGAACCCTGACTGCTCTTTGGCCTGGAGAAGAAGGGGGAGGAGGAGTGGGGGGAGGGGAGGGAAGTGGGAGGAGGGGAGGAGGTAGAAATTTTTAATTAAAAAAAAAACAGTTAAGAACTTTTTCTAGCTAGGCAGTAGTGGCACACACCTTCAATCCCAGCACTTGGGAGGCAGATGCAGGTAGATCTCTGAGTTCAAGACCAGCCTGGTCTACAGAGCTAGTTCTAGAACAGCCAGGGCTATCCAGAGAAACCCTGTCTCAAAAAAAAAGTCAAGATAAAATAATACTAGTTAGGAAAAAAAAACTAAACTTCTTCTAAGTAGCCCCAAATGGGGCCTTATACTGCTCTCTCCTCCCCTCGCACTGACTGAGTGCCCTGTCTACTCGGAAACTTAATGGAAATAGAAGGTGCCATCAGGATTGTCAGTGATAAACGACACTGGTCCTATGGTCACCACAAAGCACCAGAAACTTCACAGTGAAATGGGTGACAAGGACATTAAAGCCAATGCTTCAGGCTTGAAGAGATGGCTCAGAGGTTAAAAGCACTCACTGCGGTCACAGAGGACCCAATGGCAGCCTTCAACGGCCTGTACCTCCAGCTCCAGGAGATCTGGTGCTCTTCTCTAACTTCAGCAGGTTTCTGCATGTGCGTGGTGCACATACATATACCCATTATACTCAGGCACACACACACATACAATCTTTTTAAACTACATTGTTTATTCTTTTATACATTGGTTTTTGAAAGGACAGGAGTCAGTTTATCTATATTGGTATATTGGTAATTGGAAATAATATTTTTCTGTCTTTAAATAAATGTATTTTATTTAGCCACTACATATATTTTTAAATTTTTATTTATTCTTTGCTTATACAATACATTCCAACCGCAGCTTCCATTTCTCCTAGTTCCCCCCACCTCCCCTTTCCTTAGATCTATCCCCCATACAACCCCCTACCCTTCTACCCCCAGAAAAGAACAGACTTCCCAGGTATATCAACCCAAAACAGCACAACAAGGTACAATAAGACCAGGCACAAACTCTCACGTCAAGGCTGGGTGAGGCATCCCAATAGGAAGAAATAGGATCCCAAGAGCAGGCGAAAGAGTCAGAGAGACACACCATCCCCATTATCAGAAGTCACTCCAAACAACAGGATAACAAGAACACATGCAGATGACCCAGCAGAGACCCACGCAGGCTCTGTGACTGCCACTCCAGTTTCTGTAAGCCCTTCGTAAGCCCTGCTTAGTGGATTTCATAGGCTGTGCTCTTCCTATGTCCTCAACACCTCTTGATTCCACAGTTCCTCCTTCCCCCTCCTCCTTGGGGTTCACCAAGCTCCAAGAAGAGGGACCCAATGGAGACCTCCAACCTCTCTCTTCTCTCTCTCCCCCCAACATAAGTGATAATATAAGTAAAGAGGTCAAGACCATGCTGCGGATACCCACAGAAAAAGATGACCTGAGCTAGTGGGAGCTCGCTGAGTCTGGACTGACGGGGGGGTGGGATGGAATGGGACACCTACATAGGACAAAACTAGGCCCTCTGAATGTGGGTGACAGTTGTGTGGTTGGGGCAGTCTTTGGGGCCACTGGCAGTGGGACCAGGATTTATCCCTACTACTTGAACTGGCTTTTTGGAGTCCATTCTCTTTGGAGAGATACCTTGCTCAGCCTTGGTCCTGTCTCTAAGTGATGTGCCAGACTTTGTTGGCTCCCCATGGGAAGCCTTACCCTCTCTGAGGAGTGGATGGAGATGGGGTTGGGGGAATGTCAGGGGAGTGGGAGGAGGGGAGGAGGGGAGGAGGAGGAGGAACTGGGATTGGTATGTAAAATGAGAAAAGTTGGTTTTAAAAAAAAAGAAAAGAAATGGCAATAAAAAAATTAAAGCATCAAAAAGACACAAATAGCCCTATAGGAGTGAGGGGTGAGATGCCAATGTGAAGGCCGAAGGAGTAGATTAGTTCTCTGAGTAAATGCAAACATAGCAGAGGCATTATGAACATCACGGCAAACAGAAACTTCTGTGGTGCCCATTATCTGAGATGTGCCACCCCAGATAACAGCTCCAAGTTGCCTGAGTGCTTGAAAAGTTCTTGGGTCCATTTGTGAAAATGACCTTAAAAACATAGTCATTAGGATAGCTCAGAAACCTAGGGTAGAACCAGACATGACTGGCAAAACAAACAACAAAAACAACGAAATAATTCCTAAGGATGTTCTGCTATACTCAGATTGGCGCCTAGTTCAGTCTTCGCTGGAGAGGCTGCCTCCAGCAGCTGATGGGGGCAAACTCAACATACAACTTTTTTAATCCCAATACTTATGTGAACAATTCTTTAAGCAGAGTTAGTCAAAATTCACACCAAAAACCCATATAAATCAAGAATCTTCTCAAACATACAAAGAAGGACCAAATAAACCTTTATTTGCTGAAGTAACCCTCCCTCCCACCTCACCAGCCCCCCCCATGACAAAAAGAAATCTAACCACATTAAAGTGTTTAGAAAAGACCACAGTTACTTGCCAAAGAGTAATCCAGCCTTTACTAGTTACCGCTCAAAGACAACGCTTTCTGAACTATTTGAACTACTGGGATGGCCAAGAAGGTAATGGAAGGTTCCCCTGCTCCTCCTGGTCTACTTGCCAGGGTACGGAAGAAGAACCCTGATTACACAGATGGGCAAAAGCTGCTTGTGAAAAAGGCAGACTTGCTCCTATCCACCTAGGGGAACGTGGTATCCAGAATTTAAATTGGGCTTGTCTTGTACACCCAGGAAGCCAAGAAAATAAGAAGAACCAATCTTACGACAAAAGCCATTGTCACCTGACATCTGGAGTTGATATCAGGTGCTTACTCTGCATTATATACCTAATATTCCTGATCTGCTTCACTTTTAGAACTCAAAACCTTCTCTTTGGAAAATGCCCATTCACAAGTGACTTCTGGAGCAGTTGAGGGGAAGCTGGTGGCCAATGTTACTAAGTCTTGATTCCTAGGAATCAAGCTCACTGACCAATACACCATCATGGCTTCCAAACTGGACAGAGTGCTCTTACCCTCGATTATGGATGGAACAGTTAAATGTTGGTTTTAAGTATAGTAACGGCAAAGAGAAAAAGTGCATTTTATAAATTGGGTGTTTTAACCCAATTCACTTTTGTGAAGTTGTCAGTGAATCAGGAGCTAAGCACACTAGGTGCTCCGTCTGTGCTGCAGAACCTGGATAGCTCCTAAACTGTAGCCAACGCGTCTGTGTGTACACAAGACTGCATTTGTCGTCAAGGAAAAGTACATGTTTTGTTTAAGATTCTCAAAATAATATGTAAACAGTGGGGGCTAGAGAGAAGCCTCGGTGATTAAGAGCACTGGCAGCTCTTCCAAAGATTCCAGGTTCGATTCCCAGCACCCACATGGCAGCTCACAACTGACTGCAACTCCAGTTCCAGGGATGCAGCTCTGGCTTCTGGCCTCCATAGGCACTACTCTGCTCAAATGTGGTATGTAGACTATACACAGGCAAGGCTTCATAGACATAAAATAATAAAATTTAATGATGTGGAAACAAAACTTTTTTATAAACCACAGACTTAGGCAGGGATGTCTAATCTTTGGATATTGTAATACGACAGTGTCATCTACAGTGTATCTGGTGGGCCACATTCACAGCTACACTGGGACACCTATTAGCCACCAGCCACAGGTTGGAAATGACTGATGAGGATTTCCTTACAGCCAAATGAAGCTACTTTTGCAATATGTATGTTAATTTTCATTAAAGCAGGTTTATGTGCAAATGTATCAATGACTGATTAATTTCCACATCAAATACGGTAATAGATGCAGGAGCTCTCAGAATCACCCACGACCACACTGCTAGCCTGCATCCGAGGCCTAGGAGAAGACAGTGTGCCCTGATTTGGACCTTCCGTTTCCTGTGCTCGAGAACATTTCATGCAATTATTGGCAGTGACAATGCTGAACCAAAGCAGCTAACGTTTGTAAGGTACTGGGCCATCTTAGTGCCATTCTCAGCACAGTGACAAAGAGTATCATTGCCCCTAAACAAAACACACAGGGCTGGTGAGATGGCTCAATTCATAAAAGCACTTGCTACATTAGCATGGGGACCTGAGTTTTGATCCCAGCACTATGTAAAAGGATGGGTGTGGCCGCACTCTATCCCCAGCACTGTGGGAGTGGAAACAGTAGCTGTGGCTTACTGGCCACCAGCCTAGCTCCAGGTTCAGTGAGAGATCCTGTCTCAACTGAGTAAGGCAGAGTGATAAAGCAGGACACCCAGTGTCACCCTCTGACCTCCACATGTACCTGTACATGTACAGAGATCGATCAATTGATCGACTGATAGATAGATGATAGACAGATAGACAGATAGATAGATAGATAGATAGACAGACAGACAGACAGGGAGAAAACTGTAAACAAAGCCCAGAGGATCTTTATTCCCAGGAACTCTGAGTCCAAGCCCAACCTGGTCTACATAGAGAGTTCCAGGATACTCAGATGTTGGAAGAAGGCTGCTTGTTTGTTCCCAGCTACTCAGCTCCGAAATAACCACACAGAAACTGTATTAATTAAATCACTGTTTGGCCCATTAGCTCTAGCTTCTTATTGGCTAACACTTATATCTTAAGTCAGAGATATATAGAGAGACCCCCATCTCATAAAACCAAAAGCCAAACAAAGCTAGCATCTTACAGGAGGAGTCATGGGAAATAAATAGCAGAGGAGCACACAATACACACAGCACAGGGCACTGGTGCCTTCAAATTCTCATACATCAGCACCCCAGGAACCCCACACCTCTCGGTGTTAACACCTTGATTTCTTCCCACGGGCTGACCCTAGCTAATTTGCTTCATCTCTCTCTCTCTCTCTCTCCCTCCTCTAAGTCTTTTTTCTAAGCTCAGCTAATGATTTCAACCGCTCTCCTCCTTAGGCTCATTTAACACAAACAGAGCAGACACCAATTCCCTGTCTAAAGAGGGAGGCAAGCTATTATCGCACACTGTAACTTTGTGTCCCTTTTCAGTTACATGTATATAGCTTTGATTATTTCAAGCCTTCAAACCGTCACATATAATAACATCACATTTTTTAAAAAAATTAACTCTGGAACCCTAATACTGATTGGGCAGCCTTCCATCGAGACTCTCATTACTGCAGAATTATTTTGCACCAAACAACCAGAAACTCGCTCAAATGCAGTTTTTGTCACATTCCACATTGGAGCTATGACGACACCCCACAGCCGGCTAACTTCAAGACTCACCACCCTCATGGGGCATGCCTGCATTCATCTTTGCCTAGCTGTTTCTTCGGGACAGACTTGCCCTTGGTCACATTACCCTCACTCAGCCCATCTGCAGATGTGAATGCTGAGGCTGTGTCTCCTCCTTTTCCTATCTTCCAGGCCTTGTTACTGCCACAGTAACAAGGCTCTCCTTTCTGAAGCAGGTCTCTCTAGCGCATCTTAGAGTCTCCAGCACGTGACTCGGGCTGGAACTCAAGGTCTGCCAGGGCACAGATACTGTCTAGTCTCCTGAGATGCCGGGTAAAAGGTTTTGCTCTTTGACAAGCTCTGACATCAGACTCTATTATTTCTAAGCCTTCTCTGGCTGACCTCGGCTATACCAATCCCTCAGCAGCCACTACGGCCTCTCCACCTTCCTTCTCATACCCGAGTCCCTGTCACCCACAAGCAAGGCCCTGCTCTTGATTCTCTGGAAATAAAGCAACGGCTACTCAGTAAACCCTTGCCCCCATAAGGCTTATATCCTAATAGGGTGCACACTCATATTCAGTTTAAGTCTCACTCTGAATCTATCTGATTCTTATTTTGATATTATATTGATCTAAGTGACTGTCTCGGTGCCGTGACAGATCATCTTAGGTGCTAACCGCCAACCATTCCTCCCCCCATACCCTGTAGGCATGCAATGATTCATGGGAAAATAGCTTATTTGTCCTCCTCCACCCTGAGCTGAACTGGCAGCTTGCTTTTATCTCAAGAATCAGCAGTCTGGGCATGGTACCACACGCCTTTTATCCTAGCACTCAGGAGGCAAAGGCAGGCAGATCTCTGAGTTTAAGACCTGGATTACACAAGGAGTTCCAGACCAGCCAGTGCTACATGGTGCCATCCTATCTCAAGACAAAAAAGAGAACCAACAGAAGTGGTTGGTTCTATGCCAACTCTAGGCTCGAGAGTCCTCATTCTGAACTACTGAATCAGGACCAGTGGGATGGCTGTTCTTCAGCCGTGACACCTGAGGATGTTTGTTAGGCAGGAATAACCATACTCTGCTCTTCATCAAGGCCAGGGACCCACCATCTACACTTCAAAATACACCACTCGCTAATCCATTATGGTTAGTAAATAGCCAAACAATACTTGAGTATTTCTAGACATAGGTTTAAATTTCTAAGTACAGAAGACCAGAGTGTTTTAGAATAGAGGTCTCGAGACATTTTTGCCTATGTATACAATGAAAGTTCTGGACAAACATCACACTGAACACAGGCATCATCATGAAATACACACATAAAAACACATTTTTGTATCATGTATCTATACGGCTATTTGTGAGGTGCTGCCTCTCAGTGGTTAGCTGCATGTGAAACCTCCTTGGGGACTACTGGCCGTTCTCTCTGTCACCCCAACTCCTCTCCTGGCCGCTGGGTCTCTAAATGACCCTGATTTTCTCCTCGGAATCTTCTCCAGCAGCTCCACTTCCTGCTCCCATTTTAAACATAACTTTCATATTTGTCACTCGCCTCTCAGGCGTACTCCCTCTCAGTGATATCATTTGCATCCCCGCCCACCTTCACCCCAAACCTCCCATGCCCGTGCTCTGCACTGGCTGTAGTCTGAATGTGTTCTGGATGCTTGCTGCCCAGCTGGCACCGCGTGGCTGTGGAGCCTTTAGAAGGTGGACCTCTCTGGCAAAAGGCCATGGGGCTGGGTCTTTCAAGGTTATAGCTGCCTCTGCTAGCAGCTGTACTGTGCCTCCTGGTCCACTGCCAGGTCTCTTCCACGTTTCCCCAACACCTTGGTCTAAAACTGCCTGCCATGCCTTCCCCAGCAAGATAATAAAAACCTTCCAACTATGAACAAAAATAAATTCTCACTCATAAGTTGATTAAGACAGGTGTTTTGGTCACAGCAATGTGAAAGCAACTGGTGCTTTCTCTGCCTACAATTACTAGACATTTTACATGTGACTGAAAAAGCTGTCTGTTGTATATACACAGAGCCTACCTTATTCCCCTTCATTGTCCACACAATATCACTGCTAATTTCTTGGCCAGCTTCTACCAATCACTTTCTACCCACGTGGGAACAACACAGAACATTTCCAACTTACATTGTGGAAGCTGAGTGCTCACTAACTTCTACAGCAGTTTAGCTGACTGCTAATGAGGGGTGGCCCACAAAGTGCCCCAAGTCCCCTCATACACAAGACTAAACCAATGCATTAGTCTTTGTACTCAGGGAAATTTTAGTGGAAAAGTAGGTATGGACACTGGGACGAGCTTGTTCTCTGCGGACCGAGACAGCACTGAATACCATGGCACACCAGGCCAGGAGAGCCTGCTGCTTAGCAGTGAGACACATCAGAGGGCAAATATGTACAAACTGACCTCTGATACTCATAGCTTGAGTGTACCAACAATCAAGGGGGCCCCACAGGGGACAGGACCTGTTTACTTTCTGGCTAGAAGACTCATGAGGCCCTCTGTGCTGGAGAGACGGTTTGTGTTAAGAACATTTGCTCTTGCACAGGTTCCCAGCACCCACATGGCTCACAAGCCTCTGTGATTCCAGTTCACACAATCTGACGCTCTCTTCCAGTCTCCATAAGAGCCAGCACACATGGTGCAATGATATTTCACTTGTATTTTAATAAATAAAGCTTGCCTGAAGATCAGAGAGTAAAACGGCCACACTGATCATCCATACAGACCAGGCAGTGGTGGCACACACCTTTAATCCCAGTTGCCACACTAGTTAGCCATAGCGGCCGGGCAGTAGTGGTACACGCCTTTAATCCCAACACTAGAGAGGAATATAAAAGGGAAGGAGATAGGTCTCACTCTCAGTCTCAATCTGGGGATTCGTAGAGGCAGGATCGCCATTTAAGTCTGAGGTAGAGGTAAGAGCCAGTGGCTGGTTGCTTTGCTTTTCTGATCTTCAGGTTGAACTAGTCTCTGGGTTTTTATTATTCATGCTACAATGTGGTGAACAGACATACATGCAAAGAAAACACTCACTCACACACACACACACACACACACACACAAAATAAATAATAGCTGGGTCGTGGTGGCACACACCTTTGATCCCAGCACTTGGGAGGCAGAGGCAAATGGATCTCTGAGTTTGAGGCCAATCTGATCTACAGAATGAGTTTCAGGACAGCTGGGCAACTTACGGAAATTGTATTGAAAAACAAAAACAAAACAAAAATAATAATAAAGTAATTAATTAAATATAAACAAGGGAGAGAAACCTAGTTCTTTCTTTTGGTGTTTTTTAAATGATTTATTTATTAAATAAATTTAATGTTAATTTTCCAAACATCCCAAAGTCTATTCTGTAATATAAATTTACTCAATATAAATTCAAGTCACAAAAATCATACTTCAGTGCAGGAATGAGCTTAAACTGTATTCCCTTAAAACTGCAAGTGCTGCCATCTAGTTCTGAACACAAATGCTCACATACACAAGAATTTCTTGTGTCCAGCTACTCAACCATCTCAAGAGTCAAAAATCAATACCCTGATGAAAACAGCTGGCTAAAAAGCCCTGAAGTCAGCCAGCCAGCTCCTAACCAAAGCTTTAGTTCTGGTGGCACTTGCAGAAGGCAGCCAGGCCCCTCCCAGACCTCCAGGGCAGCTGCTCCCCCTCCTGAAAACTGGCAGTGGTAGGCGCTTTTCCTTCCCTCCCCCACATCTCTATGGGAATTTGCTTGCCATACAAAGCCCAATAAAAATCCTTCACCTTCTGGAGATGAAATCATGGCAGCTTCCATGTGACAAGCATTTATTGTGTGGTTACTACAGGCTTCAGGCTAATAGGTAGGACAGATATGGTCCTTGTCCTCTGTAGAACTCACAGCCTAGTGAGATGGACAGATAACAGACAACAGCCATCAGGGCACTAGGAAAGACAAGCAGCAGGCTGCTAACAGAGGAGGCTCAGGGAGAGCCTAGGACAGTGGCATCTAAAGAGACATCTGAAGGACTCTGCAACTCTGAGGGTTTTTTCTTTTACCTGTACATTTTCACAGATAATTGATTTTTGGTCAAATAGGTTGACAACAACTCCAAACTAGAATGTTCTTTAGTATGTAGCCGGCATGTTGAATATAAGAAAAACATGTGCATTTCCATTTGCCCTTTATCTTCCAGTGAGGCTGCCCCCAAGACAAAGCAAAGCTGGGTCACCTCGATCATCCCCATCTTAGATTAACCAATAGGCAGCCACCCTCCAACCAAGATCAGCAGAGCCCCCAGCTCACCACCCAAGACATGTGGCCAAAAAATACGAGCAATGTACAACCAAGGGTTCTCCAATGCCCAAGTACAGCGCTCGATGGGTGACCTGCCAGCAGCAAGTGCTTTAAGAAGTACAACTTCTGCTAGTTCCTTTGTGAAGTACGTAAGTCCTCCAAGAACAGAGAGCCAACAAGTGACACGGGTTCCAGACAGAAAGAGTCCACAGAAAACAAGACCACAAAAATTCTTTGGTTGCCTTTTGATGGTACAATCCCCAACAAGAGCAATGCAGAGGCCTGAATATGATGACGTTCTAGAAACCGCGACTCCCAAACAGCCTGGAGGACACGTGCAGCGCGGTGTTGTTGTCCATGGATTCTGGTGAAGGGTGCGGGGCTAATGCAATGATGGGAACAAAACGTGAACTGGAAGGCCAGCAAGATGGCTCCAAAGGGAAGGGTGCTTGCTGCCCAAGCCTGACAGCTTGGTTCAATGCCCAGGATGTTGGATTGAGAGCACTTCCTCCCCAAAAATTGTCCTCTAACTCCCATGGCACATGTGCTTATGCACTCACATATCCACATCACACATGGAGGATATGATAAATTTAATTACAGAAAGCTAGATGCGGTGCTCCATACCTGTAACCCCAGCACACTGGCAAAGCAACAAGAGAGGTGCCGCTCAAAGCGAGGTAGAGGAGAGGATTGACTCCAAAAAGATAGTCTGCTGACCTCCACCCATACGTGAACTTTAGCGAGCTGTAGTGCACCACCATAAAGTCAAAGGAGGCCTTGAACTCTCGGTCCTCCTGCTCCCAGCTCCTAAGTGCTGGGAATAGATGCATATGCCATCATTCCAAAAAAGTTAACTTTTTTTGTAAGGAGAAAAAGAAAATTCCCGAAGGTAGGACGAGCAAACACACCAGACCCTTTAAAACAGAAACAGAAAACTGAAGTAAACAGTACTCAACCCAATGAGATCAGGAGCAGCCCTGCTGACAACTGTCACTCCGCTCCCATGAGCACTCTATTCTAGTCCAGGGATGGTAAAAGCCTTGCTGTGTGATTTGTCTTCCAAGTCTTCAGGTACAAAGACAACAGCCTACTAAGTCCCATTCTCATTAACACAACAATGACAATAGTGTGCCTGCCACTGACCCAAATGGCAGCGCTCAAGGGCCTGAAATCATACATATTATAATTGTATTAATGTTTCAGCATTATTGAGATGAACACAATTTAATTTTTCTTCACAAGGAAACTCAAAGATCCTTAGAGGAAGTCATCAAACCATCACAGAGCTACAGTCTGAGGACAAACTATGCCCAGCTGACATACTAATATCCACAAGAGAGTAGCTAATGAGAGCTGGGTGTACTGCAGCCATCTGATGCTCTACACTCTAGTCAGGTGGGAGCAGCTCCTCGGGGAACTGTGGCTAGAGTTCACAGTCCTCCATTCTTAATCTTAGTATGGAGAATAGAACAAGAGCCTCTCTCTACCCCCAACCCAAAGACAATCAATCAAAAGCATGCAGGGCTAAGACTGTAGCTCAATTAGTAGAGGGCATGCCGAGTCAGTATCAGTGGTTCTCAACCCATGGGTCATGTCCCCATAGGGATTGCGTATCAGATATTTATGATTCATAACAGTAGCAAAATTACAGCTATGAAGTAGTTACAAAATAATTTTATGGGTGGAGGGGTCACCACAGCATGAGGAACTGCACTGAAGGATCACAGCATTAGGAGGGCTGAGAACCACTGCCTAGCTTGCATGAAGCCCCAGAGTCAATCTCTAGCACAGCATAAACCAGGTGTGATGGTGTATATCTGTAATCCCAGCATTCTGGAGCTAGAGGAAGGGGAACCAGAAGTTCACAATCACCCTCAGCTACATATTAAGTTCAAGGCCAATCTGGGACACAAGAACATACATGAGGTTGGCTTAAAAAAAAAAAGTGAAAATTTAATTAATAGCCCTGGCAAGTTTTAAGATGAGGTTCTCAACAACATTTCAAAATGCTAAAACATTTAGTCTTCTAACAAACCCTTAAGGATACTTTCCACACGGAGTCAGAGAGACAAACGGCCTCTTTGAAGCTTGCAGAAGAGGGCTTGAAAGCCATCACCACTAAGCACTGAAACACACACTGTAGCAGGGTTCCAAGGTGGACACCTACCCCACACTTGAGGGTTTGTAGGAATCTTCCTGTCTTCAGTGCTGCATGAATCTACAAGGTTCTTTCTGATCTTAACCTTCTGTTTACTTTACCCCCAACACACACATCTTAATCCACTGTCTTTCTGATGATCGTGCAGCATGCTTTAGCCTATTCAGGGATCAGATTGCTTCAATATCCTTCTCAGCCCCCTAAAGACTCCATCTGCAAATTACTTTATGTCCACCATTCTGTTCTCATTGAACAGAATCTCTCTGCTCTCAAGAATGTCAATAGTTCAGAGGGATTCTTTCAGAAAAGTGGAATTTAAGGCTGAAACTGGCTGTGGTGCCACCAGAGAGGTGCCATGAGTCTCTTCTCTCCCACAGTGAAAATATACTGCACACTGGTGACTTGGTCATAATTATGATCCTCAGAGCAGGGACTGAATTCCAGAGGGACCAATTCCAACCCTCTAGATGTTCTCATCATTTTAACTGGCCATACTTTGCTTCTCTGTTCCATAATCCTAAACTACAACAAGTTACTTCTTACAAGATGGTACACCAAAGACTTTCACAGCGGGAAGAAGCACTGCAGACCAGTCACACGGTGCAGGGTTTGCAGACCATGATCCAGGAATGCCAACACGAGACATCAGATTTAACTCATAAAGACTTGATCAGAGAGTTCCTCCTGTTTTCTAAGTACCTGCGCTTTTTAATCACTGTGCTGTCATTCTATGAAGGGCCTGTTTTGTTTTCTTAATTTTATTTATATTTTATTTTATGTGCGTTGCTGTTTTGCCTGCATGTATGTCTGTGTGAGTGTGTCAGGTCCCCCGGAACTGGAGTTACATGTGAGTTGCCATGTGGGTGCTGGGAATTGAACCTGGGTTCTCTGTCAGAGCAGTCAGTGCTCCTAACTACTGAGCCACCTCCCCAGCCTGGAACTGCCATTTTAATGCCAGCTCACAGAGTTCACTGGGCAAACCTGCTCCCATAGGTACACTGCGAGCTCATAGCCAGCACCCTGCCCAGTTCAACGCCAAACAAGGCTGAAGCACATTTACCTGTTTAGGCTCAAACAGGATTACACTCAGCTGTACAATGACAAACTTGACAGCATGTCCCTGTCAACATGGTATGTTAAAATTTGAGAGCCAATTTAAAGAGTTTCTTGCTTTTCTGTTTGAGGAAAGTAGGCATATATTAATCCCCTACCCTTGACTACCATTGTGAGTTCAACTAAGAGCTGCATACCTCCAGCGATAGGAAATTCAGCATCTTCCATGCTGTCATAAGACTTCCATGGCCAACTGTGTCTTAACTGAACACATGCATACACGCATGCACGCACAGTGACTTCCATTCGCAGGGCACAAATCTTTCTTTACAACTCTTTGACAGCTTGATTCTCTCCTCATTCAGGCCCTGGGATCTCCACAGCAAACACTTCGTTTGCCCTCAAGTGGCTTCTTGTGCTTTCATTACCTCTAGACACATGTCAAAATCCCTGTTCTGGAACTGGCCTCAATCCTATGGCTGTCTCCACCTCGGTATAGAACAGCGCAGAACTACAGACCCCTCCCACTCTAGGTGCAATGAGATGTAATTTTGTTGTTGACACAGCACGGCTAACACATGTTTGGGGACCGACACCCCAAATGCTACTTCTAAGCCACATACCTAGCAGCAGCATCTAGTGCTTACTTAGGCCATAGGCTCTATGACCAAAACTTATATTCACACCATTAATTAAAACTCACTTTATAGTAACTAGTCCATCATTTTGGTTTGACTAAAATATAGCTGCATTCCAGTTTGGACATGGAGCTGTCCTCTGGGTCTCCATTCGTCACACACACCCCACTGCCCTGCACCCAGAGTCAAAGCCTCGTCAGGCTTTCTGCATGGGGCCACAAGCGTACCACACATTTCAGCTCCTCTATCCGAGTCACAGAAAACCATTTAACACACACTCCTCTGGAACTCAGTTTTTCTCCAAAGCAACAATAATGAGGAGGCTCACACCCATCTGTAACTCCAGCTTCAAGGGAGCTAACGCCCTCTTCCAATCTCCATGCATGGCAGGCACGAATGTAATGCACAAACATGTGTGCAGGCAACACACTCATACGTACCAAATAAAGTAATAATAAGCCTTTGAAAATTATTTTTTTAAAGTTATCTCACAGAGGTTTAATCACAAACACCATCTGGGAAATTAACCTGGCATCAACTAGGAAGAAGAGTTAGGGAACCAGAAATGGAAACACACTCAGGACCGCAAAGGCTTTTCCTTTCGTTGTGCTGAAGTACAAACACGACATGCAAATTACCCATGCTTTACTGACTCCAGATGACAAGATGAACCACTACCACTAAGGCACTCAGAATGCTGCCCCCCACATAAACCAGGGCCAGCACCTCAATTTCACAGACATGAGAAGTGCAGCTCTGACAACAGAACATTGCAGCAGCATTGAGCTTAACCCGACTTCAAACCAGGTCGGCTGATCGGGGGCACAAAACACAGCAGTTTCCTGACCAACTACGCCACATTTCTCCAACTCTCTCCACCTGCAATGTGAACACAGTGAACGCAGGTCATGCTCCTCGTGGTCTCGAAGAAAAAAGAAATCATAGCTCCAACTGGAAATCAGCAATGGAATCTGCTTTATTCGTATACTATAATTGTTAAGCAGAGTTTTTTGTTCTGTTTTTTTTTTTTTTGAAACAGGGTCTCACTATCTATATAGAAACTCACAGATTATCTGCCTGCTTCTGCCTTCAGTGTGCTGGGGCTCAGTCAGAGTTTTATTCAGAATCAATAGGAAGTTGTTATTTCTCCTTTCAAAATAAAACACACCATGCTTTAGAACTCACACTGGTCCACCCAGCTTCAGACCTTCACGCTGGTCAGCTGGGAGAGCATGCCTCACTTGGAAACTAATGACTGTACTGAAAGCAGGTCTTAAGATGAGAGACTGTAACCCTGGTACTGAGGGTCCTGAGGCAGAGAGTGGCAAGTCTAAGGCCAGCCTGGACTACATGTAGTATTGAAACAAAAGCATAACACTTTAAGTTGTCCTGATGCCTCCGTGATAAAGGGTCACTGAGTTAGGAAATGTGTGCATGCAAAGCATGGAGACCCTTTCTAAGCAATGCCAAGGCCGAGAGCCAGAAATGTCAGAGCTGATAACACAAAATGTAAAACTTCTGTGAGAAACTATGGTAAACGTGAAAACCGTGTACACGAGGAGACATGCCGGTTTTCACAGGTATACCTGTGTCAGAGAAGACAGCAGCCACCCAAAGGAAAATGAGCAATCATACAAAACACTGAAACGTACCAACGACCAATACAGGGTCACTCTCACAGAAGACAACAATGATGACAGTGAATGTTTTTCCTTTGTCAAATGGACAAAGATGGCAAAGATGAACCTGACTGGAGCACATGTGCATGACCGAAAGTCTGCGGCAGCAGCCGCAGTCGGGAGCATGACGGAGGCAAATCTGCATGTGTGCACCTCCACAGACCTGCCTCACAATCTAGAAAATACACACTCCCATTTTTGAAAAAATCAGCCACACACTGAATGTAGGGCTGTGCATATTTGCAAAGAAAAGGGTAAAACTGTAATCAGACTAACTTCTTAACAGTGACAGCCACAGCCGGCATCTACAGGTAGAATCTGTTTCCATTTCTATAGGAGTGCTTTATTCCCAACAAGTTTAAAGTACGCTGTCCAGTGTCACTTTCCACACTTAACACAAACAGTTGACACACCACCTTGTCTGGGAAAGATGTGTCCCCTACCCTTTTCTTCCGAGAGCTTTTCCTGGAAGGTCCCAGAAACCAGCTAATTCTTCCCCCTCTAACTGGAGTCACCAGAGTACCTGACTCCACAAGGGCGCCTCCATTTCGGCCTCTTCACTTCCAGGAGACACTTTACAAGAACAGAACTGAAAGGCTAGCCGGCTAGTATTCCTTTTTGGATTCAAGGCCACGCCAGGCATCCCTGGGAGTAAAAGTGGGCACGTGGTTTCTGTAAAGGTCCAGGTAGCAGATAATTTTCTCTTTGCGGACCATACCGTCTCTGTCAAAACTACCCACCCCTTGACTATTATAACACGGAAACAGCCACAGATAAATGTGGACATGTGGGTGCTGCGTTCCAATATTTCAAGTGCATAAAGTTTTTAACTGCACCTAAATACTCTTCCTTGATCTTTTTCACCATTTGAAAGATAAGACTGTTTGGTTTTGTTTTATTGGCAGTGAGAACACGCCTCAGAGCCTCACATGTGGCAGGCAAATGCTGAGCTACCTCAAAAAACGTCTTGTGGGGAGAAGACACTCGTTACACCCGGGGAGCATGAAAGCAGGTGACAAGCCCAGATGCCCACCAAAAGGATGGAAACACTGTGGGATATAACACAACGGAACTTCATTCAGCTGTATAGAACACTAACTATGTTATTTAGATAAAAACAGATGAAACTACAGATCATGGTAAGTGAAACAAGCCAAAATCAGAAAGACAAATTCTTCATGTTTTCTCTATGTGAAATATATATATATATATATTAGTATGACAATATTTATATGTATAATACCACACTAATATATGCCATATAACATTTCACGTCACAAATACAAGCGTATACATATATACATATTGTATGTGTGTATGTGTACATATAATACACACACGCGTATATATATATATATATATATATATATATATATATATATAATGAAGATCGAAGAGGACTATAGGGGGAAGAGATCCAAAAGGAGAGAGAGGGCAACAAAATGATAGTGAGGGACGAAAGTGAAAATCCTGCACGCTTTCTCTCATGCAGGGTCTAAATGTAAATACAATGCCATGAAAGCAAAGAGACTATGGGGGTGGAAAGGAATCTAAAGGAGACAGAAGAAGGAAACACGAGGATAAAGTAAAGGAAGACTACCATGCTTCTCTCATGCCCAGAACCTAAACTACACACAGATGCACACAGACACACACCACATAGCACGAAAGCAGGACTATTTGGAGGGAAGAAGGGGCCGATGGAGTGGTGGAAAAGGTAGCAAGGATGTGAACATGACATGTGTAAAAGTCATATCCAGGTGTGGTGGCGCATGCCTTTAAGCCCGGCACTCTGAAGGCAGAGGCAGGGGAATCTCTAAGCTTAGGACCACCTGGTCTACACAGGGAGTTCCAGGCCAGCAAGGATTCCATGATGAGATCTTGTCTCAATAAATGAGTAAATACATCATACTGAAGCCATTAGTTTGCAAGATAACTAAGAGTAATTTAAGCTAAGAAAAATAAAAGCAGGTGGTAGATCTTAGACAGTTTTCACTGGAGGATAACTTTTTAAAGGTATAAAAATACGGGAACGAAGTCTAACAGATACTACCTGGGTCCTTTCACACAGACACTAAGGATAGCCAGTCCCAGCAGCAACTGGAACTATTACAGAGGGCTTTCTTTAAAACACCTCATAGAATTTACAACACTAATTCCAGCACTGGGGAGGTGGAGGTCAGATCAAGGGGTTCAAGGTCATATGTGGCTACACAGTGAGTTTGAATCCAGCCTGGATTACTTGAGACCCTGACTCAAAGGGGAAAAAAGATTTTGCAGTTTTAAAATGAATCCCCAGGTGCTGAGAGTGTGGCTCAGTGGCACAGCACCCACTTAGGAATAGGAAACCCTGGATTCAGCCTCCAGGACTGGCACAGGCAGGGATTCCGAGTCATTAGAGAAATGGTAAACTACAACATGACAGCACTGTACTCCCACTGGGACGGCCATAAAGGAAAAGCTGTTGACAAGGAGGAGGGAAACCAGAGCTCTGAGCACTGCTGGACTGTAAAACGGCACAGGCACTTGGGAGAACAGCTTGCTTCCCAAAAACGTTAAATACAGACATCCTGTAAGACCTACGATTTTACACCGGGACATCTTCCCAAGACAGATGAAAACATCTACCCCAACGTTTATGCAAATGTCCACAGGAGCATTCTGCAAAACATTCTCCCAACCTGGAAACAATATGACTCCCACTAACTCGCAAATGGATAAATGGGAAGAGCCTGATCCTTAGGACAGAACTGATAAGAGAAAGGAATAACCACTAACACTTCCTAAGCCCAGACTTCAGGCCCAGACCACAGCACTAGTGCAGAGAGCCAGAAAGAAAGACTGCATCTCCAGGAAGCTTCTACATAAGTGCATCTACAGAAACAGCTGACCAATCAGCTAGGGGCTGGAAATGCAAGCAGTTGGCTGTAAACCAAGAGGAGGGGACTTCCAGGAACACAGCAAATGCTCCCAAGCAGGGTTGGTGGGATAGTTGCACAATTCTATAATTTACTGTAAATTGGATAATGAAAAGGGGTGGATTTTATGGTATGTAAGTATCAGCAGTTCAATTTGAAAAGAGGAGGGGACTCCAAGGACTGGGCAGTCTGAAGTTCACAGTTCCTTGTATTCTGCAGGCATTTCCTTGATTCTGGGACCTTGTCCCATCAGCGAGAAGACACCTTCCTTGGCCAGTCACCTCCTAGAACTTCCCCAGGCACAGCTGGTTCTACTTCCCAGCCTGTCAAGGTAAAGGTGCTAACCTTTGAAGTTTCTAGGACTATGTACAAAAGTGTCCTGATCTCCTTTACTCCTAATCTGATTAATCTCCTGATGAATTCCTTGGAGAGACAAGAATTATGATAATGGCAGTCTCTTCTTTACCCCACATGCAAAACTTTTGTAATACTGTAAAACTTGATCAGGGTTTTCACCACTATGATGAAGCACTGTGACCAAAGCAGGTTGGGGAGGAGAGGGTTTATTCAGCTCATACTTCCACATCAGTGTTCATCACTAAAAGAAGTCAGGACATTAACCTGGAGGCAGGAGCTGATGCAGAGGCTCTGGAGGAGTGCTTGGTCCTCATGGCTGACTCGGTCTGCTTTCTCATAGCACCGATGACCACCAGCCCAGGAATGGCAACACACAAGGACCGGGCCCTCCCACATCATCACTAATTAAGAAAATACTCTACAGGCTTGTCTACAGCCTGATCTCATGGACGCATTTTCTCAATCAAGCTTCCCTCCTCTCAGATGACTATACCTTGGCTCAAGTTGACATAAAACTAGCAGCACAAATACTGAGTCACAAAAACTCTACAGAAAGGCACCACTTAAACAAGATTCAACTCCACGTTAGCAGGAACAATGGCAAAATGCATACTTTGAAAATCCCCAGGGCTAGCAGAGGGCAAAGGCACCTGTGAAGATTGAAGACCTAAGTTCAATCCTCAGGTTCCACAGGAAAGAACTGGCTCCCACAAGTTGCTCCTTAACCTACCTGAACATGCACAGATGCATATACAAAATGAAATGTAATTGTAAAAACGTAAGTCCTACTCCCCTCCTAGCCTCTCATCCAAAGAATTATCTCATTGCCTTGCAAATTTTCAGAAAAGATTTTAGTTTATTAATTCCAGGGGCTCCCCTCAATTCAGGCAGGCATGTACAGAAGTCACATGCCATATTTTAATGCTGAACACAAGCATTTGACATGTGAACACAAAATCTTTAAGCTGACTGGAATTTAATGAGGCACAAGAACATATAACTCTATACACCTCAAACCAATTCCTAATTTAAATCAACACAAAAACTCCGACTGGAAATGTTATCTCATGTTATCTCATGCTGTGACCATGGTGCTCGCCTCTCAATGTCCCCAGCACTTGTTCATCCTCCATGACAGACCGCACGGACTACAATGCTTAGGAAATCCTCGAGAGACTTCAGCAGCCTCAAACTGTGCCCGTTACTTTCTGCTTCTTAAATAACTTCTGAAAGTTACTGTTATTATTTTCAAGGAAAACTGCAATTTATCTTCAAACCAGAATGACTCAGAGATAGAACATATCAAGGTGCACCAGAAAGCTGCCGACTCGTCACTTTGGCGAAACAAGCTTCAGGACCACAGAGCCAAGGCTACAGGGAAGTCGATGCCACCCAGAAGCCATCACTAATGAAGTAGACACTAAGACTGACAAGCTTGGCTAAGGAGGACAGCAGGTATTAATTATTAAAACAATGAGGGAGGTACACAAATGGGGAGGGATTGATTTACTACTACTCTTCTGATTTAGACAATATGAAATGTGTGTAATTTTATTAAATATAAGCCTTCCCATCTTGACAATAGAGGCCCACCCTAGAGAAGAAAAGGTGCTGTGCTTTCATTTTTAAAGGCTACTCCTTGGGGTGGACGAGAGGAGGAGAGTGGAGCAGGGCAGGACAACACCTCCTTAGCTGAGAACTACACAGTTCTACACACATCTTCTTGGTCTGTGCTACTGTAATGGAAGAGCTAGCAATTTAGAAAGAAGAAAAACTTACTATGGTTCTAGAAGCCGTGGCGTCCAAGCTCAAGGCCGCAGCAAGTTCCAGATCCAGCAAAAGCCGCAGACTCCACTTTGAGGCAACCAATGCATCCAAGAAGGAGGGTGACTGGGCCTCACATGGCAGAAGGAAAGATAGGCGGCAGCTGGGGAAGGCCCTTGTAAAAGCGTGGGTCCAGGAGCAAACCCTGTGCACTAGCGATCTCTTAAAGGTGCCGCCTCCTAATATCTTCACATTCCATTACCTGGATTTTGAAGGTGACATATTTAAACCTTGGCAACACATAGCAACTCATTTCATGATAACAAGAATCCTACTAGGCATTTAAAAGGTGGGAAGACTAGGAACAGAAAAGAAGGTAAACGTAACCTAACTCAAAACAATTAACAGACAAACTTGCTAATTCTACCATTTTACATCTCCAAGGTTGAGTTTGTCAAATTAACTAGCCCTAGCAAATGGTCAATTACAGGACACCTGGCAAAAGACTACTGTTATTTCTCAATTAACATCTAATTAGCCCTAATTAACTGGATATGTCAAGTAATTTTAATGTAACATTATGTTGTTTACAAAATTACCCTTCATTAAAGTTGGCAAACTGTAAAGCCCTTGAGGGCAGACTCAAACCCTCACAGAATACTGTTGAAAAGATTGGGACTTTGACATTCACTACTTGCAAGAAAGACTGATAAACATTTGCCTTTTTCTGTCATTGAAAGGAAAGTAAAGCAAGGGCTTATTTGTCTAATTTTGAAGAGACCACTCCCTGAACAGAAATGGTTGTCCTCTGAGTTCCACATCTGTCCCTGTAAGGTTTGCATTTAAACCTTTTCGTGTGTGCTATATCTTCCCGACACAAAGGAACTTTAAATGCTTCTAAGCATCCAGTATAGATGTCACAGAAAGTTTAATTGATAAAAATGACCTCTTTTCTCGACATTTCTGCCATACATATGCTCAAAATCAATTTGGCTAATCAAAAAAATAAAGAAATACAAATGTCTGCAATAAGAATAAGATTCTCCGGCCACAATCAGCCTCGAATCAAAGGAGACTGCTGTCATCAGGTTCTAATTAAGAACGGCAGATAAAGCAGATGGAGGACAGCTTTAATCCTCACGCTAAGTTGATACTGCTCCGGTGAAAACACAGAAAAATTGTTTGGACAAGCCAACTGAACAAACACGATATTGGATGTCTAGAGGAAAGCCGTTCTTAAAGAGTCTACTTTCCAGTAGACGACTATCTGGACTGGGACTGATAATGGCTGAAGGGGAAGGGATCACAATGTTGCTGACATTCCAGCCAGGCCAGAGCGGGGGTGAGGGGTGGGAGTGGGGGCCAGGGGGAGGGGTGTGCTGTGCTCTCCCACCCCTCCTTCAAAAAATATTTTCTTATTTTATGTGTATGGATGTCTTGGCTGCACTTGTGTATGTGCACCACATGCATCCTGGTGCCCACAGGGGCCAGAGGCCAGCGCTTGATTCCCTGGAGCTGGGGTTCCAGACAGGTGGGAGCTGTCCTGTGAGTACTAAGACTGCAGCCCAGGTCCTCTGCGAGCAGCCAGTGCTCTTAACCTCCAGACCTCTTTTAAAAGGTTTCTTCTTTTGAAACTGCTTAGTCTTCAGCCCATTTTACTTACTCTTAACATTTACTTTACAATATAAAGATACTTCCATAGAAAATTGTTACACACAGACACACAAGCAAGCACACATCTATGCACCCACTAAATAAATATAGTAATAAATAAGTAAATAATGTAATAAAATATTTGAAGTTTCAGTGTTTGGAATTTAGCAATGTTCAATTAGTAAACACTATAAATATTTCAAAATCTGAGAAACTTCAAAATCTGAATCTCTTCTGGTCTCAAGCATTTTGGATAAGGAAGACCCAATCTATAATGTTCCATGTAGCACCTTAAGCTGTACCAAAATCAACACAATAGTGTCTTAAAAAGACGGTTTTCTTTGGTTAGCGCCTAATTCCTCTGATGTGTAAGAAGTCCCGAGCAAAGGAAGGCTAGCAGGAGCTGATGTTGGTGAGAATAAAAGCCACACAATTCTCAGAACAATAGTTTGCTGACACGCGATCAAAACGTAAATGAACATAACACAGTCGGAGTCATTGTCTACTGATGTCATGCAGGTGCAATGGAAAAATATCACCCAGCGCACAAAGGTCAAAGTTCAAACTACGGGCCCTACACTCAGAACCTACCCTTTGTGGATCTGTCTGGCTTTCTGGTCTTCTCCAAACTCTCTCACCACTTTGGCTTTGCTCACTCATTTCAAAAGAAAGGAAACCGAAGCTTTATCACCAGCAGAAGCCACGGCCATCCTCAGAAACTGACTTTTCTCTATAGTTCAACCCCACAGTGTTCTCTCTCTCAAAATGGCAGCATGGCAAGTAAAATCTGGCAGGTTCTTCGACCTACAGATGAAGATAATGCTGCCAATTCCTGGACCACACGGGATCGAGCATTCTTGTCTCTGTATGATCTCAGATATCGTGACAGCACAACCGCACATCACGCACAGAAGGTGAGCAGGCACCTCGGAACAGTGCTGCAGCACAAGGTGAAGGTGATGCCACGTCGGGTCCCTTGCTACCTTACAGGCTTCTGTTAATGGATTCACAAACTTAAGAACACATTCATTAGAGATTACTGCAAACACTGGTGATGGTTTGCTGCAGGGCTGCAAACCCAGGCACGGGCAAGCAGATCTCTGTGAGTTTGAGACCAGCCTGGTCTACACAGCAAGTTCCAGGCCAACCAGGGCTACATAGTAAGACCCCATCAACATGAACAACATCAACAAACAATATGATTTTATCTACAGAACTGCTGAAGGGCTAGGTGTCACTTCCAATGCTGCACCTCACCGAATAATACGAGAGAGTGACTTGGTCTTTGTAGCTTCAGTCTCCTGACTAAACCAGGACTAGCAGAGACTACTTCATAGGACTTCTGTCAGGTCAAAAGAAATAATGGGGAAAAATCACTAAAAGGAGCTTAGTACCTAGCAGCTCTTCCCTTTCACCGGTTAGAGTTGAGAGTGACAGCTGAAGTAGCACTGAAGCTAACGTTGGTCTTTAGACTTTTATCCCCGCCATTCTTCACTGCAAACCTCACAGAACTGGTAGGTGGAACAGCGACATTTGAGAGCTCAGCAAAGTTCCTCGGGGTAGCTGGGTAACGCAACACATACCAGTGTTGTGCTTTCTCCTGTGCCTGGCATCAGGGCTCAATGACGCCAACTGTAATGTCCAGTCGTTTCCATGTAATACGGCTACCAACCTGGCCATGGCATCGCCATCATATTACCAGCCCCTCCTGGCAAACCTCAGACTTCCAGCAGAGCTCCGTTCCGAGGCAGAATGGCATCTTAGTCACAGCTGTACTAGACACCAGGGGCTCCTGCCAGAGGCCATGCACACTATGTCACCTTAGACACGGTTCCTTGGGCAACCAGCACTCATGTTCCCCAGTGATACACCAGAGAATCCCAGCAGGCTTACTGAAAAGGATCCCATTGAACATTTTTAAAGATATTAAAATTTATCTGTAAGAAGTTTGGATAAACAACCACAGAACATAACAAAATAGAAAGTTAAGTTTACCAAACATGCTCAAAGGTGACAGAGTGACTGGACCCCGAGGCACGCCACTGCCCCAGGAGAAACTGCAGAAGAGGAAAAGCATATAAAAAGTATCTAGAGCACGGCACGAAAAGGTGTGTTCTAAGCAGTTTCCATGACAATCAAAGACTGAGAAGTGATGTGTCTGATTGGTGGGCTGGAAAAACCAACAACAAATATTTCCTTTGCGTTAGAGTTGAGTTGCCCACATGCTATCAGAGGGACGCACCAGCTTTCTGACATATTAGTAGCCTACCGATAATTACATGGTGCTCATGTAGAAGACAAGTGCCAGGCTGAGCAGGGTGAAGCTGGTCCCGCGGTTTCTGGGAGGCGGGGCTTGAGGCAACTTAGCTGATTTATCAACCGGAAACATCGATGCTTATGAATGTTTCATTCTTGCCTTAGTACTTTCCTTCTTCCAAATTAATGAACAACTGAGTACACTCTAGAAACCTTTGCCCAGCAACATCTCTAGTCCCCGTAGTCATAATATATTACCACATAATGACTGAAGTGCTACTGTCTACTTAGAACTAACAGTCTAACGCTTTCACAGTGGCTCTCCCAGCATCCTACCAGCACCCCCCACTAAAGTCACCACCAAAAGTGTCTCAAGACTGCACACTCTATGAGACAGTAAGAGCTTCATGGTCACACCCAGGCACCTCTGGCACTAAGACACTGACCGGACGGGATATGCTCAACCCCACCATTACAAGCAGACTGGTAAACTGTGACCTTACTCACAGGCCTGTCCTCAGGCAGATGGGATGGAGACATCAAGTGACTAAAATGGCACCTAGGGAGCCTGACGAGGCGTGCTCATTGTCAGACTTGTCTACATTCAGCGCTAATGCACAAGAGCTGGGCACTCTACTTGGCAGGCGGTAAGCAGCCCGAGTTAATTGAGTTCTCCACACTGACACCCTGGCTCCTAGAAAGACAGTGTGCCATAAATGTGCATAATATTGTCATACAACCACACACTAATGCCATATATATGCACACCAGTACTATATGCCTATACACTAGTTCCATATGTCTGCACACTAGTGCCCTGTGTTTGCACACCAGTGCCCTGCATCTGCACACCACAGCCATGTCTGCCCTGTGTCTGCACATGAATGCCCTGTCTTCACACTAGTGCCCCGTGTCTGCACACTAGAGCCCTGTGTTTACACACTAGTGCCCTTGTGCCTGCACACCAGTGCTATATGCCTATATACTAGTTCCATATGTCTGCACACTAGTGCCCTGTGTCTGCACAACAGTGCCCTGTGTCTGCATACCACAGCCATGTCTGCCCTATGTCTGCACACTAGTGCCCTGTGTCTGTATACTAGAGTCATGAACACTGACTGTTCCAATGATGCTTTGCCATCAGTGCCAGCGCAGAGGATCTGTGTCAGAATGCTCAGTTGGCCCACCTCTCTACCCCATGCCAAAACCGCCCCATTGACTTAAGCCAAGACTTGTTTCGTGCATCCCTTCTTCTCTCCAGTAGATTTTCCACACAGAGATAAAAGTCATTCCATGTTCTCAAATACTCCAAAACGTCAGAGCAACTTTTTGCTGCTCTTAGGAGAAAACCTAGGCCCCTCAGCACCACCTCAAGAGGCTTCTCTACTCCAGCCCTCTCCAGTCTCTGGATACACTGTGTCACATCCACACCCTCCCTCCCATAGGGTGTCCCAGCCATCACACTCATGTTCCTGGTACCATCAGTGACACTTCTCACTTTATCATATCTCCCTGTAATTGCTTCTTTCCCACATCTAACTCCCCTGGTTACCACCTACTTAACTGTCAAGTCCTTAGTCACCAAATACCACTTCCTTCCCTCCCTCCATCTCCCCTACCGGAGCTGGCGAGGCACACCCATGCGGGTGCTGTTTACCTGAGTGTTATGTGCAGTGTCTATCTCGTCATCCATCCTACCCCTAAACCTGAGAATGACTGTGCTCAACAAAAAGAAACGCCTGTTTTAAAAAACAAATTATTTTTAAGTTTAGTAATAGAAAACTAAGCTTAGTTATAGAAACTATGAAAAACTACTGATTTCACTGGTGTGTGTGTGTGTGTGTGTTTCACTGCTTTATAAGTTTTTTCCATCCAGTTTTTAAAAACTCAGGTCAAAATTTAAAAGCATCATGGTGAAAGACTGTGAGGAGTGCGTTCGTTTTACTAAAGCACAGAGACAGAGGCATCTAAACCACCAGCTTTGCCTGAACCTAGTCACAGCTTTAGAGCAACATGAACTGTGGCTTTATAAAGAGAACCGAGTCCTTTATAGAGTGATTTTAAATGCAGAGAACTATAAAAGGACTGCAGCACCTGTGAAAGACTAGAATGTACACCAGAGAAGGGCTACACACATATGAAGTTAGTAGCCGAAGGAGAGCAAGCTAGTTGTCAGGGGAAAAATCGGCTCCTTAGGGCTTGGAGACAATTCCCATCCTACTGACATTTACGTGAGCAAGAAACTCTGACATTTGGTGAAGAACTGTGTGTATGCACGTGTGTTTGTATGCATGTGCATATGTGTATGTATATACATATATATGTATATATATTAAAGTATTTTAAAGAAAAAGAGAGATATTATATATTAAATGTGTCCAGTCCTTTCTCAGAGACGACACTTTTCTTCAAGTAGGTACCTGTGTTAGCATGTTGTAGGCTCTTCTCCTTGTATGAAAAGTGAATAGATGGAAAATAAGAACCATGCCAAACTCCCAGCCCTTTCCCAACAGTGCTTAAAGTACTACCCCAGTTATAAATCAAAGTAGTTAAGTGATTCCTGCAGGCCACAGAAAACACTAAAGTTCAGAACCAAAGCCATAATACCTCCTGGGTGTTCAATTATTAATGTACTTCCCCTAAGACTTAACCCATCGAGCGCACCTGGCAAGAATTTGCGCTCAATGGAGCTGCACAAGCTGAAGAAAACAGACATTTAAATAAAAAAAAATGCGAAATCACTGTGTAAGTTTGTTAGGACGATGACTAACGCAGCTTTTAAAAGTCCTCTGTGATGAGTGGCCTGGCCCTACAAGAGACTTCACAGTCAATATACACAAGGACCAGCCAAGGAGCTCCCTACACGGTCCCGGCCTGCCTCCTGCAGTATCGCTCCCTCCTGCTGAGATGCCCTGACCCTCAGCACAGCCTTTGCCCTCTTCCAGGGCTGTCCTGAGGACACCTCCCTTCTCCATGGCTACAGCCCTGCAGAATATCCCCTCTAGCACTGATGATCTCATCCTGCTTTCCATAACTACTACCAGGACTTTTCCCTCTGGGTCTTGAGGTCTTGCACAACAGGTAGAAAAGCTTTCCGTTTTCTACACGGCTGTATGTACTTTGAGCCAGATATTTATGGAAGCTGTCAGACCTAGGCAGATACAAAAGCCTGAGACTCAGCCCTGTCAGTCTGGGAAAGCAGTTGATGACCACAGAGCTGGCATGGTTCAGCTGATACAGCAGGCATTTATCAAGAACCTCCCGTGGCAAGCCCAGAGGTGAGCTAAACAAGATTCCTGCCTTTGAGATCACAATCCAGTAGAAGAGGTTACCAATGAAAACAACAGTTACCCACAGGAAAAACGACAGATCTCCACCGTGATAGCTAAGGTATGAGCAGGGTCCTGTTGCCATACTGTAGACGGAACAAACTTGCCCTGAAGGTTGGTGGAAAAGCCACCACTGCAGAATCCAGCTCATGTTAATAGTCAGGAAAAAAGAACAAGAAAAGGAAGGAAGAGTGTAACCAGCCAAGAAAACAGCACATAAGAAGGCAAGAGAGATAAGCGCCAGGAACCCCACACCAGTGTGGCCAGAGTTTGAAAGACAGGTGAGGGGCCAGGGAAGGGGTCACTTTACTCTCTTAAATAGAAGAAAGGTTACCCTCTAGTTGAGATAGAAAGTATTTTTTATATTCTTGGTCAATAAGAGGCCGCTGGCACGGCGATGGAGCTCAGTAGTAGAGAACTTGCCTACCACATATAAGGCCCAAGGCTCTATCCCCAGCACTGCCCTGGCCTCCTAAAAGTCAGAAAATACAGCATCTAGTCCTAACTTTGTCATTGACTACACAATTCCTCTTGGGCACAAACACCCACCTAGAAAATGAGGTGCTTGGACTACATTTATGGCGTTCTCTTCCCTCATCCTTCCACACTAGAGTGGAGAAGCCCAAGCTAGTGTAGATAAGGGCAGAGAGGGAAACTTAATGCAGCGGCACTTTTTACAGAGAAAAAAATGCCCAAATCACTGGGTACATGCGTGGGGTTTACAGGACATGTGTTCAATCTCCAACTGTCATCCCACAATTATTGATTTATTAAAAAGGGGGCCAGTGAGATGGCTCAGTAGGTAAAAACATTTGTCTCCAAACCTGGTGACCTCAGTTCAATCCCCCATGGTGGGAGAGAACCTGACCTCCAAATTCATGGGCAAGTACACACATACACACACTGAATGTGATAATTTTCAAGAGAGTAAATACTTCATAATGTGGTGTTCCAGGAGAACAAACAACAAACAAACAAACAACAATCTTAATTCTAACTGTAAGAAAACAGTCACAACTCCAGACTGCAGAAACTTATACACATTAACTAGCCTGGATTCTGCAAAACCATGAGTGCTGCCCCCAGAGCCACAAGAGAGAGAGAGAGAGAGAGAGAGAGAGAGAGAGAGAGAGAGAGAGAGAGAGAAAGAGAGAGAATAGATAGACAGATGGATAAAAAGAAAGATGGATGGATGGATGGATGGATAGATAGATAGACAGACAGATGAGAAAGGGAGGGCAAAGGAGGTAAAGGAAAAAAGACAAGGAACTTTTCTAGATTAAAAACTATCGAAGAGACAAAGGAATATGGACTGAATATTAGATAATATGCTTGTATTGATATTACATTTGTTGATTGTGCAACAATACAGGGCTTATTTTGGAGAACCCCTTAGACTTTATATTTATTTTCCATTTATTTATTCATCATGTGCATGCACGGGTGTGTGTGTGTGAACAACATGCAGGACTCAGCTCTCTCCTTCCACCATGTTGGCTGAGCCATCAGCCCTGTCTTTCCACTCACTAAACAATACATGCTAAAGTATTTAGGGGTAAGGCTTTATAATGTCTACAATCTACTTTTAAATGACCATGATTCAGGAAAGAAAGATGCATGTATTTGTATACACACACATGTATGGAGAGATACAAGACAAAATCTTAACACTATACACATGAAACAAAATAGTATTCAGTTAATTTGAATGCCATAACACAGATAACCTTTAAGGACATGGCGGAAAGTGGAACAAGGCACACACAAATGGACAAATACTATCTAGGGCTACTTATAAGACCCTAGAGGGGTTACAGTCAGAGACAGGAGGTAAGGCCAGCTGTAGCATCACATGCATTTAATCCCAGACAGAGACAGGTGGGTCTAGGCTAGTCTGGGCTACATAGCAAGTTCCAGGCCAGCAAATCTATATAGTAAGACCTTATCTCAAAAAAAAAAAAATTCAAAAAGAAAGATTCTGAAAGTATAGTGGTTCTCAGAGGCTGTGAGGCACATGAAACTGTAACTCAGCATTCAACGGACCTGCAGTTTGCATTTGGCAAGAGCCAAAAAGTTTTACAAGACTTGCCAAGAGTTATTAAAAAAAAAAAAAACAAAACCTTTAACATATCTGACCTGAACCCTAAAATGGAAAACTTCACATTATGGATATGTTACCTTCATTTTTAAAAATCATTAAAATTTTTAGAAAACATTTAGATGAGTACTTTGTGTTTTCAGTTGCTAACTGGTTCCTGAGATCACAGATGTTTGCAGTGGAGCTCATAGGGAAAGGATATAGAAGACAGTTTCTGATTCCTAAACATATGACCATTCCTTCTGGGACAATTATACCACTAGCCTTGGTATTACAAAGCGCTCTCAAATCACACCACCTAACAATAATATTTCCTCAACAATTCCCTCCCTATATGCCAGGTCCTCGTGTGAAAAGAGAAAATAAAAAGGGCAGTGACAGGTAAGTGTTTGGGGAAGGGACTGGAATTTTAGATGGGACTGTCACAGCCTTACTAAAGTGGCCTCTGAGTGAAAACCTAACCTAGGAAAGGAAGACAGGCACAATGTTCTTGCAGGCAAGGACATTCCAGAGAAAGCGAGCAGGGGCCACCAAGGCCAAAGGAGCATGTGGAGTACCTGCAGTGGTGGCAAAAAAGCAGGAAGGCCAGGGTGCAGGAGCAGTGAGTCAGATGCAAAAGTCAGGATGGAGTCAGAGGGATCTGCACCTCATGGGCCCACAACAACGCTACATTACTTTTCTCAATCTTAGTTATTTTGACATTTAAAATAAGGTACTGTCATAGTACTGTAAAGAGAGAAGGCTTTTCACCATCTGGTGCAACACTACATTCAAAGATGTTCATCCTGGCTGAGGTATGCTTCATGAAACAAAGTGAAGGAGACCATCTTAGAAGTTGTGGGATAGAGAAAGGGATAGAGGGAAGGAGAGGGGAGGGAGGGAGGCAGACTAATGAGCGGAGCATACAGGCACATACCTATAATCCCAGCCTTTGGGAGGTAGAGGCAAGAACAGCACTAGTTTAATGTCAGCCTGAGCTACACTGCAAGCCTTTGTTGCAAAATACAGAAGAAAAAAATGCCACATTAATTGAAAATAAAATGCATTTCTATAGAACATAGCAGGCCCAAATAAAAGAACCCCAAGGGTCTGGTGGCGGTGGTGGGAGTGAGAACAAAACAACCTGAAGAAGCATTTCAAAAGCAAATCACTAACAGGATACAAGGAGAAAAACAGTACCAATTCACATGTATAACACATTACAGAACAGAAAATGGGTCCAATTTAACTTTGTACGGCCCACAGTTCTTTATTAGAACACTCAATAAAGCTTACGGATTAAAATAAACCAAAGAAAGCTTTCTGTCGATGGAGAAAGTCCATGAAAGAGCAACAAGGACAAAAACCTCAGGAAAGGCTGCCTTAGGAATGGAAGAGAAATTCAGGAGGAGAGAGAGGCTAGAGGAGGGCAGGGGCATTGTGAGAGCCAAGCTGGAGAGGAGAGTGGGCCACAGCTTCTGCCAACCTCAGCGAAAGAGCCAAAACAGCTAAGAAGGGTGACAACCAAGACGCCAATGACATCACTGGCTAAGACTGTCTGAAGCCAGACTGTTGGGAACTCAAGCTGAAGCAGCATGCGAGAAGTGGAAGCCACTAGCTATTTTTCTTAAGAAATTTTTCAGTAAAAAAAAAAAAAAAAAAAAAAAAGGAAAAATAGATAATGATCACCCATAATCCAGAATTCTGCCAGACACACCTCCATTTACCTTTGAACAGGTGATGGGATCATGTAATCCTTATGAAGGTATTTATAATATTCAGTATGGCTAGGGCCTCAAGCTACCAGGTTGGGTGAATGAATGTAAGAAACAGGTATTGCTGCCTTTTGTGGAAAGGGCAGTAAACCTCCACATCCTATCTAATATCTAGCTTGGAGAGTGGCTTTCTGAGGTCACAGAGCAAGCATGACTCGCTGACTTGTTGGATATTTAGCTAATGGAAGCTAAGCCAGCTTAAATCAATTAAGGTTCTTCCACCAGCACGTTTGAGTACCACTAATGACCTCTGTGGTCCCTCAGAGGTCAAACGCATTCTCCAGCATCAAGAGACACCACAGTCTATTCCTGATCCAGAGGGAGACACAAGATGCTGCCAGGAGGTCCGTACCAACGGTAGGCTTCACCATTCAGGAATCAGGTCAGACCTGGTAGACATTTTTAAATAATGTGTGTTTGCGTAATACACATGGCGCAATGCTGTCTGTCAGCAAAGTAAACATCAACTTCTCTTCCTAAAATGCTTGTTGTCCTTAAGTTAGCTAACAGGACACAAAGTTTATTTGTCATTATCATGCGTTATTTTAAGACAGACTTTAGTAAAGACACCTACATGATAGCTGACATGCTCTGTGACACAGACACATCCTAAAAAAACACATCCTTAGTGATTTTGTCATTATGCAAACAGTCTGAATAGCATACAACAGGATATACACGCACACACACACACGGGGAGAGAGAGAGAGAGAGAGAGAGAGAGAGAGAATACACTATTGCTTTTTGGGTCATGAACAAGCAAGATTAAATCACACCTTACTAAATTATTGGTTACTGGTGGATTCTGGGAAGGGACACCATTGTCTTCAGTTGAGTACCACTAACAAAGCAACTAGGCTCCAGTGAAAAGCTTCAAATCCATTGTCACATAGATGGCCCTGCAGGTCACAAAATAAAATAATAGACATAAATGAGGAAAGGGGACTTGTAGGGAGAAGGGTGAGGAACAGGGTCGGGAGTGACAGCAACTACAGTGTAGTATACATGTGTGTAAAGTCGCCAAAAAACAAATCTAATCACGGTTATTAAGAAAACAGAATGTAACAAGAGAACAGTAAGTAGGAGATGAGAGAGGCTGCTGACAGCAAAACATAGCAGAATGCCTATGGCACACTGTTTCACCAGGAGGAGTACACTCTAGTAGCCGGAAGGTGATGGCGCATGCCTTCAATTCCAGCAGAAGCAGAGGCAGGCAGATTTCTGAGTTCAAGCCCAGCCTGGTCTACAAATCGAATTCTGTGACAGCCATGGCTGTATAGAGAAACCCTGTCTTGGAAAAAAAAAAATGAATACACTCTAAATGAGTGGTATATGTAATATATAATAAAAAAGTGAAATATAAATAAATACATAAGCCAATACCATAGTCATTCATTACCAGACAGGTACTATATGTTTTATGTGTTATACTTTCCTGTGAATGGCAGGGCAGTGGGTACATCTACCACAGTCGCCACAAACACACGACTAGTGCATTCTACTTCAACATTACAGCCTAAGCAGCAACAGGAGTTTTCTACTCTGTTAATCTGATGGGACCACTCTCCTGTGTTGTTTAACACTGACCAAAATGTCTTACGTGCTGTGACTGCAATCGTTAAAAAGTTTCTATATGGAGTCAGAAAAAAAAATGCTGTTTATCTGAGACCATACCAAATTTTATAGACCTAAACTAAACCTGACCCTTACAAAATTAAAAGTCTTCTTACTTTAGTGATCAGCATGAGACCGGCTAGAACCTTGGAAGCGCACTTCAAGTACAGGGCTCCAGAGCACAGCTTTTATTCTTTTATGGCCTTTGACAAACTTGGTTGGGTTGCAGTGGCCATTTCCACAGACAAACAGCAGCACCAGTTCCCAGAATCTCAGCTGTGCCCGTCAGGATTGCAGCTCTGTGCTTCCGTACACATCTAGCTGGAGCAGAACCCCTGCACCAATCTTCCAATTCATCAGTGCTAGCATCTCAAAAAGTCGTATTCCCAGCAGGCTACCAACAACTCTAAATAAACTGGATTCTGTTCATCTGAGAACATGTTTTGAAATAAAATGCAACCTCAAATTTCTTTATTTCATATACACAAAGAGCAGAGGAGGGCTTCACCGTACTCCCTGGTTTCCTAGACCCCAAGTATGTGGAGACAGCATACAATGCAGAGGGCACGGGAAAGCTGGGCTCTCTGCTCATAATCAACTCTACAGGGAAGATATTATTCCTGACAACCTTTAAACCAAGGACACCATGGGTATCAAAAGGAAACACGCCTTAGCAGAGATGGCAGAGTACGGTGTATTGTTCTAACTCTTTTTCTTTTTAATTTTCCGTCATAAAATCTGCTCAAACAGTTCCGAGTCTTGCCTGAGTCTCAGGACTATCTACACCCAAATGCCTCTACAGAGTCAAGTCAGCACACTGCTTTTATAATCACAGACGGGCAAATGGAAAAACTGAGGCTTTGCGCACTCCGGTAAAGATCACAAGATGCCCTCAGCTGTCTTTGCTGCATGGGAAAACACTGACCCTCTCAGATTACTACTCTGCACACACCAGCATTTAAAATGAAAGAAGGAGAGAAGAAAGGAAGGGAAGGGGGAAGGAGGGAGGGAGGGAAGGAGGTAGGAGGGAGGGAGGCAGAGAGGGAAGGAAGGAAGGAAGGAAGGAAGGAAGGAAGGAAGGAAGGAAGGAAGGAAGGAAGGAAGGAAGGAAGGAAAGGCTGGGACATAGCTCCAAGCGTGTTGGCCTGGTGCTCTTGAGACCTGGATTTCTCTCAGTACTACAGAGATTCCTTTTCTTTCCTACTGACCTGGAAACGGAAAGGTGCTAGCTAACAGGCAGGCCTCTTCCAGCCCTGCAAAGCAAACCCTTGGGGAGCGGTCTTCTACAGAAGGCACTGTCATTTCTGACCCTGAGTTTTTATTAATCATGCTCCACAGGCATGCACCACCACTGTCCGGCTTTCAAAACTATTTCAAAGGTTTTATTTCCATGTGTATGAGTGCTTGCCTGCAACTATGTACATACATGCCTGGTGCCCAAGGAGGCTAGCAGATGACACCAGACCCCTTAGAATTGGAGTTATAGTTGGCTGTGAGCCTCCAAATGGAAGGTAGGAACCAAATGCAGACCCTCTGTGAGAGCAGCAAATACTCTTAACCACTGAGCCATCCTTCCAGACCAAAAAGTTCATAAGATAATTTTTTGTTTGTTTTTATTTTCTTTGGTTTTTTTAAGACAGGGTTTCTCTTTGTAGCCCTAACTATCTTGGAACTTGCTCTGTAGACCAGGATGGCCTCAAAAGTTCATGTGTTTTTAAAAACATTTTTCTATTTTGAAAACCATTTGTTATCTAATAAGTCCAACAGGGTGCAGAATGTAAGATCAATGTACAAAACCACTTGTATCTCTATATATTAGCTATGAACAACTGGAAAATAAAATTAATAAAAGAATTCCATTACTGTGGTATAAAAATAAAATCAAATACTTAGTAATAAATTTAACAAAAGGAAACTACCAACAATGCACTGAACGAAAAGAAAGACCTAAACAAGTAAGAGGACATTCCCATTCCTGGATGAAGACTCACTATCAACATCACAACGCTCTTCAAACCGACCTAAAGATGCTATGAGCCCTTACCAAAAAAAAGTCCAGCCCTTTCACAGAAACGGACAAGTGGGCCCATGAAAACTGAAAGGTGCACACTTCCCAATTTAAAAACTCATTAAAAAGCAACATGGACCAAGAAAGTGTGGTACCAACCTCAGAAGATCAGCAGAGGAATTTAAGGCTCAGAAACAAGCCTTCATTTTTATAGGGTGTCAAGACAATTCAATAGGAAAAGAATAGTCTTTCAACAAGTGTGCGCCGACAACTGGATTCCCACACTCCAGAGCACGAAAGGGACCCACCTAACCCTGGGTACACTAACTCAGGATAGATGAAAGACCTGAGTGCAAAACTGTAAAACTAACATAGGACAAAAATATAAGCATAAATCTCCATGACTGTGGACCTGGCAATTGTGCTTCACGTGACACAAAAGTATGACTCGAGGAAAATGGCCAATTGGCTTTACTAACATTAAAGACTTTCTTTTTCAAAGTAAAAAGGCAACTCACAGAATGGAATTATATTTACACATCATATAACTGATAAATGACCAATATTCCACACACAATAAGAGCTCTTAAAATTGAAAAGGAGATGGTTCAGCAGTTAAGAGTACACACTGCTCTTGCCGAGGGCTGGAGTTCAGTTCCCAACACTGTGTCAGGCAGATCAATAGCAGCTACTCCAGCCCCAGGGAATCTGATGCTGATCCCTGTGAGCACCTGATTCACTTACACACCCCCCACACAAATGTACACAGACATTATCATACAATTTAAAACATAAATAAAGAAATGGGCAAAGAAACTACACAGACATCCCCCAAAGATATAATGGTGGCTGCAAACACGAGTAGAGATGTTCAACATCTCTACAACTGCAAAGATGCGAATCAAAGCCACAGGAAATACCACTTCACATTGTCTAGCACGTCTACAGCATGTGTGTGTGCAACAAGCATAAAGATATGGAGAGACTGGAGCCTCACAAACTGCTGCTAAGAATATAAAATGGGACAGTCACTTTGGAAAAGAGCTTAGAAATTTCTCACAAAGTTAACAACTGAGTAACCATGTGACTCCTACATAGTTGTCCAAGAGAACTGAAAACCTATTTCAACCCAAAACCTGTGCACCGACATTCACAGCAGCATTATCCATGGCAAAAATGCAAACAACACAGATGTATACCCACAGGTAAAAGCATAAACAAGATGTGTTAAATCCTTAAGCTGAACTGGGTGGTGGTGGTGTATGCCTATAATCCCAGCCCTCAGTAGGCAGAAGCAGGAGGATCTCTGTAAATTCAAGGCCAGCCTGGTCTACAGAGTGAGTTCCAAGGCAGCAAAGACTACACAGAGAAACCCTGTCTTGAAAAAAAACAAAACAACAACAACAAAAATCCTTGAGATGAGATATTTGGCATCAAAAAGAGGTACTGATTCATATTGTATCATGAACGGAATGTACTTCTACTGAGAAAAGGAGCTGCATTTCATTTAGATGTCATGTTCAGGATAGGGTCACCAAGAGACAGAGAACAGATAGATGTGGGAGCAGAGACCAGAGACAACACTGTGGGAGCAGGAAGTGAGAGTGACTGCTTCCAGGTGTAGGAATTCTCGTGGGGGGAGGATGGAAGCATTTTGAAAGGACAGCAGTGATGGTTGTACGACCTTGAGAATGCACTAAAATTCACTGGCTCCTGTGCCGTAAAGGGGTAAACTACATCCCTACAGTTACAATGTGTAAAAGAACTATCTGTGTCAGCAATCAAACGCTCCGAGGGGAAATGAAGTAATACTGAGTTCCTCAGCATGAGCAAAGGTGAGTTTTCCAGGATCAGGACACATAACGTCCTTAGCAGATCTGAAGTTTTTCCAAGTGTATCATTGTGCAAAGTTAACAAGCAGACTTCTGCAGAGATCAGCCACGATCACCCCACCCACACCCACCAACAACTTTTCCTTTTTCACATTCCCTTCTAGTCTAGGCATGTGCATATTTTTACAAGTCTATAATCCTTACAAATAATCACCCTACATTTCCCACAGCCTTCAAAATTATCATTAAGTGATTGTAATTAGCTGACATCTCTAATTCCCTGAATGCTCCTCTATGCCCTGTCTCCATGTGTCGTTTCGCCATTCACAGGCAATGTTACAGCATACGCGAACAGCAAGGCCAACATGACCCTTTTCTTTCCTTGAACCACTGAACAGAGATCTCAGAGAAGAAACTGCTAACCCCAAGGACAGTTTTCGGATTCCTGAACGCCTCTCAAATGTGTCACAATTACACTGCTCTAAGTTACACAAACTCGCTTTATGAACATCACTATTTTTACACTTTTGATATAATCAATGCTGAAACCATTTTATCAGAGTAATCTGAGAATTTCCTTTTGTATTAAAACCTGGGACATCCAAGGGCTTTCAAAACTCATGAAAACTTTCTGTATATTTTTTGTCTTTGCTATCCCTTCCTGTCACCTAGAGTTATAATTCTCACATTTGTACTTTAGAGAAATTAGAACATTTAGTCTAATTGACTAAATTGCAGTCAGCTTGTCAAATTAGCAAACAGCCGGAAAAGGGTGGGCCCAGAATTCAACCACATTGCCAAGGAGGGTTGGTGAGGTGGCCAGTGGGTGAAGGAGGTTGCCACCAAGAGATCTGAATTCAATCCCCAGTACCCACATGGTGGAAGGATTTTCTGGCTGTCACATTGCACCAGGGCACACATATACACGTACCAACACCGAGAACAAATAAGGAAAAACTGTTTTATAAAAGAGAAGGGGTGGGGGCTACGCTAATTAGTCTCTTATAAGATTCTGACAATACAACCATGACAAACCCTGACCATCAATCTCCAGTCTGGTCTGCAAACTGCTACTGTGAACTGACCCATGAAAAATTCATGTTGAAACTTAATCCCCACCATGGGGGTACTAAGAGCCGGGGCCCTCAGGGCAGGCCGGGTCATGAGGGTGGCCTCAAGAATGACTCAGGCCCTTATGCCAGGCTGGAGGGAACTAGCCTAAGGCTCTTTTTTGCCCTGTCACTTTTCTGTCATATGAGGACAAGGTAAGAAAGCCTTTACTAGACACCAAATCCCTGATCTTGGACGTCCCAGCCTGGAGAGCTGGGAAAAACAGACAGATGTACAAATCATCTAGTCTCTGGAATTGTGTTACAGTCAGAGGAACATAATCTGCTCTTGCCACCACATACAATTATCAATAAAGTACTATCATAATACAAAAATAACTAAGTAGGCATTAACTCTCCCAGATTCTATTTATTTTCACTTTTTTTTTTCCTTTTCTTTTTCTAACACAAGATCTTGCTGTACTTTACAGGCTGACCTTCAAATCACCATGCTCCTGCCTCAGCCTCTGAAGCACTAGGATTTTAGGGGTGTGCCACCCTGCCTGGCTCACATTACTTCTGATTGCATATGATATGAGTTAGGAAACATCTCTATTTCCTACTAGGATCAAAGAAATAAGTTACGATCCAAAGCAGACTCAAGGGAACCCCTACTTTTCTTAACTGTGTTAAGCAGCGGCATTCTTCCCACGGCCGACCAAGCCAAAAAGGATCACTCAGGCCCAGGTCTGACAGTGCATCAGTAGAAGACACCGAGTGTGAGAGACGAAAACCCAGTCATAATAGTATTTATGATCAGTGGCAGCACTGACATAAAACAGGGGAGAGCTCCAGGCAGTTAAGCCAATGGACGGTGTGGGGGTGGGGGATAGCATTCAATGGCTACAAAGAGCAGCCTCCTTGGAGTATATACATCCTACTGCTTGTACAGGTTCCCCTAAGGACTCTGGAGAGTTTTCTGCCGGATATGCATGTATCTGACCTCAATTCTATGCCCAACCCAGACTCCAGACAGGTATGTGGGTGCCACTGGAAAGTCCCAGGCATGCAACTTGACCAAGTCATCAGGTTCATCTGCACCAACTGTGGAGTAAGGAACATGTGATTGAGGGTCTGTGTAGAGCCAAGTGCAAGGTCCCTGGCCACTAGAAGGTCCACATCTCAGAGAAGCAGGGCTTTACTATTCAATGCAGGTGAATTTGAAGGCATGGTAGCTGAGAAGTAGCTCATCCCTGAGGGTTGTGGGGTCAAATACATCCCCATCTGTGGCCTGGACAAGAGGCAGAGCCGTACCCCTGATGACCTGCACAGTGTTGAGTCCCACACCCCATCAGTCATGCTTACTAATAAATCTCATATCAAGTCTGAAAATAAATAGATAAGTAAATAAAATCTAAACAGGGGAAGTGGTTGGCACTGCCACTGCCCACTCCCACCTAGCCTGGTTCAACAGCATATATCCCACAAAGGGCACTTGCTCTCAGCTCCCTACCTCCCCGTGAGTCACCACTGCCGGCTTCCTTTGAATTTTTGAAATGAACAATATAAGCCAAATTCTAATAGAGCTCATCCTTGATTTTTGGAACTTTTTGTGTGATTAGTGCCTAGAGTTAGACAGCAGCTCTTCTGGGTACAGTCTGGATGAATTGGGCAAGGACCTTGTCAGGCCTTTTTTCTCGGGTTTTGTGGGGGTTCCATATAGTGCTGGTTCCTCAAAGGGCCTCAGAATCATTTAGGTCCTGAAACATTCCATACTCTTGTGAGGACCAGTTAATTTTAATGGTTAGGAAATTTAGGTACAATTAAAATACCATTAACCAGGAAACCCTACAAAACACACTGAGGCAATATCATATTTTATGTTTTTATTTGCTATTGAATTGTTTTAAAAGTTTTTTACATTTATTTTTATTTTATATTCATTGGCATTTTGCCTGCATATGTCTCTGTGAGGATGTCAGAAATCCTGGAACTGGAGTTATAGACAAGCATGAACTGCCATGTGGGTGCTAGGAATTGAACCTGGGTCCTCTGGAAGACCAGCCTGGTCTATGGGGTGAGTTCCAGGACGGCCAGGGCTACACAGTGAAATCCTGTCTGGAAAAAAAAGGTGGGGGGAGTGCATACAATAACCATGAAGAGGAGCAAGGCTCAACGCACTCAGGAACATGCTCTGCCATGATGGGACCCTCCGGCCCTAAACATCTCAACAGAAATGTCTGTGAGTGGGAATGAAAAGAGCCAAGGAACCCGACAGACCAAAATCCAACTTTCACCACTCCAAAAAGAAAACCAACTAACGAGAAAAGAGAAAATATGTCACTAAACCAAAAGGAGTACTTGTATTTAACAGCTGAAGGCTTGGAGCGATCTACAAAGCAATACCCATGTCTACAAGAACACTCCCACTCTGGCCATAATAAAGTAAAACCTCAGTTATCAACTAAGCTAAAGTAAAACACAACATAAAATCTGATTCCACCATCAGACCTATTATCTACGTAACAAAGGGCCAGCTGACGACTGTTTGAGAACGAGATATCTAAAATAGTGACATCAAAGTCACAAGACAGAAACCAACAGCAAACCTGAAAACTCGATTTCTCAGTGATGTGGCTAACCTTTAACTCTGAATAAGGGAAGGGAGGAAAGAATGCCAGTCTAGAAGTCAGGGATGTGAATTCTGGTCCAATGGATGTGCCAAGGACATGGCATGGCCCCAAACTTGTCCCTCTTTCCCAGGGGTTACTTGCCTTGTCCCAGGGGTTGAGGGCGTGGCCCCAAACACAGCTCCCTTTTCCAGATTTACTTTCCTTGTTCCAGGGGTTGAGGAACTATGTTTGCCACCGAGGTCATCCCCTATGAACATCCTTGAGGTAAGTTAACAATAGTAGATTCCACAGCCCTTTCCCCAGAGCCTACAATCACAAAGTCTCTGAGTGAGGCCTAGGATCTCACCCTTAATAAGAGACCCAAATAAGTCTTGTAAGCTGGTGTGAAAACATCTGTCACCTGGTGAGAACATCGGCAAACATTGGCCTAGAAGGTCTTCAAGCTGCGCACCTTCCCACTCCAATTCTATACTATCTGACTTCTCACGTACATTAGAAAAGCATGCAAAATTACAACAGTCTAATATATGGTACTGCACCCACAAAAATAAGAGCATAGAAATATACAAATCTACTTCTGATACCATTCACATCTTTTTAAAACATTCTTCTACATTCTAGACAAATAGAACATCGAATTTGGTGAAGGGAAAAAATATTTCCATATTAAACTCTTAACATAGTCACAGAGAAAGACTCACCAAGTTGCAGAAACAGAGAATTATGTACCTAATGGGTTTATGTTTTTTAAGATAGAGTCCCACATACCCTGGACTGGACTCAAACTTACTATGTAGCCAAGGATGACCTTGAACTTCTGACCCTTCTGTCTCCACCTCCCAAGTTCTAAAATTACAAATATATGTCACCATGCCAAATTTATATAGTGCTGGGGACTGAAACCAGGGTTCTGTACATGCTAGATAAGCACCATACCAACTGAGCTACCGCCCCAGCCCATACCTAATGTTGTAAATGGAAAGTATGCATGCACCCTTCAAAGACCATTAGGTAGTCACCTGTTTCAGACTAAATCCTAGGCTGAGAAGAACCCCACCAAGTAATTGTTACAAGGAAGAGAAAAAAAAAAGAAAGGGGAAAAAAACCCAGTAACTGGTTACTAATTCTTCAAAGTCACCTGGGTGTAGATACCTGGGCGGCTAGAGCCCACAACCCTTTGATAAGAAGGTAACGACAGGTAAGGGAGGAGCCCAACAGGCTGCTGTGCACCAAACAAGCAGGGTTTTGTTAAGGTTTTCTTCCCACTGCATTGTTTTGCTTTAGACAGTTTTCTTGAGCTCTCTCATCTTCTCCTGTGACTTGCGGAGCTATTTTCTTATTTAGATTTGTAAGCAACTACCATTCAACGGGAGCCAGTGCTCTGTGAGAAATGAGCCTGAAAAGGAGGCCATTAGCAACCAAGCGTTAATATGGCAACTGCAAAACAACAAAGATAAAATCATTTGACAGATTATTGAGTGACTCAAAGGGGAAACAGGTAAGAAAGCAGGGGAAACATTGTTACATAACTGAGCCATTAGAAAACTGCTGGGGGGTGAGGATTTGACTCAGGAGTTAAGAGCACTTGTTGTTTTGAAGGACCCTGGTTAGATTCCCAGCACCCACTTGGAGGCTCACCACCTCCTTGGGCATCAGGCATGCCTGTGGTGCACAAACCTACCTGCAGACAAAACGCTCATATACATAAAGCAATAAAAGAAAGCCGTGGTACAGCAGCACGCTAGAGTATATGTTGCTGCAAAACAGCCATGACGGATCTCAGTGCTGGACGTGTAACTCTCACCAAATTAAAAAAAAAAAAATGATATTGAGGTCATACAAGCAAAAGCCTCAGAATATTACAATATTTAAAAGGAGGACACCAACCTCTACCCACTATCACCAAAGCACTGGCTCTAAAGCAACAAAAACACATTTCATATAAACACATGTAAACACATATAATCACATATAAACACAAAGCCTATTGCCCAAAAGGCTCTGAGGCAATGTTTTGACAGAAGACCAAATCTCACACTCATTAAAACAGAAACGCTGGGGCTGGAGAGCTGGCTCGGTGCTTAGGGCGCTTGCTGCTCTTGGAGAGGACCCACCAGCACCCAGCACCTGCACGGTGGTTCACAAGCATCCTTAACTCCAGTTCTGAGGGATGCGATGCCCTCTTCTGACTCCCACGGGCACCAGGCATGAGCATAGGGTCCATACATATTCATATATAAAATAAAAATAAATAAATTTAAAATAACACAAATATCAGTCAGTATTTGAAATTAGTTATAAGAGAATGATTAAGAGAGTGAGTTCTGCGGCTAGAGGTGTAGCTCAGCACATGGAATAAACATATAAACAAAAACAAATAACTAATTCTGGTGTCACACAGACATGAATTAAAACCCCGTATCAGTGAATTACTATGTGACCTCAAACAAATCATGCACTCTAAGCCTCAACTGTCGGCACTGGTAACATAGGGATAACACCACATCAGATGTGAGATTTCGACACGACTCTTCACAGACACCTTCAGCCCTGTGCCTGGCAGACCCTAATGGCACAAAACCATCCTTATCACCACCACGATGATCAAACTATAAAGTTAGCACCATTACTACCTTCTGCTCTCAAGCAAAGCGACAAGTTACCTAGAGTTTAAAAGTCCTGGTCACTAAAAGGAGACACTCAAGATGCTTTCACAATAGCAGCATCTCTTTCCAGTTACCAAATCTTTCATTTCCACCACCTTGGTGAAGACTAAATCAGACTGATTACCAACATCGACTAAGAAAAGCTTCAGCAGAGACCAGCTCAATTATCCAGGGAATTTCCAATGAGATTTGGGTTAATGATCTAACCAGTCTGGGGTTATAGGGTGATTGTGGAGTGTTTGTTTTATTCTCTTTCTGTTTTTTAAAAATGGAGATAAGAGGAGAAAAGGGAGAGGAAAGTTTTCAGAGCATCCCACACACCGTGCATTATTTATCACAAACATAAAACAGACGGTAGCAGGGGCTGGTGAGGTGGCTCAACCGATAAAGGTGCTTGCTGCCAAGCCTGACCCGAGTGAAAGGAGAGAACCAACTCCCATAAGTTGTCCTCTGAGCTCTGCACACATATACATAATTAAATAAATAAACTTTAAATTTTTTTTAATTAATTCCCAGAGCTGAGGCAAGCCCACTGGTACAGAGCTGCCAGGAGTTCAATACCCAATACATTAGAAAAAGTTATATCTGAACTAGCAGATCATGAAAAGAAAATCAGGTGAACTATTTCTCATACATTAAAAAGAACTAATACCTGAGTAATATATTAATACCTGCTTTAAAAAGTACCTACAAATTTAATTATAACTTTCTGTTAGTATAGCAAAAATAGCATCATATATAGTATGTAAAAGTATTACTACACCAGAGTATAAAAGAGTGTTGTGAACTGGTAAAACCAATATAAAATATTTTTTTAATTTGTCAAAATTGCTTTCAAAACAAAAATGTCATTGTTTCAATTTTTGTGTTTCTTTTCTCTTGTCTTTCTTTTGTTTTTAAGAGTTTGAGAGTTGAATGTGGTTTCATAAACTTTTTTCTAAAAGAAAAGGACAGGGGCTAAAGAGATGCTCAGTAGTTAAGTACTTATTGCTCATGCAGAGGACCTGGGTTCGGTTCCCAGCACCCACATGGCAGCTGGCTCACAACCTAGTAACTCCAGTTCTAGGGGATCTGACAACTATGACCTTTGCAAGTACTTGGTGCACATACACACACTCAGGCACATACACAATCACATAAAATTAAATAAATAATTTTAATTAAAAAAACAGAACTAATATAAGTGATTGGAAAGTTAAATTGACCAAATTCATCTTTAAAAAATCAAAGGGAATTGCTGAAGTAGCAAACAGCCATTTTGTTCTTTTAAAAACATGGCTTAACTTTCCAATTGCCACTGTCTTTGCTTTTCAGAATCAGTTACTAGACCGAACGCATCTTCCACTTGCTCTGCTTCTTAACCAAACACTGCGCATCTCATTGGATAAGAACTGAAGTGAAATGGTGTTATTTTTCTAGAACTTATAGGAAAACACCAATATTTCCATCACTTGAAGAACACGTTTCAAAAGGTACTGAGAGCCAGGCTGCGTGGTGAGCACCTGGGACCCCAATACTTGGAAGACTGAATCAGGAGGGGTCATGAGTTCAAAGGGTCAGGTACATAAAAACCTCTTGGCCAGACCCTGACCAAGAGGGTTAACGTTGAGAGGTGACTCTGAGTGGAAAATAACTCCTCCTACAATTAAAAAATTAAAGCAGCCACAGAAACCTGGCTCAAGCACAACCAACCAATAACAAATTTTAAAATCATATAAAATTTTTTAAACTTTGAGTAGGAGTAGAAAGTAAACAGATACAGAAGTAAAGAAAGCCTCTAGCAGGGAGTACAAACTATGTGAGTGTTGGGGTTTGTTTTGTTTTAACGGACTAGGCCTATGTGGAACTCTAGACTCAAGCAATCCTCCAGCCTCAGTCTCTCACATAACTGGAACCACAGGTTCACATCATCATGCTGGACCCAGCCTAGTAATAGCAATATATAAGGTAATAAGCAAAAAAAAATTGAACAAGAACAAAAACAACAACAACAAAAAAGGACGTAAGAAACTGTGCATGCACTGGGACTTCAGGGCATCCTGAAGCATTCAAGACGTCTTCCTGTGTGGCAGAGAGAAGACGCTAGTTCAGTGCTCTAATAAACAGCTTGGCAGTCAACGGATACCCCAAATGCTCTCTGTAGCTAGAGATACTGGACATTTTCTTTTTCTCCTCCTGCTTTTAAATGCAAATGACTAAGCCCCGAAGCACATTCTGCTCTATTTTTTTTATATGAAAATTACTGCATTGTGGTCCTGTTCCAGAGAGGACACCATTCATCCAAGAAAAGGGAGCAATGACAAGCACACACACTGTATGTTCAAATGATCACATCCAGTGAGCTGTCACCAGGTACATATGGCTTTTGTCAGGGTAGCAACCCCATTAGTGATTGAAATTCCATGCGAAGAATGGGAATTTAGTTTTTGGGTCATGCAAGGTTACACACACTTTGCAATGCCGGTGCGTGCCAAGCACCAATGACAAAACTCAGCATCCCTTGGTTTTAACTGCACTAGCTACTTACTGGAAACTTCCAAAGTCTCAATACTAATAGTACAGCTTGCCATTTACCTATTTATGACAAATTAAGACATGCAATACTACAATGCAAGAAACGGTGTGCTGTGAACACTCAAACACCAGGCGCTGGGCCTCTTCCCAGTCAATACCCTAGAACCTGGAGAGCTGATTTGGAGGTGTACTTCATGTTAATGTATCAAGGATCTGAGATTAAAAGAACATTTTTAAACTGACGAAAAAATCAAGGAATAAATCACGATGAAGAACAGTATGCACATGGCTGTCACAGGTTCGATTTTTCTACCCAAACCACTCTTGCTTTAGGAAATTTCATTGGTGACAGATAACTGTAAGCAGTAAAGAAAGGCGGGCAGACACAGCTGTGTCAAGAGTTAACTCACCTCCAGCCTCTCCAAGTCAGATGGTAATGATGAAGTTTGCTTTAAACAAAGCAAAACCCCTCTTTTCCAGGTAGAGAAGTCACATCCAAATAAAGTGGGGGTTTTAATGGTTCTTTCTTTACCCCTGCTCCACCCACAAAAGACCTCAATCTACCCTGCAGGATGCCAGACAGCCAAGAACAAAATTCACCAAAATTACACTGCCAATCTTCGAAATGTCAATGTGGATGTTTGAGGAAGAGGAAAAGGATTACACTGGGTTTTTAAAGGCTGCTTAAATATTCTCCAAATGTCTGTATCAGATATAACCGAAGGGCATCTCGGGAGCCAGCCTGTACTTTCACCTACCTATTTCGAAGCCAGACAATGAATGAAGTAGATCCCTCAAGACCAGAGGCCCCAAGGGGGTCAAGTTTCATGCACTGAAATTACAAAGCTTGTTTTTTGATGATGTGGGAAAAGTAATGACAGTCTCGGGCTTTTAAACCCAGAAGTGCTTACTAGTTCAATCCGTCCCCAATTCCGTGCCACCCTTTCAGCTGTGCAATTAGAAGAAGGAGAAATTCCGGTCAACTCTCCCTGGGGGGTTGGTCTGGGGGTAGAGGACTCAAGGAGGGAGGAGGATGGAGGCAGAAAGAGAAGAGCCAATTTAAAAAAAAAAAAAAGCAAAATTTCTCACCTTTCTTAAATTCTTCCAGCATAGCGTCCAACTTGGTGTCATTGAAGACGAAGTGCAAGGGGTGATTGTAAAATTTGGTGATGGTTTTCAAGGGAGTACAGTCATCTGGGTCCACGAAGGCCAAGTCTTTGACAAAGAGCAGGTCCACGATGTTGGAACGCTCTCCCTCGAACACTGGGATTCGCGTGTAGCCACTCTCCATGATTTCAGACATGGTGTTGAAGTCCAAGATAGCCTCGCCAGTGATCATGAAACAGTCCCGGAGGGGAGTCATCACGTCCTCTACCGTCTTGGTGCGGAGCTCCAGAGCCCCTTGGATGATGTTCAGTTCCTCTTTAACGAGGTCGTTATAGGGGTCAGTGACCCGGAGCATCTCCAGCAGTTTTTCCCGGTTATAGACAGTGCCTATCTCCTGGCCCAGGACGCAGTCCAGCAGTTTGCTAACCGGGTAAGATGCGGGGAAGGTCATCATCATGAAAAACTTGGTGAGGAAGATAGTGTTGGCCCCTACTGCCAGGCCGTGTCGAGAGCAAATGGCTTGGGGCACGATTTCCCCGAAGATGACGATGCCAATGGTGGAGACCACCACCGCCACAAGGCCTGAGCCCGCGATGTCGTCGAGCAGGATGGTGAGCGTGGTGTTGACCAGCACGTTGCCCAGCAGCAGCGAGCACAGCAGGTAGTTGCCCTGCCTGCGCACCGGCTCGATGCGCTTGGCGTAATTCTTCTCTTTCTCGGTGCCGCAGTTTTGCACGATGCGCAGCTCCATCGGGTCCAGAGCCATAAGCCCCAGGTTGAGGCCGCTGAACATGCCTGACAGGCACAGCAGCAGCGAGATGAAGATCACTTGCAGCCAGAAGGGCAGCAGGAACTTCTTCTCCTCGCCCACGATCATCTTGGTGTCCTCACCATCGTGGTAAATCCAGGTGGTCTCGGCCCATGGGGGAGGCGGGAGTCCGGCCACCCCCGCGCCACCCTTGCCCCCGACGGCGCCACTCGCAGACCCGGAGCCGCCGGCGCCCAGTGCGGGCGTGGAGAGAGACGTGCACAGGTAATAAGACTTGCTCTTCTCCATCTTGCGCAGCGGTTTGATCTCGATCTCGATGATGCCCGATGTGCGGCGATTGAGAATGATGTGGGGCAAGATGATGATGTCTGAGGTGCGGATGCCGCAGCGCTGGGGGCCGCTGTCCGGCTCCGGAGGCGCGGGGCCCCCCAGCCCGCGCTCGCCGGGTGTGTGCCGCCGCCGCTCGTGCTCGGTGAAGGCGATGCGGGACCACGTCTCGTTGTTGATGTTCTGTCCGTACACCCGCAGCTTGACCCGGGTCCGCTCGCTCACCCGCAGCGCACCCCCTTCCATGAACGACACATCGTTCGTGTCCTCCAGCCGCAGCCCGATGATCACGGTCTCTTCGTTCTCGCCGGCCGCTGTGCAGCCGCCCGCGCCGCAGCAGCAGCCCAGCAGGAGCAGCGGCAGCAGCCGGCCCGCAGCTGCCTGCAGGACCCCCCGGCCGCGGGCACTGAGGCTGCGGCGAGCCGCCATCTTCCAAGTGGGCAGTGCGGCGGCTGCCTGCCCGCCCGCCATCTTTACTTCGGGTTCACAAGCGCCACAGCCAATCATAGGGTGGCTGCTCCAGCTGAAGCTTCATCCTTCCCACCCGGCGGCGCGAGCGCAGGCACCGGCGCCCGAGCAGGACTGCAGCCGCGCGTCCGCTCCCAGCACTCAGCAGTCCGCCTCTCTGAATGACACTGACTCGAACTGGGCCCGCTGTGGAACCCCCGGGCTCGCGGGAGGAGGGAGGGGAAGGAGGGGAGTGCTAGCCGCTCCCGCGAATGGCAGGCCGGCCAGCCAATCAAGAGCGGGTGCCCGCCTTCCCAGCCAGGGGGCTGGAATGGGGGCGTGGTCGCAGTCGGCGTGCCGCACCAATGGCACGGGAGGTGGGCGGGGAGATGAGGGCCACTGTCCTCCTCAGCATGCCAAGTTTCCAACTGAAAGGCGCGTGACTCTTGTGTATGCGAGGGGAGAAGGCGTGGCCATCCCGGACCCGAGAACCAGTCAAAGAGGAGCGCTGTAGGGAAAGGGGCGTGGTCTTCCTCCAGGCAGCCAATGAAGAGGAGCGGTCCGCGGGTGCGGCGCTCCCTGTGGGGTCTCTGTAGTAGATCCCCCGCGCGTGGCCTGGCAGACCTGCAGCACTGCCCCGAGGCGGGAGGCTGCGGTTCCTCGCTGCAGGACCTTGCGGGCTCCACGGGGCTCCGCGTCGGTGCAGAAAGAGTTGAGCCCTCCTGCCCTGGGAGCACCAGAGCCGAGTGGAGGCGGCTTAGGGTGCACAGAACCTAAAATCAAATGGGGATACTGGACAAGCCCCCAGCCTGCACTCCTGCACATCGCTCCTCGGGAGATTCGAAGTGACAGGGTGGCCCTGGCAACGCTGTGGACCCGCTGTCTGCAGGCCTCTGAGCGCCCTCGGCTGCTCACGATCACGTGGCGCCACCTGCCGGCTCTCACGGATGTCCTGTGGTGTTTTCTAGACCTCAGCAAACTCCGAAGTGTGCCCAAGTAAAGCGTGGGGAAGTTAGTGAGCAACTTCCCAAACAAACCTTAATCACAGGAATTCTCATGCAGTCGTGCTATAATCACAGAATGAGATGGGACCTGCTTTTTGGAGGGAGGGGGTCATCCAGGTAATTTTGGGAAAATTTGAGAAAGCCCATAAAAGCTTATTTTTTTGCTTTTGCTTTTTGCTTGTTTTTCGAGACAGGGTTTCTTTGTGTAGCCCTGGCTGTCCTGGAACTCACTTTGTAGGTGAGGCTGTCCTCGAACTCAGAGGTTCGCCTGCTTCTGCCTCCTGAGAGCAGGAACTAAAGGCGTGCGCACCACCATCTGTGTACTGACCAGCTGCTGCTAGCTCTGGAGAAGATCGCCTCTGGAGCATAGGTCCAGAGTCCGCGGCATCGAGAATAGATGGGGCAGCACATTAGTTGCCAAATGGAACCTTTTGCCTCACAGCTTAAGCATTTTTTAAAATGTTTCCCACTCTTATTTTGTACTCCGTAATTGTAGTTCCCTTCCCTTTTGTTTACACCCAAAGCATGTTTTATAATTTCCAGGACAATGAATTCTGGAGCTCATTTTGGTGATCTTACCTGCCTCTCCTCTTTTATGCCTGCCCGCTGACTGTCCCCTGGCCTTGCAGATAATGACTTGTCGAATGAGGGCCTGTTGCTCCCCTGTTTGAACACTCCTCTGAATCCTCATCCCCCTGTGGTAAAAGTCCAAGTACCCAGATCGCCTACAAAGTGCGAAAAGCTCTACTCCTACCCTTACCTCTGCCCCAGCCAGGTTTCCTCCTGTTTCTCAGTCACTGCAGGGTTCTCTGTACTCACTGTCTATTTCCTGTGAGGGGGACTCAATTTCTTCCAAATGTCAACATAGTCCCCTTTCAAGGCCTTGCTCAAAGGCCGTCATGCTTCTTTATGTTTCTTCAAAACAAAGAGGTCTTACTAATATTATAGGTAAATTGTTCATTTAGTTGGCAAGCTGTCCTTTCTCAAGAGCTGTATCTGCATTGTGCACTGCTAGTTCACCATGGTCTAAAGCAACCAGAGTCACGACATCATGTGCAAAGGGTTAAATAAAGGAATTTTACTTTATTTCAAATAAATATCCAACTCTACCCCTAGCCCTCTGATTTCTAATGGTTTTCTCCTACTTCTATATTACTATATTGAAAAAAACTAGTTCAGATGAAGAAAATGATTCTTAGGTTTCTTGCATATTTATAAGAGTGGCATTTAAACTGGGCAGTGGTGGCTTACACCTTTAGCTTCAGCACTCAGGAGGCATGGGGTAGGGTCAGTGTCTCAGTATTCAAGGCCAGCCTGGTTTACATAGTGAGTTCCAGTACAACCAGGGCTACACAGAGAAACCATGTCTTGAAAAACAAACAAACAACAAAAAAGCGTGCCATTGTAGTTTATAAGCTGGAATTTATAGGATATCTGATGACTACAGACACAGTCCCTTCTAAGCCAGCTGATGGGAAACAGTTATACAAGTTATTATATAACTTAACAGAAAATGTGCCCCCAAGTGTGGTCCAGGCTAAGAGGGAAAGCAGTTAAAGGTTCTCAAATATTGAATGCATAGTTTGGAATGGGAGTGTGGAGAGAGGAAGAAGTGCCTGCCAGACCTACAGGCATTTCCTGTGCAAACAGAGAAAGCAACGGCCAGGAAAGTGTGGTCTTAGCCCCCAGCCTAGAACCTAGTGAGAAGTTCAAGACTTGAGCAAAACAGAGAAGGACCTGCCCAGCAGACACCATAAAACAGAACCGTTTCAGATACCCACGGGACCTTGCTGGGTGGTCTATATCCTCAGTGATGGTAATGGCCTAGTACCCTTTGTGAAGACAAATACCCATGGGGCATTGCTGGGTGGTCTATGTCCTCAGGGATGGGTATGGGCTAGTACCCGTTGTGAATACACAAGACACAAAATATAGTGCAGACGCTTGGGCCAGCAGCTTTTCCTTCAATGAGAGTCATCCTTCGAGTTCTGGGGCTTTCTCAACTCAAAGACTTGCTCTTTAGAGAAAAACTGCCAGTGTGGGTTTGTAAGTAAGCACTTACAGTAGGAATACGGGTGTCCCAACCTGTTCCTCTAGGGATAGAAGGCAAGATCAGTGATGTTATGGGGGGGGGGTGGTCTCTTCTGAAAATTAGAGGTAAAAAATAACACCACAAACCCCTAACTTCTGACCATATTTTACCTCCAAAAAAAAAAAAACCACCTACTGAAGGTGTGAGATTCTTAAAGGTTGGCCACTGTGTCCAACCCTCACTTTGTTTTGACTTTGCCTGACCGTGAATGAGTCATTCCAGCGTGTGCAGTCCAAACCTCCCTGCAAACACCTTCCCTAGCTGAACTTCCCTTCCCAGAATTCTTCGCTAGAAAATAAGGGGGAAGAATGACAGCTCAATTTTCTTCTGTGCAGGAAGGAAAATTCCCAAATCTTCAGGTTCGGAAATTGGTTCTGTAGCCAAACTCAAATGTCTCTCCAAGATGGAGGCACTGAATTTTCTAAAAGACTATAAGAAAAATAAATCTGGTTCTCTATGGCTTCTGTCAACATAAGGTCTCATTAATAGAGAAGATTTCTGTTCTGAAGTTAGCTGGTTGTAAAAAGCATTCACAGTGAATGACCTACATGGGATTGGGGGTTGGGAAATAGACCCCAAGGCCTTGAACACCTAAGCATATGCTCTACTGCTGAGCTAACTCCAGGCAAGAGTGATATTTGAATGCCACCAGAACACAAAGTCTTCAGAGGAAAACCAGGAATTAGGAAACACTGGCATTACACAAACTTGCCCTAGAATCCAATCTGTTGGCCTAGAGGGATTTCTCAACAACACTTTGCACTTGCTTAAAAACACAGAATGCTTTTAGGCAAAATGAGAACTTTTCATGACAGTTCATAAAAACACTCAGAATAAAATCTGTGGCGTACTTACTGTCTCAGGAGGCCTTGCAGTCTTCTGTGGAGAATCTTCCCATTGCCCTCCTTCTTCTCGATATTTTCTGGACCTTGTTACTGGGAAGAAAGGGGAAAATGTGGCTTTTTAACAGTTGTGAGCAAAGATCTCTCCTTTGAAAAGAGTCTGAATTCTGAGCATGCTGCTGGCCTTTGCTAAAACCTTGTCCTTGCTATCCGAAAGGAAGTGAGCATCTGAGAAGCCACCCTAATGCAGCCTTCCAGTGGTCTGTTGCCCTTCTCGCTCTGCCTCCTCCCTCCTTCTTCCTCCTATCTCCCACTCCCTCTGGTCTGAGTTCGTCTACAGTAAGGACTTGACAGGTGAATAGTATTCACTGCCTTTTAAAATGACGTTCCCAGGAGGTGGGGATGTAACTCGATTGGTAGAGTGTTTTCCTAGTATCTATGAGTCCCCAGGTTAAGTTCGCAGCATCCCATCAAACCAGGCCTGACTAGCACATACCTAGATTGTATGGAAGAGGGAGGCAGAAGGATCAGAAGCTCAAGCTCATTATCAGTTACGCAGAAGGCCAGCCTGGGCCACATCAAGGGTTTGTTCCCCAGCCCTTTCTTGTCCCAGTAGAAACACTGGGATTACAGACATGGGTGTCACTGTGTCATACTTGCACATCAAGCATTTTAACTGCTAAGCCACCCCCTGGCTTTACATTTTATTTTCTTCTCTATGTACTTATGTATTTGAGACATGTACTCTGGGGTCTCGAGTATCCCAAGCTGCCTTTGAGCCTGCTATGTAGCTGAGGATGACCTTGAACTTCTGATCTTTTCATCTCCACCTTGTAAGTGCTGGAATTATAGGCATGCACAGCCATCCCCATGTGTACATTGCTAGAGATCAGATTGAGGGTTTCCTGTATCCTAGGTGAGCATTCTATTAGCTGAACAACATTCCTCAGCCCCTGATTCTTGAAATTTTAAATAAAAAGTGTAACATGTATTACCCCATTTCTTTTTCCTCGTGCTGTGGAATAATGTTCTTGTACATTGTAAAGATTTGTCACTCATATTGATTTAATACAATGGTGATTGATCAGCAGCCAAGTGGAAGTATAGAAGGGGTGGCCAGACTAAGAGAATTTTTGGAAGAGGAATGGCAGAGAAGCAGTCTCAAGTCAGATGTAGAGGAAGCAAGATGAGAATGCTTTACTGACAAAAGGTACCAAGCCACATGGCTAAGCATAGAAAAGAATTATGGGTTAATTTAAGTTGTAAGAGCCAGTTAATAATAAGCATGAGATAATAGGTCAAATAGTTTATAATTAATAGAAGACTCTGTGTGTGTCTTTGAGACTACATGGCTGCAGGACCAGGTGGGACAGAAACAAATGACACCCAAACATTTGGAAAGAATTTCCACATAAAGCCTGAGAAAGCCTTTTAAAAAAAAAAAAGAATTCTAGACAGACAAGAACAGAGTCATGTAGCAAGGCACAGCAGAGTCAAGTACAGCTTCTTGGCAACTGTTTTTTCTCCGGTACATTCTGTTTGTTGGCAGTAAGCAGAAGGGTGGTTCTTTTAAGAGAGGCTTCCTGACTCAGCATTAGTGGCAAAATCCTCACAGCTCTTTTAAGAGGCTCCGCCACTAAACACCTAAATGGTATTTATGAGCAACGGGCATCAGGCTTCTTGGTGTTGCCATGGACCTAGAAACTCCACAGAGTTGTGGTAATAAATGTGGCTTATGCCAGTATCTCCACCATGAAACTAACTCTCAGGAAGGTAAGGAATGGGGTGGACCCAGCCACCAAAACTGCAGCTTTAATCCTAGCCATATTGCTTAGCAGATTAAAGACTCATGTAGTCAGAAAAAGGTAGAAATATGCAGTAAAGACAAATTAAGATGAAAAGAAAAAACTCAAAACAGTTTATAGTGTGTTTAAAAATATATGTAGGCTTGGGAGAGAAAAGGAAAAGAATAGAAAAAGTCCTTTAAAAAGAGAAATAGTCAGGTATGGTGGCACACACCTTTAATTCCAGCACTTGGGAGGCAGAGGCAGGTGAATCTCTGTGAGGTCAAGGCCAGCCTGGTCTACAGAGTAAGTTTCAGGACAGTCAAAGATACACAGAGAAAACTTGTCTCAAAAAAAAATTTAAAAATAAAAGAAATAGAGCAAAAAAAAATAAAAGCCACATAAAGATGTAAAATACACAGAGAGTTTGGATACTGTATGTTATTATATTGTCTTTAAATTGTTTGACCACTGAGGAAGGAACAATAGCTGCTAAAAGACATTTGATTATAAATGCTTCTAGATTAATCCAACTTATATATTTTGAAAATTCCTTTACTTTGAAATTTGAGTCAAAAGATATGTTACTTTGGAGAAGAGGTTTTGCTTTTGTTTCTACAGGTAATGAGAGACTGTGGATTCATTCTGAGTTAAGAAAAAAGAAAAAAAGTAATTCTGCGCTACATAAAGAGATTCTATCTTAAAAGAGGAAGGAAAAAAGGGGAAAAGGAAGGAAGAGAGGGAGGGAGGTTAGTTTGATGGTTTTGTTTTGTTTGGAGAAAGAGTTGCACTATAAACTATGTTCATAGCAGCATTGTTTGCCATAGCCAGAACCTGGAAACAACCCAAATGCCTGTCGACCAAAGAATGGATAAGGAAAATGTGGTACATTTACACAATGGAGTACTACACAGCAGAAAAAAATGACGACATCTTGAAATTTGCAGGCAAATGGATAGAGCTAAAAAACATCATTTTGAGTGAGGTAACACAGACACAGAAAGACAATTATCATATGTACTCACTCATAAGTGGTTTTTAAACATAAAATAAAGAAAACCAGCCTACAAATCACAATCTCAGAGAACCTAGACAAGAATGAAGACCCTAAGAGAGACTTACATAGATCTAATCTACATGGTAAGTAGAAAAAGACAAGATCTCCTGAGTAAATTGGGTGTGTGGAGACTTTGGGAGAGGGTTGAAGGGGAGGGGAGAGGCAAGGAGGGGAGCAGAGAAAAATATAGAGCTCAACAAAAATTAATAAAAACAAAACAAAACAGGGCTTCAAGAACCACAAAAACAGAAGTCAAATGCAGCTTCTTTGTAGCCACATTTTTTTCAGATAGGTTGTTTGTTGGCAGCAAGCAGAGGTGTAGCTCCTTTAAGAGAAGGCGTCCTGACTCAGCATTAGTAGCAAAAACTGCAGAACTTCTTTAAGAGAGGGCTTCCTGGTTCATGCTGGCAGCATGAACTCTGGCTCTTTGGGACTTTGTGAGCAGCATGCTGCTGGTTGCTTAATGGCGACATAGACCCTCTGTATCCCTAGAGCTGGGGCGGTGAGCATGGCTCAAAGAGGCAATGTACAACATGGCAGAGTCAACAGGCAAGGACACAGAGTTGGTACTAGCCATGTCTACTTAGCATTTAGAAAATAAAAAGGCACTCCTGGTCAGCAAATTTATAAATGGTTAAATCGTCACAGTCAATCTCTTTCTAAAAAAGAGGGGGAGATATGATATAAAGATGAATAGTTTACATTGGTATGGATCTTGGTCTATCAATACAAATTTAAGGTCAATTTTGTTACAATATATATTTCTACTCTTATTTAAGGTATGTTTATGTAGTTCATTTAAAAATGCAATGTATAATTAAGAAGTACAGATTAATAGGTAGTCATTTATAATAGTCAAATTTTTAGTCATGTTGGTTATGTTTTCTAGATATATTTCAGTTAGATAGGTAATCTTCAAACACGTCAAAGAACTGTAGAATATGACATTTAAATAATTTAGGATTCTGTTGACATGAGACATGATTGCTCCTGGCAGCACCAATTTATTCCCAAGAGAATTTTGGGCACTGAAGACACTCCACTTGGAGCTTGTTTTCTTCTTGGCAAAACTGGCTTTTGGGTGCAGAACTGCCCCTGCCTCTACCACTGACAAAATATACAGTGTCCATACTGGACAAGAAGGATACAAGCAAAAAAAAAAAAAAAGAAAACAAAAACAAAAACAAAACCTCCAAATCTTGCCAAGGCAGGGTAAGATGGTTTTTCAAATTTTCCTGCCTCTAGAAATGGTCTGTCAGATACTCTAGGCCTTAGCCAAAGTTGGTTGCCCCAGTGTTGTAAATGAGACTTTGGCTGATTGCACAGGTAGCTGGTTGCCTCTGCCATTTCTTGCATCTTTCGTACTTCCTGTTTACTCAAGTAATATTATTTCCCTTCTCAGATCTTTAATGGGGTTGAAGACTAGATAGTCATAGTTACTTTCCTCTCATGACTTAACTAAGCCATTTTTAATATAAGATTAAATTCCTTAGGATCGGATAACTATTGAAACATTTAGCATAGGTTTCTTGTTTGATATTGTTCATGCTGGTTGTAATTCAATTTTTATGTATGTTTTTTCCTTTTCTTTTCCCTGGACAATACTTGATATTTGTTCTTATTGTATATAGTTTTGTATTGGCTTAGAACTCTCTTATTTAGACAAAAAGGGAAGGTGCTGTGGGAACTCCTTCAGTCAATTGCCTTTAAGATATTGGCCCACTTTGGTAGTTTATGTTAAAGTTAAAACCTTCCTTTTCAATTAGACATAAAGGGGAGATGATATGGAATACCCTTCTGTATATGTGTTCCTTTTATTGATTAATAAAATTGTTTCTACCAATGCCTTAGCAGAGCAAAGTCAGGTGGGAAATCTGAACAGAGATACAGAAAGACTAAGCAAAGTCAAGGAAACACCATGTAGTTGCTGAAGGAGAAAGAAACCTACTCGTAGGCCACAGCCTTGTGGTGATACATAGATATAAATGGGTTAATTTAAGATGTAAGAGTTAGTTAATAAGAAGTCTAAACTATTGGCCAATAATATTGTAATTAATATAGCTTCTGTGTGATTATTTGGGTCTGGGCAGCCAGGAAATGAACAGGCAGTCTTTGCTTACAAAAACTAAGCATGGTGGCACTCAAGAAGCTGAGGTGGGAAAATAGTGAGTTCTAGGTCAGCCTGGATTACAAAACAAGGGCCTCTTCATATATATATATATATATATATATATATATATATATATATATATATATATATATATGAAATCAATAAAGCCAAGAGCATAATTATCTATTCTCATTATCAGGCATCATGTACTTCGCAGCATTGTATACACTCTACTGCTCCATGGCTGACAGGGGTAGGTCTCCTTATTCCAGCAGCATCACAAACATGGAAGTGATGCACTGTCCTATGACATTGACATTCTGTGTTGGTAAGCGATGGGAATTTTTCATTTCCACATCATAACCTTTTTAAATGTGTGTGTGTGTGTGTGTGTGTGTGTGTGTGTGTGCCCATGTGAATTTGTACACTTCACATGCTTGCACGTGCCCTCAGAGGCCAGAGGACATTCGATCACAGGAAATGGAGTTGCAGGCATTTGTGAGTCACCTGACATCGATGCTGGGAACCAACCCCAGACCCTCTGGGGGAAAAGCACATGCTCTCAGTGTTGAACCATCTCTAACCCATCTCTGTTATAATCTTGCGGGGCCACCATCATGTCTAGTACATTCTTGACTAATGGTCACTTTAGGGTACAAAGATGTATTATCTTAAATTGCCTCTCACAGTATGATATGCCCCGTCTCCAGCCACAGATAGGACAGTAACAAAGATCAGTGTCACGTGCCACAAGAGTCCCCAAAAGATTAAGATGGGATACCACAGCTTTTATTCAGGAAGTCCATACCTGACAGCAAGCTGCTGTCCCCAGGGCAATTCAGGAATTTCAGAACAAACATGCAGTTTCCCAGGTTGGACTGGACTCCTGATCATAGGTCAGACTTAATGATATATCCCTCTTTAAAGCTGAGCTGTCATCCCACACACGCGTAATCCCCACACTAGGGAGACTGAGCAGGAAGATCATCTCATATAGCAGCCTATGTCAGGAAACAAAATAAGGGGCTGGAGAGATGGCTCAGGGGTTTGGCGTACTTACTGTTCTTGCAAAGGACCTAGGTTTTGTTCCCAACACTCACATGAGGGCTCGCAGCCATCAGTAACTCCAGCCCTAGAGGGTCCAGTGCCCTCTTCCAGCCTCCACAGATGTCAGGCATATATGGAGTTGCTGCATACACACCGATGAAGCATTCATACATGTAAAAAAAAAAAGTACAAATGTTGGGGCTGGAGAGATGGCTCAGAGGTTAAGAGCACTGGCTGCTCTTCCAGAGATCCTGAGTTCAATTCCCAGCAACCACAAGGTGGCTCACAACCATCTATGTAATGAGATCTGGTGCCCTCTTCTGGCGCGCGGGCATACATGCAGGCAGAACACAATGAATGAATAAATAAATTTAAAAAAAAAAAAAAGTACAAATGAAAAAGCACTCCAAAACCAGGTAGTGGTGGCACATGTCTTTGGGAAACAGAAGCAGACCAGGCCAGCCTGGTGACAGAATGAGTTCAAGACGGCCAGGGCTACACAGAGAAACCCTATCTCAAAAAACCAAATATGTACAAAGTGATGAGCTACGTCCCCTTTATGCAGACAGTTGCACCATCGGAGTAATTCCCATATGCACAGCTTTCTTTCCCTTCCATGAAACTTGAGAAAGCAGCAAAGGGGTGTCAGGAAACTGTTCTCAGTAAAGACACACTCTGGTTATGTGGCTTGGCTGGATCCATGCGGAACCAAGAGTCCGTCTCCGTCCCCCCCATCCCCTTCTCCACCAGCGGGAAAGTGTCACTTTTAAAGGGTGGCACCAACTCTGTGGAGCTTCTGCTACATTATTTAAAAGAAAAAATAAAGCTATCTAAGCTATATCCTTCATGGTGCTTCCGTAGGTAGAGCCAGTTGAAAGGAATAATAAGGTTAATTGATAAAAGGGAAGCAAGGACAGTTAATAAAAGATGAAGGTGTAGGGCCCAGAAGCTACACCAGCCATCCTGTCCTTGCTGTGCAAAGCTTCCCTCTCCAGCACTTGACATTTGAGGTGTTGCATTCTAAAGGAAGCTCATTTAACATTCACAAAGGAAGCTCTATGGGAGACGCTGGTTAACTCTGGGGACAGAGGCTAAGCTGTCCAGGCCACTTCACCTGAAGCAGTTAGGCTCTGAGCTATATGTCAAATTACCATGAGCAGCTGCAGCCCTCTGGTTTCCTCCTGTGAGCCTCCCTGTCACTCTCCACAAGCCTGCTTGGCTGCTGCTTGTAATGAATTAAAGATATGTCATGGGTTATTGCTAGGATCGTCTAATTCCAGCTTCACATTTGCAAACGAGTTCAGTCTGGGAGCTGGCGAGAGAACTCGGTGAGGAGAATGGTTGCCACACAAGCATGAAGGCCTGAATTGGATCTATGGCACCCAGATAAAGGAAATCAATCGTGTGTGTGTGTGTGTGTGTGTGTGTGTGTGTGTGTGTGTGTGTGTGTATTTAATACATACATTAAAGCTGGGCATGGTGGCTTTACTTGCAATCCCACACTGAGGTGGAAAGAAGCAGACCCCAGGAGCTCACTAGCCTACTCCACAAACTCCAGACCAATGAGTGACACTGTCTCAAAAGATGAAGGAGGTCAGTGCCTGAGGAATGACATCCAAGGTGGACCTCTGGCTTCCACATACACAGAGCTCAGTGGCAGCTCTCTCTACCGGATCCTAGGCCAAGATCAACAAAAAGTCCTTTTCACAACCCTAACTGGAGAAGGTAGTTGAAGACATCTGATTACTCATAGGAGCCAAAAGTGTGTGTGTGTGTGTGTGTGTGTGTGTGTGTGTGTGTGTGTGTGTGGTCTTTAGAATCACACTGATTCTAAAGATCCTCTTGGTGTGGGGTAGGGCTGGGGCTCGGTGAGTCAAGCACTTGCTGCCCAAGCATGAAGACCCGAGTTCAGATTGCTGGTACTCACACATTAGCTGGGCACAGCTTGCCAAGCTTCTATAGCCCCAGGTGCTGCTGATGGCCAGCTGCCTAGCAAGCTTGAGGTTCAGTGAGAGACCCTGTCTTCATGGAGAGCAATAGGGCAGGACCCCTCCCCTGACTTCCACAAGCATGCCAGAACATTACATACACATACAAATAAAAAAATATAAGCAGATCCCATTTGGATTCAGGATGATCTGGAGAGATGGCTCAGCAGTGGAGAGGATTTGCTGCTTTTGCCAAGTTTGGTTCCTGGCACCCACACCAGGGGACTCACACCTGTCCGTAGCCCCAACTCAGGAGCTCCAGTGCCCTCTGGACACACACAGCACACACTCACACAGACACATAAATCCTGAAAAGTACTTAGCAATAGCACACGACAGGTTAATCTCTCCCTCTCCTTAGTTCCGGTCTTCTCTGAGCTCAGGCCCTGTCACAGTGGCAGGGTTAAGTGTATCAAGACAGCTGAGATCTTCGGGAACTCCTAGACCACAGTGGTGCCTCCCTTAGAAACAGGTGGAGAAAACTGAGATCAGCCAGCATGCCAAGTATACTGGCTCCTTCTGTGGCAAGACCAAGATGAAGAGATGGGCAGTGGGCGCTGGGCACTGTGATTCCCACATGAGACCAGTGGTTGGTGGTGTCCAGAGGGCACCACCACTTCCGCTGTCACAGACAAGTCTACCACCAGAGAAAGGGAGGAACCAAAAGACCAGGAGAAGCTATTCTTTTAGCCATCCCTAGCCTGCAACAAATGTGTTAATTGATGTAAAAATAAAGAAATGAGGGCAAAGAAATAAAGAAAGAAATGGCTCAGAGGTTATGAGGTAAGAGGTTAAGAGCTGGCTGCTCTTCGGGAGGTCCTGAGTTCAATTTCCAGCATCCACATGGTGGCTCACAACCATCTGTAATGAGATCTGGTGCCCTTTTCTGGCATGCAGGGAGAACACTACAAACATAATAAATAAATAAATCTTTTTTAAAAAAATAAAGAAATGAAAGGCGAGTCTAATCAACAGACTGGGTAGGTCACCTTTTGTCTTTCCTGTGACCCTCTGGAAGGGCCATCTCGCACTCAGAGAGCATGCAGTGTGCCCAGCCACAGCAGTCTCACGCTGCAGTAGGTTAAAACAGGGCATGTGAGGAATTCTATAGCCAATCAAGGTTACTGAGACAAACAGGGCTGGAAAAAAACTGTCTGCCAAAGTCAGGGATGAGAGCTGAACCCACTCAGAATTCTGAGGCCTTCTCAGACTTTCTTTGAACTCACAGAGATCCACCTACTCTGCTCCCAAGTGTTGGGATTAAAGGCGTGCACCACCACTGCCCATCAAGATCTCGGTTAAAAGACGAATCTGCCCTTAGAATTCGCCCCAGTGTTTTATGGGTCTAAAAGTCTCAAATTCCTAATTGAAATCTCCTGGGTCATGCTAACCCCATCTCTTTCCCTGTTGCCCAAACTCTTTTTGCCTGGAGCTCATAACAACCAAGATTTTCTCATCAAAGCCCTTTATTGTTAAAGGCTGTTATTTGTTTTTGACACTGAGTATCCCAGGTTGGCCTCCAATTCTCTCTGTACCTGAAGAGGGACCCTGAGCTTCTGATCCTCAGGCCTCTACCTCCTGAGTGCTGGGACTTCAGGTGTGTGCCATCCCACCTAGTTTTCCCTGGCACTGAAGAACAAACCCACAGCTCTGCGCATACCTGGCGAGTATCCTACCAACTGGATTACATCTCCAGCCCCAGGGCTGTTTAAAGTCTGAATTATCATCTTCTGATGATAAGAACCAAGATTTCTGCGTCCCTTCAACTTATTGTCATTGACCCTTCCTTTAATGCTCATAACTTCTTTAATATGGGACCTGAAAGCAAACCCAGCATTTAGCAAAAGTTTAATCAGATCGCCTTATGAAGGAGGGAGGAATCCTGTTCATATCTCTTGAAAAACATATCTCTTGAAAAACAAAACAAAACAAAACATCAGTTAAGACAGACCAGGACAGTGTCTGTGGTGTCAATCACCAGGGTGAACTGAGGTCAAATTTATTATTCATTTATTTTATTCTTTATTGAATTACAGCAGGAAAACAAAGGTTTGAAGACAGGGACCTGAAGAGGACTCCTACCAAATTTGACTTGACAATATTTTGACATAGTGTAAATTTAGTAGGGGCTCTACTTCCTGAGTAAACACAAAAGTCCAGCGGTGTCCTATGGTAAGCCAGAAGGAAGATACTCTCCCACCATCCTCCTCCAATGTTCTGGAGTTCTTTGAATGAAGAATGCCTGGGGTTCTTTGAGTAAAATAAACCTTACGCTTCCAAGTCCTACTTCTGACCACTAGGTGGCACCGGAACTCTGGAATAGCGAAATAGAAAGGCTGGTGATTCGCTGTGACCCTTAGATTAACACCTTCTAAAACTCATATTCTTTGCAGTAATCTAGATTGTGGTGCCTTTTCCCCTTCTCGTCTTCTCTGCACTGGGGAAGAGGAGGTTTAAAAGCCCAGGTGAGCCGTTTTTCAGGCGCCTATTGGCGTGCGCAGTGGGCTCCGCGCTGGCCGGCGATCTAGCAGCTTTTCTTTTTGCCGCAGCAGCCTCCAGCGCCATCAGGTGCATGTCTGGGCTTCGCCTTGTCAGATTCCTCTGCAAGCTTGAATGGATCTGTGATTATATCCTGTCAAAAGGCAAACCAGAATGAAAAAACAAAGGGATTTTGATGTTTCCAAACACTGATGTTTCTGTCTCATTTGGACTGATTTCCCAAGGTAGGAGGAACTTGTCCAGACCTTGGAGGAACGTCGGCACTCTAGAATTAAGGTGACCTTTAAAGATATGCCTGGTGCCACATAATTCTACCCCTACCTCCAGCAATGCGAAGGTGGAGGCAGGAGGATCGGGACTTTAAGGCAGGGAGTTGGAGGTCAGCCTGGGCTACAATCTAAGGAAAAAAAGATGGACCGTTCAGATTCACTCTTACCAAGGTAAATTTTACTGGAAAGACTGTACAAGGTGGGGGGAGGATTCATTTCTGTTTGTTTTTGTTTTTGAGACAGACCTCCACACAGCCCAGGCTGGTCTCCGACTCACTATGATACTAAGGGAGTGTGAGATTACATATATATGCACCACCCTCAGCTTACATTGTGCTGGGAATTGAACCCAGGACCCTGTGCGTGCAGACAATCACTCTACCAACTGAACTAGATCTCCAGCCCCAAAGGGCTCTCTCATCTTACACTGTAGTCCAGGCTTACCTGAAACTCATGGTGATCCTCCTGCCTTAGCCTCCTAAGTGCTGAAGCCACTAGGCTCTGCTTAAAAGTAGTTTCTGCTGGCTCAGAGAGTTCGTTTCACCCAGCTGATTCTGATCTGTGAGATCTGCGCAAGCATGCGCCTTTTTATCTCTGGAACTAAAATTCTGAAACGCTAAAACTTCCCTTCCTAGGCCTCAGTCTCTGGAAATATGGACATAAGACAAGAGTGTTAGGTTGGAGATGCCAGACACCCACTGATGTCCAGGTTAGGGAAGGCCATCAGCAGCCACCCTGACCCTAGAGCATAGAACACAATTCTCTAAGGAGAAACAGTTGTCTTTCTTTTTCCTTTTACCTCCAAAAGAGCTGCTTCTTACAGTAGCCCAGTGGACCAGGGGCCAATTGGGACCAAAGACAAGGAACCTGGGCCATGAACAAGTCACCTTAAGGGAGATAAGCTGTTAAGTTCACACTCCTACTATTGCTGACGGACGTTCCAACAGGGGCATGGAAGACGGTTATACTCAAGAGATGGACAGCCTCGTCTGAATGGTGGCCATGCCCTCGCTTGCCCTCAGTCTCCGCTTTTCTTTTAAGAGTTTATTTACTTTCACTTTACAAGTATGGGTGTTTTCCTTGAATGAATGTCTGTGTGCCACAGGTGTGCAGGGCCTGTGGGACCAGAAGTCAAATCCCCCAGAACTGGAGGTACAAAAGGTTATGTCTGTGGGGGCCAGAAGTCAAATCCCCCAGAACTGGAGGTACAAAAGGGTGTGAGCTGCCATGTGGGCGCTAAGTACCAAACCTGGGTTCTCTGCAAGAGAAACAAATGCTCCTACTTAGTGAACCTTCTGTCTGTCCCGCCCATTTCCACAGGTCGAAAGGTCACCCTGGACTTGGACTTTGTATTCAACAGACTAGAGTCTGTGTTCGCTGATGCTGCTTCTGCCACCACCAAGCCCCTTTCTCTCTGGGAGCCCTCGCCTCCACGGCACACCTTTCTCTCTGGGGCTCTGGGAGCTCTCGCCTCCACAGCACACCTTTCTCTCTGGGAGCCCTTGTCTCCACGGCACACCTTTCTCTCTGGGGCACTGGGATCCCTCGCCTCCACGGCACACCTTTCTCTCTGGGGCACGGATGGCTCATGATAATCAGGATTAGCTGGTTCCCAGAGGCGAGGAGACAATACTGGGACAGCACTGCAGAAGCATGGGGCCCTGAATTCAAAGATCACCGTCTCCATAAAAGGCCAGACATGGTGGCACATGCCTGGAACTCCAGCACTGAGGAGGGTGGGGACAGGAGGATCCCTGGAACACACTGGTCATGCAGTCTAGAGGAAACAGTGGGCTTCAGGGTCAATGCATGAATCTGTCTCCAAAAAACAGGCATGTCCACCTCTGTGTGCATATACATACACACAGGCATATACATACACACAGGCATATACATACACACAGGCACACACCACACAAAGGTACACACAAATGATTTTCCATACCCCTCTTCCCTTCCAGTGTCCTAGCTACTAATAGGAAAACAGCAGCATCATTTCCAGATTTATGTTTCTGGTCCTGAAAGACTAAAAGGAAACGAAAGTCGGGGACATCTAAACAAGCACCCTTTGCAACACGAGCCCCTGCAGGTCTGCAAAAAGGATGCACTCTGCAGCGTGCTGGTTAAGGTGCCTGCTCTAAAAGCAGATGTGAGCCCTAACTTCTAGCTGTGTGATCTAGGATGAGGAAATTCATCTCCCTGCACCTCAGCTTCTTCATCTGGAGAACGAGCATCACAAAGACCACTGTGAGGGCTACATAGCACCTTGGACACATGACTGTCCCATAAAACTTAGCTCCTGCTTCTCCTGTTATCACTGCTGGCTGCAGCCAGACATTCCCACACAAACCCTGCTTGCGTTGTTTCAGATGCTGCTGTGTTTTAGCAATGTAACTCGCTGACTGATTTATTTGATGTGATGCAAGGTCTCCTATTATCCAGGTTGGCCTTGAATATGTGGCTGAGAATGGCCTTGAACTCCTGGTCCTCCTGCCTCATCTCTCACTCCAGGCGCATGCCATCACACCCGGCAATAGCGTAACTTTTGTAATGGCAAAACTGTACTTTACTTGTCAGGATTAAAAAAAAAGAAAAAAGAGGAGGGGGTGTTGTAGCTCAATGGGAGTGTGCTCACCTTGTATCTACAATATCATGAGTTCAATTCCCAGCAATCGAGAGAGAAAGAGAGAGAGAGAGAGAGAGAGAGAGAGAGAGAGAGAGAGAGAACAGAAGACAGGAAGAGGGAAAAGAGGAGGAAGAGGAGGAGACCTCAAGTCTTCCACAAGCCAATCTGTAGCAAATCAGCATCACCCACAAACTGGTATCATTCATGCCCCCATGGCAGCTGATGGAGAACAATTGCCTACGCTCAGTACCCCAGGGCTTATCATCAAATTCCTTCATAAAAATGATAAGTATCTCCTCCTCCAAGAGAGTGCAAGGCTATGCCTCTGGGTCACACAGCTGTTCCATGCTGATGCCCAGCTGGCGCAAACAAAGCTGGACGAGCCACAACTTGAGAGCCAGTGTGTGTCTTCCTCCCAAAGTGGGAAGACATGACGCAGAGTCTCAGGCCTAGTCTGCCGCGGGTGGGCTGGAGGCAAAGAGTGAGATGAGAAATGGGTCCAAGCTGTCACCCTGCAGTGAAAGTGGGGTGCGGGAGGCTAGAATACCTGGGAAGCGAGGCTTGAGGGCGGAACAGGCTGCGGATGGAGATCGGCAACTCTTTGCTATGAGCTTTGTCTTTTCACTTGACCTTCTAGGAGTCAAGAGGCCAACAGGAAGGCACAGTGTGTACCAGTGTGGGAAGGTTGTCCTCTCAAGAAACCACCCACGTGGTACTATGCTTCTGTGGAACCTGCAGGCAGCGTCACATTGAATCTGAAAAGTGAGCGCCTGGAACATGGAGGCCAGGGCACTTCTCTGGTAGGAAATGAGCTGAGAAAATGAGTAACAGTGTTAGCTCCTGTGGCCTTAGGCAGCACCTGTATAGTGCCCGCCACAACTGAAGTGGTCACTGGACTCCGGACTGGATCGCCGTGGGCATGGATCAGACACGGCCGGATCGGGGAACACCTGCTAGAACACAAGTGCTCTGTGAGAAGCACCAGGGAAGCCCAGGGCACTGCCTGAACCAAGAAGTGGAAAGCACTCACACCCAGTATTTCAGGACCCAGAAGGCATTTCCATGCGCAGAATGGAAAACAAGCTGTCAGAAACACTCCGGGAGAATGGCATGGTCCTTTCTCCCCCCGTCCTCATTCAACAGGATGTTTCTGATACAGGTCAGGCTATTGCCAACCTGGGGCAGACAGAAGATGGCTGGGACAGGGTGAGATTTGTCACCAGGTCTGATGGGAAAGGGGACAAATCAAAGTGACAGAGAAGAAATGGAGGCAGGTTAAGACAGCAAGAGAGCGAAGGTGACATGATCTGCTTTGGGCCGGCTCCCCCCTGGAGACTGGAGTCTCGCTAGGCTTTTGGGAAGTATCTTAAACCTGCACAAGAGGAAAGGGGGAAGCTCTGTGACCCAGCATTAATGGCAAAACAAGATGGATCCACCAACCCTGGGGCTAGGAATGCAGCAGGAGTCACGTAGAGTGACTTGCAGTGCATGTGGAGTTGACAGTTAACTACTCCTCAAAACAAAACAAAACAAAAAAACAACCCATCACCCTGACGTACGCACTGACAGGACAGGACTCCAAGGTGGTCCAGCGTGCTCTGCAGGGACTGGGACAGTTACCGCAGTGTCTAAGGCCATGAGTGTAATCAGTACTGTGGCCCTGGCTACCAGGAGGTGTCCCAATAGGACAGACATGTGGACCCCTGAGGGGGAAATGAGAATGGAGTAGCCAAGGTGGCCATGAGAGGTGAAGCCAAATGGGAGCCTGGTCACCCTTCTGCCCTGGAATGCACAGAAGTAGGGAGCAGAACCAGCCATCAGGCTGGCGTGCTAAGATCAGCGAGACAACAAAAGGATCAGGGCAGGCCAGGACGGCACTGCTTGCCCACAGCGCCTCCAACAAGCCACACAAAACCTAGAGAATAACTGGCCGGTGTACAAAGAACACACATCACGCATAGCACAGTGGAAAGAGAAACAGGCACGGACTGGCTTTACTGTCAAAGCCCTGAGAGCCTCTGCCAGGCTGACAACAATATCCAGCGCATCCACTTCCCAGGACGTGCCGTTGAGGGTGATGCCCAAACACATTACAACACTTCTGTCTGCCACAGAACCCTTAGGCAGTAGGCCTGGTGGATGCCATGGAATAATCTTTGCACACTGTAAATATGTGTTACTCTCGTTGGTTAATAAAGAGCTGATTGGCCGATAGCAGGACAGGATAAGGTTAGGCAGGAGAACCAGACTAAGAGAATGCTGGGAAGAAAAAGACTTGAGTCAGAGGAGATGCCGTGAGATGCAGAGAAAGCAGGACGGGAAGTGTGTACACGAGGTAAACAAGCCTTAGATTAATAGAAATGGGTTAATTTAAGTTATAAGAGCTAGTGAAAAACAAGCCTAAGCTATTGGCCGAGCATTCATACTTAGAACTAACTCTTTGTGTAGTTATTGGGGAGTGGCTGGCAGGACAGAGCTGATGGGAGGTCTAGACGGAAAACTCTGCCTACAGTGGAGAGAGAAAGGAAAGCTCATGAAAGCAACAGATTCAGACCTTATAAGGCTCATCTTGGTTTGTCAGGCTGAAATCCCTGGAGAACATAAATAATTAATATCTGAATATCTGATCCTTACGAGTGCCTGGGGGCTCTGAGTCCTGCCCAAAGACCATCATTTCCAAGCTGTACAGATTCTACAGAGTCAATTCAAAGACAGACTGCCCTATGATTTCATTCACCGTAAGCACTAAATCCAAATACTCACACCTGTAACCTCAGTACCTGGTCAAGCAGAGGCAGGAGAATGGTGAGTGCAAGACTAGATTGGGCCACAAGGCAAGCCCATTTCAAAAAAAAAAATCAAACTGGGTGGTGGTGGTACACACTTTTAGCCCCAGCACGGGGGCAGGGAAGGATAGAGATAGGTGGATCTCTGTGAGTTCAAGACCAGCCTGGTCTACAGAACGAGTTCCAAGACATCTAGGGCTGTTACACGGAGAAATCTGATCTTGAAAAACAAACAACCAAAAAAAAAAAGAAAGAAAAGAAAAGAAAAATATGATACAAGGCAACATTTCAAAATAATGGATAGATAATGATTATTTAATAAACAAAGTAAAACCTGGACTAGCTCATATTTGAAATGAAATGTTACAGGCTCTGTAGTCAAGAAGCAAGACTCCAAAGCTTCAACCAGAAAACTGTTCATTATGCCCACAAGTTTCTAGGAAATTATTATGTAAATACTATAGTCCCCAAAAGTTTCAAGGTTGAGCTTTTATACATTTTTGGCTTGTCCCCCATATATGGCGACATACATTTTTATTGGATGCTTTAAGTTACTAGGCAAGAGAGGCTAGAATGAGAAGGGAGAGGAGGTAAGAGGCTATAGAAGAGATGTGGTTCGTCTGCATACCCACAGGGCAGGCGTTACTGACCACCCCACAAGTGCACACACGGACACGGGCCAGCTCACATGTGCACACATGGACATGGACCAACCCACATATGCACACACGGACACGGACCAGCTCACATGTGCACACACAAACACAGACCAGTCCATGTGTGCACACACGGTCACAGACCAGTCCTCATGGCTATTTTCTGGGCTTTTTTCCTCTTAGCCCTGGGGCTCACTCCTTCCCCAACCACAAATAGTCACGTTGAACCTAGCATGATGCTCCATGTCTGCAATCCCAAATTGGGGAGGCAGAGACAGGATGATCAGGAGTTCATGCCAATCTGGGCAACAGAAAACTGTCTCAAAAGAAAACAAGAAGGAGGGTCACACTTTTACCTTAAATTTTCGCTTTAAGTAGATTCGGTTCCCAGCACCTACATGGTGGGTCACAACCATCTGTAACTCCAGTTCCAAGGGAGTCTAACCTCTACAAGCACCAGACATACACATGGTGCACAGACATACATGCATACATGCAGGCAGAGCACTTATACACATAAAATAAATACTAAATCTTTTTACTTTTGGTAAAATGCAGGACTCACTGGTGAACGTGACTGAGGAGGGACAGCCCGTGGGAGCCTGTCTGAATGAATGCCCCAGCACCTGTCTAGGAAATCATGAGCAACCCCACCGCCACTAGCAATGAGCCAGTCTTCAGAAAACGTTTTGACGCTCAGCCTCATTGAATTTGTTTAAGACATAGCCTGAGAACTTAAATTTGGTCCTGCATAGAACTTCTACCACATGTTCCCCGCAGCCTGGCACAAGTGGATGTGGTGACCTGGCCTTAGTAAACTCTGACCCACTGTGCCCAAGGGCTTCCTAAAGGCACCTTGTATCTTTGCTTGCAACCCTGACAGAGTCATCATAAGATCAAATACATGAACGTCACATGGAAAAGGGCCACCCATGCAAGCAACAGGCCACTTATACCGTCACCCCATCGCAATATTTATACTAAACTAAATCCTAAAATGTGAAAGCAAAGCATAAAAAAGAGTAAGAGAATCTTCATAACAGATTCGACAATAGGTTCTTAGACATGACCCAAACTTAATTTAAGACCTTTTATGCAGCCAGGAATACTATCAAGACAGTAACAAAATACATATCTGAGAAGGCCTGGTATTCGGAACAAACATGTACAAGTCTGGGGTATAGATGAGCAGTCAGAGATTGCCTGCAGTGTGTAAGGCCCTGGGTTTAACCCTAGTAGAATATAAACATATATTTTTTTAAACTCTTAAATTGAAGAGAGGGAGGAGTAATAACATGAGCAAAGGGATCAAGACCATGATGGGGAAACCTACAGAATCAGCTGACCCAAGCTAGTGGGTGCTCAGTGACTCTGGACAGCTGGGGAACCTACACAGGCCCAAACTAGGCCCCCTGAATGCAGGTGACAGAGGTATGGCTTGGGCAATCTGTGCAGCCACTGGCAGTGAGAGCAGGATCTAACCCTGATGTATGACCCGACGTTGTGGAACCCATTCTCTGTGGAGAGATACCTTACTTACTCAGCCTAGGCCTGGAGAGGGGGATAGGAGGGGAAGCTTAGTCTTGCCTCAACAAGGTGATGGGACAGACTTAATTGACTTCCTAGGGGAGGCCTTACCCTCTCTGAAGAGCAGATGAGGGGTGGGGTGGGCGGAAAGCTGGGGGAAACGGGAAGAAAGGAGGGAGGAGGAACTGAGTTTGGAATGTAAAAAAATAATAATAAAAAAAACCCTCAAGAGCAAACAACAACCAACCCAATTTAAAAGTGGACCACGACGTGATGAGCCATTTCTTCAAAGAAGATAAGCAATCGGTCACTAAGCATGGAGAAAGGGTCAACATTATTAAACTAGGAGAAACTCAGATCAAAGTCACACAACTTGCTCGCCCAAGGCTCGGTTCCCAGCTCCCACAGGGTGCCCCACAACCATCTTAACTCTAGTTCCAGGGGGCCAGGTGCCCTCGTCTGACCTCTGCAGGCACCAGACACATATGTGGAGTACATACATCCATACAGGCAAAACATCCATATGCATAAAATAAAACATTAGAAAATCTAACACTAGAAAACAAATGAACAGGCCAGGCAGTGGTGGCGCACGCCTTTAATCCCAACGCTCGGAAGGCAGAGGCAGGTAGATCTCTGTGAGTTTGAGACCAGCCTGGTCTACAAAGTGAATTTCAGGACAGCCAGCACTATGTTACACAAAGAAATCCTGTCTCAAAAAAAAAATGAGTAAGTAAGATTTAAAAGACCAAATGAATAAAATAGGCCTTAATACGGGTTAAGATGGTTCATAAAATCATGGAAAGGAGGGCCAATTTTTTCACTTCCCATCCGTCTTTTCTTGCCTTTTGGCTCCTGAACCTTCCAGTATCCAGGAGGGCTTCCTAGCTTTCCTTTATTAAAATTCTTTCTTAGCACAACTTCCTGCTGTTGCAGAGGGTATGCACTGGTGTGTACCGCTTTATTCTGGAAAACTCCCATACTGAGGAGAAGCCATGCTAACTACTGGCTGCAGAGCAGCAAGAATCTACTGTTCATCAGTGCAGACTTACAGGGGTTACTACTCACAATGGGACTGGAGAGACGGAGGAGGACACCTTAGAGTCGACATTCTAAAGGCACATTTGTACTTCGTATGACAGAAAGGAGTCGGCGTGACCACGCTCTTGCTAGTGGCCTCTTTGTTCCGAGTTACCTCCCTAGGCCAGAGAGCCCTGGAGGAGACAAGGACAATAAAGGAAGAAGCTGTCTAGAGCTGGCCCAGATGTTCGGAGAACAAGGGAAGAGGGTAAACGATGATAAGGACCCAGGCACTGACATCATAGATCTCAGGGACAAGGCTGGCCACCTGACAAGAGGAACAAGAATGCTGGAGGAATGATGGCCTTTGCTCTCCCTGCTCTGCTGAAGCTGCCGGCTGCAGATAAGGGAAAGCAGTTTTTAAGGTATCAGGCCACGGCCTTCCCAGATCACCTGCCTTCTGCATAAGCACAGCTTGGAGATTCAGCTCTGTTCCTGCTCTTGCAGGGTGCGGTGAGCGGCAACAGGACCGCTCCAGAGACAGGGCTAGGGGTGCAAAGCGGTTCAGCTGCTCTGAAAACCAGCTCGCTGGCTGTTGACAAGCTAGGAATATACCCGATCATGGTAGCACTCTCCCTTTCATCTCAGTGCCCCAGAGGCAGGGACAAGTGGATCTCTGTGAGCTCAGGATGAACTGGTCTACACCCTGAGTTCCAGGCTGATAAGGGTTACACGGTGAGACCCTGTCTCAAAACCACAAGCAAACATCAAAAGCCACCAAAAGTTAGAAATGTAGGCAAAACGATTCCATTCTTAGGTATAGATCAAAATCTTTGAAGGCAGAAACTCAAACAAATTTGCATATTCATGTCACTAATAGCATTATTGACAGTCTCCAAGAAGAGGACAGCACATCAAGAGGATGCTAAACAATGTGTTCTAGCCTACGCCCAGACAAGGGAAGGGCTGATGCACGCTCCAATTGAAGAAGCAGCTTTGGAAACATAGGTGAAAAGTCAGCTACAAAAGACTATGTGTATATGAGTTTGCCCGTATCAAATGTCAAAAGGAGGCAGAAGTGTGGGCGGAGTGGAAGCCATCAGCCACTGCTGAGAACCAGAGCGAGGAAACAGCTGCTCATTGCACATGGGGTGGTGACATTCGGGGTTTTTTTGGTTTCTTGGCTTTTGTTTTTCAAGGCAGTGTTTCTCTGTATAACAGTCCTGACTGTTCTGGAACTAGCTCTATAGATCAGGCTGGCCTTGAACTCACAGAGATCCACCTGCTTCTGCCTCCCGAGTGCTGGGATTAAAGACGTGCACCACCACCGCCGCCCCGCCTTGTTTCATTTTGTTTTTGTTTTGGCGAGAGTTTTGGAAGTAGAGAGTGTTGATATCTGTGAACTAAACGCCACTGAGTTATACATTTCTAAAAGCATAGAATGGGGGAGTTGACAAAACGGCTCAGCAGAAAGCAGCCTGCTGTCAAAGCTAACGACCTGAGTTTAATCCCTAATCCCCATACAATGGAAAGAGAGCAGCTACTCACACAAGCCATACTCTGGTCTTGGCACATGCAGTGTTGCGCACGCATGTGCACTAATAATAAACAGATAAATTAATTAATTAAAAATATCGAAGAAAAACAAAAACGTTTTTAGTGCTGGAAAGATGACTCAGCTCTGGATGCTCTTCTAGAGGACACAGATTCAAGTCGCAGCACCCACATGGCAGCTCACAACTGTCTACAAATCCAGTCCCAGGGGAATTGGATGCTCTCCTCTGGCCTCTATAGGCACTATGCACAAATGTGGTGCACAGACATACATGTAGACAAAATACCCATAGAAATAAAATAATAATTTTAAAAAACCTGTGCTAAGTTTTAAGTGGTTAAATTGGTAAGAATTATTTAATTTTTTCTTAGAATTGACGATTACCAAAAGGAAATATAGGCCGTTTATAATGTTCACTTGGGGTTTGGGTTTGTTTTGCTTGTTTTTGAGACATGGTTTTCCTTTGTTGCCCATGTTGGTCTTGAACTCTGGATTCAATAATGCTCCCCTTCATTCTTATCACCAGAATTATGGGTATGTGATACCCATTCTGAGTCCAGAATGTAACATGTTTTTGTGTAACTCTTAACCTTTTTGGTGTCTAGACTCTTTTGAGAACTTGATCAAAGTGACAGTTTCCCAGGAAAGTATATATTCAAACACAATTACAGAGGTTTACAAACACCTTCTATTCGGTTAACTCACAGATATTCCAGAAACTCAAAGATTATTATTGACTTGTGAAGAATTAGAGGGGAAAGAATGTAGGGGCTGGAGAGATGGCTCCATGGTTAAGGGCACTGGCTGCTCTTCTAGAGGACCCAGGTTTGATTCCCAGCACCCACACGGCAGCTACATCAGTTAACTCCAGTTCCAAGGGATTCACAGTACAAAGACATAACATGCAGGCAAAACACCCAAACACATAAAATAAAAACAAATCTCTAAATAAAAAGAACTTGTCAAATCAAATCAAATCATTTAGCTATATTAGCTGAGGGGAGGTAGCCCGCTGCAAAGAAAACTATTGTTTTAGCAGAGCCTGCAGCTTGTCGCTGTTTTAAGGGACCTGTTTGAAGTACAGGACTGAAAGTGAAACAAACCTTTGATTCTAATCCAGAACAGCTCGGGGCAGCCGGCAGCAGGGCTCCAACAGGGGTGAAGAGAAAATCCTGAGCAAAACGCGAGTTCTTCAAGACAGCTGCTGTGTCTCCATCCACTTCAACAGCCTCGCCTTCCTACAGGGCAGCACAAAATGAACAGCAAAAGATGTCACTGTGGTCCTTTTGGTTCCAGGAACCAAACTCAGGTTGCCAGGTTTTCCCAGGCAAGCCAACTTCCCTGCTGAGCCATCTCGCCAGGCCTGTTTCTGATGTGTGACATTTCGGGGAAGGGACCAAACCAGCCTTCTAAGGTGCTCTTCTCTCATTGTCAGACCCCTTTGTTGATGACAGTCAGCTGATCAATGTCAGGGTCACTGTTTCTTGGGTGACAGTGCTATAGAGGGCACTCCCTGCCCCAGTGTTTAACGCGTTGTCAGAGAGAGCTGGAGAAACGGTCTCGCCCTGAACTTTACCTGACCAGCTAAACGGGAGCTCCACTGGAGCACCGGTTTCTGAAGTGCATTTCTCTGAATCCCAAGACGCTTGGCAAATGGGTTACATAAAGTGCTTCTCAACATGTGGGTCATGACTCTTTGCGTTCAAATGATCCTTTCATGGGGGGTCGCCTAAGACCATCAAAACCACAGATATTTACATTACGATTCCTAACAGTAGCAAAATTACAGTTCTGAAGTAGCAATAAAGCAATTTGATGGCTGGGGCCGCCAGCATGAGGCCATGGATTAAAGCCGAAAGAAAGTACTGGGTGAGTCTCCTATTACTATCTGTCTATTCCTTCAGGCAGTCTCCCCACAATGTGGTATTCACATTTTCTCAGCCGGGCTGGCAGTGAGTGAACCCCAGCGACTCTCCTGACTCGGCCTTGGTGCTGGTATGATCTATGTATCAGGACACCTGGCTTGGCATGTGATACTAGGATTCGAGCTCTGGCCCTCATGGTTGTACAGCAAGCACTGAACCATCTCTTTGACTCCCTTCTAAAAGTTAAAGACAAAATCCAATGGCTGATCTGGAACTCACTTATATCCCAAGCTGGCCTTGAACCTGCAATTCCTCTAAGCCTCACAGATGCTCAGATTGCAAATGGGTGCCACCATACCCAATAGAGCATTTTCAGTAAGATTTTTTTCCTTCCTTCCTTCCTCCCTCCCTCTCTCCCTTCCTCCCTCCCTCCCTCTCTCCCTCTCTTTCTTTCTTTTGAACTATGTCTAATGCCATTTAGGCTGGCTGCAAAATTGCTATTACCCAAAAATGACCTCGTGTGAGAGCCAACATTACATTTAAAGTTTTAATTACTGTACCTTAGAGATTCATGAAACAAAAATGCCTCTGATCTGCAAGCCCCTTGCCCAAGGACAGACAGTTCCTGAAATGCTGGAGGCTATTGTTTATGGGAGACAGTAAATCACATGTTTTCACTCCCCTAAACAAGTTTGTTTGCCTCATCTGTACTGGATGTGCTTGGTCACGTGTGGGCTGGAGGTATGTAGGATATATGGTTACCCCTGATGAAGCACAATTTAAAAAAACTCAGAGAGAGAAATTGGGGTTCAACCTGAAGATCCAAAAAGCAAAGCAGCCAGTCATTGGCTCTTACCTGGACCTCAGTCCAAAATTGTGATTACCTCCAGGAATCTTTGAATGATACTGTATTTGAGAGCTGTCTCCTCCTGTTTTATAATCCTCCCCAGTTCTGGGATTAAGGGCGTGCACCACTACTGCCTGGTTTCTATGGCAAGCTTCTATGGCAAGCTGCCTGGTCTGTAAGGCTGGCCAGTGTGACTGTTTTACTTTTCTGATCCTCAGGAAAGTTTAATTTTTATTAAAATACAATTGAAACACCACTACACCCTGATTGGACCTGAAGAGAAATGCAATGAATTATGGGTTTTCTTTAAAGCCCAGGCCATACTTGATTCTCAGTCATTTTCCAGGATCCTGAGTATGGACCTGGTCAGAGCCCACTCACATGGCCAGTACTTAATTAAAACTTGCTTCAAATTTAGCTTTAAACTGTGGCCGTGGTCTCATTCTCGATTGGTGGGATTAACACTTGAACTTCTAATCCTCCTGTCTCTGCCTTCCACATGCCGGGATGACAGACAGGGACCACACCTACTTCCATGCAGTGTGTGGATTAAATGCCAGCTTCATGCATGCTAGGCAAGCGCCCTACCTACCAACTGAGCTACGTTCTCAACCTTGGATTTTGCTTTAAAAAATAAAACAGAAACCCCACAATGAGGACCGTGTGCCTAAATATCCTGTACTGCCTCCCCCCCCCCACCCCCGGTTGGCTACTGATGAGTCCTAGGCTGAGCTCTCCCTTGCTTTGGATAGCAGCCATTGTTTCTTCTGAACTTGTTGTAGGGATCCTATCTCTTGACTATCTGGTTTTGTCTGCTTGTTCTGAAAGTTTTTAGGTTTCTGGCCTTTCTGTTTGTTTGCTCTAGATCTGAAAACCAAGTGGTTTGGTGTGATCATTTGTTGGGAGTCTTTCTCCCCTGACAGTCCTTCCATACCAAATCTAAACTCAAGGGGACTGTTCAGAAACAGCGGGTCACTTGGTATTCCAGCTGGTGAATTCCAGTATGTTAACTCGGATTGCAAGATCCAACAGAACTGGAATTAAGGGTAGTCATAAGACACCATGTAGGGCTGGGAACCAAACTTAGAGAGAACCACTTCCTAAATAAAACCCCATCAGCACAGACACTGAGAGAAACAATTAATAAATGGGACTTCCTAAAACTTCAGCTTCTGTAAAGCAAAGGATATGGTCAACAAGACAAAACGACAGCCTACAGAATGGGAAAAGATCTTCACTAACCCCACATCAGACAGAGGTCTGATCTCCAAAATATACAAAGCACTCAAGAAATTGGACACCAAAAGAACACATAATCCAATAAAAAAAATGGAGTACAGACCTAAACAGAGAACTCTCAACAGAAGAATCTAAAATGACTGAAAGACACTTAAGGAAATGCTCAGCATCCTTAGTCATCAGAGAAATGCAAATCAAAACAACTCTGTGATTCCATCTTACAGCTGAAAGAATGGCCAAGATCAAAAACATTGATGACAACTTATGCTGGAGAGGTTATGGGGAAAAGGGAACACTTCTGCATTGCTGGTGGGAATGCAAGCTGGTACAACCCCTTTGGATGTCAGTGTGGTGATTTCTCAGAAAATTAGGAAACAACCTTCTTCAAGACCCAGCAATACCACTTTCGGGTATATATCCAAAGGATGTTCAATCGTGCCACAAGAACATGTGTTCAGCTATGTTCATAGCAGTTTTGTTTGTCATAGCCAGAACCTGGAAACAACCTAAATGCCCCTCGACCAAAGGATGGATAAGGAAAATGTGGTACATTTACACAATGGAGTACTACACAACAGAAAAAATAACAACATCTTGAATTTTACAGGAAAATGGATGGAGCTAGAAAACATTATTTTGAGTGAGGTAACCCAGACACAGAAAGACAATTATCACATGTACTCACTCATAGGTGGTTTTTAAACATAAAGCAAAGAAAGCCAGCCTACAAGCCACAATCCCAGAGAACTTAGATAACAATGCGAACACTAAGAGAGACTTATAGAGATCTAATCTACACGGGAAGTAGAAAGTAGAAAAAGACAAGATCTCCTGAGTAAATTGGGAGCCTGGGGACCTTGGGGGAGGGCTGAAGGGGGGGGAAGGAGAGGCAGGGAGGGGAGCAGAGAAAAATGTAGAGCTCAATAAAAAAAAAATACTGTTGCTCTTCCAGAGGACCTGAGCTCAATTCCCAACACCCACATGGCAGCTTACAACTGTCTCACGCTCTCTTCTGGCCTCTGTGGGTACCAAGCACACACATTATGCACAGAAATACACGCAGGCAAAGCACCCATACACATAAAATAAAAGAAATGGTTTTTAAAAAAAAAAAAAGAAGAAGAAGGACATTTGATAATGCTCTTCCAGAGGACCAGAGTTCAGCTCCTATGTCCACATCTGCCACCTCAGAACTACCTCTATAACTCCAGTTCCTTGGGATCCAGTGACCAGTCCCGGCTTCTGTGGAGATTTAAACACAAGTGGCAGGCACACACAAACACACACACATATATTCAATCACATACACATAGATAAAAATAAATACTTTTAAAAGATAATAAATTATTTGAAATTCTTCAAATAAGTAAAGTAACTCATGAAGGGAGAAGATTGTGGGCATGGGGAGACATCTCTCAGTCTGGGGGAGAACGGTGACATACAGAGACTCTTTAGCTAGTTAAAATTTTAGCGTTTCTCATCTAATACTTTTACTTCTTTAGGCCACACTGTGTTCTTAATTATTTTAACTCCAGGTGTTTTACTCTATCACACGTCACATGTAAACATTATGGCAGACACGAGGGGTGAAAAGGGGAAAGAAAATCAGACCTAGATCATGACTGGTAGATTTGGTGATAGGATCCAGGAATTTCTTCCTCAAAAATCTTACCAATTTTTCTCTCTCCTGAAGGCTGCTTCCATGCCTCCTTAGCCTCATTTCTTTCCGATTCTAGGAATGGTCTTCCCAGCACAGGACAGGAAACAAAGCTTGGCTTTGTCATGCACAAAATGTGATGCTTGGCCAACAGCAGGAACTATGAAGATCCAAGAAGAAGAAACAGAAGGAAGATGCAGAGAAGGATGCAGAGGAGGAGAAGGATGCAGAGGACAATGAAGTGAAGAATGCAGAGGAGGGGTGTGGAGAGAAAAGCTCTCTGTGCTCCTGTGTTCAAGAGTCTACAAGGCAAACAACTGAACTTCAAGACTGTGGAGAGCTAAAATGCTGCAGACCACAACTTGGCGTGTTTTTAGTTGCCTTGACATGCATCTGTTGCCCACACCAGTGTCTCACCCAGCATCCTTGTGACTACTGACCCTTACAATGTTTTCTTAGCAGACCATCAGCTTCACCAACCCAAAAGTCAAGAGTGTCATCAGATAGCATCAGAAACCAACAGCGGAGTATTCCCCCTTTGCTGTAACCCACCTGCCTGTGGTTCCCACCAATGTATTTGGTAAATACTTTGATTATAAATGTTCTTGTTCTATAACTAATACAAATGTTATGTAACCATTTCCACAGTGTGATGTGCCATTTAAGGAAATCGGAATCTATGTTCCTTGGGCGAGGGTCATCGTATTTGGTTCCAAATAAACCAGCTTTCATCTCTTTGAGGTGAGAACTACATTTTTGCATCAGTGACATTCTACTTTACCCAGAGCTAGAATATGACCTGGGTATTTGATTCCAAAGGCGGTACTTTTCCACACTGAGAGAACAAAGCCCTCTGTCCACGGAGAGTGAAGAATCACGTGATACAGCAACGGGAGCTCTGCTCGCCATCCTGCTTTCCCTCATCTCTCAGTGGAACCTCGGAAAGAAGCTTGACCCAAGTTCCTAGGCGTGATTATAATATTGTAGTCAGAAAAATATTTAATTCCTATGAGATACAGGCTGAAATATTTAAGGGAAAAATATCATGTCTATCATTTGCATTTATATGTGGTGATATTTTGTTTGTGCTTTAACAAATAAAGCTTGCCTGAAGATCGGAGTGCAGAGCTAGCCATACTAGGTAGCCATAGAGGCCAGGTAGTGGTGGCACACACCTTTAATCCCAGCACTCAGAAAACAGAGGCAGAAGGATCTCTGTGAGTTCAAGGCCACCCTGGGCTACAGGAGATTGAATCAGTCTGAAAGAGAAACACAGTCAAGTGGTGGTGGCTCGCACCTTTAATCCCGGCACTAGGGAGGGGGAGATGGGAAGTGATTGGGCTGGGTGGAGAGAGGAACATAAGGAAGGAGGTGACAGGAGCTCAGGGTTCAGTCCGAGGTTGCAGTTTCATAGAGAAGGCTTTCAGTCTGAGGACTTGCAGAGAAGGGTACCCCTTTGCAGGCTGAGGAGTTGGCGAGGTAAGAAGTGGCTGTGGCTGGCTCCTCTGTCTCCCTGATCTTTCAGCTTTCACCCCCTAATATCTGACTCCTGGTTTTTATTATTAAGACCAATTAGAATTCATGCTACATCTATATATGTGTGTACAAATTTATGGTGTTCACATAGTGACAAAATAGTGTAATGGCAGGTATACTTCTTAAAACATACACACCCCTGATATATATATATATATGTATATATATACATATATATATATATGTATATATATATATATATCTCACTGTGTGAACACCACACATTTGTACTTTACACAGGCTTAGATGTTATAGCCTGTACACACCTATGCTGTGAAGTGTGTATCTAGTATTAGGCTGGCCTTAAACTCACAGAGATCTGCCTGCCTCTGCCTCCCAAGTGCTGGGAGTGAAGGTGTGTGCTGGTCACTATCAACAGCCCAACCACAAACTTAATTTTAAAAAATAAATAAAGAAAAATAAATAAATAAATACGGAAGAGTATATTTTAAAACATCAGTGAAAGGATGGCAAACACGGAAGTCAGTGGCTCTCCATCATTACCACTATCAAGTAGTGTGTTCTGCCTGTAATTGTACATGCTATGCTGTGCACAGCTGAGAGCACAGGAGGTGGACTGACAGCAGCAACACCATAAACACGTGAGTGACATGTGCTCTGTGGCGTTGTGACTGCTCTGCGTCTCTAGGAGACAGGACATCTTTTTCTTTTTAAATTTTTTTCAATATATTTATTTTTATTTTATGTGGTTGGCGTTTTGCCTGCATAGATGCCTCTGTGCGGACATCAGATCCCCTGAAACTGGACTTATAGACAAGTTGTGAGCTGTTATTTGGGTGTTGGGAATTTAACCTGGGTCTTTTGGAAAAGCAGCCAGTGCTTTTAACTGCTGAGCCATCTCTCCAGCCACAAGACAGGGTATTTTCAACTCTATTATAATCTATGGCACTACCATTGTTTTTAGAATTTTCTTGACTGAAATGTTATATGCCACATGACCATGTATGTATATATGCATATACATACACAAATATTCATACACAAATAAGGCAAACACAGCAAAATATTCTTAATTGATTAATAAAATACATAATAGGTATGTAGCCTTGGCTGCCCTGGAACTAGCTATGTAGACCAAGCCGGCCTCAAACTCGTGGAGATTCACCTGCCTCTGCCTCCTGAGTGCAGGGATTAAAGACATGCACCAACATCTCCTGGCATTTTTAACCCTAATGCAATTAAAATATTGAGAAAAATTCTTTTCTAATTTACTTAATAAATACACACAAGCAGGAGCAGTCCTGTGATCAGTTATAGCCCCCTCAGCCTCCACCCTCCTCCCCACCCTGGACCTCTACAGAGTGAGAGTTTCAAATACTTGAGAAGTGTGTGAGCTAGATCCGAGTGTCCTACCCACCAGGGAACTGTGCTTCCAGATGGAGAGGGAAAGAATATAGTGGGGTGGTAAGTGCCACCTGCTACTCATCAAAGTAAAGCAGAGGAAAATATCAAGGAATCAAAACACAGCAAGAGACAGGAAAGCAAAGACAGATGAGTCATCAAACGATAAAAGTGATCTAAAAACTGAAAATGAAAGTACACTTGAAACAGCTGCCAAGACCCTCAAGAAATAAGGATGAGACCAATTGTGGAGGCGCAAGCCTTCCATTCCAGAGATGCAGGCAGAGCTTTCTGTGAGTTCAAGGGCAGCCTGGTCTGCACAGTGAGTTCTAGGTCAACAAGAACTATATACAATAAGACCCTGAACTGGGGGAAAAGTGGGGAGAAGGATGGGATAAAAATACCCAAGGAAATGATGAACCATCAGGTAAATGAAGAGGAAGAGGCCGCCACCAAAGCTCTCCATTCATTGGAGAGTCAATGTCCTTTATCAGGTCACAAAAGCCAAACGCCTCCAATTCAAGACAATGGCAAAGCCACTGAAATAAGACCCAAGCATACAGACTCAGACCACCGGAAAGAAGAGCCTGCCATCTTGCCTTTGCCTGTAAACTGGATTATGATGAAGACTGAAGGAAATTCAGATGATGCCCAGAAAACTGAAGAACACTGAATGTGAAAAGCACAAGTCTAAAGAAAAGAGGGAAGGCTCAAGAAGCCCAGGAGATAGCCCAGAGGGAAAAAGAAGCCAAAAGATAACTAGGGAACCAGGAAGGTTCTCCCCAGGAGCCTTTGGGGAGCCCAGTAAGTCTTCCGAAGGAATAGATGGAATAGGAATACATCTCTGGAATGGAAGTAACGCCATTATGTAGTGGGTATTCACCCTGCCCTTGACCTTGAACTATCTGGCCCAATAGCAGCAGAGCTTCTTGCTTGCTAATGTAATTCCTTTAATAGAAAGTGGGGTAGGTGCTTGTGATGGTCAGAGATTGGATTGCTGCTTCCATTCACCCCAGGGCAGAACAGAAGATCACAGCAGCTCTCTACCATGTTATTCGTGTTTCCTAATCAATCTTTGAAATTCTTTTATTTGGGCTTTCATGGATTTACATATGTCCATCTACAATTGGCGTCCAATGTGGGGCTTGAACCCACAACGCTGGGATTAAGAGTCAACTGCTCAAGATAATTCCATATTGGCTAGCTGAGATGGTCCGCCTTCTTACAACACTCTAGTCAGATAGACCTTGCTGGCTACTCAGAGACTGACTACAAATGTCACAGTTAATTCTCTTGAGACTTACTTAACTATTGTTTCAGGTTGTTTTTTTAAAAGCAGGATACCATAGAGAAATCGTTACCCCCAAGACATCTGGAAGTAATTCTAACAAAACAACACCCCCCTCTCCCAACAGTTGGGATGGATGGCTTTTTGTTTTTCTCAAGGTTGGTTATAAGTTATAGGGTTGGGGGCATAATAATAGTAGTTAGACTTAGGAATTTTGTTTGGTAGATTAAAAAGGGGGAATAGATAGGATAGGATAATAAGGTAGATTAGTGTATCTACTTCTAAACTATTTTGACAACTATTAATTATAGACAATTTACATTGATATATATTCTTGTATATTGGTACATATGTAAAATTATTTTTGTGTTCCTGTCTAGGATAATTTGCATATTGATACAAATTCAAAATTATATTTGTCATATTGTGTATATTCCTATTTCTGTTTACAAAGATTTTGCACACAACTGTAAAATTATTTTTGTCATACTGTATGTATGTATGTTTCCATATCTGCTTAAGATATTTTGTATATTGATACAATTTAAAGATATTTTTGTTATATTGCACTATACATTTCTACCTCTGATCAAGATATTTTTATAATATTTGTTACAATTTTAAGGTCATCATTCTCATGCTGCACATCTGTCTAAAGATTGCTTATGTGAAGCTCCAGTCTAGAAGCTGTATAGACTATTGAGAGTTACATGTTATAGTCACCCATGTTTGTCATACTTATAGTTATATTATTTAGGTTCTTTAGATGTGTAGAGATGTATGCCACATAGACATGTAATCTTCAAACATTTCAAAGACCTACAAAATATGGCACTTAAATGTTTTAATAATTTGGAACTCTGCTGACATGAGACACGCTGCTCCTGGCAGCACCTGAGAGAATGATGGACACCAGAGACATTCCATATGGATCTTGTTTTCTTCTTAGCAAAACTGGCCTATCAGGCAAAGAACTGCCCTTGTCCCAACTGCAGGAGTCAAGAAAAAGCGACTGCTAGACCTTGCCAAGACAGGGTCAGATAGTCTTTTGAATTTTCCTGCTTCTGAAATCGGTCTGTCAGATATTCTAACCTCACAACCAAAATTGATCGCTCCAACATTGCAGAGAGACTTTGGGTGACTGTCCAGATAGCCAACAGTTTCTGTCATTTCTTGTACCTTTTGGAAGTTGCTTGCTTCCACTTTCTGCTTACTCAGTTAATATTACTTTCCTTCTTAGGTCTTTGATGAGGTTGAAGACTAGATAGTCACAGTCACTGTCCTCTCATATTTTAGTTAAGGCATTTAAAGTACAAGACTCAAACTCCGCAGATAGAGCAGTTGTTGGGATAATCTCTGTTCTTTGCCAATTACTTATTAGCCTGGACATTAAATATGTGTTTCTTGCTTGATCTTGTTCTTACTAGTTGTAGTTCTATTTTTATGTATGTTATTACCCTCTCTTTTTCCTGGGCAAAACTTGATAATTGTTTTTATTGTATATAGTTTTGTTTAGAACCTTCTTATTTGGACAAAAGTGGGTACTAAAATGGGTATTAGCCCCACCCATGACCTTGGGCTATCTGGCCCAATAAAGGTGAAGCTTCTTGTTTGCTGACATTATTCCTTTAAAAGAAAGAGGGGGGTTGGTGCTTGCTCTCTTGTGTGGTGGTAGGGGATTAGATTGCTGCTTCTATTCACTCCAGGACAGAATGGAAGACTGTGCCAGTCCTCTACCTTGTTGTTATTCATGAATGCTTCCTAATAAAACTTTGATATTCTTTTATTTGGGCTTTTGCAGATTTACATACATCTGCCTACACCATTAAGTTATCCAGAGGGTCTGACAGCCATGCAGAATCTTAAAAGGTGGCCTTCTAGGATGTGACCCAGAATGAGTAAATAGGTCAAAATATCAGAGTAGTCCAGAGGCTATGGATCTCATGTAATGGACATTTGACAAAGCCCTCGTGGAAGGAAAATCAACCCAAACATCTAAAGAATGTCACAGGAATACAAAGTAGTATGCCTCTGCCCTCTTCTCTAGAGCGGAGGTGTTCTAAATATAACCCCTGTCCTTCTAAACCAGCTGAAGCATCTTACAGGGGTGGCCAATGGGTGTTCTTCCAGACAATATGTTCTTATTAGGATTTCAACCTTGAAGCACTTATTAAACTTAACCTATTTTAAACTAATTAAAAGGGTGTGTTAATTTCTATGCCTTTGAATCACTGGTCAAGAGGAGGTATAAAAAGTTTACTACTCTACTGTAAATGAAATGAAGACTTCAATTAAGGAAAAAAACAAAATTACACACAAAGCAATCAACATCAGAATAGTGAAAAGCAATTTAGGGTTAAACTCAAGATCCAAGAAAGGTACTGTCGTGGGGGGTGGGGGTCAGGGGGTGGTACAAGGGCAAAAGCAGAAAGAATGCTACAGACATAATGGATGCCAGCCTTGCCCAGCCTACTTGCTGAAGATGGAACATGGGGCCTTGTGCAGGCTGGTGAGTGCGTTACCACTGAGCCACACTGCTACCCCCTTGAACAGTTGTTGTTGTTGTTGTTTACCTTGAATGTGAAATTTGCATCGAAGATTAGTTCTTTTTCATGCCCTGTGATCCCTCCTTTGTAAACAGCTTGGCATCTTTTAGTCTGTCCTGTCTTAGGGAGTTTGAAGAGTCGAAATGTGGCAGACACAAAGCGACAGTCCCCTGAAAATAGACACACAGGGCTCACTTCCTGCACCCCAGCGGCTTTCAACAAAGCAGGATGCCACACAGGTGATTTCCTCCCAGTACGCCATCAGCTGTCTCTGTGGATGCCTCAGTCTAACACTTCATTAGATAGCACTCTGAGGGAGGGGCTGAAATCATTCAGGAGACACGATGGACGATGGACACTTCCAGGTGATAGATACAGTTCCCCTTGGTAGGAATCACTCATTAAAGGGGGCTAGCGAGCTGTTAGAGCAATGACTGCTCTCCCAGAGGACCCGGGTTCGATTCCCAGCACCCACATGGCAGCTCACAACTGTCTGTAACTCCAGTTCCAGGGGACCTGACACTAATATAGACATACATGCAGGCAAAACACTAATGCTCGTTTTTTAAAAAAGAATCACTCATTAAATTAACCGCTGAACTGAAACCGTTCCCACTGCGTCAGAATCTCTGCTGTTGCTTCTTACCAAGAACACTTTCTAGTTCCTTGTTTTGAACTGTAATGAGACTGGCAGTGACCAAACGTGGAGGGCAGAATCCGATTTTTTGGGCAATGATGGCAAGATCCTTCCAGTACAAAGCGCCACCCAGGCATTCGCCTAAAAGAAAAATTACAGAGCCATCAATACACAGCAGCATTATGGAAATTTATAGCCTGCGCAATTAGCTAAGACATAGTATAGATGTGGGACCTAAGTGTCCATGGAGGTTCCGACCTGTAACCCCAGCAGGTAGAAGATAGAGGCATCCCAGGTGAGTCTGAGACCCTTTCTCAAAACGACAAAGCCACAAGAGCTAAGGATGTAGCTTAGTCGCTTACCTAGCAGGTTCAAAGTCCTAGATTTGATCCCCAGCACTGTGTAAAAGCAAATGTGGGGCGGTGGGGGGGGGCAAATACCTGTAATCTCAGAACTCGGGAGAAGAATGGAGAGTTCAAGGCCAGCCTGGGCTACAGAAGACCTTGTGTCAAAACAGAAAAGTAATAGTAATAACGAAGGCAATACCTGCGATTGGCGCCATATGCCTTTAATCCCAGCACTAGGGAGGCAGAGGCAGGAAAATCTCTGTGAGTTCGAGACCTGTCTGGTCTACAAAGCAAATTCCAGGACACCCAAGACTACACAGAGAAACCTTGTCTCTCTTGAAAAATCAAAAACTAAAAGAAAAATAATAATTATTATAAATTTAAAACAAAAACATAGGGCCTGGAAGTATCCACGAGGCCTAGAGAATAGTGATTAAAACCAGAATTTGTAAGCTAGAGGTCTCTGAGAACCGTTTTCAGGACAGTCATGATGTGTTGGTTCTACTAAGACACAATCACAATCCTGTATGCGTGCTCAGTCATACTCTGAAAGGGCTGTTAATGGGAATAAAATGGCATAAAGTCTGTCTCTTAGCTCTAGATGAATCTCATAGTCTATTCCTGGAACAATAACCACCACTAATGTTCACAAGGCATTTTTACAGATCATTTTCAAGTGCAAATATATTCATACATGTTTTATGTGTTACATCAATAAGTTGGAGACAAACTAGTGGTCACCGGCAAACAAACATGCCAAGCTGAGCGACACAGTTGTACAAGACTATTTATACATGTTTAGACTAGACCTGGGGAGATGGGTCTGAGACCAAGAGCACTAGCTGCTCTTCTAGAGAACCCAGGTTTGAGTCCCAGCACCCACACAGCAGTTCACAATTGTCTATAACTCCAGTTCTAGAAGATCGGACACCCTCATATGGCTTCCACAGGTACCAGCCACGCATTTGGTACACAGACCTACATGTAAGCAAAATACCCACATACATAAAATAAAATAAAATAAATATTTGGACTTAGGAAATACACATTTCATATTTTTTAAATGTTCTATTTTAATTATTTTACTTATTTATTGTTTTATGTTTTTGGAGATAGGCTCTCACTATGTAGCCCTGGCTTGCCTGGAACTTTCTATGTAGGCCAGGCCTTGAACTTATAGAGATCTGCCTGCCTCTGCCTCCCAAGCACTAGAATTAAAGATGTGTAACAATACTTGGCTTATTTATGTACACACACACACACATATATTATATGTTTGTTTGTCTGCACATGTATATATGAGAGACAGCACATGCTACAGTACACATGTGGGCCAGATGACAGCTCTCAGGAGTTGGTTCTCTCCCTCTACCACAGGGATTACAGGGAGCAAATTCAGGTTGTCAGGCTTGGTAGCAAGTGGCTGTGCCCATGAGCCATCTCTCCCCTGCATGTGTGTGTGTGTATGCACATATATATACATATACACATATTCTTGGGTGAGGTACAAACACCATAGGGCATATATGGAGCACAGAGGTCTATTCTCTCCGTGCTCTGAGGATTGAATTCAGCTCATCAGGTAAGGAAAGTGATTTACCTACTGAGTCATCTCATTGGCCGGCCCTGATAATCTATTTTAAAAGTTAAGTGTTTTTTTGAGACTATGTCTCATCTTGTAGCCTGTGCCAGCCTTGATGAGCACAGATCCTCTTGCTTCATCTCCAACTGAGATCACAGGCATTGCCACCGCTTCCCGTTTAAATGAAACACTGCTATTTTCCAGTCCGATTGACCATGAGCATGCATTTGTCTCCTCAACTTCCAGCGACTCTCAAGTGACTATAAAAGAATAAATACTTGGGCTGGAGAGATGGCTCAGAGGTTAAGAGCATTGCCTGCTCTTCCAAAGGTCCTGAGTTCAATTCTCAGCAACCACATGGTGGCTCACAACCATCTGTAATGGGGTCTGGTGCCCTCTTCTGCCCTGCAGGCATACACACAGAAAGAATATTATATACATAATAAATAAATTAATAAATATAAAAAAAATACTCTATCTCCTTTATTCTTCAAAATAGTTTTTTAAAGTAGTCTGTTATTATTTTCAATTTATAGTTTAGAAGACCAATAATAGATAAATTAAATTGCTTAAGATTATATCACTTTTTTAAAAAGCTTATTTACAGCGGTAGAAGGGGTCACATGGGCATATGTGCCCCACTGGACATGTATAGGTCAGAGGACAGGTCTGTGGAATGTTCTCTCTTTCCACTTTTACATGAGTTCCAGGAATCAAACTCGGACGGCCAGCCCTGAGCCACAAGCTCCTTCACCCACAGAGCTGTCTCACCAGCCCTCATATTGTTTCTGGGGAGCCGAAAAAGAATAGAACCTTCTGGCCATACTCCATTTGCTCTCCCATCCAGTGATCTCACCCCAGCTTCCTTGCAGGATAGAACTCTACACTAGTCAATAATCAATGATGGGAATGAAGCAAGAACACATACCCCATAAAACCTTGTGTAACTTGATGTCTTCTGGCACTTCAAGGTTAGCATAGACGTCACTGAAATACAGTTCCCCACCATACTGAAAAACAGCAGCACACATTTGAGCAAGGTTAAAGATTACATTGATCCCAGATAACAACAACCAAAAAAAACTGATGCATCCAGGAGACCAACTTCAAAATTCCAATGTTTGATCTGAGACTGACCAAGTTGACCTTTGAACAAGTAACAGCTGCCTCGCTCATTAAAATCAATACACGGGGACAGAGATGTTTAATTACTCTGTGTCCTATCCAACATGAAGTTCCTTTCCAATACTCAGAAAGGAGGGAGTTATCAGGAAGTGCAGAAGCATGAGAGGACAAAGGGAGTGTGACTTCCATCTGTGTATACTATTTGCACATATGGAAACGTGCTAGGATGGAGAGATGGATTGTGGGTAAAGTGTTTGCCATGTGAGTGCCTGCTGGGGTTTTGGTCTTCAGCATCCACAAAAATCAGGCGCAGTTTTACATCTATATAACTCAGCTCTGAAGGGGCCAATATCTAAGTACCCGAAGGTGATCAACCAGCAACTCAGTGAGTTCCACGTTCAGGGAGAGACCACATCTCAAAAACATAAAATAACATAAAGGATCTGTCTTATCAAGAAAATTCTAAATAAATAACAAAATGTGGGGATTCAAATAGATTAGAACAGAGGTTCTCAACCTTCCAAAAGCTGCGACCCTTTAATATAGCACCTCATGTTGTGGAGACCCCAACCATAAAGTTATTTCATTACATTTCATAACGGTAATTTTGTTACTATTATGAATCATAATGTAAATATCTGATATGCAACCCCCAAAGAGGCCACAACCCACAGGTTGAGAACCACTGATGTAGAGGAACCAAGTTCAGTCAACACCATCTGTAAGTACAGTTCCGGTCTCCGTGCTCACCAGACACATATGTGGTACACGTGTGTGCATACAGGCAAAACATTCATACATATAAAATAAAATAAGTAATTTTTTTAAAGTTTTTAAATAAACAAGAACACAGGAGGGGGGAAAAATGAGTGTTTCTCCTAAATACATTCAGGTTGCCTAAATTTTTAGCCAGTCCAAATAGAACAAGCCCTAGGTATCTGGACGACTAATAGGCACATCTACAGAATTAACAGTCTAACCCGCAAAAATTACAGTAACTGAGCCAGGTGGTGGGGTGCACGTCTTTGATCCCAGCACTTGGGAGGCAGAGGCAGGGGGAGCTCTGTGAGTTCGAGGCCGGTCTGGTCTACAGAAAGAGTTCCAGGACAACTAGGGCTACAGAGAAACCCTGTCCTGGAAAAAAAATAGTGAGAGAGAAAGGAAGAAAGGAAGGAAGGGAGGGAGGAAGAAAAAATTATAGTAATAAAGCTGGGCAGTAAGGGTACATGCCTTTAATCTCAGCGCTCAGAAGACAGAAGCAGGGGGATTTCTGAGTTCAAGGCCAGCCTGATCTACATCATGAATTCCATGGCTATCACAAAGAAAACTTGTCTCAAAAAAAAAGACGGAAAATTACAGTGATGTTATTACACATTAAAATTTTTAGATATCCTTAACATATAGGTCAAAGGAGTCAGCAGGAATTGAAGGAGTTACTTAGTTAATTTCAAAAGCATGGATGTCTACGTTCTATAGTAATGTTTAGCGTCTGTTAGTTGATCTCAGTGAATATCATGAGCTGGTATACAAGATGGCATCCTTGACACAGCATGGGATCATTCTTACATAGATAACTTTACATTTTTATTTTGTTATTTTACATGCCTATGTGTCTGCCTGCATGAATGTCTGTGCCCTGGTACCCTTGGGGACCAGAAGAGGGCATCAAGCTCCTAAAACTGGAATGACAGCTGGTTGGAAGTCACCATGTGGGTGCTGGGAATTGAACCTGGGTGCTCTGAGAGAGCAGCCAGTGCCCTTAACCACTGACCCCCCAGCCCAGCCCTTTAGAGATACTTCTATCTGAGCTGTAGAATAGTCCCTTAGGCCAAACATCCCAGAAATCTTATTACAGTGCTTGGAGTTGAGCCCTGTGTACGCTGATGTCTGACCCTGAACTTCACATTTGGCCCTCCAAATCCCAGAATGCTTTGCTCTCTAGCACTATGAAACAAACCCATTCATAGGCAGGGAGGCTGGGGAGCAAATGGAAGTTTCCCTTCTAAAAAGGTCTCCATAGAAAACGTCCATCTTAGAGTTTTCAAAGGTAAGGTATCTTGGCATCAGATATAGTATCACGGGAAAGCAGGGTCTGTTTTAGGAGAGGCAAATTCCTAGGGGCTTTTCAGAGTGACTCAACAGGTTCCGGAGACTCTGCGGGTGTCACCTGCGAGTCACAGTCAATAGTAACCAGGGGCAACAGGCAAGAAGGCAAATATTCTAACAGTCAATGACCCATATCCTGAGAGGAAAAAATGAGCTCTAGCTAGAGGATTCGCCAACCCCACTTCACACCCCCGTTTGTGTACTTTTTTGTTGAATCAGCATCACACTGAAAGACCTGGATAAATCCGGGTCCTCCCCCCTCCCCAGCAGGAAAAAAATAGAGCCAAAATCTAGTAGGAAGAGAAGAATCAGAAATCTAGGATTAGCTGGTTCAGTGTTTCAGGAACTAGCTGAAGATAAAGTTAGATTGTAATCTTGAAAATAATCTTGAGAAGCAGGGAGTTGCCCCCTTGTGATCATCACTGGTATTTTCGGAATTTTCTGTGACACCCTCCCTGCCCTTTCGGATTACTGGGCTGCGTGGTTTCTTCCATAAAAACTACTTCTCCCGGTCACTCGGGGTCAAACTCTTCCCCTGCATGGGTTCTGAGTCTCGGCCCCAGTGCCCTGGTTCTCGTCTCGTCGATTGAAACCTCGTGTGATTGCAGCAAGGACGGTCTCTCGTGAATTACTGGCAGGATCGTGTTATCCTGACAGTTGAGCTTGCAAAGTACTTGAACCTCTGATTCTCCACCATGGCCAACCTGGCTCCTTCTTAATAAACTGAGAGTTTGAATTCTTAGTTGCAGAAGAGCGTATGATCCTGGCAACCCTCTCTGGTGTCTAAAGACCAGCCATCTCCTTCTCCCTCACCTTCAGTGTGTTGTACACCTCACGGAGCACTTGCTCTTTGTTAGGAACAAGGTTGATAACACAGTTGGATCTAAAAAAAAAATAAGGAAAAAAGGACAGATGTTGAAGGACTCAAATCCTTTAAAACCCAAAGGGGCTTCCATCTTACCATCAAAGCTACCGATTCTTCCTGGCTCTCCTTCCTTCCTCATACTCAACTTTTTCCCAAGATGAGGGAGACAGGCAAGTTGTTTGAGCCGTATCAGAAGCAGCCAGGGAGAACAAATGTGCACGAATGAATAGGAAGCGTGATTCTTATTTTTGTCCTGATGCTCACCAGGCAACAGAACCAAGCCTGGACTCAGATGCCTGCCATGAGGTGTTCAAGACATGAGAACAAAGTCCCTCAAAGGCAGCTTTTCTAGCACTTTCATTTGACGCTAGGTGTGTAACTCAATGGTAAAATGCTCCTTCAGGGTGCAATTCCCAGCATCATAAGGAAAAAAAAACCAGCCCAATCCTGTCACCTGGGCATGATTTAACAATGACTCGGGAAAATGAGAAACACAAAATACCATAATTTGTCACGAAAAAAATATAGTCATTGCTAAATTTGGTGGTGCATGCCTTTAATCAGGAAGCAAAAGCAAGCAGATCTCTGTGCATTCAAGGTCAGTCTGGTCTACATGGCAAGTTCCTGGTCAGCCACTAACTACATAGTGAGACTCTGTCTCAAAACATGATGGTAGTCTCATAAGATTACAATAAGGCCTGTTATTGTCTAGTAGAGCGACAACCAGAGCAACACCATAGTAGATTAGCCAAGTGTCTGTAACACGGTTGGAGTCAACACCTTCACAGGTAGCCAGTTGTGGAAGAGTACAGCATGTACAATGACACACAGTGTGCCACACTTCATGAACAAGACAACTGGCCTCGACTTTTCATCGTTATCTTATGGTGGACAGACTCCGCTTACAAGAAAAAGCACTGTAAAACAGTCTGCTCGTGCATCTTGAATGACTGCAGCCCTGGAGAGCATCACCTCTCCTCTTAGGTCTGAACTGATCTGATGCTCTGGTTGTCAGGCCCTAGTGTCAACAGGCTGGCTCTCCTGTGTACATCACACAGCCTAAGTGTGCAGAGGGCTCTGTCATCAAAGCCTGGGTGAACACAGGCTGATGCTCACACAATTAGGAAAAGGTCCAATACAAATTTCTTGCAGCACAACCCACCATTACACTCCAGATAAGAAGAGGTGGGTACACGTCACAGGAGCACAGACTGTGGACTAGCTGGCCCGAGAAGTCCTGACTTTAGTTTGGTGGGCAGGTAGATTGGCATTGCAATGTGACACTGTCTTCTACTCTTGCACCAATATATGCACAACAGAGTGACAAAAAAAACCTCATAATATTTAAGTTTGTGCTTTTGTGTTGGGCTGTATCCATAGCTATCCTTGGCCACATGGTTGTGCCAGAGGCTAGACACACATGGCAACTTTAAATTCTCTCTCAGGCAGCTGTGTTTTGTTGCTAATAGACTACAGAGACCTCATTCCATTATGAAGGACTATGCTAAATTCAGTGTAATTACTTTTTCTTTTTTAAACTTTTTAAATATTTATTTTTATTACATGTGCATTGGTGTTTGTGCCTGCCTGTATTTCTGTGTGAGGAGGTCAGATCCTCTGGAACTGGAGACGGTTGTGAGCTGCCATGTGGGTTCTGAAATTGAACCCAGGTCCCGTAGAAAACAGCTAGTGCTTTTAACCACTGAGCCATCTCTCTAGGTCCCTAGTTTAATTCCTTAAACAAGAGTCAGTTCATCAAAGAGTGGTAGTATTTGTGTGCTCAAAATGAAATGGGCTTTGCTCTTAGCAGAAAGGCTGCAGACCTACACAGCAATATCGTAGCTCTCCTGGTGGGCCCCAGCCTCTGCCAGCTTCTCAATGCAGCCGTGAATAAAAGTCACATTGGGTGCCTGGAAACCAAATTTCTTCATGTGGTACTCAAGAAAGGTTTTAGCCACTTCCACCTAGAGAAAGAAAACTACAGATTTGGTCATCAGCATCATTCAAAAATAAATCTTTTTTTTTTCCTGAAAACTGTCCTATTCCTAATGCATATGTTTTCCCTGCCCTGAGTTACTGAATGGATATACAAGACTCGTGAGGCCCTGCAACATCCACGGCTGTCACACCAGTGTAGCAGAAATGCTGACTGGACGGGCAGGTGTTGCCGGAGGATTGGGATCTGTGCTTCTCGGAGCTGTGTTCCAGGCTGTCCCTTGGCAATCAGTTGTGGTATAATGCCACCTGAGTCACCATTTGTACTGACTCGACTTCGCTGTCCTTGGAGCCATATATGTGTGTCTTTTTTCTTGTCTTTGTGTTCTTTGTGATTCTTGCATATTGTCAACAGATCAGACTATTCCAGGCAGTTGTGGATACAAACAAGACTGCTGAGGACATTTTGAGCTCTGCCCCACCATTCATTAAAGCCTTAAAAGAAGTAGCCAGTTCTGGGAATTGGCAGAGTCATCATTAGGATAATTCCTTGATGATGTGGAACAAAAGGAGTTAATTTTACTAGGAAAAACCTTAGAAGCCTTAGGCATTTACCTGGGAAAAATGTGCAGTTGTAAACAGAAGGCCTATGAAATCTTTCTCGTGGGAAAAAAAAGACCTAACCTAAGCTGACAACATCTGAGCCTGAGAATTGAGAAGGGAGGAAAGTTGAAGTCAGTGATATGGAGTGAATTTCAAAGAGGTTCGAGACTATGTCTTAGAAATTTCCTAGCAGAAAGTTTTCCCAGGAAGATAGTAGCCTTCTTCTTTCTCACCCAGGCACACAAGGTCACTTAGCTCAAACCAGCCAGCCACCTGGTGCAAGCTGATAAAGATAGTCTAGCTCAAGGGCAATGGCCTCTCTAAGGCAAGAAAAAGAGTCAAAATATGAAAGAGCAAAAGTTCTTGTACCCCTGCCAAAGCATCTTCAAAGATTCTCTTTGAAAACTGTTTTGTGCTGATCTTTTCTATTTTATAATCTGATGATGTATGCCTTTGCCAAGTTCTTTGTTTGAAAAAATATATAAGCCTTACACTAATTGAAATAAAGTTACAGCAGCATGTCTCAATCACATTGAGAATGACTGTCTGTCATTTCCTTCGCCGTATTCTGAATTCTCCTGTGCCTTCGTCCTGTTCCCCCACGGTCTGAGTGGCTCACCTGAGCTGGTCCGTGGCAAGGCATGTAAGATATGCCACAACCCGGGACAGAAGTTTCCAACTAAGTGAGTCTTGCTTGAGTTATCCAATGACAGAGATGACCAGAGAAGAGGAAGTACCGCTGGGTCATCACACGCTCACCTGTCAGGTTAAACCTCTGACTGACTTCTCCAGGAGAGTCACTGATTGTCAATGTCCTCAACTTCTAGGTCACAAGAGGCACAAATGACAGTAGCAAAACCCCAGCCTCCCGAAACACCGTGAAGGACAACGGGAAGCAGTTTTCAGCCTCAAAGAATGGTCTGGGAAAACCTCTTCCCTTCCCTCCAAATCTTTGCCTTACCTGGGCCTTAGTCATATCTATTCCAGTGACATGTCCCTTCTCGCCAACCAGCTGGCTAAGCATATAGCAATCTCTGCCACTTCCACAACCCAGATCCAAAATCTGGCAGTTTTCCAGGCGCTCAGGGACAACCAGACCACAGCCATAATACCTGAGAAGGGGAAACGACATGTTTTAGAAACAGACTGGAAAAGTCTCAGGTAGTAAATCTATGCTTCCCTCCCTCACCCAGTTACATTACTATTTTGTCTCTTCCACTAAACCAGGGCCATGTCTGCCATAGCAGTGCTGCTGGGCACCGCACAAGATAGCAAGCCTCAAGAAAACCATCTAAAATATGTGCTGAATAAATACATCTAAGGCACTGTTTGCTGAACAAGGAAGGTATCCTGTCCCCAGGTGCAGGTACTGTAACTTGAGAGGTAAAAACTACAGGTATGGAACCTGTCTCATGATTGTCAGACAGTGAGTGTCACTGGGAGTAAGTGTGGCAGTGGTTGGGAAGAAGAAGGCTCCATGATGCGAGGAAGACTTCAGTGAGATACCCTCTTTGATAACTGATCTTCGAGTGGGCAATACTATGCCAGGCAAAGATCAACGGTTTAGAAAGTGTGAGCTAGTCTATTAAACACTTGAATGTCTGCCACGGTCCAAGGAGCTTGAATGTCTCCTGCAATGGGAAGGGATGGAGAGCATCTTTGAGGGGTCTTCAGCAGAGGAGCAAGCAGTTCAGTGCCGAGCTTTGGGGTTTCACAGTAGATATGGGAAGAAGGATGGCCAACAGATATGGCTAAATTCCCTAGCGACGAGTATGGGAAAATTGCAGTCTGGAGGCTTCGTGGAAACAGTATATACACTCTACCTCGAAGTAACATCTTCGTGTACATTCTTCAGAGTTTCCCGGATGTACTTGGGGACCAGAGTGGCTGGAGTGACACAAGCATTAGTCTGGAGGTCTGCAAATGTCTTCAGTACATTCCCGTAGTAGTTCTGATGCAACAACCAAGGACCGGAAGCCAGGAGGAAAAGAACGGGAGTTGTTGCCTACAGAGCTCGAGGACACGTTCTTAATTACAACCCACTGGCCTTTGCTCAAGGCCAACTCCGACCCCACGCCCTGGTCTACCCAACCCCAGCGTGCTCTGCCCAACCCCAGCGTGCTATGCAAGCAGTGTGGGCAGAAGTGGCTTGCTGGCAGGATTCCCGGAAGAGCGATCCCACGCAGCCATTCCCTAGGACCCTCACCTGAACGTCCTTGTGAATCTCAGCGTCTCGGGGAGCGGACACTGAAAAACGGGAGAACAGAGGGTAAACGGGGTGACCACGCTGAGAGGGACCGGGCTGAGGGCAAGACGGAGAGATAGCAACACACAGGGCGAAGAGAAAGGGGGCTGAGGCCTTCAGCGAGGCATAGGCAGCCGACTGGGCTGCCCAGAAGTGGGAGCAGGGCGGGAGGCTCTGTGGACCTGTGGCAAGTCAGAGGTCAGAGGGGGACTGGCCAGAAGCTACTCACTGACTCTCGATCTCCACACTCCTGGACCTGGGATAACCCCTCAACTCCGCTAAGGAGCAGCAGCAGCAGCAGCAGCAGCAGCAGCACCAGCAGCGCGCCGAGGCCACGCCCCCTGACTGACCTTCCACCCCCGTAGCCCTGAAAAACCCTTCCGCAGCCAAGGCTGCGTCTTCTCTTCAACTTGGGGTCCTTGAATCCCGTCTAATGGTTTTGTTAGTTAACAACTTCCTTTACTGATTCGCTGAGTTTCATTCTGTGTGTGTGTTACATGAACACCCATATGTATTTTCCTCCCTGTGGCATGAACTCTTTCCTCTATCCCGCTCATAAAGTCCTTCGCAGAGATGTCCTTTACATCTCTAACACTCACCCTTCCTTAGCACATGGCTCTGCTGTGAATTCTGCAGTCAGCAGATGTGGTGCTGTGCCTTTAATTCCAGCACTCAGGAGACAGAGACAGGAGGCAGATGATAGCAGATCTCTGAGTTTGAGGCCAGCCTGATCTACAAAGCTAGTTCTAAAGGCAGCCAGGGCTACACAGGGAAACCCTGTTCAACACCCCCGCCCCAACCCGCAACACACACAGAGATTAAAGTGGTTCTCTAGTTCGGAAGGCTTGTGTGTGCCCTTGGTGGGAAATTCCTTCCACACCCAGCTCTTAGGCAAACAGATTTGACTCTTTCTCCCTTCAGCTTTGCCTTTTCTGGAATGTCTCGGAGATGAACTCATCATTGTGTAGCCACTGTCCAGTTGCATCTAGAAAAGCACGCACCAGAGTAATTTGCCAGTTTGCATGCATTTTCCATTACTGCCGCTTCGCCTCAACTGCTTTTGTTTATGTTGCATTTTATGTATCTACGGGGTGGGGGTGCCCTGGTGATGTATGGTGAAGGAGACTCTTAGGAAGTTGGTTCTCCACTTCCACTGTGGGCGCCCTGAAGAGAACTATGCCGGAGGGCCTGTCAGCAAGAGTCTTTCCCTGATGAGCCACCACCAGCCAGGATGCACCTTTAAGAAGTGTCTGTTCCCACCGTTACTGCTGTATGTCTTTTAAACTGTTTGGTGTAGGCACGTATGTGTGAGCACCACGGCCCATGGATGGAGACAGGTGGCTTTCACACGTTACTTCTCTCCTTCCACAGTGGGTTCAGGGCTCCAGCACCAGGCTTGTGTGGCAAGTGCTTTTAGCTTTTCCAGCTGTGCCATCTCAACCACCCTGCATTTACTTGCATGTCTTACCTGCTTTGTGGTTGACTCAAACATTGCCGTTCATCAAGATAAGGAGCCATAGCAGTCTAAATGAGAAGATGTGTAGATAGGAAAGTGGACTCTTATGAAACTATCTTCCTATTTTCAAACCCATGCCATTACAAATAAAATGCTGAAATCCATCTCGTAAGTTTCCAAATTCCCTGCTGTCAATTAATAGTTATTGGAAGTTAATAGGGTGGCAGTGAGATGGCTTGATGGGTGAGGGTGAATGCCACCAAGACCGAGGACCTCACTTCCATCCCTGTAATGCACATGAGAACCACCTCATCGCAGGCAGGACACAGCATGCATACATAGATGCATAAATAAATGCTGAAAAACAACCTCAGGGCTGGAGAGATGCCTCAGTGGTTTAGAGCACTGGCTGCTCTTCCAAAGGACCTGGATTCAATTCCAGCACCCATATGGCAGCTCACAACTGTCTGTAACTCCAGGGGGTCTGACATCTTCACAGACACACATATAGGCAAAACATCAATGCACATAAAATAAAAATAAATCCCTAAGGGGCATCCATCCATCCCCTAGGCGAGTGTGCCATGTTATGCCAGAGAATTAGCTGGGCATGAGGAGAAGAGAAGATCCACGGTTTTAGCTACAAGTTTCTGCCTTGAGCTCCTATTCTGACTTTCCTTGGTTAAATAAATAACTTGCTGAAGGTCGCAGAGCTAATTATTAATCACTCCAAAGTGTTTCCTCAGAACACAATATAGTCCCTGGAGGATAGCTGGCTTTCAATAAATACATACGTCACACTCTTTAGAAACATAATGGTAAACATTTTTAAAAAGTAAGTCATTTAAAAAAAAAAGACCCACAGGCAATCCTTGTCGGAATATTTTTAGATTGGGACATTTCTAACTATTGAGCGTGTAAAAAAATGACCACTTTTATAGGCATCATGTACCTTTTAGCACTTGTGTAGTAAAGCTCTCCTGAACATCACTTCTCAGGAGAACAAAACATCTGCCCATAAAATGAGCCCTTTGAACCAACAGTTACTTTCTCCTTGTTACGGTGACAGCTTTGTCTCAGCAGAGGGCGGGGAGAGGATGTGCTCATCTTCACTTGTGCCATCTTGTCTGTGGTTTAGTCATGAGAACCACTTGATAACCACACCCACATAAACGAAATAAGCAAACCACTTTCGACTTGACTTACTGCCGCTCTTCCCTCATGGTGTCTGGTACACTGGACTGATTTTGGGTCAGATGGTGACCAGCAATGTTCTGACGAGGCAGTGCCTCCACTGCACAGTTGGTTGTGTTCAAGCTTTGGGGATGTTTCCTAGAGTTCAAGGTTGATCTCTGGGTCTCATGTGTGCAAGGGAACCAGCACTGAGCCACACGCACAGCCCGTGTGTTGTGTATCATCTCTTCCGAAAGGCAAGCATTCGATTTGAGCTCTTCAAGCAAGTTGTATCAAACATTAGCAAAATTAATTTTTTAAGGAGGTGGAAAATTGAGAAAGGATCTTTAGCTGGTCTCAAACTCATGGTAGCTGAGGCCAGCCCTGAACTACAGGTCCTCCTGCCCCCACCTCCCAGGTGCTAGGATTACATATGTGCACAAGAACAGCCATCTTGATTTTTTTTTTAATTTAAAAAAAAAAGATCATATATAGAAAATTTCCTGTTTTCTTTCCTTATCTCCAAGGAAGATCTTCAGAATATTGCCACACACTTGTTTGGAAAACTATTGGGCTAGCAATTGTAGGAAAGACCAGGAAGGCAGATTTTGGTTAAGTACCCAGAGTCATGTTTCAAGATATAAAACTTTTGTCTGGCAAGATGGCTCAGTAGGGCCCTTGCACCCAAGGCTGCTGACCTGAGTTTGACCACCAGACTCCTTATGATGAAAGGAGAGAACTTATTTACATAAGTTGAGACGCCATGTAGCCGCCAGAGGGGAAAGACACAAGCTGTGAGCTGGAAGCTTGCCAGTAGACCACGAGCCTCGTGGTAAAATATAAAACAATGAAAATGGGTTAATTCTAGATGTAAGAGCTAGCTAGCAATATGCTTAAGCTATTGGCCAAAAAGTATTGTAAATAATATAGTTTTTGTATGATTATTTCAGGTAAGGGTGGCCGGGAAATGAACTAGTGGCCTCCTAGTACAAAAAGTTACTCCTCTAACCTCCACATGTGTACCCTATCCCCACATACACAACAAAAAAGTAGAAGAGATAAATTGAGATAATGTTTCACTACATAGCCCTGGCTACCCTAAATTCTTTTGTAATTAGAAAACAGAGTAGAGCTTTCAAAAGTAGCCAGCATTCCTAAGGGCTCAAGAGCTAGCTCAGCACTTAGGGGAACTTGCTGCTCTTCCAGAGGTTCTGAGTTTGATTCCCAGAACCCACATGATAGCTCACAACTGTCTGTAACTCCAGCTCCAGGAGATCCGATACTTGTGGTCTCCTCAGACACTGCACACATATGGTATATAGACATACATTCAGGCAAGACATCTATACACAGAAAAATAAATTTAAACATCAATATCCATAAATCTTGCCTTTTATTTATAGATGAAAATCACATTTTCTTTAGCAAATGAATTGTTTTAATGATTTTTAATATTTATTTTTATTATGTATATCAATATGTGTATATGCATGTTCAAACACATATATGTGAATGTAGATGTCTGTGGAGCCCAGAAGAGGACATCAGAGCCCTTGGAGCTATAGTTATAGACAGTTGTGACCTGTCTGAAGTGGGTGCTGGGAACTGAATCTGGGCCCTCTCCAAAAGTAGCAAGTGTTCCTAACTTCTGAGCCATCTCACCAGCTTCTAATGGTCATGTTTTATATGCTGGGAGTATAGGGAAAGGGTCTGTTCTTTGAGAGTTTACAGAAGTCATAGAAATGGTACCACAAGCAAATGCTATTTTAACTGCTGCTTCTTTAGCACTTTGTGGATTATTTCTCATAACTGATCTGGATGCATTCTTTCAAATACTAGTTTTGTAATTTCATATCTTTATAAGGAGTCAGACATTTTTACATTGACTAAAATTTTAGCATTAAGCTGAGAGAGAACTCTTCAAATCTAATTCATTTTATACATGTCATAGTCGGTGATATATTTATTAATTTGTACTTCAGTGGTTGAGGTGACACTTTAACAAACTAATCTGTAACAATCACTTACTGGTTTTATATATTTTTAGACTTTTTGTTTTGTTTGAGACTGGGTATCTCTATGTAGTTCATTTTGTAACTTTACCTAATTATCAGAAGATCTACTTGCGTAGGTTACCCAGATGTGAAGGGAATGGGGTGGCTGTAAAATTACAAAATGAACCAAGGTCACTTAATCAAGGGTCACAGAAAGAAAGGAGCCAGGAACAGAGGCCAAGGCAAGGGGCTGCAGCTGGCCAGAGAGGATGTCATTGGCCTGATTGTCATGTAAGAGTCTGCCATTATCCTGTCCCTTAAAGAAAAATTCTTGAATGAACGATCAAACGTCTTAAGTATGAATCATTATCACATGTTCACAATAGAAGCCCCTCCCTCTGCCTCGTCTTCTTGGAGACAGAAAGACTGTATTGCACTGGACGGCCTCAACTTCCTGGGCTCAAGTGCTCCCATCTCCCCAGCCCCGTCTCAGCCTCCCAAGTATCTTGTTACTCCCAAGTGACTGTCTGTTACTCAGAGGCCAGGTGTGGTAATTTGTAATCCCAGCACTGGAAAGGCAGCCACAGGATTTTGAGTTCAAAGCCAGGAGGCTACACAGGGACACTCTGCCTCCAAAAACAAAGAAAAGAAAAATTATGGCGCAGCGATGAGCTTAAGGCCCAAGGATCACATTAGACAGCACAGCACAGGGTTCAGCAAGCTAAGGTGTCTTTTATTTTCAGTGCTTATTAATTCTATTTTAATATGAAATTAAACACAACTTAAATATCTGATAAGAGTATGGATTAATCCAATTTAAGAAGTGATTCCAAGGCCAGATGGTAGTGGCACATGCCTTTTAATCCCAGCACTTGGGAGGCAGAGGCAGACAAATCTCTGAGTTCCAGACCACCCTGGCCTACAAAGTGAGTTCCAGAAAAGGCAGGGCTACACAGAAAAACCCTGTCTCAAAAAAAAAAAAACAAAAACAAAAGAAGTGATTCCAAGTTGAGTCACCTGGCTCCTCTTCACAAGTCTCTTCCAGATGAACTTTTGGAGATGAAAATGGAAACCAAGCACACAGCGTGATGACCGTGTAAGAGAGGTCCTCCTCAGCATCGGGCAAAGAAGCCAATTCCTGTTCTAGCGTGTTACTTCAGTAAATGACTCAACTGGTCCTGCAGGTCAGGTGACTGTTCAACACTAGAAATGAACAGAGCAGGTTGCCTGCAGTGAGCAGGAAGGACTTTCTCTGTATGCTTTGTCCTTTAGTGCGTCAGTCTTGTTACAGCTAAGTCCAAACTTACAGCAGTCCACTTGGCCTCGGCCCGGCACTGGGGCACAACTGTTTGTCCCAGTTACCTGGGAGGCTAAGGCTGGGGGGTGGGTCACTTTAATCCAAGAGTGTGAGGCCACCATGGAAACACAGTAAGATTCCATCTCAAGGTTGGGGAGAAAAGTAAACCATGAGAAGGTTTCGCAGATGGGCATGGTGGCACACACCTGGAACCAAGCATTTGGGAAGCAGAGACAGGATTGTGAGGGCAGGTTAGCCTGGACTACATAGTGAGAAGCCTTAGATTAAAAAGATAAAAGGTTTACAAAAACTTAATGCAGCTAATAAAAATGAGACTGTTTAATGACTTTAGTATGCTTGCTCTATTTATGAGTATTATCACCGATATAAATGGATGTCTATTCCTAAGTGTGACTCTGTACCCTGTAACTTCTAGAACTTAATAAGCAGTGAATCCAGTTCCTGCACACCTTTAAAATACACTGTGTTCTTTACATTCTAAACAGGCAATCCAGAGCATGGTCACTTAAAGCACATATTAACCAGTTTGACACTGATCCCTGAGAAAGGCAGTGTCACTCCCAGCATGCTTCAGTCGGCCCACCCACCACCTTTGAGGTGTAACTCCCAGCATGCTTCAGTCAGCCCCATCCACCACCTCTGAGGTGTCAGTCCCAACATGCTTTAGTGGGCCCTACCCACCACCTCTGAAGTGTCACTCCCAGCATGCTTCAGTCAGCCCCACCCACCACCTCTGAGGTGTCACTCCCAGCATGCTTCAGTTGGCCCCACCCACCACCTCTGAAGTGTCACTCCCAGCATGCTTCAGTCAGCCTCACCCACCACCTCTGAGGTGTCAGTCCCAGCATACTTCAGTCGGCCCCACCCACCACCTCTGAGGTGTCAGTCCCAGCATGCTTTAGTCAGCCCCACCCACCATCTCTGAGGTCACTTACTTCTTCTGAATAGCTTCTTGTCTAAGTCAGGAAGGGAAAAAGGAAAGAAATAAGGAGACCCAGTGAACCAATAGCAGTTGTCATCAACAGATCACACAGGCAGAATGAATACTTAAACTTAGTATAATTACGTGGAGACGAATAACCACTTTTTTAATATGTGCACACCTAAAAGACAGCTTTAACGTTAGTTACTGGGACTTGAATTCTCAGCCATACAATCCCAAAGGGTATGCAAGCATCTTATCAACCACATAAAATATAAGTCAAGAAAAGAAAAAGGCAAATTCAATTATACTTTCCTTCATCACTACAATGAAGGCACTGTCTGTGTATTTTAAAATCGGAATGACTTTGCTGGTGCTGTGTTATATGCAGGAGTGCCAGCCACCATCACACTCCTTTCTCCTAGGGAGGAGAGACACTGGGCACAGCGTGGACAGATACTGATCAAGTGTCTCCCAGGGGCCACAAACTGAAGCATGGTCCCAGCAAGCTCTGCCTCTGTGGGTTCTTCCCTTGTAGAGCTCTCAGTTAACACAGGGAGGACCAAAGCAAGAGGCCCTGGCTCTCGCTCTCCCACACCCCAACTGTCCCTGAAGCCTCAGTGTCTTTCCCCTTGATCAACTCTACCCATTTCCACCCCACTCCCGCCTCCACCCCACTCCTGGCCTCCATCCCACTCCTGCCTCCACCCCACTCCCACCTCCACCCCACTCCCACCTCCACCCCACTCCCACCTCCACCCCACTCCATGGGAAGATGTGCTGAATGAAGCACAAAAGGATGTATACAGGCTGAGGATAAGGAGCAGTCGGTGACTGCTGGTTGGGGCATACTCACTGGTACTGAAGATGTGTGGTTATTATTGCCATTTTCCTTAAACTCTGCATAATAGAGAGATAAACAGAATAGTCCACTTCCCTATGGTTATACAAACCACACCATAAAAGAAACGGTTTCTTACATCTTCTGAGTGCAAGATGGCATCTTCCTGTAGAACCATGTTTCGAGCTGCCTGACCTAGCAGCTGGAAGACAAAAATAAAACGGTAATGATCAAAACTCCCACCTCAGACTGGCCTGGTGGTGCAGGCTTGTAATCTCAGCTGCTAGGAAAGCTAAGGCAAGAAGATTACAACTTCCAGGCCTGCCTGGACTACAGAAGTAAGGTTGGCTAATTTAGTGAGACCCTGTCTCAAAATAAGGGAATGTAAAAATGAGTGGTGATTTAGCTTGATAGACCTGGTTCAATGCCCAGCACCAAGAAAGAAAACCAATCTCATTGGCATCTGCCTCCCAAGTGCTGGGATTGAAGGTGTGTGCCACTACTGCCTAGCTAGAAAAAGTTCTTAACTGTTTTTTTTTTTAAATTAACAATTTCCACCTCCTCCCCTCCTCCCACTTCCCTCCCCTTCCCTCCACTCCTCCTCCCCCTCCTTCTCCAGGGCAAAGAGCAGTCAGGGTTCCCTACCCTATGGGAAGTCCAAGGTCCTCCCCGTTCCCCCCAGGTCCAGGAAGGTGAGCATCCAAACAGACAAGGCTCCCACAAAGCCTGTTCATGCAGTAGAATCAAAGCCCAGCGCCATTGTCCTTGGCTTCTCAGTTAGCCTCCACCGTCAGCCACATTCAGAGAGTCCAGTTTGATCACATGCTCCATCAGTCCTATTCCAACTGGCCTTGGTAATCTCCCATTAGATCAGTCCCACTGTCTCAGTGGGTGAATGCACCCGTCGTGGTCCTGACTTCCTTGCTCATGTTCTCCCTCCTTCTGCTCCACATTAGGACCTTGGGAGCTCAGTCCAGTGCTCCAATGTGGGTCTCTGTCTCTATCTCCATCTATCACCAGATGAAGGTTCTATGGTAATATGCAAGATATTCATCAGTGTGGCTACAGGACAAGGCCAGATCAGGCACCCTTTCCTCTGCTGCTCAAGAAACAAGCTGGGGACATCTCCTTGGACACCTGGGAACCCCTCTAGAGGCAAGTCTCTTGACAACCCTAAAATGGCTCCCTTAATTAAGATATATACTTCCCTGTTCCCACATCCCATCCACCCCTCCTTCATCCCAACCATCCCATTCCCTCAAGCTCTCCCCATCCTCCCCTTCTCCCTTCTCTCCCCCCATCTACCCTTATCCCCCAGAATAAGCTTTCTTCTTCCCATAATTCTCCTGTTCTCATCACCCCGCCTCTACTTCCTGCCTGGTTGTCCTGCCTATACTTCTTGCCTGGCTACTGGCCAATCAGCATTTATTTAAATTTATTTAAAATATAATTGACAGGATACAAACCATTGTCCCACAGCAAAAGGAGAAAGGGGGAAGGACAGAGGGAAGGGAAGGGGGAGAAGAACAAAAAGAAACAAAGGAAGAAGGAGAGGGAGAGGAAATGGAGGAGAAGGAAGAGGAGGAGGAGGAGGAGAAGAAGGGAGAAAGAGGAGGAAAAGGAGGAGGAGGAGAAAGAAGTAGCAGCTACCACTGCTGTCACCACTATTCAAGGCTTAGAATAGGAAAGCTGGTCAGACGGAGCTAAGAAAGAGAAGCAAGAGGAAATATAGAGGCCAACTTTTGAGTTCAGGGACAGTGGGGCCTGAGCCCTATAAAGAAATGTTGAGCTCAGACTCAGCACCATGACCTGAGCTCAGGCAAAGCTAAAGCTATGTGAGAAGTGAGCAGAGATCAGGCCTCTTGCAGCTTTCTGGCCCTGGCATGGCACCCTAACCCTGCAGAGTATGTGTGTCCCACCGACACATCAAACCCTCCCTGTTCACATTGGCTAGGAAAATTCTAGCAGCTGATGACTCCAAATTAACCAGAAACATCAGCATTGCTGAAGTTCATTCTTTTTAAAACTTAAAATGAATAAATCTCATGTGCTTCTAAAGTTTGAACAATGAAGTAAGCCTTCCACCTCTGCCCCTTCCTGCCCTGTTCTCTCCCATGTGCGGCCGTTTTACTAGTTTGAGCTTCCTTTCTAGTCCTGATATCTGTAGATGCCCAAGGCCATTACATAAGATGGTGCTTGCATATTACCTACACATCCTTTCAAACGTTTGAATCTCTCTTGATTACTTTTTACATTTTTTGGTGGACTTTTTTGTTTTGTTTTTGTTGTTGTTACTTTTGGTGGTTTTCAGACAGGGTCTCTCTATGAAGCTCTATCTGTCCTGGAACTCACCATGTAGACCAGACTGGCTTCAAACTCAAGAGACTCACCTGGCTCTGCCTCCCAAGTGCTCTATCAAGCCTACTGTTTCTGCTGTGTCTGTACTCTGTGTGTGTGTGTGTGTGTGTGTGTGTGTGTGTGCATGCGCGCACGCGCACAGGTTCACACACAGGTATGTAAACAGGGAAGCCAGGAAAGGACTTGAGATGTTCCCTCTATCATCTCTGTCTTATGGACTTGATAAGACTTGGACAGAACTGGAGGTGCATTGTTTCGGCTAGGCTGGCTGGCTAGTGTGATCTCAGTATCTACCAGTCTACATCCCTAATGCTGGGGTTGCAAGCATGCACCGTCAAGCCTGGCTTTTGATGTTGCTGGGAAAGGAAACTCGGGCCCTCACATCTGCAGAGCAAGTAGTCTTGCCCACGGAGCCCTCTCCTCAGTCCCATGCCTTGTTTTTGTAAACATGATCTCATATAGCTCAGTCTAGTCTCAGACTTACTGAGTAACTGAGGATGATCTTGAACTTCTGATCTCCTGCCTCTACCTGCAAGTGCTGGGATCACAGCTATGTGACACCACGCCCAGACTCTAAATTACATGTATTACCTAATACAATGAAAATGCTATATAACTTATACAGTATCTAGGAAAAAACTACACGTTTCAGTACAGATAGAAACACTGACTACATTTCCAGTCTGCAGTTGGCTGAATGCATGCCAGTGAAGCTCAAAGACACCAAAGGCCACTTGTACCCTTACTCCCACCTTACTTACAACTTATATAGGTACTGCCCCATACCTTGCAATTCTCCACTTTACACTAGAACCCTGAGATAAATAGATCTATCTACATATCCAATATATGATACATACATACACACACACACATACACACACACACACACACACACACACACACATATATATACATATCTCACTGGAAATATGAAAGAGAAAGATATCTTACTTTTCTATTGCTGTGAAGAGACACATAACCAAGGCAATTTATGAAAGCATTTAGTTGGGCGTTGGCTTAACGTTTCAGAGGATGAGCCCATGACCATCACGATGGCAGGGAGCATGGCAGCAGGCAGGTTTGTTGCAAGCGAAAGCTGAGAGCTTATATCTTATTCACAAGTTGGAGGCAGAGATGGGCCTGGTGTGAGCTTTTAAAACCTCAAAGCCCATCCCCAGTGGCACGCCTCCTCCAGCAAGGCCACACCTCCTAATCCTTCCGAACCAAACCACTAAACATTCAAACACGTGAGCCTATGAGGCCACTCACATTCACACCACGTGAGAGAATCTCCTCAACCACTCTTTCACCCTCAACCCCAAATATCACCCTACACCACACAGACAGACGAGGACATCCGTCAGGTCTCCGCTCACAGACTTGGAGGCTGTTGCTGTTCTGTGCTGTGTGAGCAATGACCCAAACACTGATGTGAGTCTGCAACCTAGGGCATCTCTGTGATAACATGTAGAATCTTGATGCTGGTACAAGTTTTGTTACATGTTGGTGTGTGTGTGCATGTGCGTGCGTGTGTGTGTGTGTGTGTGTGTGTGTGTGTGTGTGTGTGTGTGTGTGTAGGGAGGGTTAACATCAGGTTATCATTCCTCACTTGTTCTCTGCATTTACTTTGGTTTTTGGTTGGGTTTTTGTTTGTGTGAGACAGGGTTTCTCTGTGTAGCTTTGGCAGTCCCAGAACACACTCCATAGAGCAGACTGGCCTTGAACTCACAGAGATCAGACTCTGCATTTGTTTTTTTAAGACGTGGTCTCTGCTGGTGGTAGTGGTGCACACCTTTAATCCCGTGACTGGGGAGGCAGAGGCAGGCAGATTTCTGTGACTTTGAGGCCAGCCTGGTCTACAGAATGACTTCCAAGACAGCCAAAGCTACATATGAGCCAAGGCTTTTCCCAAAATAACAGATAATTTGTTGACACTTGCAGCGTTTTCTCGGATACACATCATTTAACACTTCCAGGTTTACCTTGTTAGCAAGAAAGATAACAGAAACAATCAGTACAGAATCTTTCTAGATTTCACAAACTTTTCTCCTAAGTTTTGATCACTGACTCGCTCATAATTAACTCAAGAGTTTCTTATTTTCATAATTACAGTGTCTCACTGCCCCCCCCATTTAATCACTTCCCACATTATCTCCTTAAATTATATAGCTGAGAGACCCAGGACAGAGCTCAGTAAAGTGCTTGCCTTTTAAGAACAAGGACCCGAGTTTGATTCCCTAGAACTCAAGGGCTGGGGAGTCAAGTGTGGTGGCTCACGCGGCAGACGAGTGTACACGTCATCAAATCATTCCATTCATTGAATCTGATGGAGGAGGGTGAAGCGGGGAAAGAACAGGGCAATGGAAAAAGCTATTCTGAGAACAATGAAGAACATGGCCAGAAGAATAAACCACAGACAGATAAAGGAGCGAAAGGAATCTTGGAAGCTGAGAGCAACACCAAGCTGAGTTTCGAAAGGGGACTGGCATCCACTAGAGATATCCCTGAGAAAAACCAAGCACTGGGTAGGAGCGGCTGTGCCTCTCCCCTTTCTGGAGCACAGGTTCCCATCACATTGCCTCTTCCAGCTAGATGCGCTCACCTAAACTAAAGAAACGCACCCTGACGCCCGACTCTCCCAGGATGCAGTGCGCCGCCCCTCCCGGAGCGGACGCCGGGAGCCCTGGGTCGGGGCCACGCTCCGCTCCCCTCGGAGCCACGCTCACCTCCGAGCTCCGCGAGCCTTTCAGCACCTGCTTGGTGAGCGCGATCACGTCGGTCCCGCAGGTGTTCACCTTCTCGGTGAGAAGCCCCTTCACCGACTGACCAAATCGTGCTTGCGAGTCCGGCGTCCCAGTCGCCATAGTCTCAACCCGCGAACGCCGCTGCCGGACGACGGCGAGTCCCTGGGGCCAAAAGAGACTCAAAGCGTCCAATCCTGCAAAGAGGAAGGACCGCATGCGCTTAGCTCAACCTGCTTTCCAAAGTGATTTAAAGTGTTCGTTTGATGAAAATGGAAGGAGGATAGGGTTTAAGCAAGCCACCCTGCAGCGGATATAACATGATTTAGGTGAATCTGTAGTTTAGAGTTAGAAGAACAACCCAGTTCTACCGTTTAAGCAGTGATGTGGCTACAAATTACTCAAACCCTGGCCCTCTGCAACAGCAATAGTTGCTCTTAACCACTGAACCGTCCTTCCAGCTCCTATTTATACTTTAAAAACTTGGCACAAGTTAGATACTCATGAGTTGCCTCATTGTACACATTTCTTTTACTAGTATACTGACTTGCTAGAGTCTACCTTTGCTGGAGGTGGTCATCACAGACTCCATAATTTTTCTCCTAAGCTATTTTTTGTTCAGCCAATTTCGATTTTTGTTTGTTAGTTTTTGAGACAAGGCCTCAGTATGTACCTCCTACTGGCTCCAGCTTCCAGAGAGCTCCCTTACCTCCTGAGTGCTGGTATTTAAAAGCATTCACCATGACAACAGCAATTTTCTCTTCATACAGAGATATTTCAGATTAAAAATGTTAAAATCCCAGTAGGCCACGCTCAAAGCCTCGGTGTCTTATGGCTGTGGCCCTGCTCCTTTCCAAGCTGAAACCCTGCAGTTCTCTGGGAGTCTAATAAACGAGACCCTTAACTCCCCTGTGCCACACTTGGGACCATGGATTTACTGTATCCACTGTAATTGTAGGTGAATGCACAACAGAAACCACCTTTTGATCTCATTTACCAGAAGAAGAAAAAAAGGTTCTTTAGCAACTGTGATGGTTTAGCATTGTTAACTGGGCAGAGCCTAGAATTACCTAGGACAGGTAATGTCCATAGGTTAGCCTCTGGACATGTCTATGAGGGATTATCTATATTGGACTAGCCTCTGAATGTGTCTATGGAGGAATATCTTTATTGAATTAGCCTCTGGACATGTCTATGAAGGATTATTTATACTAGGTTAGCCTCTGAACATGTCTATGAAGGATTATTTATATTAGGTTAACCTCTGGATGAAAGATCATCTATATTGGGCTAGCCTCTGGACATGTCTATAATGGGTTATCTATATTGGGCTAGCCTCTGGACATGTCTATAATGGGTTATCTATATTGGACTAGCCTCTGAATGTGTCCATGAGGGATTACCTAGATTTGGTTAATCTACATAATGGCGTGAGAAGAGCCACCTGAACTATGGGTAGCACCATTCTCTGGGCTGGGGTCCTAGACAAATAAAAAGGAGAAAATAAATTGAACGTGAGTAACTCATTGCTCTCTGCTTCTTACTTTGGATAAACTGGACTGGCTGCTTTAAATTCTGGCTATCATGACTTCTGCACTATGATGAACACTCTCAAACTATGAACTAAAATAAACTCTTAATGTGCTTGCTCAGTATTTTCTTACCAGTAGTGCGACCACTGACTGAGACAGCAACCCTTTGAGATGCAATCTCAGAGGTTGTTAAGATGATGTGTACAATTATTATAAATACATAAGGCCATTGTAATGACAGCAAAATGTGACTTTCTCATATGTATATAGTTTGTCATTTCATTATCCTATTGTACAATCAGTAACATTAAGTACATGTTTATTGATACAAATTTAAGGTCAATTTTATTATATATATTTATGTTCTTGATTAAGGTATTGTGCAGCTCATTTAAAAAATGTAATATATAATTAAGAAATATAGGTTAATAGATAATCATCTATAATAGTCAAACTTGTAGTCATGCTAGTTTAGGTTTTCTAGATATATAGAGATATATTTCAGATAGATAGGTATTCTTCAAATCTTTAAAGACTAACAGAATATGGCATTTAAAATGTTTTAAAAACTTAGGACTTTTCATGACAATGAGACTCATCTGCTCCTGGCAGCACCAATCTACTTCAAGAGAATGGACATCAAAGAAGCTCCTTATGGAGTTTGTTAGACATTTTGGCAAGAAACTGTTCTTGCCTGGATTGCTTAATGCCTAAAGAAGGTGAGTCTATCCTTCAGGGTTCCTGCTTCATGAAAGAAACTGCCAGACATTTTTACAGGACACAGAAAAACACAACTGATGAATTTTTCCAGTACAAGGCAGAGCAGATCTTCAAATTTCCTGCTTCACTGAAGACTGATACTATGGGCCTGTAGGCTGAAGATGAATACCCCAATGTTACAAAAGGATTTTGGGTGACTGTCCAGGCAGCAAGATGTCTCTGTCAATTCTAGAGTTTTGGAAGTTTCTTACAAAGCACTTCCTGTTTACTTAGGTAATATTATATCCTTCTGGAGTTTTTGATGGAGTTGAAGAAAAGATAGTTATAATTATAGTTTTCCTTAGTTATAATAAAAGATAAAGTAGACATAAATATTATAATTGTAATCTTTGCTTGATGCCTGTTTTGTTGTATGTAATTTTAGTATGTTAAAGTTAAAACCTTCCTTTTTATTTCAACAGAAAAGGGGAAATGGTGTGGTAAGTCCTTCTGTATATGTGTTGCTTTTATTGGTTAATGAATAAAGCTGTTTTGTCCAGTGACTAAGCAGCATAGAGCAAAGCAGGAATTCCAAGCGGATAGAGGAGGAAAGAAGGCAGAGTCAGGGAGATGCCATGTAGCTGCTGGAAGAGAAAGACACCCATGCACTGGTATTAAACCATAAATTTCATGGTAAAATACAGAGTAATAGAAATGGGTTAATTTAAGATGTAAGAGTTAGTTAGAAATACACTTAAGCTGTTGGCCAAACAGTATTGCAATTAATATAGTTTCAGTGTGATTATTTCAGGTCTGGGCAGCCAGAAAACAAACAAACAGCCTCCCTCTACACAACAATAATCATTATTTCCAGAATATTTTAATCATTGTAAAGAGTGTACCTATTAAACAAGAATTTTCCATTCTCTCTCCCGCATACCCTCTGGAAACATTGAGTTTAATCTTTTGCCTTTTAAAAAGATTTATTCTTATTTTATTTTTAATTGTGTGTGTGTGTGTGTATTTGGTTCCAAGTACCAACATGGCAGTTCATAATTATCCATAATTCCAGTTCCAGGGGATCCCACTTGCTCTTCTGACCTCGCAAGCTCTAGGCATGCACATGGTACACATACACAGATGCAGGCAGACACCCAGATATACAACACTATGGGAGTTTGACTGTAATTTACCCACAGAACTGCCAAGATCACACTCGAGAGGTCAATAAATGTGATGCTAAGGTAAATATTTGAAAACTTAATAGGCATGAATACACTGTGGAGAAGCCCTATAAATGCCGAGTGTGGTAGAGCCTTCCCTGGGAGCTCCCATCTCAAATCCTTCTGCAAGTTCACACTGGTGAGAAGCCCTGTGTCTGTGGTGGAAGTTTCCAGGGCGTTAGCTCTTGGAATGTTGCAGGTGAGAGGAAGAGCTTCAATGATAGTGATAATTCCAGAGAAACCGCACCCGGGGTGTGAGGAAGCCTTCAGGCACACCCTCCTCAGCCTCTACAGCAGTCAGAGAAGCCCTGTAGGTGCCCTGGGTGTGAGGAAACCTTCAGTTGGAGCTCCAGTCGGCCTCCACCGGAAAGCACACAAAATACTTATATCTCAAAATATCAGCACTATAAGCTGCTTTGTTAAGAGTTTTTAAAAATCTATCCTTCTTTCTTTTTTCTTTTTCTTTTTCCTTTGAGACAGGGTTTCTCTGTGTAGCCTTGGTAGTCCTGGAACTCACTTTGTAGAACAGGCTGACCTCAAACTTTCGGAGATCCTCCTGCCTCTGGCTCTGCAGTGCTGGGATTAAAGGTGTGTGAAAGAGTTAAAAAATCTTAAAATCATTAGTGCCGTCAGGAAGGAAATCCTTTATCCACCTCCACTGACCTCAGGCACCTTCGCAGCCTTCTCCAGCAGCACATTCCTTCTAAAGAGACTTAGGTGAGGCAGTGTGTCAGCTCAGGTCATAGGTGCCCCAAAGCTTGTTTCTGAGTACGGAATCTCCCAGCATACATGCCCGAAGTGGGACATGATGCATGCATGGTATTTCCTGGAATTCTAACACCAGGACTCAATAGTTGAAATACCACCCCAAACCCGATATTCCCCTCTGTATGCTGTGAATATATTTTATTATCATTGGTTAATAATAATAATAATAAGTTGTTTTAGCCTGTGATAGGGCAGAATAGAGGTAGGTGGAGAAATAAAACTGAATGCTGGGAGAAAGAAGGGGGAGTCAGAGAAATGCCATGTAGGCACCGAAGGAAACAGACCCCCGATGGAATCTTACCAGTAGGCCACAGTCATGTGGCAATACACAGATTAATAGAAATGGATTAATTTAAAATATAAGAGTTTCTTAATAAGAAGCCAAAGCTATTGGCTGAGCAGCCTTGTAATTAATACAGTTTCTTTGTAATTATTTTGGGTCTGGGAGCCCGGGAAATGAACGAGCGGTCTCCACCTACACAAACCCATGAACAGTGCTCAGTCTTTGAATTACCCTCTGTGTGTTATAAAACAAGCAGGAGATGGCCACTCTCTAAGGAGCAAGCTCAGACTTCAATTGCTTCTTCCTCCCTGCCACTCACATCCAGCTATTTCCCCAGCCCCAGGTTTGTTTTGGTTTGGTTCTGGTTTTTCTTCTGGTGGGGCTGGAGAGATGTCTCAGCTGTTAAGAGCACTGGCTGCTCTTCCAGAGGTCCTGAGTTCAATTCCCAGCAACCACCTGGTGGCTCACAACCATCTGTAGAGAGATCTGATGCCCTCTTCTGTGAATGCAGATAGATAGCAAATGAATAAATCTTTTTTTAAAAAAAAATCACATGATGCAGTCACTAGAAAATGAGCCCGACTTAGGGATGCAATAATTAGTTAGAGCCTACAAACTAGACAAAATTTCCAGGGCATTTATAACTGCCAGAGATTTCCTGACTCAGGTGAGTGAGTAGATAACTATGATTCCCCTAAAAATCAAAAATGATATTTAATGCTCTCTAGAAGTGTTTGTGGGTACTCTAAGGACCCTCTGAGGTAAAGGGGACTCAGTAATAACAGGACAGAAGGAACTTAATGCCTGAGTTGACCCAAGTGGCACTCTCAGAATGTCGTGGGCTTAAATGAAAAGGAAGAAGCAGGCACTCCAAAAGGAGCGTCTGCCATCACTACGAAGCACATCCCAGTTCCCCGAGAGCTGGAGAAGGACTTGGGAGGGCTGGCTGGGGTGTCATGGCGGAGGAGTCTCTTCTGTTGTCACCATGGGTTGTAGACTAGTTCTATTCTGAAGTCAGCTTGTATTGCTAAAGCAGCACCCTCCTCGTCGTTAGTGGGAGGTTGTGACACCTGGCACACAGCACAGGTTTCCGGAGCTGCGGTAACAGGGCAGAGGTGTTTGGGGACACCCTGAGGTGCTCAGGGACACCCTGAGGTGCTAGGCAACTGTACTGAATTTTTTTTCTTTTTTGGTCCTGTTCTGTTTTGTGTCTTGTCCCGCGCTACCATCTCGCCCGTAAGAACGACACAGGACATTTAGGATCCTTCTGCAGAAAAGCTTTAATGCGTCTTGAGAGAGAGAGCATAAGCTTCCAAAGCGGAGACCCAGAATGAGGGAACCCATCCCTTATATAGGAAACAGTCCTCGCTTCGGACGTGTCACTCTTGGATTGGTCCGCTGCCCATTATCCCAGATGATGCCTCGGGAGTAGGCAGGGACAGCAGTGGGAAGTTACCAAGCACATGTGCATTATCTTGTTCACCTGGCAGTGAAACCGGATGCCAGCGCCATCTTGTAATGGAGTATGTGGTTGCGGTCCTCCACATCTCCCCCTTTTTTTACTTCTTTGCAGAAAGGCAACTCCCTCAGAAGGCAAAGATAGAGGTCGCACTTCCCAAAGTGGAAACATTATAATGGGCTTGCACGGAATCTGCCCCTAGGTTCATGACACCTGGAACTTATCCAGCCTGCCCTCTGCCATTTTTCTGGGAAAGGGAATATGTGGCAGGAAACCCTTATGCAGGGCGACATATCTCTCAGAGAGGGCCATTCTCTGTGTGATGCTCTTCAGCTCGACAACCTTCAGGGCTAGCTAAGCCAAGCACTCCACCCTGTGCAATGGACCACTGTCCTAGGGGTGCAGGAGCTGGTTGACATAAACCTTACTGCTTCAACATAGATAGCCATACACCAGTAGAGGTTCCCTGTTCCAGGGCAGCCAGCCCTTGTGCAATAACCACTTTGTCCCTATGACTTTGGGATTTGAGTCAGCAGACCATCCAGAGGAGAAACACTATTCCACAGCATAGGGCTGCTCCAAACATTCCCACCCCCACCCATTCTTTGAAGTAGGAGATGAAGGACACGACCCAGGACTGGAATCCTTCGGCTAAGCTTATAAATCATCTCTAGGAAGGTAGGGGAGCCCCAGAGTCTTATTGGTTGTAAAAACCCGAGGAAACATCGCCATTCTATGGCTGACTGGTGTCGGCTTTGGGAAGGCTGAGAGTATCCCCCATCACTGCTCCATCATAACCGTTGTCATCCATCTGCAAAATGGCAGGAGGAACAGAAGCCAAATCTTCAGGCGAGTCCGCATGTTGTGGGTCACTTTTCACCGTTCGGGTCAGTCTCTCTGGCACCCAGAATGGGTTTTCCTGATCCTGTGGGAACACACAAACAGCTCCCCTGGATCTCAATAGAATGGGATCTGGGCCTTTCCATTCATTAGAAAGCACATCTTTCCATTTAACCAAATCCTTGGGCCGCTGTAGATCCGAACAATGTCGTGTTGCCGCATTCTGGCCATTATCATCCAAATTTAAAAAATTTATAGTGAACAGAGCCATGGCAATGGCCACTCTTGGCGTCGGGAGCAACTCCTTCATTATTCCCCCTTTTTGTTTAAGTAGATAAGATTTGAGTGTGTGATGTGCTCGTTTAACAATGCCTTGCCCCTGGGGGTTATAAGGCAGGCCTGTAATGTGTGTGACCTGCATCGGTGCATAAAATTGTTTAAACTTTTGAGAAGTATAGGCAGGCCCATTATCCGTTTTTAAAGATGTGGGTTTGCCCCAAACATTCCATGCCTCAAGGCAATGTTGAATGACATAAAAGGTTTTTTCTCCTGTAAGTGGTGTGGCATGAATAACGCCAGAGCATGTGTCAATTGACACATGCACATATTGAAGTTTTCCAAAGGCAGTGATATGAGTCACATCCATCTGCCATATTTGCAAAGGCGCAATCCCTCTGGGGTTCATGCCAGTGTGTCTGATAGGGAGAAACTGGCAACAATTGTGACATTGGGTTACAATATCGTGAGCCTCTTTTCTGGTAAGTGAAAAACGTTTGTGCAGGGTTTCAGCTGTAACATGAAAATTATCATGAAAGGTTTTAGCGGTCTGCAACAGGGAGGCAAGAGCTACCGCATCAAGCTGTGTAGCGCGATCAGCCAGGTCATTACCCAAGCTCATGGGGCCCGGGAGTCCCGAATGTGCTCTTATGTGTGTGATGAAAAATGGAGCTCTCCTATTTAGTAAACAGTTCTGTATCCTCTGGAAAAGAGCTGTCATTGTACTAGTAGGTTTTATAATTCCAGCGGTCTCTAATAATTTAACAGCGTTAACCATATAGGCAGAATCAGAAACAATATTAAGGAGACAGTGAAATCTTTGAAGAACCTCTAAAACCATCATACATTCCATCACCTGGGGTGAGGTGGCAGAAAAGTTCTTTGTATATATTTTGGAACCCATAACATAGGCTCCCATACCATTTTTGGAGCCATCTGTATATACCGTCATCCCGTCTTTTAGCGGGGCAGAAGACGTAATTCGGGGAAACATAATGGGATGACATGCAGCGAACTGCAGCAGAGGGTGTTTGGGATAATGATTATCAATTTTTCCTGAAAAGGTGGTAACCAAAATGTCCCAATCGTCAGAGGTGGCGGCCAAAGTTTGTATCTGAAAGGAGGTATAGGGAACTATCATAACTGTTGGATGTTTACCAAAATGACTAACAGACATTTTAAGGCCTTTAAGGGCAATTTGAGCTATAGCAGCTGGATATCAATCAATACTTTTGTAAGGAGAAGCATGTGGATGGATCCATAATAACGGTCCATCCTGCCATAACATAGCAGTGGGTAGCTTTCTTGTTTTAAACACATATAGAACAAATGGTTGAGTTTTATCAATATGGCATAGCTGTGCCTCCTTAATGGATTCTTCCATTAGTAATAAGGCTGCTTCTGCTGCCAGCGTCAAGGCCCGAGGGGAGGTAATATGAGTATCCCCTTCCAAGATACCAAACAATGGCTTCAAATCAGCGGAGGGGATTTTTTTTTTAGTAATTTTATTAAATTATAAAAAGTTTCCATTTACGCCCCTCCTCCCAACGCCCTCCCACTCCCCCCCTCCCTCTCCTCCTCCCTCTTTGTCCCCAAGGGAAGTCAGGGTCTCCTGCCCTGTGGGAAGTCCAAGTTCCTCCCCCCTCACTCCAGGTCCAGGAAGGTGAGCATCCAAACAGACTGGATCCCAAAAATCCAGTATATGCAGAGGAAACCAGTCCCAGTGTCATTGTCAATGGCTTCTCGGAAAGACTGCAGGCCAGCCACATTCAGAAAATCCGGCCACATTCAGAGAATCTGGTTGGATCACATGCTCGTTCAGTCACGGTCCATCTGGCCTTGGTAAACTCTCATTAGATCCGACCCCTTGTATCAGTGGGTGATAGTATCCCTCGCAGTCCTTCGTCATTTTCTTCCTCCTTTTGCTCCTCGTTTGGATCTTGGGGGGCTCAGTTCGGTGCTCCAACGCGGGCCTCCATCTGTATCGTCATCCAACGCCAGATGAGGGATCTATGGTGATAAGCAAAATATTCATCAGTATGGTCACGGGCCAAGGCCGGTTCAGGCACCCCCAGCGGAGGGGATTTTTAAAAATGGTTGCAGTCAATTAATATCTCCTAACAACTTTTGGAAATCATTTAACGTTTGCAAATTGTCCCTATAAATTTTTATTTTTTGTGGTAGGATCTTTTTAGGAAGGATAACAGAACCTAAAAATTGGCCAGTATCTGCAATCTGGATCTTCTCAGCGGCTATTTGAAGGCCCCATAGCTGTAAATTTTTAATGAGCAACAGGTAGGCTTTCTTTAGGACCTGTAAGTCCTCATGACATATGAGTACATCATCCATATAATGGACCATAAGCAAACGTGGAAAACGTTCACGAAGTGGTCCAAGAGCCTCCTGCATTTGACATATTGTTGGACTATTGGCCATACCCTAATGCAAAACCTTTCATTGAAAGCGTTTATCAGGCTTTATATGATTAATTGAAGGAACAGTAAAAGCAAAGCGAGGCCTATCAGCAGAATGTAATGGAATAGAAAAAAAAAAAAAACAATCCTTAATATCTATTATTACCAGGCTCCAATTTTTGGGTAAAGCTGAAAGCATTGGGAGCCCTCGCTGTACAGGCCCAAAAAGGTGCATTTGTTCATTAATGGCTCTCAAGTCATGCAGCAAGCGCCATCTTCCTGATTTCTTTTTAATGACAAAAATGGGTGTATTCCATGGAGAGGTGGATGGTTCTATGTGTCCCAGAACCAATAGCTCATTAGCTAGCTGATTCATTGCTTCCAATTTTTTAGAGGTAAGTGGCCACTGGGGAACCCATATTGGGGTCTCTGTTTTCCATGGTATGGGCCGTGTTGCCCCAGTGGCACCTAGGAAAAACCCAGGCCCTGCTTGTTGATATTAGGTTTAGGATTTATTGGCTCCCGTATTCCTTGCTTGGAGCGACCCAAGCCCTTTTTTGGCCTATGGCCCATTCTTATCATTATATCTTGGGCCTGAGATGAATATGCATTAGATAAGGTCAATCTCATACCCTGCATCATGTCTCTTCCCCATAAGTTGACTGGCAGGGGGAGGACATATGGTGTAAAATATCCTGACTGCCCTTCGTCTGTTTCCCAGGTTAATCTGGTGGAGCTAACGGTGGGGTTTGCACTGTAGTCCAAGCCCTGTAGGGCATGAGACGACTCGGTAACGGGCCAGGACTGTGGCCACCAGCGCGATGAGATGATACTTTTGTCCGCGCCGGTGTCCAAAATGCCTTCGAAGCATTTACCATTAACCCAAAGGATCAGTTTGGGTCGATCTTGAAGGCTAACAACCAAGTAGGCCGAATCCTGTCCTGTTGACCCCATTAATTTATTCTCCGGCCTCTGGTGGATGTCTGCTGGGAGAAACAGTAACTGAGCTATCCTGTTTCCTTTATTGATGGAAAAAACTCCATTAGGGCAAGAGCATAGGGCTTGTATTTCGTGTGCTGACTGTCAACAAGGCCTGGGTGGACAATCAGTCCCTGTAGGGTAAACGAGCCATGCCCTAAAAGCAGGCCCATGCTTCCAGGGGGTTAGGGGCTCAGGCAGCTGCATAGGGACGGGCTGTACCCCCATTTGGGGCATCAATAGGAAGTCAGTGGAGGCACACAAGTCCATTCTTGTTCTGCCTCCGAGGGTCCCTCGGTCGTTGCCCTGACGAACTTGTTCCCATATTTTTGGTGGCCCTGGGACCGAGGGCCCATCATCCCGATTTTTGGACCATCAGTCTGTGGGTTTCCTAATGGTGGGAGGATCTTGCCATGGACATCCCTAACGGAGCGGCAGAGCTCAGCCCTATGATAACCTTTACCATAGCGTGAGCAAAGGGTAGGAGGCACTCTCTCCTTTTCTGATGACCTACAATCCTTTTTTAAATGTCCTGGCTTTCCATATTTAAAGCAAACTCTTTTGTCTGGCCCTTTAAAAGGGCGTTTTTGTGACTGCATGATGGCTGCAGCCAAACCTGCATTTGTCAGGGGTCCTCCTAGTTCTCTACAGACCCTGAGCCAGTCCTGTAGCCCTTTATTTTTCCTAGGTGCTATGGCGGCACGGCACTCCTGTGTGGCTTGCTCAAAAATGAGCTGCTCAATGAGTGGCATGGCCATATCAGTATCGCCAAAAATGCGTCCTGCTGCCTCAGTCATTCTTGTCACGAAATCTGAAAAAGGCTCCTGAATCCCTTGTATAATCTTGGTGAGAGAAGTGCTCCCTTCTCCCTTTTTTGACAAGGCTTTCCATGCTCTTATAGCTGTATTGGCTACCTGGCGGTAGGCGCCATAAAGATAGTTTGTCTGGGCAGCAGCGAAGCGCCCTCGCCCGGTCAGGAGGTCAAAGGTCCATTGTTGTTGTTCTGGAGTTAAGGCCTGAGCATTAGCTCTGGCCTGTTCCTGGGCCACTTCATGCCATAGGGCTTTCCATTCCAAATATTGACTCATGCTGACAAGCGACGCTTTTGCAACTGTCTCCCAGTCAGCCGGAGTCATGGCAGTCAAGGCCAATCTGTCCAATTGGGCTAAGGTAAAATTAGTAGTCACTCCATACTTTCTGACTGACTCTGCTAACTCTTTTATTTGGTTGTACTCCATAAGTGCATGCACCCGCCCGTTCTCCCCTTCGTAAACGGGGAAGGCCAGGTGCAACTTTTTCTTGACCGTGTCAGGGATAAATGAAAAAGTCTTTGGCCCAAGGCGTTCCTCATAAGGAGGCGCCGGAGGGGCAGTTGGGGGAGGGCACGGCTCATAAGGAGGCGGATGGGCCGTTTGGGATGACCTCATGGCCCTACCGCTGGAAGACCGTGCCCCATTATGGGGATATCTTTCCCTCTCATATTTAGCTGCTTCTTCTTTTAATTCTGCCTCCTCCTCTGTATCTAGTTTTTCTACCTCTTCTCCTGAGCCAGAACTTTCGTGCTCATTTTTATGGTCATTTTCAATTTGCAGAGCTTCGAGCTCCTGCAGAGGATATAAACAAATGTTTTTTCCTTTTTTCTTATTGTTGATAACAGAAAGCTTTTGACCTTGTAGGTCAGTCTTCTCCCCCATTCTTATTTTCTTAGAACCATCGGGGAGTCCTTTTTCCTTATCTGGGACTGTCCTTTTCTGGCACGCGCCCAACCTCTCATTGCATTCAGTTTCTGATATGCTATCCTGGACTTCCTCCAATACACTTCGTCCCTCTGCAACAACCGCCTGGCAGGATTTATCTTCTAAGCAATTCCTGACGAGAAATAAGAGAACTGCTAAAAGAAGTACCAAGGCCTCTACGAAACCTTCCCAATGCGGAAACAAGTCAAGCCCCAAATCGAAAAGTCCAGGAATAGTCATACCTCTCTGAGCAAACAGACCTGCAGTTCTGAATCCTCCTTGTGTCCAAGGGGTCTCCGGCGGTGAGAGCAGTGGTCAGGGTCCCCTGGTGTCCCGGGTTTCAGCACCAGATATCCCGCACTACCGTCTCGCCCGCAAAAACGACGCGGGACATTTATATCCTTCTGCAGAAAAGCTTTAATGCGTCTTGAGAGAGAGAGCATAAGCTTCCAAAGCGGAGACCCAGAATGAGGGAACCCATCCCTTATATAGGAAACAGTCCTCGCTTCGGACGTATCACTCTTGGATTGGTCCGCTGCCCATTATCCCAGATGATGCCTCGGGAGTAGGCAGGGACAGCAGTGGGAAGTTACCAAGCACATGTGCGTTATCTTGTTCACCTGGCAGTGAAACCAGATGCCAGCGCCATCTTGTAATGGAGTATGTGGTTGCGGTCCTCCACAGTGTCTGACTGAAATGAAAACTCCCGTGGGGAAATCCAGCCTGCTCTACAGAGTGAGTTCCAGAACAGGCTCCAAAGCTACAGAGAAACCCTGTCTCGAAAAACCAAAATAAAATAAAAGGCCAAAGTTCTAAAGAAGAGAACAGGAAGTGGCCCTCCTCTGCCCATTCTCCCAGGAGCCCTCACATGCAAGTTTTTGCTCAGGATCTTTGGGGATCCGAGGGCCTGTGAGGACAAAGTGCCTGACAGGTTTAGTGGCCTCAAAATGGGGCGGGAGGATTGGAGTGAGTCCCTCACTGTGAGTATTAGGCAGACACCTGCAGGAGAAGATCTGTCTGCTACCACTGCCTTCCCCATCTCCACAGGGAGGCCTGGCTACCACCTGAGCCCCTCTCAGGCCTTGCACAGCCTGCAGTGCTGTAGTGTCTCACCACTTCCAAGTCCCCATATCACGGAGAATGAGAAAAAAGCTCGGACATTTTGTTAACAGAGTCAGCTGAATTTTTGTTTTAGGAAGAAAATGCTCTTGTTTCTGGCTTTATTGGTAGTAAGTTTGTGCAAAGTGCTTAATCTTTGACTCTAGTTTTGTTTTTTTGTTTTTTTAATAGAATGAGGATGTTGGATGAAATAATTTATGAATTCTCAGCTAGTTCTAGATTCTATGTTTCTACACAGATGGATTTTTTTAGCATGCAGCTGCTGCAAAATACAACTAAAGTCTTTGAAGGAACTAATATCTTTTAGTGAAGTAAATAATTGGATGTTAAGTTTCACAGTCCATAATTGTTATCTTTAGAAAATGCTTTTCTTTAACTTATAGCATGCTCAAATCAATTTAACACTTATGTGGAGGGGCGCTTTTGAGTGTATTTATCAGCCGAGGAGAAGAAAACAGAGAGGAAGTTGGAGATACAGAAGAAAAATGACAAATGACGCATTCTGCGAAAGGGGAATAAAAGAATAAGCTCCAGAATGTGGGGGAGGACCGAATATTTATAGGGGGTGTGTTGGAAATATTTCCATCTGAACAGTAAAGTGTTTCTCTCCACTGTTCTGGTTGCATGGTACTCCAGCTCCTTTCAATGGGGAGCATTGCTGACAATGGCAAACACTGATTTCATAACTGATGTTGCATTCACTGAATGACTTCTGCAAGATCGGTTCCTGGAATCAGAGCAATTGTTCCAAAGGTCAATGTAAGGAAGAGCCCAACACACATTTTGGAAAGCAGAATAACATAGCGACTAACAGCTCAGAGACTCCCGGGCTGGGAATATAGTGCAGTGGTTGAATACTTGCCTAGCATGCACAAGGGCCAAGGTTCTGGGTTCAGTCCCCAGTGCCCAAAACAGACAAAAATAAAACACAAAAGAAGGGATGGGGAGGAGGGGAAGGAGAAGAGGAAGGAGGGAGGGGAGAGAGGGGGAGGAGGGAGAGGAAAGGAGGGGGAGGAGGGGAGGGAGGGGAAGGAGTGTGGTGATATTTTGTTTGTGTTCTAACCAATAAAGCTTGCCTGAAGATCTGAGTGCGGTGCTAGCCACACTAGTTAGCCATAGAGGCCAGGCAGTGATGGCATACACCTTTAATCCCAACACCAGGGAGGTGGAGACTAGATGTGACATGATTGGGTAGAGAGAGAAAGTTACAGTGGGAGAAGACAGGATTCAGGATTCAGTCTGAGGATTCTTAGAGACAGGATGCCCCTATCAGTCTGAGGATTTTGTAGAGTAATAACTAGTGGCTGATTGTTCTGCTTCTCTGATCTTTTAGCTTTGACCCCAATATCTGACTCCAGGTTTTTATTATTAAAACCAATTAGAATTTGAGCTACAAGGGAGGGCTAAAGGAAGGAAAGAAGGGAGGGAGGAAGGAAGGAAGGAAGAGTGTGATAAGAGCTTTACATTGCTGATTCCAGCTGCATCATTAGTGTTATACCCAGATCGTGGGGTCCCCCAAAAACCACCACAGAGTCCAAGATCATATGTTAAATCAACAAACCTTTATTCAAACTTTAGCTTGGACTCTCAGCCTGTCCGGCACAGCAGTTGAGAGCAGAGAGTGCCCAGCCCAGTCAGGGTAGGGTTTTATCACAGTAGAAGTTGGGGTGAGGGGATTTCCAGGTTGAGGTTCCTAATTGACTAACATTTGTCTAGGGGTCTTGGCAAAAGGAGAATAGGTGAGTCCTGGGCTCAGGGACCTCTGGTGGTCTTCTCCTATCTAATGATTGGACCCTCCCTGGGTGGTGTCAGTTTAAGGCTTATCCTAGAACCTGGTGCTGCCTGCCATGGCAGCTGTGTAGACCTGGGCCCCTTGTGTGGCCAGGCTGCCCAGGACCCCACATTTAGCTAGTTCTCCTGTCTCCATTTATCAATTGCAAAGGGGGCCTAATGCCAGCTAGAAGCTCTGCTATGGTTCTTGTGCAGGATTAAACAGCATAGTGCACATGAATTGTAGGAAGTGCTCAATTGCATCATTTAGTCAAATTGTTAGAAGGGTCTGAGGTTGGAAATGGACGAAAACTTCCTTACTCTTAGGATCAAAGCAGAGGGAAGACAGCAGCACGAGAGATTCGCCTGCCTCTGCCTCCCAAGAGCTGGGATTAAAGGGGTGTGCCGCCGGCACTCAGTGACAGTCTTTTTAAACTTATTTTACTTGTAAGAGTGTTTTGCCTACATATATGTATATGCATCGTGTGTGTATACGAGACAGTCAGAAAATGGCATCAGATCTCCTGAAATGGTAGGCACAGAGGTTTCAGGGAGCTGGGAACTGAACCCACTCTCCTCACTCGAGCCACCCCTGAAACACCAATGAGAAGGATGGTCTTTGAACTGTGAGTCTGTTGACTGCACATTTCCACAGACCAGAAAGCCAATCAGGAGTGTCCAGAATGAGAGGAAGAACGCCCAAGTTTTAGAACGAGTTAATGAAAGAGCCAGGAACATCTGCCTGTTGGCACAGGGACTCGGGAGGCGGAGGCTGGAAGACAGTTTGAGCTCTGAGGTTAGAGGACAGCCTGAACTACAGAGTGAGCAAGGTCAGAAGAACAGTGTGAGTGGCGAAGCTAGCCCTGATGATGAAGGATTGCTGAGACTTTGTCAGTGGGGCTGAAAAATGGGGAGCCTGGAACTGGAGAACCAGACTGAGGCTGCTTTCTCCTCTGGACAGCTCACCCCAATCATCACAAGAAATGAGACTTTTGTGGAAACAACCAAATACACTGCTCTTCTACTTATCTCTGACGATACAAGTTACACATGAAAAGTGCATAAGCAGGCCAGGCGGTGGTGGCACACATCTTTAATCCCAGCACTTGGGAGGCAGAGGCAGGCGGATCTCTGTGAGTTCGAGGCCAGCCTGGTCTACAACAGCTAGTTCCAGGACAGGCTCCAAAACTACAGCAAAACACCTTGTCCCAAGAAACCAAAATAAAAAAAAAAAAAAGAGAGGGCTGGAGAGATGGCTCAGAGGTTAAGAGCACTGACTGCTCTTCCAGAAGTCCTGAGTTCAATTCCTGTCAATCACATGATGGCTCACAGCCATCTGTAACGAGATCTGGCGCCCTCTTCTGGTGTGTGGGCATACATGGAAGCAGAATGTTGTACACATAATAAATTAAAAAAATCTTTAAAAAAAAACTAAGTTTAAAAAAAAAAAGAAAAGAAAAGTGCATAAACATGGAAGGTTCAGAGAGCTGGAAATAAATACCGCCACAGTGTACCTAAATGCGGCAATTCTACTTAAGGGTTTTTGTTTTGTTTTGTTTTTGTTTTCGTGGGGTTTTTTTTGTTTTGTTTTGTTGGGTTTTTTTTGTTTTGGTGTTGATTTTGGTTTGGTTTTGGTTTTTTGAGACAGCGTTTCTCCAAGTAACAGTTCTAACTGTTCTGGAACTAGCTCTTGTAGACCAGGCTGGCCTCAAACTCACAGAGATCCACCTGCCTCTGCCTCCTGAGTTCTAGGATTTAAGGTGCATGCCACTACTCCCAGCTTATTATTATTTTGGGGTGCTGAGGACTGGAGCCCCTGCGTGCTATGTTAGTGACTGGCCCCGAGTTATTTCTACCCAATGGGCTCCTTGGGTTTATTGATAGAGCTTCCTTAAAACTCAATCCTCAGCTTCTGCTGGAAATCCTCAGTTCAACCTGTATAACACTGATTCAATATTACCAGAGAATTCACAGCCCCAAGGGAGTGGGCATCTCTGGTGTTAGTCATCACAGAAGAAGGCGGGTTCTGTTGACAGAGGTTTCTGTCACACCAGGTTCCACAGTCAATTAGTCCCAAATAAATACACAGAGGCCTACATTAATTATTAACTGGTTGGCCTATTAGCTAAGGCTTCTTATTAACTTTTATAACTTATATGAGCCCTTAATTCTTGTCTGTGTTAGCCATGTGGCTTGCTACCTTTTTTGGTAAAGCAGTCACATCTTGCTTCCTCTGTGTCTGGATGATGACTGTAGACTGACTCCTTTCTCTTCCCAGAATTCTTTTGTCCTCATCACCCCACCTCTTCTTCCTGCCTGGTCACCCCACCTCTACTTCCTGCCTGGCTACTGGCCAATCAGCATTTTATTAGACCAATATAAATGACAAATCTTTACAGGGTACAAAACCATTGTTCCACAGCACCAGTCTAACTTGGTTATGTGTAAAAGTCACCAGGTGGTACTGGTTTTGAAGTCATGAAGGAGTCATAGAGAACAGCTGAGGTTTGGGCACTATGTGGCAGGGCTGCAGTCCCTAAAGGAAGGCTAGAAGAGGCCATCGGTGATGGTGTTGCCTCAGTAACAGTGGAGACCCCAGCATATTGAAGATACCATACCATGGCATGACCACTGCTAACAGCAGCAACTGAGGGTTGGAGCCTTCCAGAGTGTAAGACACAAGCAATGTCTACTGGAAAACTTAGCCCTTTGGTGCTCAAAAGATGGTGAGTACCGTATGTCAGGCATAGTTGCACTCTGAAATTGGATTTTGCTTTGATTTGATTATGGTGGCCCTGTTTTTTCTCTCTTGGAGTAAAGAAAGTATGTAACATTTTCGATCTTACACTTAAGAGAATTTGGACTTCTTCTTTTTCTTTTTTTGAGACAGATTTTCACTGTATAGCCTTGGCTGGCCTGGAGCTTACTATGTGGGCCAAGTTGACTTCAAACTCATAGAGATCCATTCTCTGCCTTCTGAGTGCTGACATTAAAGCCTGGGCCGAGACTTTGAACTTTTTAATGTCATTTTTTTTAAGGACTGTAGTTAAAGTTATATCAGTTTTATAGTGTTTGTTACATTGATATTAATATGAGATCTTAGGGATCTTGGGGAGTAGGAAAGGAGAGGTTATGGGTTTTTTTCATTTGTATTTGTTAGCTTTTTGTTGTTGTTTATTTATTCTTTTTTTCCGTTAGACTTGTTTATTCAAGAGGTTATGTTTTAATAGTGATGTGTTTGTGTGTCAAGTTGTCAAGGGGTCAACTGAGCTGATTGGTTTTTGTGAACTTGACAGAAACCTAGACATAACCTGGAAAAAGAAGAATCTCAGATAAGTTATGCCTTATCAGATTGGCCTATAAGTAAGTCTGTGGGATCATTTTTTTTGATTAATTATTGATGTGGGAGGGCCCAGCTCACTCTGTGTGCCACCCATGGACAAGTGATTCTGGGTTGTATAAGAATTCAGGTTGAGCAAGCCACAGGGAGCAAGCCAGTAAGCATCACTACCCCAAGGCTCCTGCTCCTCTCCTGCTCCAGATTCCTGCCTTAGCTTCTCTCCTGTGTCCTGGGATGTGTAAGTCAAATAAACCCTTTCCTCTCCAAGTTGCTTTGGGTCATGGTCTTTATCACAGCGATAGAAACCAATCTAGAACAAGGAATAGGCATGTTAGTAGACAGAAAGTAGATTAGAGGTGTCCGGGTCTGGTGCAGAGAATTGGGAGTTATTGATTATGGGTTCTAGTGCTGCCATGGAGTGATGTAAGTCTTGGATAGTTGTGTAGCAATGAGCACAAGCTTTATACTCCTAAAATGTAAAAAATTTTGCTGTTGATTTTGAGTGAGACATAGTCTTACACAGCCCAGGATAGCTTCAAACTCCCTGTGAAACTGAGGCTGGCCTGACTCTCTGGTATCTGCCTCCCGAATGCTGGGGTTACAGGTGTATAACGCCACACCCTAGCCAAAACGTACATTTGAAAATGATGAAAGAGCCAGAGGGTTGGCTCAGTGAGTAGGGGACTTGTCACCCAAGCCTCACAATCTGATTTTGGGCCTCAGAACCCACAGAGTGGAAGGAATGAACCAAACACATGTGACAGACTGACAAACAAATCGAACACCATGCTTGTCAACTGATAAATGATTGAAATGTTACTCTGAAATGTGGTCTTATGCTTTATGTACTAGTTAAGGTACGCATGTCATATGTGTCTGGTGCCTGCAGAGGCCGGAAGAGGGCACTGGATCCTAAACCCAGAGTTACAGAAAGTTGTGGACTGCCATGTGGGTGCTGGAAATCAAACCGCGGTCTTCTAGAAGAGCAGCCAGTGAGTGCACTTAACCACTGAGCCATCCCTCCAGCCCTCAGTTAAAGTATTTTAAATGATGAATTTTATGTTTTATATATAGTAACATAATAAAATGTTTTTTCCCCCAGAAAAGGTTAAGTAGCCCGCTCAAGATGATGTTATCTAGAAAGTGACCGAGCTAGATTTGGACAGAAACTTGATATGGTGCTTGAGGTGATGCTCTGAATACCTGAGCAGCCACCAAAACTGAGGACATTTGGGCTCCTGTCATCACTGTCTTGTGTGACCTTACACAGACTGGTCTTTGAAGAGCTCATTCTTGTCAGCTATTAAATAATAAGATTTAAGTGTCTTGGACGGGTTTGACTTGCTGCAACCTGATGACATTATCACTATCTATGCAGCACTTTTGACATAAGAGCATGCAGGCTCTGAAACCTTGATCTCATTGTGATACCGTTTGCCTCTGGGATGTTCTATCACGCAGGAGCCCTGGGGAAGGATCCGCTCCTTAACCTGCTCCTCCTCCAGGGGTTCGTCCTGAAATTGGGCCAGCCCTTGAGGAGGCCGCATTCCCTCTCTCTCCCTTTTCTGGGTGAGGACTCAGGCTTGGATTCATTCCAGGATAAACTTTTACTGGCCAAGAGATAACACAACTTCAAGGTGACAACCAGGGACGTCTTTAAAAGTCCTCCTTCCTCGCTGGAGCTGCTGCAGCTTCTCCGCTCCACGGCTGGCCATCAGCCGATACCCGGTCACCATGTGGGAACTTGTGGGTCTCTTGTTGCTCATCCTAACCTATTTCTTTTGGCACAAATCAAAGACACTTTGTGCCAAGTACCCCAAGAGCCTCCCATTCCTGCCCATTGTGGGCAGCCTGCCATTTCTCCCCAGACATGGGCACATGCATGTCAATTTCTTCAAGCTGCAGGGAAGATACGGTCCCATCTATTCCCTTTATCTGGGCACCACACCTACAGTGATCATCGGCCAGTATCAGCTGGCCAAGGAAGTGCTCGTTAAGAAAGGAAAAGAATTCTCCGGTCGGCCACAAATGGTAAGCAGTGCCAACCCTCCCCCTCAGCCCCTGGGATCGAACACTTCTTCATTTTTCCAAAACCGGACTAGTGGGGCCACTCCCTCAGACCTTCTCCAATCTCTAAACCGGGAAGTGGGGAGACCTCTTCAGTGACTTGTCCAGCAAGGTGGTGCAGGGACCTGCAGAGTTAGGGAGCCCTTAGTCCACTCTTCCCTCTAGTATATGATAGTCATTCTAGAACGCACTGACATCACCCAGACCTAGAGCTAAAGTTCTCCATAGGTGTGACTGTCACATTTGTTGGAAAACAGGGGCAGTGGTTGCATTGTCCACAGAAAGATGCTGGGAGAAGCAGTTGGCCCCAGCAGTGGGGGCTAAGATTGCCATTTCCCTGAGCACGTGGCTTTGGCTCACAGAAAGCTGGGGGAGATTACAGAAGGTGAGGGGACAGGGAGCAGGGACTTACAGTAGTATCTCAAGGCCTCTGACTTCATTGTGCTGACTGTTGAGTAGCCATCCTACAAACAACACCCATGCTCCCGTGACCCTGCTGTAAGGGTTACCCTGAGCACCCCAACAAAGCATACTGGCCTCAGTTTTGAGCAGGCCAAAATAGAATCATTTTCCCTGGCTAGTCAGCCAGAGCGGCCTGCCCCACTACCGGGCTTTCCCAGATTTGGGGTTCCTCTCAGAAGCAAATGAATAAAAGAGGCTTATTTTTAAGGTGGGGCTTGGAGGGTCAGGGGTGTAAGAGGGAGACTTTGGGCCTTTGTGCTTTTGGAGGTGCCTTTCAGAGGCAGCTCAAGCTTAAGTCTAACCCGGAAGGGATAAAACATGTGCTGTCGTCAAATGCGGGTCTGAGGCTGGGTTCACAGGCCAGCAGTGAGAAGAGAAAGAAACAGCATAAATTCTGTGACCTTTAGCAGCCTGACGGTGGTGGGAAAGGTAGCGAAATCTCCCAGTCTCCCTGTCCTTAAGACAGGTACGCCTAGCTTTCCCCACCCATAGCTGCCTCTCCTGGTCAGAAACCTAAGCAGAGAGGCCCAGAGGGCACCCTACTGATAAACTGAACCCCAGAACTCTTGCATTCAAATTCAGGGTTCCTTCTATCTCCTCACTACTGCCTTTCCTGGAACTGTAAGGAGGACTTTAGAACCCTCAGGTCAGTCCTGCAGGTCCAGGGAGAAGCGGAGAGTTCCAGGGGTCGCCTAATAAATCCTACAGTCTTGCCTGCTCTCCAAAGGTGACTCTAAGCCTCTTGTCGGACCAAGGAAAAGGCATCGCCTTTGCCGACTCTAGTGGCGTCTGGCAGCTGCACCGAAAGTTGGCGCTCAGCACCTTTGCCCTGTTCAGGGATGGTGACCAGAAACTGGAGAAGATCAGTGAGTGAGAGGCTTGCCCTGGGGTTGGGGAGCTGGGCAAGGATACTGGGGAGCTAGGTCCAGTCATTCCTTAGCGGCTGCTGCCACCCCGTGGCCATCCCGGGTAAGTGGGCCCTCGTGGAGCGGTGACGTTTAGCATTCCCTCTCTCCCCAGTCTGCCAGGAAGCCAGCACACTGTGTGACTTGCTGCTCACCCACAACCAGGAGTCCATCGATCTGTCCCAGCCTTTGTTCATGTCAGTAACCAACATCATCTGTGCCCTCTGCTTCAGCATCTCTTACGAGAACAACGACCCGATACTGACCACCATTAAGACCTTTACAGAAGGCATCCTGGATGGCCTGAGCCAGGATAACCTGGTGGACGTGTTTCCCTGGTTGGCGGTGAGAACACCTCTCCACTTCCGGATCCCACCGGGACAGCATCCCCAGTGCTTCCGGTTCCCACGACCATCTCTCTCGACCCACTCAGCCAACCTCTGTCTGCTGTGCCTCTTGCAGCCGCAGACAGCTCACTGGCACCTCACCCTCAGGGCAGGCTCTCCTGTAGCCCAGGCTGACCTCCGAGTGCTCATGTAACTGAGAATGACCTTGAGATTTTGGTCCTCCTGCGCCCAAGTCTCAAGTACTAGGACTATAGTATGTCCCATGATACTCTCCTTTTTAAATCCCGTATCTTAATATATATAACTCTTACCATTTTCCAATTGCCATGTGCCTGCAGCGAGCGTGCTGTTAATCATTAGGTTCCCCTGGAGGTATGTCAAATTATCCTCTTGGTCTAGATGAGAAAAACAGGCTGAACCTAATTGAGGACCTTGCCTCAGTCTGTTCTATGGGAAAGGGAGGGTGCGCAGCTGTCGGAACTTAGTGAATTGAATGTGGAGGGGACGAGGAGTCCACCCTGCCCTCCACTGTTTGAAGTTGTCCTTCTTGGCCATGTAATCTCATCCTCTCGTTATTTTGCCTTCCCGGTTGAAGGTCCAGGCTGGGGTGGGGGATTTTCTTAAAGAGAAAACTAAAGTCTGCCTCCAGGAAGAATTCTCCTAGCTGGATAGATGGATTTGACATTTCCTTCTGTTTCCAGATTTTTCCCAATAAAACCTTGGACACGATAAAGAGCTATGTTAAAGTTCGAGATGAACAACTGTCTAAAATATTGAGAAAATGCAAGGTAAGAGCCAGGGCAGAGGCAAATAAGAGGTTAGGGTGTGGTGAGAGCAGGCCCCGGGCATACTGTGGACACTGTAAGAGCTCCAGGGGCTAGCAGGGGCCTGGCAGGGGCCTGGCACATCATACACTACTTCTAGGAACTGCCTTATCCATGAATGGGAGTGGAAAAGTGAGAGATTGAGAGCCCGCCGCCTCTGCAAACTCACGGGTCCTGCCCAGCCCCTCTCTACTCTCAAGTGCAGGGAACCTTGCTGTCTCTAGTCCCAGATGGAGCGTGGCAGGGTTATGGAGGTGGGTCTCCCCCTCATCCTCATCTCTCGCTCCAGGAGAAATTCAGCAGTGACGCCATCTCCAGCCTGACGGACATTCTGATCCAAGCCAAGATGAACGCAGACAATAACAACAGCAGCGAAGACCAGGCTTCGAATGCATTTTCAGACAGGCACATTCTTTCCACCGTAGCAGACATCTTCGGGGCTGGGATAGAGACCACCGTCTCGGTGTTGCGTTGGATTGTGGCTTTCCTGCTGCACAATCCTGAGGTGAGTGAGTATCTCCTTACTCTTGTCTTCCTATGGAATCCAACCAGCCCCATTCTGGGGGGCTGGGGTGCAATGCCTGGAGCCCTCTGTGCAGATAACCCTGCTCCGCCTCTCATACAAGCAGTGGCTAACTCTGACCCTAGGTTAATGTTGCCCCATCTTCTAGAAACAAGGCTTAGGCTGCAGAGCCATCACTGGATAGAATCTTGTCGGGATTGTGACCACTGGGTTCTGCTAAGCCCGCCTCCCTCTTAGACGTGAACAACCTGGTCACATGACCTTGTTCTGGTCCTCAGGTGATGAAGAATATCCAAAGAGAGATTGACCAGAATATCGGTTTCAACTGCACACCAACTTTCAATGACCGAAATAGCCTTCTCATGCTTGAGGCCACTATCCGAGAGGTGCTTCGCATCAGGCCTGTGGCCCCCATGTTCATCCCCCACAAGGCCAACATTGACTCAAGGTACATCTTTCTTACCAAGACACTCAGCCTAGGATGCAGCCTTTAGCTAGCCCGTTTTGTCCCCCATCCATGTCCCACCTGCCCTTAGCTGCTGATCAACCTATTGTCAAATGGTGATGGCTGTCGATCATCCCACCCTAGCCATTGTAACCGCTGCATCTGCCGCCACCCTGATCTCCACTGACTAAGCTGCAGCTCCATCTGACTTTCCCTCCAAACTTCCTGGTGCCCTGGAGACATGAGTCTGGACTGAAGGACAGGGTGCTCAATGTTCCAATCTCATCAGACAGCTATCATACATACACTCACACACACACACACACACACACACACATGCGCCAGCTTCCAAGGCACACCCATGTACTAACAAGCACAAATGTCCACATACATAAGGTTGAGAGGCAAGCACTTAACGAGCCGATAAGGCTGGATCTAGATGCAACCCTGGCAGAAGCCGGAAACTGAGGAGTGAGAATGAAGGCCTAGAAGATTCTTTCCCCAGGGGAGTCTTGGGGCTGAGCAGAAAGGGGAAAATACTATTCCTTTTCTTTCTCCTTGTCTGGGTCAGAGTTGGCGAGTTTATCATCCCCAAGGACACACACGTGATCATCAATCTGTGGGCCCTGCACCACAGTGAGACGGAGTGGGACCAGCCAGATCAGTTCATGCCTGGTGAGTGTCTGTCTGCCCCAGCCTGGCCCCTGGGCCGCACAGCTAGCCTGGATTCTGTTCCACTGGGCCAACCCTCCGTCCTGCCCACTAGGCTTGCTACTAGAAAACTCTTGGCTGCATCCCACAGGCCTGTCACCATTTCCATTCTCCTGGAGCTTGCCCCAACTCTACATAATGTGACTTTCCAACTCCTCAAATCACTTCTATGGGAAGTCTGCAGGCATGTCTCCCGGTCGCCCCATCCCTCTTCTCTTGGATGGTGGCATTTTCTCCTGGAGCGACCTCTTCCTCTCTCTTCATCCTTCCTGAATATTTAATTTCCTCATGGCCTAAAAGTGGATTGAGGTTCTCTGGGCAAAAGCTTGGCCTCTGGCTGATACTTCCCTCTGTCTCCAGAACGCTTCTTAGACCCGACTCGAAGCCATCTCATTACACCCTCTTTAAGTTACCTGCCCTTCGGAGCGGGGCCCCGCTCCTGTGTCGGAGAGGTTCTGGCCCGTCAAGAACTCTTCCTCTTCATGGCCTGCCTGCTGCAGAGGTTTGACCTGGATGTGCCAGATGATGGGCAGTTACCCAACCTGGAGGGTGACCCCAAGATAGTCTTTCTGATAGACCCCTTCAAAGTGAAGATCACGGTCCGCCAAGCATGGAAGGATGCCCAGGCAGAGGTTACCTGTGGGTCATAACTAAGTCTCCTGGTCCCATGCTGTGCAGCCCACAGCACAGAATTAGAGGTGCTGCTCCTACCTTCTCCTGCATCCTTCCTGACTCCTGCCCCATTATCTAGTTTGCAACAGCGGAGGATGATATGACTAAATTAAAGATTTTCCAATAAAAGTCTCTGGGTTGCCTATTTATTTACTCATTTGCTTATTCATTCAGACAACAAACATGGACTTATTTATTTTGCGTGGCAGAGGTGTGTGTGTGTGTGTGTGTGTGTGTGTGTGTGTGTGAAAGAGCAACTCATAGGAGTTGATCTTTTCCTTACCATGTCAATTTCATGGATAGGAACCAGGACATCAAGCTTGGCAGCCTTTACCTGATGAGCCATCTTGCACACCTCTCATAACATTTTATTGAGTACATACTATACGTAATTCTCTGACTCGGGACACTCAGCCTGTGTGTGTGGGGAAGGACCAGGAATGTTTAACACATAGGGTTGTCCCTTCAAAGGGAGATACGTATAATCTGTTATCTGCCCAGAAGGCTGGGAGCAGACACAGTCAATAGCCTGGTGATCTTTACAATATCTGTATGGCCAAGACACACCCGATCCTCCCCTAGACCCTTATTGTGAACTTGTCAACCTATCTTTACGGAAGGTGTCACATGTGGCCAGTCATCTTTATGGGAGGTATCACGTGTACTTTACAAAGAGTTTCAATGCAGTCAAGTCTTAAGCCTTATTGTGTGCATGGGATCTAGTTAATCAACCAGAAAAGTTTTCACCAAATTGTGCTGTGCTTAAATATGCCTAAAACAAACCACTTGGAGCTGGGTGGTGGTGGCACATACTTTTAATCCCAGAGGCAGGAGAATATCTGCGTTTGAAGCCAGCCTGGTCTACAGAGCAAGTTCTAGGACAGTCATGGTACACAGAAAAACCTGTCTTGAAAAACCAAACAAGCAAACAAAAAAAAATCTACTTGGGGTCAGTAGATTTTTTTTGACCAAGTTAGATACAACACCAGTGACTTATTGTGTTGAACCAAACTATCTCCTTGCCTTGTGGGGATCATTAACTCTGCAGGCCTTGGTGGTCCCAGAGACACCACATGCACACACACAAGTCTGGTAACATCTTAGTGAAGGCTGACAGGTGAATGAGAGTTTCAGACTCATAAATGCTTTGGCATCAATGACACTGGGGATGGTACAGTGGGGAGTGGCCCCTTGAAGCAGAGTCCTGGGGATGGGGATACAGGTAAGGATGCTGGGAAAGTGACAACTCTGAAGGAGAAGCAGAGGAACCGGTCTCAAGGACACCATGACCAGAGCACAATAGGTGGGGAAGGGGTGGGGCAGTCTCTGGTTGGCTAGCGTAGGAGACAGGCCAGCTCCTCTGGGACCTTTGTAAGGAGCAGGGAGTTTAGTTTCTATCCCAAACACACAAAAAGTCACTAGCAGATTAGAAACGCGTGAATGAAGCAATGAGACAAGGTCTCATGTAGCTCAGGCTAGCCTCCACCTTGCTATGTGGCGGAGGCTGGCCTTGATTCTCCTCTATTCGCCTCAAAAGTACTGAGTCCAGGCTTGCCCACATCATCACTCCCAGCTCTACTGTCATTCTGGAGGCTCCCCCTGGTGGCTTCATGAACATTTAGGAAGGAGGCTGCTGTGCCAGCATGGGAACGGGATGCATGGGGGGGGGGGTCTGGGGCACGGCTACAGCCGGGAGGGTGGTGAAGGCTAGCAAAACTGAGTCTTTGTTTGAAAGCAGACTTGCTGATCTTATTTACTCTGACCTATACTTTTTGCTGCATGGACCTCATAAATTTGGCTTTGTGACCACGTATAACCCAGACTGGGTCCGTTAGAATAATGCCATCTTGGTCCACAAGGATGGGCCCTTCCTCCTCTTCCTCTCAGGTAAACACCACTATGAGAAAGATTTCTAAATAGGTGCCTTCAGCAGTCACACCTGGATTCCTCTCCCTTCCCCACTCAGAATGTCCTGGGAGTTGGAAATGCCTCCTTACTGGAAGACAGAGCTAATCCTTGAAACTGGCATCATGTGTACGTGCATGTGTGTGTTGTGTGATATTTTCGTTGTGTTCTGACCAATAAAGCTTGCTTGGAGTCAGAGGGTGGAGGCGGCCACTATCTAACCATACAGGTTTGGATGACTGTAGAGAGGACAGGCAGTGATAAGGCAGGACTGAGACAGGGGCTTGGCCCTTTTGGATGGAGTAAGGGAAGAGGTGGGAAGAAACTGTGGCCACTCGTCCGCTTCTCTGACTCTAAGCAAATTTTATTTGTCAGAACACAATAAAAAAAAATCACAACACATGTGTGTGTGTGTACACGTATGTGTGTGGGTGTGCATGTGACCGTCATCATGTTTGCGACTGGGTATCTTCTGTGCTCGCTACTTTATGTGTTACTTGACCTGCATCGGGTGAGCCTCCTGTCTCTACCACCTGTCTCTTGGTTTGGGTACTCTATGATTTTGGGGTATGCTATGATTTTGGGGTACGCTATGGTTACAGACACTTGTGCTACTGTTTCTGGCTTTTATGCGGGTCCTAGAGATTCCAACTCAGGTCATCAAGTTTTGTACAGTAACAGTGATCCGTCCAGTAATCTCCCCAGCTGGAAGCCAGCATCTTCGGACCTTGGCCAGTGGTCAGCCAACACATGACGACCCAGCCATTGTGGGAGGCAGTAACCTTTGACTTTTAGCCTAGAAAGTGGCCCCATTCCCAGATCCCTGACGCCAGCCAGACCAGCGTCAAATCATCAGCAGTCAGGACCTTCACCTCTGGAAAAGTCAGGGACATGCCTACGATCCTGCCTGGCTAAGCGCCAATGGGAAGCTGAAGGAACTTCAAGGAGTTAGGTCACCGTGTGTTCTTTCTTGAGAGAGATTTTAGCGCAGCTGTAGCCAACTCGACCCCAACTCTCCCTCATCAGTCTTGCTCGCCAAGTACCAGTGACCCCAGACCCCGCTCAACAGCCTGGAGGAGAGGCTGCGGGCATCCGCAGCCCACCCTCACAAGCAACTTGTAGGGAGAGGAGATGTTGATACCACGTCAAGCTGAAGAAAAGCTAAACTGGCAGTCACCCCTTCCCTCTGCCAGCTCTCTCCCAGCTGGCTGCAGAGAGGGCCGGACTTCCTAGGAATGGAAGGAGGAGAGGCTAAGTATTTCAATCTGCTCAGATTGGAAAGACACTTCATGAACCAGCGGTGAACAGATGGGCAAGTGAGCAGGGAGGCTGTGTTCTCCACAGCAGTAGAGGACGAGCCTAACCCAACAAGAGGAACCTGTGTCCTTTGGGAGAATAATGGCACGAGTTCTGACTGGGGCCTGGAATGGGAGACTTTAACCCGCTGATCCGAATTGTCAAATCCCTGGCCTTCTCTGTGGCTCAGCGTAAATGCCTTCTTCCCAGACTTAGACTCCCGTAATCGAATTACCCTTTGGCTTTCAAACTGTTGAAAAAATGGTTCCCAAGAAATTTAAATTTCCCCAGGAATTTTAGGCTGGGAAAAGGAGGAAGGTGGCTGGAGCCTGGTGCCAACCAGAGGAGGAGCTTGTCTCCTAGAAAGAGTGCTCATGGATTGAAACCAAGACATTGAAGACGGGTAGGACCACACCTCGGCCAATGCCCAGAACCTGAACCAGGAGTCTTGGCCCTGAATCCAGTGTTGATCAACAGGAAATATTCAGAAGGAAGCCCATTTATAGTTTTTTTTTGTTTACTTTGTTGTTTTGGTTTTTCAAGACAGGATTTCTCTGTGTAACAGCTCTGGCTGTCCTGGAATCTGCTCTGCAGAGCTGGCTGGCCTTGAACTCACAGAGATCTACCTGCTTGCCTCTGCCACAAGTGCTGGGATTAAAACTCGGCTCCACTTTAGTTTTTCATTGGCTCGTTTCCAGAGTCTCCTGAAAATCAGGCTGGCCTCAGATCCACTACACAGCTGAGGATGTTGGAATCACAGGCATGTGCCACCATGTCTGCCTTTCTTTCCTCCCTTCAGTGTTGGGTATCACAGGCAGGCACCACCGTGTTCATCTCTCTTTCTCCCCTCAGTGCTGAGTGTCAGAGCCAGGGTTCCGTGTATGCTAGGTGTGTGCTCTACCACTGTGCCACGCCCCCAGTCCCTCCATCGTTACCTCAGCCCTCAGACTGCTCTTCCTCAGCAAAGTGACAGCAAACCAATGTTTAACAACAGTTTGGGAGGGACACCGATTTTTAGTGCTTGTCAACTAATGGGTTTTTCTGTGCCCCTCTCCACAATAAGTTTCTCCACTGACGCAGTAAACCAGATCAAGCCAAATTGAAAAGGTATAGCAACAGGTATATTGAGCAAAGCAACTCCCAGGCCCAACTCACTGATCCCAGAGATCAAGGCCAGAGAAGTCACAAACCCCAGCCAGGACAACAAAGTTGTATAGGTTGTAGGTGAGGGGTGATGATATGTCTGCCACAAGCTGGGTTTGTGCCCAAGTGTGGTCAAAAGCTGAGTGCTTAGGCTGGGACTCGGGCGGCTGACAACTTCAGGGGAGGAAGCTGGTTTAGTGGTCAAGAATGCAGAGCTAGGTTTTCTAGGTTTTCGGTAACTTTCCTTTGTTCTGAGATGGGGGAGCTGGAATGAGATAGAGAGAGGAATGGCGCTCCCAGGACCATGCAGAGGTGAACCGCATTGCATTATGTGGAGGCATGGAGGATGGTGTCGAGAAACACATCATTGGGTAGTTACCTCATGTATGAACATACAGCCTCGCAGGTAGGTAGCCTATGCCACAACAGGACTACATGCTGTCTCGCACGCAGCTCCACTATATGCTGGGCATGTAGTCTGACATAGAAACTTTATCGTGGGCATTTGGCAGCAAATAGTGAACGCCCTCTGTATGTTCAGGGGCATAGATAACACTAACATGGAATGTCAGGAAATGGCTCACTTTGCATACTCGTCACCTGTTTCCAATATGCATGGGTTTAGATTTTTTATTGCCTGTTTAATAAGCGGTTCTTAAAATCTTTGAACATTTAATAATAATTAACTCTTGTAAGCTAAAATAGCTATGCCGTTACCCTCCCCCTGCAGTTTCTACCCTTGAAAAAAACACTTCCCACGGGGCCCTCTGTTGGGGGGGGGGTGTTCTCCAGAGAGGATGTGTGCAGTATGCAAGTTAGTGTTTCCTGAGGCCTCAGGTGGCCATGAAACCCAAAGTGAAGGCTACTCTTTGCAGTCACACAACTGCGTATGGCAGGGGACCGGAGTGGGACACTGAGAAAGAGAGAGAGAATACTCAGACGATGGTCCCTGGCCTCCCAGCCCTAGTCCTGCATCGTTTCCTTCTCTGACTTCCTGAACTGCCATGTTCTCTTATGGAAGGGGAGCTCACCCCACAAAAGCTGCCCACTCTGAGGCTTGGGTGAGGATAAGACACAAATGGTTGTGTGGGCAGGAAAGTCCCTCCTAAGTGACAAGGCCAGCCTATAAAGACAAATTCAGTGCTGCTATTTAGAGACCAAGTGACCATAGACAGCTTATTTGGTTTTCTTGCACCCCAGGTTTCCCATCTGTAATATGTGGGTGTGTGGGTGTGGGCTGCAGTGTTGTGTAGTCTCAGCATTGCTCTGAGTTGTGTATGGACCTATATAGCATGTTTGGTTCCTCAATAAACATTGGCCATATCAAAATTTCATTAAAAAAAATTGTCTTTGCCTGAGAATTTTACACAAACGTCTCAGAAGTAAGCTGGGTTGGGAGGTTTGTCAACGAGACTTTCCAGAACCCACCTGCTTTTAAGAGCCAGGCAGTGCTGATAGCCAAGAAATGGGTAGGGAATAAGAGGCCAGACAGATGCCTCTGGCTCCCGCATGGGTGTTTTGTAACTTTTCCTAGTAGCAGTAGCAGGGTTACGGTGAGGAGATAGATTATTTCCAACCAAACAAAAATTTGTCCCCCTCCCCCCCATACTGACAATTCTATTTTGACCTTCTCTGGAGGAAGCGTACGCGCGCGCGCGCGCGCACGCACACACACACACACACACACGCACACACACACGCACGCAGCTTTAACTTCTGAGATTCTGACCATTTCCAAGGGTCATGCCACCCTTGTGTGAGTTAACTTTGTTACGGGAGCTATTGTTATTGTTGTATTGTTTTTTGAGACAGGGCCTCACTGGGGAGCTTCAGCCAGCCTCCATCTCATTGAAGCCCCTTGTCTCTGCCTCCCCAGTGCTTGGACCACAAGCGTGTACCAGCACACCCAGCCAACCAAAGAGGAAGTTAACTTCCGACCTGAAGACCTACAGAAGCCCTGCTTCTCCCTGGGGGTAAGCTGGAAGGTGTGAGGCCCAGGTAGGTGGCTGAGGAAATGTTTCCTGCCTCGCCTTTCAGGGAGTCTTACATTCAACAGGCCCTTCCTTGATTTCCTCCTCTTTGCGAAGTCACCATTCTCCTCACATGGCTTCTGGGCACACCGCAACTCTTCACTGTCTGGCCTTTGGGATCAACAGATCTGGCTTCAAATCCTGGCTCTGCTATTCATGAGCAGTGAAATCCTGGATCTCTGAATGTCTCCCCCTCCTTACCCCTGACAGAGCAGGAATAATTACAACCTGTACCTCGAGGAGCTGTTTCAGGGTTAAGAAACTGTGAAGATGCTTGAACAAGGCTCGGCTCAGACCCACAGCCAATGACTGAACAAGGTTCCTCTCAGGTCCACAGCCAACAAGTAACAGGATACAGGCAAGTATGACCTGAACATTTTATTACCTGTTTATCTTGGGCTTCATCTCTGGCCACTTCCTAGATGCAGAGACCCAGGACTATGCTGCTTGTGGCTTTTCCACACCATGCTCCACATGGCTCCGGGTTAGACCTCTTGAACCTTTGTGCTTTTTAGCACCTGGTACGCAGTAGGGAGCACTCAATCATCCAGCACCCAGTAACCTATAGGACCAACCTATGCCTAGGATTCCCTGCGCACCTTTCTGTCCCTGGCAACCATGAGCCTGCCCTGATCTCCCAGTTGTACTAATGGTACCGGTGTGCCTCATCCCTCTCCAGGATTCCATTCTGAAGACAATACAGGTCTCGGGCATCTTTGGTTTCCTGATGCCTAGTACATGGCAGGTGCCCACTAAAGACTCTCCAGTCCTACACGTCTACACATGTACATGCATGTATCTTGAGGCAGTCTCATTTAGAGCAGAAGATGGCCTTAAGACCACTGTGTAGCCAAGGATGACCTTGAATTTGTCAAATCTCACACCAGGGACAAATGGCCCAGGTACCCATTTACTTCTTCCTATATAATCCAGCCATTTTGGCTACACCAGTCGTTTTACCCTCTTAGCTTCTTGGTGTCCTTGTTTCTGGGCTCTCCCCTCCCGCTCTCCTCACATGGCCGACTCGGTCTGGCCCTGTTCACTCTGGACTCTCCCAGATGTCCCTGCCTCCCACCATGCTCTCTTTTGTCCACAATAAACCTTTTCCTCCACCATACCTAGGAGCAGCCATGTCCTCCTGTTTTATGATTTTTTTTCCCTTCACCTCCTAAATGCTGGGATTACAGATTGTTCACCACATTTGCTTAAGGCTCACTAGCGCCCAGGCTGGAACTGAAACCCAAACACCTCCCAACCATAGCCCTTCTTCAGCTCAGCAAGAAACTGCTAGCACTCAGCCAAGCCTCCTTCCCTCTCTCTCTCCTAGAGTCAGACGTTGTTTTCTCAGTACTTAAAACCAGGAAACCGGTTGGTGCACACCTTTAATCCCAGCACTAGTGAGGCAGAAGCAAGTGAATCTCTGAGTTTGAGGTCAGCCTGGTCTACAGAGTACCAGGATAAGCTCCAAAGCTACACGGAGAAACCCTGTCTCAACTGAAACTGAAAATAAACAAAAAATTGAAAACTGAGGTTGCTTTGGGCTTCTGAGCAAATACAGTCTCTACCTGAACCCTGAACTTGGTCGCTCGAGGCAAGAGGCAATCTTCATACCACATTAGGAAAATGAACTCCCTTGACCCAGTGTTCCAGGAGCCTAGAAATCAAGTGTAGACGAACAACTCCTGGCCACTGGCCCAGAAGAGTTAGACCATTTTCTCTTGGGGCCATTCAGCCATTATCTCTAAGCAGGCAGGAATGGAGAACACCTCCGGTTCTTTCTTGTGGGTTTTTGCTTTAGAAAACAGGGTCTTGCTAGCTTAAGTTGGCCTGGAACTCACTGTGCGACCCCAGCTGCCTCTCTGTGTGCTGTGAGGGAAGCATGCACCGCCACGCTCAGCTTCCCCAGCTTCAGAGGAACTGGCCTCCCATGTTAATATAGTTTCATGGGTACTGCCTGGAGCCTGGCAGCTTAGAAGTAGAAGGACAGCAACTATCTTCATTGAGTTATTGAGAAGCCAAGACAGGGTCTTTTGGCCCAGGATCAATGTCAGGGGCAAAGACTATGTCTGGCTAATTCAAACTCTCAAACATATTGGGGCTGACTACCATGCAGCCGCTACCCAGGGGACTCAACCCACGGTGAGCAGACCTAGTAAGCAGGAGCCCCTTTTGTGAGGGGAGCAAGGCTAAGCATCATCATGCTTTGCCTAAAGAGAAATCGTGTTGGGTCAAGGTATCCTTCCCCAGCAGAGGCAGCAACTAGTCTTTGTTCAGGGACTTATAACTGAGTTCTAAAGGATGTGTTAAACAGAGGGTGAGATGAACAAAGGAACCACTGGCCCACAGTGGCAGATCCACACCTACAATTGCACTGAGAACCTCCAGCTCAGCATTTAAGGCCTCAGGAGACTGCCCGTGAGTCCCGGAGCCTCTACTCATACCTCACCTGCATGCCGACTGTTCTACGCAGGTGTACTTTGCCATCTCACCCACAAGCACTGGAGAACGGGGTGCACAGCCCTTGCTTGTCACATTTCCCGAGAGTCCATCCAGCATTTGCTGGGCACAAAACAGGCGGCTCAACACATGTTGTGTGTATCAACTCTAAGGCCGAGTGCAGCAGCTCCCTCCTGTAATTCCAGCCCTAGGAGGCGGAAACGGGGATGAGCCAAGGCTATGTATGATGTTCCTGGAAAATCTGGGCTACAGTGATATCCTATCTCAAACCAAAAAACAAACAAACAAACAAAAAACCCTAAAGCCAGAGCTGGAGAGAAGGCTCAGTGGTTTAGAGGACCTAAGTTTGACTCCCAGCATCCTAACCCTAACCATCTGTAACTCTAGTTCCAGAGGATGGTGCCCTCTTCTGGCCTGCGTGAGTCCTGCACGCATGTGGTGCAGTCATACACAAGTAAAACACCCACATGCATAAAATAATCTAAAAAAATAAAAAGCCCCAAACCAATCCAGCTTTGGGGAGTCTGCCAACTCTTGTCTCTGCCTTTGGGATTGAATTTTAATATATTTATGAAATGTCACAAAGTATTTCTGATATTAACAACGGAATTTGAAAGAAACTCCTCAGGACCAAGAACGGACTCAGCAGCAACCTCTGCCTACTGCTGGCCCAGGACCCTGCCCTTGACTGCTACATGACACCACTTGATCTTGGTATGGAGAAGGCAAAAGTGAGGATTGTGACCTCAAGTCTGAGGAGGAAGAGACAGAAATGAAGTGTGGCAAGGAAAACAGTGGCAGAACGAACGTTTGGGACTGATTTTATTAGGGCTTCTCACAGTGGTTAGAGCCACTCTGTCTTCAGAACGATCACAGCACAGGATACGTGTCACCCAGACTGCCCAGGGCCTCAGAGCAGCGGACTCTTATTGCTTAAGATACACATATTCACAATAACTGACGGACGCTGATGTGCTTCGCACAGGAATGTTAGTGGCTGCAAAGCTGACCGTAGCACCAAGCCCTCTGCCTACCCTCTCCTCCCATTGACCTGGAAACCCAACTCAGCCATCTCCCTGGCCCCTAAATCCTATTTCCTGTGCTCTCTCTGAGCGCCAGTGCGGCCTAAAGCAGCAGGGGCCCAGACTGTGGCGCTGTCATCTTGGTGAACGCTTCAGTGAAGCCAGTCTGCACTCAGGCCAGCTCCCCAACCTGAGAGGGTTTCACCTCATCGCTAGTTAACTGAAGAGGGATTCGTTTTTGGGAGAGTAGGTTTTGAGTTGTCTGGGACTTTAACAAGGTGTGTGAGGGCTGCAGCTCGGGGCCCTGTGGCCACACACCAACCCCTCGAGACCTCGGCAGAGGAGGTGCGTGCTTCTGGCATCAAGGTGTCTGCCAGGGACTCCTGGTGATCCTGGGCAGGCCGATGTCTGAGCCACAACTGGTTCAAGCTTGTCACTCAAGACTCAATCAAGCCATCTGACCGCAGCGGAGGGAGGGAGACCCGTTCAGAATACACTTCCACACACAGGGAACAGAATGCAGGCCTCTTAGTGTCCGTGGAGTACTGTGCCAAACGCAGTGGTGAGCTGAGGAAGAAGCCTTGCCCTGGAGGGCAGTGTCGCCGGCAAACAGAGGCACTGCCGGTGACACCCGAGTACAGTCAGACGTTTGTTCGGTAAACAGTAAAGGCATAAAATAAATTACCTTAAGAGGGCCATATGTGCTCCATACGTGTGGTTAACGTGAGCAGAATGGTCATTCAAAGTATCTTCACAGGAACACAGGGCTCGGGGCCACATAAAACTCGCACACTTGCACACGTGCACACACATACACACATATACACACACACACACACACCATCCAATATCACTGTGTAGACTTCACTTTTGTTCGACAAGGATTTTGGTTTGTGGCATCTAAATGCGGACACACATCACCTCACAGCCTTGGACCTGTGTGTGTGTGTGTTTACACATGGACCTTTCTCTTCCTTTCTCCTCTCATCACTAAGGACGGTGCGGAGTCTACAAATCATCGTTCAAGAGCTGGGGGAGGAACCACCCTCCTTGCACAGACAGGGCTGGGCGGGGAATGTTTGTTTCAACTGCTTCTAATGCTCCTTTTTCCTACCAAAGCCGGTGACAGCAACCAGGCCCTCAAGTCCTGCTGGAGGTGACTGTCACCCCCAGCCTGAGAGACTCTTTACACAGGCTGTACAGGTGAGGCACCCCTCTCCAGTAGGTTCGGGGTGGGGGCAGCCATCAGAAGCACAGATAATAATGGTGTTCCTTCTAAGTGGTCGGTTTAAAACAAACAAACAAACACACAAACAGCAGACTCGGATAACTCAAGAGAAAATACCGTGTGAGGGCCAGGCTATGAGGCTGCCTTGCCCAGGACACACAACCTCCTCAGCCCATCTGCTTACAGAGGACAGGGGGAGACTGCAGATTGCGTTCAGGATGGACGGGGACCACTGGGCACCTCTGGGCATAGACAAGGCATAGAGCCTTGGGCGGAAGTGGAGGATGCCATATCTCTACCAGGCGTCAGGCTTAGATCTCCACTCATGGAAGGGCCAGGACTACCGCATTCTCTCCTCCTGGCCCAACATTATAGCCAGACTCTTGGAAACTCAACCTGGGGAGAGCTGCAGAATTAATTCCCTTGTCCAGAAGAGGATTCTTGCCTGTCCACCGATACGGTTCTTGTTTCCAGCTAGCCTTGGTTATTTGTTTTAAAGGAAAACACAGAGAACACAGGATAAGCGTCTATACCTGAACCAGGCTGAAGCCAGCCAAAGCCTGCTGGGAAGGGCCCCCTCTACAACACAGGGGTGCACTTTCCACCTGGGGCTTGCCAGATACAAGCCCCCCCCCAACCCGCCCACCGGCTCTCTCCCTCCCACAGGATTAGACCAATGCCAGCTCTGCAGACACTGGCAGCCACAGGTGACAGCCACAGGCCCAAGTTTCCTTCACTCAGGGCCAAGATAAACTGTCTCTCCCAGACTGAGACACAGCGAAGGTCTCTTCCAAACCACTATGTCACCGAGAACCATCTTGGAGCCCAGCCCCAGTCCTGGGGGGCTTTCCAGACACACGTTTCTCAGCTGAGCAGGCAGGTGAGATACAGCTCTGAAAAGGGGGGTGCGGAATGAGTCCCAAAACCAGATTCTCAGTCTTCTACAACACTGTGCTTTTGTGGGGGAAGAGGAGGCATCCACACCCCAAACTTGTACCTGGAGATGTGGGAAAAGTGGGACGGGAGGGGAGAAAAAAAATGAAAAGACAAAGTGGCCACACCACTTCTCAGTCACTTAATGCTTCTCCTGTGGGGTCCCCTGCCCTGGTTATCTGTCAAGCTCTCGAGTGCAGGCAGGGCCTGCTCTAGCTGGGGGAGCTGCCGCGCTGCAAGTTTGGCGAGTCCTGTTCATTGATGGTGTTGAGCAGCAGGCATGCAGGCGGCCGTGGCAGGTGGGGGTGCCCAGGCTCTCGAGCCTGCTCCTCAGAGGCCAGGCAGAGCCCTTCCTCTTCGTCAACGGGAGGCCGTACGTGACAACTGTCACAGAAGTCCAGAGGCCCATCCAGGCCATCATCGATGAGGGTATTGAACTCTTTGAGACCATCGTCATGGTGGCCCCGGTTGCACACACACACCTCAATGCCTGAGTCACCTGTGAAGCGGCGATGTCGGCCAGGGGTCTTGTCTTTGTTGTCGGGGGATACACTACCATGCTCCGAACTTGAATCTTTCAGTAGCTCCTCCTTACACTCCGAATCCCTGTCCAGGAAGGCCCCTGGGTCCAGCTCCCCGTGGCCGGCCACTGAACCACTGGATTCCATTCCAGGGCCTTTGGTGGCTTCCCGGTCAGCGGGCACTTCAGAGGGCTGAGGGTCAGCGACACTCGGGGGTCTTGTGCTGCTTCTACTGGGTCCAGACAAAGGACTGCTCTGTGCCCCCTGGGAGCCCTGGGGTGGGTCAGCGCCCGGGGGGCTGCTGCCTGCAGGGCCACCCTGAGGGGGCAGCAGCTGCTGCTGGAAGGCACTGTACGGTGGGGGAGGAGTCGGAGGTCTGTTCACCACTTCCTCATAAGGAGGTAGTAAATAGTTTGGCAAAAACCCTAGAACAAGGAGGTACAGAGGAGAGATTAAGTGGTGGTCAGCATCCTAACAAAGGGGACACTGAACCTGCTATTGGCCCTCCCACCTCAGAAGCAGAGCCATGAGCTGCGGCCATGGGTAAGGGGAGGGGACTAGCAACTGCCTACAACAGTGCTTCTCGACCTTCCCAATGCTGCGATCCTTTAGTGGGTCCTCGCGTTGTGGGGACCCAACCACGAATTCTATTTGCTGAAATTTCACAACTATAAACTTGCTACCGTTATAAACCATAATGTGAATATCTGATACACAGGCTACCTGATGTGATCCCTGAGAAAGGGGTTGCAACACACAGGGTGAGGACCACCGGCCTACAGGAAGAACAGTGTGGGTGTGACCCGATGGTCCTTCTTGTCATCTGAGAACCCCTGATGCTGCTACCTGAGCAAGGACCACCTGCCTTTCTGGGGTTAAGGGACAAGGGGAGACAGGTGTGGTGAACCGGCTGGGGGCCAATTTCTTCCTAGAACGGACCTGTTTCCCAGGACACACAAGCCCCACACTTCTTCCTTTGAAAAAGCTTCCATTTTTTATTTTGTGTAGGTGAGAGGGAGTAGAGGGCGAGAGAAAGGAAGGAGAGTGTGAGTCTATACACTTAGGCGCAGTACCTAAGGCTGCCAGAAGAGGGCGCTTGATGGTCTGACCCTGAGTTACTCTGCCCTATGGTCGGTGAGAACTGAACTTGGGTCATAGGCAGGCTCTGTAACACTCTCTCTTAACCGCTGAGCTGTCTCTCCAGTGCCGGCCCCACATTTCTTCCTCAGGCTGTGCCCTCCATCTGTCCTTAGGCCCCAGTCAAGGACCCTAACGTAAGCATTATGGACCACACGCCCTTTTACTCCTACCCCTCCAAATATCTCATGTACGGGGATTTTTCCCGAAGGTCAGAAATCCAGACTGCCTCTGTCACTACAGGGCGGTTGAAGATGCTCTGGAAGGACAGACAGGCGTCACCTTGACTCGGCTCAGGAGCAGTGGGTGAGTGAGGGGCCCATGTGACCCAAGGCACATCACATACATGCCAGGTGAGTTCCCTCCTGAACACGCCGAATGCCATGAGGCTCAGACCATCTACCTCGCTCAAAACAGCAACAGCAGCTGCTAGCATCTTCTGAGCACTTACTGTATACACCCAAGGCACCATGCTAAGCAGCTAACCCTCCAGCTACGGAAGTCCGAACACTTATGACGCTATTATTTTGTATAATGTGCCCGATGGCTTCAGACAAGACGCCTGGTTGGGGCCTCAGTGGATCACACGAGAGCACGGTATGGGGAATTCCAGAATCAGGATTTCAGTAACGTCACCAAGTTCCTGTCTGTCTCTTTCACTGAGACTCTATAAGAACCCACATGGCAGCAAGTCCAACAAGGAGGGTTCAGGCGGATGAGTGCCAGACCCCAAGCCACTAAAATTATACACACTTCCGTCGACTGTGCCTTTAAAAAAAAATCCAGAGGGTTGGAGAGATGGCTCAGATGTTAAGAGCACTGCCTGCTCTTCTAGTGGTCCTGAGTTCAATTCCCAGCTCCCACATGGTGGCTCACAACCATCTGTAATGAGATCTGGTGCCCTACATGCCAGAACCCTGCATACATAATAATTTTTTTTTTTTTTTTGGTTTTTGAGCTTTGGAGCCTGTCCTGGAACTCACTCTGTAGACAAGGCTAGCCTCAAACTCACAGAGATCCTCCTGCCTCTGTCTCCTGAGTGCAGATTAAAGGCATGCACTACTACTGCCTGGCAATAAACAAATCTTTAAAAAAAAAAGTCTACTTCAAGACCATTCTTGGGTTCCATATAATGAATTTGAGGCCAGTGTGGGCTACATGAGACCCTATACTAGCCTATGTATATATATAATATATATATGTGCACGTGTATATATAATATACATTCGTATATGTGTATATGTGGCCTATTAAAGGTTCAGAGATCTAGCTGTTGTGAGCCTGGGAATGGCCCTGAGGACTTAGAGACCACGACCCTGGGTGCAGCAATAGAGGGCAACCTTCACCAGGCATGCTAGCCACTGAAGGACCATTCGGGTACAGGCTCTGTGCAACTACGCCCCTGAGGGTAGGGTACTGTACGTACTGAAGTAAAATGGCAGCGCTGAGTAATTGTGGGCTTCCCGGTAGGCGATCAGGTTGATTTCATGCTGTCGCTGCTGGGCCTGAAGGCGGTGCTTGGCTCGGCGGTGGTGGCAGACGCAGCAGCAGCTCAGGATGATGACAACGGTCCACACTAGCCAGAACCCTGGGAGTTGGGGAGGCAAGACAGAGAGGCACACACACAGTGAGGATCGGTGAGATTGCGCAGCTGGCAGACGAGGCACAGACGGTACCCTCACCCTGTCACTTTATGTCAAGCCACACATTCAAAAAAACAATTTTTTTTTAAAAAAAGATTTATTTATTGAGTATGTATACAATGTTTCCCTCCAGGTCAGAGGAGGGCACCAGATCTCATTACAGATGGTTGTGAGCCACCATGTGGTTGCTGAGAATTGAACTCTGGAAGAAGAGGTCAGTGCTCTTAACCTCTCAGCCATCTCTCCAGCCCCCTTAAAAATCTTTTTGCTCCAGGGAAATATGCTCAGGATACAAGGAAGGGAACGGGAAGGTGAGGAGGGTCAAGCCACCGATCACTTCAGCACACTGACAGGGCCTGTATTTTAAATGTGTTGGGCACTAGTAAGAGATCCTAGACAAAATACTTGAGACTTTCTTGGTGCCTATTTCCCCTTTCTATTCCAACCCAGAAGATCAGCAATTGTGGGGATTTCAGAGCAGCCCCATCATATAAGAATTTTATAGCCAGGCAGTGATGGCCCATGCTTTTAGTCCTAGCATTTGGGAGGCAAAGGCAGGTGGATCTCTGTGAGTTCAAGGCCAGTCTGGTCTACAAAGTGAGTTCCAGGTCAGCCAGAGCTGTTTCAGAGAAACCCTGAAATCTTAGGGTTAACCTGATCAGAGACAAGCTGAGACTTTCCCCATGCGCCTCTGTAAATCACCATCACCAAACAGAGATGGAAAAGTTTTAATTGCCTCAGGCCCTCTCTCCCTGGAGAGTGTAAATGACTTCCTGCAGTATCTATAATTCGGTACAATTCCATCTCCCACTGCCTCAACAGCCCACTACTCCCCCTCCCGCCACCGTCCCTTAAACCTGTGAGGGCGGAGGACACTGACCACCTCCCTTTCTTCCTCCACTGCAGGGCATGTGGAGTGGACGTCCACACCCTCTCATTTCCCACTGCCTCAGGAGACCCCAGTATGAGAACACCTCTTCAGTTCTGAACAGAAAAGTCTTTTAAACACTTTTTTAAAAAAATAATGGTACACTTTTGCTTAAACATATACAGACATATATGGGAGAAAGATTGGAAGGAAAGACACAAGAATAATGACCTCTTAAAAATGTACGCACCTTTAATCCCAGCACTTGGGAGGCAGAGGCAGGTGGATCTCTGTGAGTTCTGGGCCAACTTGGTCTACAGAGTGAGTTCCAGGACAGCCAGGACTGTTATATAGAGAAACCTTGTCTTAGAAAATCAAAAATAAATAAATGAATAAATAAATAGACATAAAATAAATTTTAAAATGTGTATGTGTAAGTGTTTGCTTGCCTGGTGTCCTTCGTGGTCAGGAGGGAGTTGGCTCTCCCGGAAATGGAGTTACAGACGCTGTGAGAATCCAGGCAGATGTTGGGACCTGAACCCAGGTTCTCCACAAGAGCAACAAGTGCCCTTAACCACTAAGCCATCTCTCTCTCCAGCCCCAAATAATGAGAGAGCATTATGAGAAATTTAAGCCTTTTTTTCTTTCTCTTTTCTTTGTCTGTTTGTTTGTTTTTGAGAGAGGGTTTCTCTGAGTAGCCCTGGTTGTCCTGGAATTCACTCTGTAGATCAGGTTGGCCTCAAACTCAGAGAGAGATCCTCCTGCCTCTGCCTCCTGAGTGTTGGGGTTAAAGACCTAGGCCACCACCTTCCAGCTGGCTTTGTTTTTTTCGAATGATACATTTATTTCTAAAAAGTACTGTGTAGGGTGGATCTGACAAAAACACAGTATGTGCATGCATGAGATCGTGAAACATTTTTTAAATTACCCTATGCGTGTATAATGTATCCGTGTAGATGCCATGTATATGTGTGTAAATGTCAGAGGATAACCTAGGTGTGTGCAGAGGTCAGAGGATAATTTATGTGCGTGCAAGGTCTGGAGGTAACTTCCAATGCAGACATCAGAGGGCAATTTATGAGCATTTATTAACATCATAAAGTAACCTCCCCTTTAGAGGCAGGGTCTCACGTGGTATAGGCTGGCCTTAAACTTACTATATAGCTGAGGCTGGCCTTAAAGTCCTGATCCTCCCATCCCTACCTCCCAAGGGCTAGAATACAGGTGTGTGCCACCACTCCCAGCTGATCCCAATGCTTTCTATATGACTTTTTTATTCTCATTATTTTAATTTTAGTAAGGTCAGTGAAGTCATAGAATGGTAATAAATGTAATTAATTTAACTTAAAATATGAAGTATGCTAATAGCCCAATATGGCAAGTTGCCATTATCTTTTTAAGTTGCCATAGAGTTTAATTGTATTTAATAAGCCATATTTGGGGGCTTTTAAAAAAAGATTATTTATTTATTACATATATTCTGCCTGCATGTGTACCTGCACCCAGAAAAGGGCACCTGATTTCATTAAAGATGGTCGTGAGCCACCATGTGATTGCTGGGAACTGAACTCAGGAACTCTGGAAGAAGAGTCAGTGCTCTTAACTGTTGAGTCATCTCTCCAGCCCCCGGGGAAGGGGGCTTATTTGTTTAAGACAGGGCCTCACTATATAGGCTAAGCTGGCATCAATACCTTCCTTCCTCCGAGTGCTGGAATTACAAGTGTCCGGAGTGTACTCTGTGCATAGAGTATCTGACACCACTTAGAGAAGACACACAATATAGTGTATTGTTTTTCTTTTCAGAAAAGTACAAACATGCATGGGTGTGTGTGTGTGTGTGTGTGTGTGTGTGTGTATGTACGTATGTATGTAGTTTGTGGGGTTCAGAGAACAACTATGGGGTGTCGGTTCTAGGCTGTCGGCCTTGGAGGCCAGCGCGTCTTTACCCGCTGGGGTTACGGTGAGAGCAGCAGGTCACAGCTGAACAAGCTCTCTCTCCAGGCCAGTGCTTCTCAACCTTCCCAATGCTGCCACCCTTCAGAACAGTTCCTCATGCTGTGATGACCACCAATTACTTTTGTTGCTGCTTCCTAACTGTGACTCTGCTACTGAGCAGTGTTCTAGGTTCCTGAGCCCATAGGGAAAGTATTTCCAACGGTCAAGACCAACAAGCGGGCTGAGAACTGCTGCTGCTCTAGGTTGTTTTCTTCCCGCTGGGGCTGGGTGCTATGTGAGCGTCCTCCCACCAAGCCTTCCCGCTGGGGCTGAGTGCTATGTGAGCGTCCTCCCACCAAGCCTTCCCGCTGGGGCTGGGTGCTATGAGAGCATCCTCCCACCAAGCCCTCTGGCTCCTGTTCCAACCCCTACCCCACAGCTCAACTTTAAAATCAGTAATTAATGTTATTTTTACTTGGATCGTTTTCCCAGTATTTCCCCATCTTCTACATTTTCTATACTCTACTCTACTCTACTCTACTCTACTCTACTCTACTCTACTCTACTCTACTATATGTGATCCAAGGCATTATTCTCAGCTTCTATGACTTTTGCTTTAAATTCAACTGTTAAGTAAAGAAAATCTCAGCCGGGCATGTGACACATGCCTGTAACCTGCACTCCAGCATGGAGGCCAATCTCAGTTCAGAGTTAACCTGGGCCATCTCAGCAAACAAGAGAAATCCCACATCCCACCTTTCACATACACCAAAGATTCCTGATTCTCTGCCTGTGGGTGCACAGGTAAGGCTGAACTCCCCAGCCTCTATGTGTCGGGGGAAAATATGGGACTAATTCCACCCACAGCCAGAAATTATAAGCGGCCTGTCATTTAGAGACCGGAATGTTTCTTGTGTGACACCTCCCGTTGGCGTTCCATCAGCATTCCAGACAGTTGTTTCTGTCATTCAAGCGGGAACAAAGCCTCAATTCCACCTTCAGTGGACATACAGCAAGAATAAGAAAGAAACCTGTCGGTTTTGGTCACTAGGATTTTGGACATGTGTTCCAGGAAACCTAGCCTACCCTGACTGCCACAGGTGCCTACAGTGTTTCCTACTCAAGATTTAAGTATTTGTCAGAAACCATTTAAAAGGTTTTGTGTTACATTTTTGTTTATTCTGTGCACATGGATAAAGATCAGAGGTCAACTGGGTAGAATTGGTTCTCTCTTTCCACCATGACAGTCTGGGATCAGCAGTTACCAACTGAGCCATCTTATCTCCTCGTGAGGATTCTTGAATGGAATTTTGATATAAAACAATGCAGAGGCACTCTTAACTGAAGTAGTATAGGAAAAGCTTTCTCTTCCCCCCCGCCAAAAAAAAAAAACACAAAATGGAAAGATTAGGAAACCCAACAGGCACGCAGGGAAGAAGTAAATGAAGGTAAGTGATCATCAGTGAAACTCATTACGCCTACCCTCTCTTCTCCCTCTTTCATGGTCCTGGGACAGAATTCAGGACCTTGTGCACGCTAGACACATGCTCACCAGCGCGGCCTTGGCCCCCACTGCCCACCTGACCACGCACCAGCTGTGCGGTGTCCCCTTGGTCTCAGACTGGATAAACCACGTCTGAGTATATAACATATAACAGGAGACTCGTGTGGCTCGAAACAAGGGCCAGCACAAGAGCAGAAGAGGTCCTGCAACACGCTGGCTGCCAACCTCGGGACAGAGAAACGGGCATCGAGCTGGCCCCATCTGCTGGAACAGCAGACTGAACTGTCCTGGGAATCATGCTGCTCACGGCTATAAACGAACTTTAAGCGGTGATGGGATATTCGATTGGTCCCAAGGGACTGATCTTAGAATTTAGCTAGGTTTCAGAAATACAAGAAGGTGGGTTTTACTGGTTTTGTTTTGGGGGCAGGATGCAGCCGGCCTCAAACTTAGGGCAATCCTCCTGTTTCCCAAGTGCTAGGATTACAGATAGGTGTGTGCTACCATGCCTAGCAGGAGGAAATTTTTGAGAAACTGAATCAATCAAAGTCATACAAGAGTACAAAAACTAAACAAAAAAGACTCTCTACCCAGATGGCTCAGTGGTTAAGAGCTCTGTCTGCTCTTCCAAAGGTCCCGAGTTCAATCCCCAGCAACCACATGGCAGCTCACAACCATCTGTAATGAGATTTGGTGCCCTCTTCTGGCCTGCAGGGATACATGCAGGCAGAACACTGAATACATAATAAATAAATAAATCTTTAAAAAAAAAAAAAAAAGACTCTCTACTCTATCTATATCCTCAAACACACACCAGCCCAGAGGACTCCTCCCTGGCTCCCCACGTCATGGCCCTGCTGTGTGCAGCATTTGCCAGGCTAAGCTAAATGGAAACCATGTTTGTAAAAACAACCACAGTCCAAAGTAGGAGCTGAGTCACGTGCCCCAGAGTTCATGACAGACTTGGGAAAATGCCACTCCTCAACTGACAGGAAATTCCCCGCCAGGAAGCCACAGCATACTTAGCCCCTTCCTCTCACAGGACAGGGGAGTCTCCCTTGGCTCTGACAGTCCTCACTGGGAACTCCTGCCCTGATGCTGATCGAAATCTCTGAATTTGGGAAATGAAGATTCCAGAACTATACTGTCATCTGAATTGTAAGTCAACTGTCCTATAGGGGTGACCACAGCTACGCAGGTTCAAATCCCAGTTCTCAATTACCTGTGACCCTGGGGGCTTTGTGTCTATTCCCTTTGCCTGTAAAATGGGAGAACAATGGTCTCCAACAACTCTAATCATTTTAAGGCCCGGGAGAACACATATGAACTACACCAAGCCATGCCTGTGTATCAAGCCATCTCTGGCTTATTATTATAACTGTTGCTGTTACAGGCTAATCACAGATGGCAAGGATTTCCTTGAAATCCTCTTTGACCCCACCCTGAAAACCATTCCATAAAAAATATGGGTTAGGATCAAGTCCAACGTCTGCTTCGAGGTTCTGTTCTTGGCAAAATTCTGTGGAAAAATCAGGCCACTCCTATTGATTGAGCCCCTGCTGTGAACAAGGTGCTGGGCCCGCTGATATGAGCTGTTGTGCTCTGACCATCCTGCCCGTGCCCAGGGCCCTGAGCTAAATGCCGTAAGTTAGCCTTGATATCAGCTCAAATGTCCTTCAAAGATAAACTAAAAAGAAATAAAATTAACTTGTACGTGTGCATGTGTTGGAACATCAATCCCACAGCTCACAAATATGGACAGCTCCTTGTATATTAACTAAAATACCACAGGGAGTGAGTATTAGCCCGTCAGCATTAAGTAGGTTGCTAGCTCTCACGTCCTCCCAGGAAACAACTTGAGTAAAATTTCTCCAAATCACCTCAGGGACAGAATGCTGACTTCTCCCTGGGAAATGTGGTCTGGAAAATGGCCAGGGGCCTCAGACTATAACCCAGAATCCTGGCTTCACGGTTTTTGTTTGTTTGTTTGGTGGGGTTTTTTTGTTTTGTTTTGTTTTTTTGAGGGTACTCCTGGATTTCTGGAGTCTCCTTGCTCTGTCTGTTTCAGGGGCATTAAGCATGCAGAGAAACTCTCGGAGACTCTGTGATCTGTGCCCCTCCTCCTTCCAGCTCAGCCCTTAGACAACCTGAGCCGGAGAGGGGTAGCCACTTCTCAGCTACTAAAAATAGAGTCATTCCTGAACGCCTCTAGCCCCAAGGCGAGCAGACAACCTGAGGACCTCACAGGTGCAGAGGACCCTACTATAACACTATCTATACAAGTTTCCCATATCCCACCTCTCCCAGGCAAGCCCCACAGGCGCGGGACGTGGGTCTCTCCTACAGTGTCTTCGTTAAGAGCAGTCTCCGGACCGTGTTTAAGTCCTCTCGACCCTCAAGGAGCACTCAGAGGCCACCTTTTCGACAGACGCCACCCAGATCTTGTCTGGACAAAGCAAATTCCTTCTGAACAGGAGCCAGCGACGTGGCATTTACCCCACACTTCTGTGCTGCTAGCCCGCACGGCATTGCCTCCTGGCTGATTACTTCCCAGAGTAAGAGCTATGCCCCACCCATTTCTGAATTACAAGATGTCATGGCATCAATTAAGAGCCTGCTGGAATTGCTTACTCTCAGGTCTAGCTCATACGCAGGGCCTGGAAGACTGGGTTTAAATAAGCCTCTGCTACGCACCGCGGCCTAAGACCCCTGGAATACGGGTTTGCGGAATGACTGGCAGCAGAGTAAATCCAAGCACAAACCGGTTTCTGTGGTCTCCGGCAATGCGCTGGTCAAACAGGAACATCTCTTCCCACCTCACACGGGCCCGGGGCCTGGTTCAGGTTACAGCAACCCGAAAACTTGCTGGACAAAAGTCAAGGTCAGCATGTGCCCGTGGGCTGTGGGGCTGTACACTGTGTGTGCGTCAGTCCTTAGGACACAGGCAAAATTAGTGCAGCAGAGGTAAAAGGGCTGGTGGGAACGGCATTTCCCCCAGGGCCTTTCTTGTGAAACGAAGAGGTGCCTTGTCTGACCTTGCCAATGATCACTGGCTCAGTTTTCTCTCCCACAGAAAGGGGGGCAAGAGGTAGGAAACCAACTCAATGCCGGTTACTTTTGCATCTCTGGCAGAATTGAAAGGCAGTGAGAGGGAGCACAGGTTACAAGCCCAAGAAGTGTATTTTTTCAGCACTTGGGAGGAAGAGGTAACAGAATTTAGAGCTCTTGGTCAGCCTGAGCTACACTGCAATTTCCAGACCAACTATATACAAAAAAAAATGTATCTTAAAAAACAAACAAACAAACAAACAAACAAATAAATAAAAGGGCTGTAGAGATTGCCCAGTGGTTAAGAGCACCTGGCTGCTCTTCCAGAGGACCCGGGTTCAAGTTCCAGCACCCACATGGCAGCTCACACCTGTCCAGTTCCAGAGGATCTGACACTTTCATTCCAATGCACATAAAATAAAGCTAAATAAAATTTTAAAAATGAGCATCTATAGGGTGGATCCCTTCTCGTTGTTCAAATAGGATGAGCAAAACTGTTTTTAAACAAACAAACAAACAAAAAACTAACAAAAGAGCATGTGCTGTTTTGCTGAGAACTTCATAGCTTGAGCCAACCCTCCAGTCCCCTCCTGTACACTTCTTGAAAAAGCTAGGCCCCAAATAAGGAGGAAGACCTAAGAACCTCATAAGAGGGACAGAAAAATACGCATAGGGCATCTCCGGCCCAAGAAGCCACCACTGGGCACAGGTCTCCGAATGTCTCCCTCTGTGGTCTCCATCCTCGCGCTCCCCACCCCCACCGCACACCCGGAGTGGGGAAGCCTTGCCACTTGTACAAGGGAGGCTGCTCTCTGTTGGGCCTCCCAGCTTCCACAGATGACTGTGGACAGAAATGAGACAGAAGCCCCTCTTCCCAGACAACCTTCCTGCCCTGGCTTCTCCCAGCCCTTGCCACTGGCCCACCTCTTGGCCTGGGCTTTGCTCTCCCCCGCAGCCCAGGAGGCTCTGTCAATCTGAGATGGGGCCATCAGCAACCCCACTTCTTTCCGTAAGCGGTGCCGGCTGGGCCCAGGCCCCAGAAAAACAAGTTGGAGCTCTGTGCTTTTTGGCAGCCCAACTTTGCCTTTTGTTTTGACAAGGGGTGGAAGGGAGAATTTGAACCCTGTGGTTATCTGCATTTTAAAACATTTAAACACAGCGAGTCCACCTGCTTGGCACTCCGCACTGTTTAGCCAGTTTCTCAGCCCTGCACCTTCTAAACCAGCAATTCTGTACCCTCCTTTTGCTTACATACATGGGAGCTTGGTAGGGATCTCGACACCCTGTCCTTTCCCGCACTAGACTTCCGTAGATCGGGAGGCCTTAGTCCTGGGAAGGGAAGGGTAAGGAAAAGGTCCTATTTGAGGACCCACCCATGCTGGCTTTCAGAGACCATTGCATTTCACAGGGAGAGAGACTTCCCAGCCAGGAGTCCAATCTCCTTGCCAGATCAAATACTGGTCCTAGCTGTTTTCCTACCATATCACTGACTGGGAGGAGTGGGTGTGGAGAGAGGGCAGGAAAGGCCCATAGGGGACAGTGGGAGTAAGGGCTAACGGCATGGTTTGACAAGCCGTTTCAATGTCTGGTTTTCTATGGAGTAGGGGTGAGGACCCAGAATCGTCTGGGCAAACATTCTGTGGCTGTTTCTTTGAGAAGCAGCTGTGGGAACCTCTGCTGCGTCAGTCACCTGAGCCTGCTCTCCGCTGCGGACTCCCATCCTCCCACTCTGTCTGGCCGTCAACACTGTCTCATTTGAGTTCTAAAACGATCAGGGTACAAAGTGTGTTGGGCAAAAGCCCTGTCTGACAACCTTGACCTCCGGAGAGGCAGACTGCGTTCCCGTCTTCAGCCCACGGTGCCCAGAGGGTACCCAAGCCCTCCTCCTCTAGAAAGGAATCACTTCCGCAACCTGGAAGCAGATGCTACTCACCAACACTGTCCCCAAGAGAATCAGAAAAGGCTGGCCAGCCCGCGGTTTCCCAAGGAGCAGAGGCAGTAACCGGGACCCTGGGACGCCAAGAACCCCCTGGGCAAGGACTTACACCAGAGTTCATAGTAGTAGTTGCAGCACTGAGACTGTCCACAGCAGTGTCCTGTGTCACAGATGTAGCTCTGATTGTTGGTACCCACACAGGCTTCCTTATCCTACAAAAGCAAGAAGCAATGGAGCAGGTTACGCTACAGCGTGTACCCACTGCCTGACTTCTCCCCGCCTCCTCCACTCGGTCATCTGTCTGTCTGTCTCCCAAACACCCGTTAGGGAAATAAGATAAAAAACAAGATTAAACAAAATAAATAAATAAATAAATAAATAAATAAAATAAAAAGACCTGACCACAGCAGAGTTTAGAAAAACAAAGGTTGAATTATTAGGGAAGGGTCATAAAACACAAAGCCACTTGGTAAAAAGTGAGGCTCCCCTCAGACAGGACAGGGGAGGGGAGATAAGGGGGCATACTCTATGTCCAAGGAAAAATAGTTCACGTTTACTGTCAAACTCAGTTGCTAGGAAGGTGACGATACCCTGGTGATGAACAGTAAATGAAATCACTTTCTGTAAAACTTTCCGGAATACTAAATGCAAACAGAACGCTAGAATTACCATCTACTCAGTCATTCCGATCTCCCTTCCAAACTCCCTCCCAGACTGCTAACAGTAAGATTCAGAAGATGGTTTGGAAGCAAACATGGGCGGGAATGTAGCACAGTTGGCAGAATACTTGCCTAGAATGCATGAAACCATGTGTTTAAACCCATCACTGCATAAACCGCGGATGATGGTGTTGGGAGATATTCGGTCACACTGTGAACCCCACGTTAGCACTTGCATTAATTAAATAAAATTAATGTTGGGACAGGAGGCGACATCAGCAACTAATTGACAGAAAGCAATCACAGACATGAGCGGGCATCCGGAAGTGACAGGGAGACGCACAGGAAGTAGCAGGGTGGGATTTGGAGTGGCGCTGCTTTCTGTTTGTTTGGCAGAGCTGAAGGACGCTCTCTTTGGCAGATGACGCCAGCAAGGAGAGAAAGGTAGCTTGCTACTCAACCTCTCTGAGCTAGCAGGTTTTCACCCCAGCCTTTGAATCTCGAGTCTTATTTATAAACAGAGTAATAGAGATTTAGTTAAAGCTGCCTTAGCATCAGTGACAGAGCCAGTGCCTATGGGAGCAGAATTCCCACCAGGTGACTGCCTGAGCGGCTAAGCTGCTGCCAGAAAAGCAGGCTGGTGACTGCAGTTGCTGGCTGAAATAACAGAAGATCAAGGCACAGCCACCGCACTGAAGTCAGCGCAACAACACGGTGGACTGGATGGTGGCAGCGCAAGCCTTTAATCCCGGCACTTGGGAGGCAGAGGCAGGAGGATGTCTGTGAGTTCAAGGCTAGCCTGTTCCAGTTCCAACTAGAGCTAGTTCCAAGAAAGCTAGGGCTATTACACAGAGAAACCCTGTCTCAAAAACAAAACAACAAAAACAAAACAAAACCCAACATGATAATGCACACCTGTGGTCCCAGAACTTAGGGGGCAGGGGTAGGAAGCTCAGAAGTTAAGGTCACTCTGGGCTACACATGACCCTACCAAAAACAAACCCCCGAATAAACAGATACACAAAACAAAACCATAAAATCATTTCCGCTGAGTCTTTACTCGGGGGAAAAAAAATGTAGCAAACCTATTCAGGAGGCCTAGAAACTTCAATTTCCTAGAGCATTTTTACTTATTGGATAATGTCTTGAAAGTCCTGACTTTATCTAGGATTCACATGGCCCCTAATCAGGGCAGTTACATAAAGGGCACTGCCGAGCAACTATGTAGCACTTTGCCAAATTCTATTCATAGCACTGGTGGACAAGGATGGGAGCGAACATTTTTAAAATCTATTTCCCACTAAAGCTATGAAATGCTAACCAGGCATGGTGGCTACATGTGTAAGCCTAAACTTCTGGAGGCTGAGGCAGGAGGACTGCTTTGAGCTCAAGACCAGCTTGGGCTTCACAGTGAGCAGAGTCCATCCTAGGATACAGTATCTGTGTCAAAGAGGAGGCAGAGGCTGGAGATAGCTCAGTTGGCAGTGTGCCTGCTGTGTAAGCATTAGGAACTAAGTTTGGATCCCTAGGACCCACATAAAAATCTGGGCATGGTGGTGCAGCAACATGGTAGAGGTAGGTGCAAGAGGGGGAGCCTATCACAACGTAAAGAACCTGATGGAGACAGGAAGATGCCTGGGGCTTGCCAGCTAGCCAGCCTCGCTGATTTGGTAAACACCATGTGCAGTGAGAGACCATCATTCAAAAAGTGAAGTGGAGGGGCTGGAGAGGTTGCTCAGTGGTTAGGGGCACCGGCTTGTTCTTCCAAAGGACCTGGGTTCAATTCCCAGCACCAACATGGCAGCTCACAATTGTCTGTAACTCCAGTTCCAGGGCTTCTGATGCCCTCACACAGACATACATGCAGGTAAAACACCAGTGAGCATAAAATAAATTATATATTAAAAAAATGAAGTGGAGAGCAATTGAGAAAGACAGTAAATGTCAGCCTCTAGCCTTCCCATGCACACACGTGCACAGACACCCTAACTGGTGCACACATCTCTCTCTCTCTCTCTCTCTCTCTCTCTCTCTCTCTCTCTCACACACACACACACACACACACAGATGAAGTAACATACTAGCCAACCTTAACCTCTGCTAATAAGTATTTTGAGCAACTTCACACAAGTATGATGAAACTTACACAAGCCACCTGCCACACCTGGCTTTCGGTGTTTCATTTACTATAATCAGTCTGTGCCAAGCACCATCTTGGGTAAGTGGAACACAGAGATAAAGAAAACATTGTTCCCAACTTTAACAAGCTCAGAGCTATGAAGAAAAACCCTGCTCAGGCAAAGAAATGCAACCCGACAGGTTACATTTGCATCCACTGCCCCTGCCCACTGGTGTCCATCCCGGCAGACGGCTGGTCAGTCCTAGCCTTACTACGTTGGCTTCAAGCATAAACAAAGCACTCTGGTGAGCATCTAGAGTCCAGGCAGCTATAGGAGACAGGAGAATGGGCACAAGTGTGTACCAGATCCTTCTGCGGGGCACATCTCTTCCACACACCCTCAGGGTTCCCACAGCTCTTTAAAGTCTTCTACTCAGGCCAGCAAGATGACTCAATGGGTAAACTGAGTCTGAGTTTGATCCTCCAAACCCACAATGGGAGGAGAGCACCAACTCCCAGAAGTTATCCTCTTGACATCTGTCTGTGTGCTGTATCATGTGTGTACTCATAAGCACACAGGAAGTGTGCATACCCACATGCACATAAGAAGAGAAGACAACACTAATTTTAAGAAAGAACTCTCACACCTCAGGATGAACGAGCTCTGAAGGAAGCCACAAAGCGGCGGTAAAGGCTGACAGCGAGTCTCGCGGCATTGCGGGGTTCTTTATTCTTGCGTCCCGAGCCCAGTGAAAGCAGGATGCTATCTAGCAGTGGCTGTCTGACTGGAGGCCTCTGAGAGGCATGGTGCGTGTGGAGACAGCAGAGTTGCGCTTGCTACGTCCCCAGAACCCAGCCACTCTGGCTTCAGAGCAAACCTCTCCTTTAATGAGAATATCAAGTCTCTCCAAGTTCACCAAGTCCTGCCAATGCCGTTCTTTGGACACTAGCTTGAAAAGCAAGTTTAAAGTATTCATGTAGCTTTAAAACAGGGCATGCTTCCTCTACCCTAGCAAATAAATCCAGAGAGCAAAGAAATCCTTCTGCCTGGGGAAAACCCACCAGATGAGGCACAGGCGGCTACACAACCCAGGTGACAAACACACTTGAAATCTAAACAAGTAACGCCCTCATGACCTACTGGTGTCAGCTCTGCTCTTGGCTCTCCCACACTCCTGTTAGAAACAGGACCCCACTCCACTCTGCCTTGCTGCTCGGCTCCAGGGCAGAGTTAGCTGTCCTGGCACCCCTTAACCCAGTTCCTCAAAACCGCTTTAAGTCAACTGCCTAGCCCGCCCTGTGCCTCCTCCGCATTCGTCCTGCACCCCCAAAGGCAGGGCACCCCTGCACTCTGCATCAGTCTTGTTCTAGGGAATTGCCCCTCTGTGGAACAGGAAAGCAAAGGAGGCAGGCAGTAAAGAAGACAGGGTGTGGGCTCAGAGGCCATTAGCATGCAAGATACAAAGGAGGATGAAGGAGGACGAAGGCAGGTTACAGGGATGAGAACGTGGCGGGCTTAGGTTCCATCTCAGACCTGTCACTTCAGAGGAACAAGGCTCTGGGCAAGTGACATGACTGCCCTAGGGTCATTTAACGTGACCTGTCACATCTTCAACCTTAAGGCTCTTTTGTTTGGTTGTTTGGTTGGTTTGGGTGCTGGGAATGGAACTCAAGGTCTCGTGCATGCTAAGGGCAGGCTCTGTCTGGTTTCTTCAAATCCCCTGCCTCATCCCACCTCCGTCATGGCATCCACAAGTCAAAGTAAGAGTTCATAAACTCCATGGCTCCTCTCACTCAAGCCCCTCCATAAGCAGCAGCCCAGCCAGAGATGAGATCGCCACTGAGAGGGGGGTTCAAAGACTGCTTGTAGGTCAGCACCCACAGAGTTCAAGTAGTTAGGAGTGAGTTGGGTCTTGAGACCAAAGCCCCATTCCTGCACAAGGTTTATTTAATAAGCAGCCTCGGAAGGCTGGTTTCCCCAGGCGGCTATCAGCATTGTTCCGTGAGCCCTGGTCACTGCTGGGCATGGAGGACCATCCAAACAGCATCATGGGCATCAGTAAAAACGGGATAGGCTGCTGCGGTCTGTGGGGCTCGTCACACACAAGAGGAACTAGAGAGCCCACAATAGGATAGCCTAAAATTCCCAGCCCTCTCCATGACTCCCTGCGCTTCCCCCAGGCCTCTTCAAGTGCAGGACACTCGTGCTGTCCCGGCCCAGGCCTGTGTGGTAAATGTCTCTCCCCTCCCCTTTTCCAGAGGGTAAACTGGAGAATGGGCTGTGATTTTCCTGAGGGCTGGAACCTTGTCTTCTCCGTCCCTCTCCCTTCCCAGGACATCACATGCTACGATGAGCCAACAGTCACGTGATCTCTCTCCAGAAAGGCAGGGCGGGCTAAGGGGAATGGGAACTGCTGTGGCAAGCACTGTTAGGTGCCAGCGCTGCCCTAAATGCTTTCCACAGAGTCCTTTATTGAGACTTCAAAGGAACTATGAAGTAAGCAGAGAAGGGGAGCTGAGGGCCCAAAGCCGCAACGCAAGGAAGGGACCCCATCAAGCTCGCGTGACTCCAGACCCGAGCTTTCCACTACCCGGCCTCCCTGTGGAAGCTGGGCCTCTTCTGCGACTCTCCCATCCTTAGCTGCTGAGAAAGCTCAAATCAAACGAGTATCAATGATTCGCTTTTGAGGGAAATGACAAGGACCCAGCTCCAATAAGCGTCTACTTGGGAACAGTGCGCCTCACCTACACCAAGCAATGAGAAGCGGAGTGTGCCCAAGCTCCTCCCTACTGAGCTCAAAATACCAGGCTCTGACACTATATGGAGTAGAAGAGGAGGCGCTTACCCCAGCGAGGGATGGAAGTGTGCAAGACACACACACACTACCCCCTTCTGCAGCCTTTACCCCTTTACTGACAGTCTCGAGCTGGGGTGGGGGACACATGCCAAGTGAACAAAGCCTCCCACTGTAGGAGGATCTTTAAAGCATCTAATAAAAGGCGATGAAATAATCACAGGTGTAACAACAATGGCGCACGCAGACGCGAAGGCAAATCAAGACAGTCTAGATGGCTTCTGGGAGGAAGGTAAGCTTTACTTGGGACGGAAAGGATGATTAGAAAGTGTGTAACTACAGGAAAGGCCCGAGAAGAATGTTCCAGGATAAAAATGCTCTCAGCAAACTTCTTTGGCTAGGAGATGGCTGGAGGAGTAGGGAGGTTAGGTGAGCCAGGACCTAACAACCCAGGGAGAAGACAGACAGACTGACATTTTTAAAGTTACTTTCAGCTTCCTCATATACTGCAGGCACATGGTGCACATACATACATTCAGGCGAAAACCTATACACATAAAATAAAAAGAAAAAGAAGAAGAAAGGAAGGAAGGAGGAGGGAGGGAGAGAGAAAGGAGGGAGGGAGGGAGGGGAAGAAAGAAAGAAAGAGAAAGAAAGAAAAATCCGCAGTTACCCTTTCCTGGAAAGACATCTAAAAGTCCACATAGGAAAGAAAAGAAAAGAAAAGGTACGAGGCAGAGCATATCAAAGAGGAACTGTAAAACCTATGTGTTCTTGGGGCTGGAGAGATGGCTCTGTGGTCAAGAGCACTGGCTGCTCCTCCGGAGGACAGGGGTTCAATTCCTAGCACCACATAATGGCTAACAACCTTCTGTAACTCCAGTGCCAGGAGATCCAATGTCCCCTCCGGCCTCCAAGGGCACCGCACACACATGGTGCACAGACATGCATGCAGGCATAACCCACACACACATTTTTAGAAAGTGCTGTTATGCTGAGTTCTTCACCTTAAGGACGGCAGTGGTGAACTAGCGATCTCTCTTCCATGTGTACGGCCCTGCCACGGCTCACTGTGAGCAGCTCCAAGAGATATCAAACAAAACAGAGGGGCACAAAGACAAAGCAATTGAAGCCAACACAGGACCGGCGAGAACACTCTAACAATGAGAAAAGGCTGAACAGTGCATCTGTTGTATATAAGCAAAACATTATCTCATTTCTTTAGTGGCGACAGAAGCTGTGGGGCTAATGGTGTTCTGAACAGTTTCCACGTCTCGTAGTTGCTATTCTTAGCTGAGCACTGGAAAGGTCAATTTAATCAACATGAGAACTTTCTCAGTGCCACTGGGCAGTAAGGGTTCTTTAGGCATGGTTTTAATTTGCCAGTTTATGGGGCTGCAAAACCCTGGGAGCAACTGGCTGATGCCAACGTCATCTTCACATCTTAGGAAAACACTGAAGTTTTAAAGGTTAAGAGGGAAAAATAGGAAAACTGAAATCCTTTATAGGATGCTGAAGTATTCGGTATACTAGTTCTCTTGGCTGTCTCATGAGAATGGCAGGGGAGTGCCCACTTCTGGCTCTCCCCGGCACCCCAAAATCACTTAGCTATGCACCAAGTGCCCTCATACTACTAATCTGCCAGGCAATGTGTGGGCAGAGGCACAAGCAGGACAGCAAGGACAGCAGGTAACAGGTCTACTCTGAAATACTGGCTACACGGTAGGAGCGTTTTCATTAGATGCTGAGCCCACAAGGAAGAGCTCCAGGAACCAGAAATTACAGACGGAAACTAGAAACCACGCTCAGAATTGAGGCTGGACCTTTCCGGTTGCCCTGCAAAGTGAGTTAGTTTGATGATCTGGGGTCAATCTGAAATAGGGAGGTGGAACTGAGACCCAGCATATAAATATGGGATCCACTGAGTGTGGTGGTACACTTCTTTAGTCCCAGAACTTGGGAGGCATGAGCAGGTGTACCCATGTTCTCAAGGCCAATATGTTCTATGTAACATGTTCCAGGACAGGTGAAGCTACAGAGAAAGACCCTGTCTAAACAAATCACAAAAAGATAGAGCCCTCAAAGGGAAAATAGAGATCAGAAGAAATAGAGGAGCCGTTAGGACAAAGGGGGAATGAAGATCTGAATGGAGACAGAGACAGTTTCCTCTAACTCAACATGAGGTCGGACTCGCACTACCTGCACGGCCTGAAGATCTTTAAACTACAAATGCAATAAAAATGGTTTCCAAGCCGAGCATGGTGCTGTTTGCCTAATCCCAGCAGTCAAGAGCATGAGGGAGGAGTCATGAGACTGGCTACATTGTGAGACCTCGTCTCTGAAAGAAAGTGTCCCTGGGCTCGCAAGATGGCTTAGTGGGTGAAGGTGCTTGCTGCCAAGCCTGCCAATCTGAGTTAATCCCCAGGACCCACACAGCGGAAGAGAACTAACTCCAGATGCACTGCACGGCCAAGCTCCCAGGCTAGTACCAGCCCTACAGCCGAGCTCCCAGGCCAGTACCAGCCCTACAGCCGAGCTCCCAGGCCAGTACCAGCCCTACAGCCGAGCTCCCAGGCTAGTACCCGGCCCTACAGCCGAGCTCCCAGGCCGGTACCAGCCCTACAGCCGAGCTCCCAGGCCAGTACCAGCCCTGTGACTCTAAATATGACACTAACATGCCATCCTGGGGACAAATGAGAAATAAAGGTTCTGGTGGAATGGTCATGTGTTTGTGTGTCAAGATGACAAGGGGTCAATGGTGCTGACTAGCTTCATGTCAAATTGACATAAGCTAGAGTCATTTTGGAAGTCAAGTCAGAAAATGTTGCTCCCGAACTGTGGTGCATTTTCTTAATTGATGACTAATGCGGCCAGCTCACTGTGAGCTTTGCTACCCCTGGGCTGGGTGTCCTGGACGTGTAAGAACGCGGGTTGAGCAGGGCACGGGAGCGAGCTAAGAAGCAGCATCCCTCCACAACTTCGGCATCAACTCCCATCTCCAGATTCCTGCCCTAACTTCCTTCCATGATGGTCTGTGATGTGGAGCCCTGAGCTGAAGTAAACCCTTTCCTCTCCAAGTTGCTTTTGGTCATGGAATTTTATCGCAGCAGAAACTCTAAGACACACGGGAAGGAGTCCCACAAAGGAGACTGAAGATGGGTTTACAAGTAAAATACAAAATTCATAAAAACACAATCCATCACAAACAGGACTTGGAAAATTCATCAAATAATAGGCTCATAGCAGCTGGAAGGAAAAGGAACTCATGATAATAGAGTGCTCAGAGAAGACGTATGTAGGTTTCAGCCAGGTGTGGTTGCTTACAACTCTAATTCCAGAACTCAGCAAGCTGAGGCAGGAGGATTATCATGAATAAAAAACTAGCCTGGGGTACAGGGTAAGACCCTATCTAGGAAAAGGACAGAAGGGAAGGAGTGTAAGGAACTGATTCAACAGGAAAAGCACATGCAAGATGAGTCCTTGAGCAGTCTGCAAAGCAGAGACCCAGCAGGTACGAGGGGTTTGCGCTTGTAATCCCAGCGCTGGGAATCAGGACAAGTGGATCCCTAGGCTCTGCAGCCATCAAAGACTTTCCAAGGCTCTCCTCTGGCCTTTGTGCATGTGCATGCACACACACACACACACACACACACACACACACGGCATGCACATCCTTGTACATTTGTGCACGCACACCTTTGGACATTTGTGCATTGGCAAGTGAACATGCAAATCAAAGATGAAGTTTCAAATAATTAAAGCCCAAAAGGAAAAATAAACTATGAGAAAAGAATACAAGCAAAGGAAAGCTGGCAACCAATGCTTGTTTTGGCAGTACAAAATAATGGTACAGAAATCAGAAGTGGGTGCTGGAGAGATGGCTCAGCGGTTAAGAGCACCAGCTGCTCTTCCAGAGGTCCTGAGTTCAATTCCCAGCAAGTACATGGTGGCTCACAGCCATTTGTAATGAGATCTGGCGCCCTCCTCTGGCGTGTGGGCATACATGGAGGCAGAATGTTGTATACAAAATAAATAAATAAATAAATAAATATTTTAAAAAAATGTTCTTATCCACTGAATCATAAAAAAAAAAAAAACAAACAGAAATCAGAAGGGCCCCTGAGCAAGTACACCAGGCAAAGTCATAAAGCACTCCAAGTCTTTGGGAAGAGCAAGAGTGAGGCCTGGCAGTGGTGGCGCACACCTTTAATCCCAGCAGTTAGGAGGCAGAGGCAGGTGGAGCTCTATAAATTCAAGGCCAGCTTGGTCTACAGAGTGGTTCCAGGATAGCCAGGGTTACACATAGAAATTTTATCTTGAAAAACCAAAAACCAAAAGAAAAAAAGGAAGAGTGATTGAGAAGAAAGAGAGAGAAAGAGAGAGAGAGAGAGAGAAAGACTGATTTGGAAAAACCATCTATGACAGTAAAAATGCAGGGCCGCTGAGGTGACGTCAACAGATAAGGCACTTGTCACTAAGACTAAAGACCTCAGTTCATCCCTGGGACCCACATGGTAGGAGGCAAGACTTCTGCACGCTGACCTCTGACTTCTACACACAGGCTTCCTACCCACATATAATTAATCCCACATATAATTAATAATAATAATAATCCTTCAATAGATGGGTTAAACAGAGATTTAACAAAGTTAAATAGAGAATTAATAAACTAGGGAGCAGATTTGAGGAAATTACCCAGCAAAATATGCTTTTCTCAATTGGAAAAAAACATGGACATGGAAGACAACAAAATGCCCAGGAAGAAAGATGAGCCATATTCAGAGACAACTGAAAACAAGTCCAGAACAGTTACATGTGGAATTTGGGGTGGTAATGAAGATATCTAGATTCATTTTATGAAATTACAGAATAAAGAAGATTTTAGATACACTCTCATTATCAAATAAAAGTAAAATTTAAAGAGTAATTAAGTTTTACAAGGATAACGTGACAGCAAAAGAGGACAGAGATTTAGGTGGAATTCAGGAAGCTCAGGGGATGGCAACATCAGAACTGAGCTCTGAAGGACGAGGAGACAGGCTTACACGGGCATCGGGAACACTGCTCTAGGCAGGGGCGCGTACAGTAGCACACGGTGTTTCAGGACCAGAAAGAGGGTTGGTGTGGGTGGGTGCAGGGAATCTCGGGGAGAGCCCGGCCGAGGGCAGGGTTCCTACGCTTTGCACAACCCCTCCGGCGAGGCTCAGAGGAGTGTCGGAGCAGTTTCTCCCATAGGTTATGGAGATTTTAAAGACAACAATATTTTTGAAACTCTCACATTTACTTTTCAACTACACAGTATACAACAAAATAATTTTGTCTTCCATTCTTGAACCTAGGAATGTCCTCTAGAAACAGACTCACTGGCAACGAGGTCTCCTGATATAGGGACTGAAACCAAAGAACAAAGCTTCCTCAACAAGACAGATGTGAAACAAAAGAGTGCCAAATCCTGGCAACGCAGGACCTTCAGGGCCACCTCTCTAGGTCCTCAGAGAGCCATAGGTGCTTAAGAAAATTATTCTCAGTCAGTCGGTGGTGGCGCACACCTTTAATTCCAGCACTTGGGAAGTAGGGACAGGCAGATCTCTGTGAGTTCGAGGCCAGCCTGGTCTACAAGAGCTAGTTCCAGGACAGGATCCAAAAGAGAAACTCTGTCTCAAAAAACAAAAAAAAAAAAAAAAAAGGAAGGAAGGAAGGAAGAAAAGAGAGAAAGAAAACTATTTTCTAAACCTATAAAGACTTACCTTGTGTGATTTGAGGAGGAGGGGAAGAGGCAGTGAATTGAGACAGTCTTGCTCGATAGTCCTAGAACTCATTATGTAGACCAGGCTGGCCTTGAACTCACAGGAACCCACTTGCTCTCTAAATTGCTGGGATTAAAAATGTGCACCACCATGCCCTGCTACCTGTATCTTTAACAACCATGAAGTAAAGACCGTGTTATCGTCCCTAACATGAAGGATGCAATTTGAGGCTACACAAAGAGCTAAGAGAAGAGGGACACTCGGGGGACACTCTGAACAGGTAGAAGGAATAAGCAAGGGGATCCTGGCCTGCTGATTCTTCCATACCAGTCCACCTTCCTTTCTTCCACAGTGAGACAGTTACACACTAAGGCACTGCAGGAAGTTAGCCCAGTCTCAGCCTTGTGTGCGCACTGGAGAACAGGGCATGGACCTTTGAGCTGTTTGGCGGAATTCAGCATCTCCCCAAAGACCAAACAGCCTGAGCTACGCGAGAAGCTCCCCGAACAGAGGCAGTGAGTCCACCGAGAAGACTCGGTCTCACAGCTGCAGTCTGATGAGTGCTCTACCCTACGGTCTCTGTCCTGCTCTCTAGATACAAAGTCCCCTAGTGGGTAAACCAGTGACGCCTTTGTGTGGGCACCAGGGATCTCCCAGGTTCCCCTCAGGTATTGATTAATGCAGACTGAGGACCTCTGGGATCTGTGACTAAAAATTGTCCTTGTTTTTGGAGACAGGGTTTCTCTGTGTACTTGGAACTCACTTTGTAGACCAGGCTGGCCTCAAACTTAGAGACCTGCCTACCTCTACTTCCTGAATGCTGGGATTAAGGATATGGGCCACCACCACTTGGCTGAAATTTTTTCCACAACGTTCCCTGAAACAGGCATGGTGGCACAGGCAGGAGGGTGAGGAGTTCCAGGCCATCCTTAGCTACACAGCAAGTTAGAGGCCAGCCTGGGCTACATGAAATTGTCTTAAAACATACATACATACATACATATACATACACAAATATTTAAATATGAAAATAAGTGCCAGAGTCCGGCTCCAGCAGGGCTCCGATCCCAGAGGTGCTTGCTGAACTTCACACCGTCGTTTCAGGAAAAACGCCGCCATCAATTAACGGCCACTTTTGTACTTAAATCATTGAGCCAGTCTGCTCTCAATCTTGCCTCTGGCTAAACTATTGTATAATTCGAGTAGAAAGTCCTTTTTTCAATAAATGAGAAGCCAACCTGATTCACCCTCAGATCCTGCCACAGCCGAGTTGACATCTCTTTTGGGATGGCCTGACTGCTAAGAGCAGTTGTTGCTCTTGAAGAAGTCCTGGGTGTGATTTCCAGTACCCACACGGCAACTCACAGCTCTCTGTCCAGCTTCATTGGACAGAAGGTCCATATGTGACGCCCAAACACAAATGCAGGCAGAACACAAACACACAAAATTAAAAAACTAAATAAACTATAAAAAAGTAAGTAAAACACTCCTGGGTTATGCATGTCATATATATTCAAGTTTGAGACCGCTATCTTGGATGTACACTAAGCACCCACCAAACAGCCCACACTTTTCATAACAGATGAGGGCTAATGTTCTTTCTAGAATCCCAAACACGCCCAAAAGTTACCCACCAGAGCACATTAAATCATTTACCCTCTGTCCCATTCTGTAAAAAACACAATAAATCATAAATATGCATTTTAAAAATAAATGACACATTCATTCGGCACACTCCCACCTGGCCAATATTGCTACTGCTGAAGCCACATCATAACTGGGTCCTCATTAAACAGCCCCCAAACGGAGCAGCAAGCAGAGAGATTAAAATCCATTTCCTGTGTTGCTATTAGGAACCTGGACAACATCCTCACAAAGAGTCACCTGACCCTAGAGGAAAATCCCAGACTGAAAATCCGAAGCTGCAACACACCCCAAGGTTTTCTTAAAGTCTATTAGGTAAGGTTCCCCCCACCCCCTCTGGGGGTTCAGTCCTTATTACGCTGAAATAAATAGGCTGGAGGCAGGGCTGCTGGCAGTATGCAAGCAGGGCCGCAGGCAGCAGTTCATTGTCTAGTTTTGACCCCACAAGGTAACTTTACCTTTTCTTTTTAAATCATATATATTCATTTTATGTATAGGGTTGTTTTGCCTATGCATACACATGTGCGCCTAGAGTCTGCAGCAGTCAATGGAGGTTGTCTGATCCCCTGGAATTAGAGTTGTGAGCTGCCATGTGGGTGCTAGGAATAGAACCTGGGTCCTCTGGAAGAGCAACCAGTGCTCTTAATCGCTGAGCCATCTCTCCAGCCCGATCCAGCTTTTCACACAGCAGCCTGGGGACTTTACTGACTGAGCCACCTTCCCAGCCCCTATTTTTCATTTAAAGAAGGAAAGGAAAGAAGTTTTGGGGGTGGGGAGCACCAAGATTTTAAAGTAAAAAATACCCATACAAGAACAGAAACACAGGGGTTAGAGAGATGGTTCGGCAGGTAAGAGTGCTGGCTGCTCTTCCAGAAGGATCAGGGTTCAATTCCCAGCACCCTCATCATGTGGCTCACAATCACTAGAAACCCCAGTTTCATAGGAACCAATGCAGTACCTTCTGGTGGCCCCCACGGGCACCTGTACACAATCACAGACTTATACATATAAATAATAATAATGAAAGCAAATCGTAAAATATTTATTTTGGATTCAGGAGGCAGAGGCAGGTCGATCTCTGAGTTAAAGGCCAGACTGGACAGTCAAGGCTACATATACAGTGAGACCCCATATCAAAAAGTAAAATGAAACAAAACAAAAAATAAAAACAAACAAAAGTAAAACAAACAAAGTACTACCACCAACAATAAAAATCAACAAAAAAGTTAATGTTTCGATTTTTATTGCTGAAAAGATCCCTAAACATTCAAGATTGGGGCTGGGGATGTAGCTCGGTTGGTAAAGTGCTCGTTTAGCATGCATGAAGCCCTGGGCTCAGTCCTTAGCACAACACAAAGCCAGGCACAGGGACAAACATTCAGAATCCCAGGAGGCGCGGTATCTCAGGATCATCCCCTGTGAGTCTGAGGCTTGTCTGAGCTACCCTACCTCAAAAAGTGAGGGGACTGGGAAGACGACTCAGTCAGCAAAGCGTTAACAGCGCCAGCGTGAGGACCCGAGCTCAGTACTCAGAACCCACGTGAAAAGCTGGACACTGTGGCACACACTTGTGACCCCAGCACTAGGAAGGCAGAGACGGGAAGATCCTGAGACTTTCTGGCCAGTGAGCCTAATCAGTGAGCCCCCTCTGTCTCAAGAAACACAGTGGGCTAGTCCCAAGAAAGGATTTAAGGTTGGCCTCTGACCTCCTCCCCTACAGCCATCTGAGCATCCCCACCACACACGCAGAAAGGGTCAAGCAGTCAAGTTCATCTTGCCCCTTCACAAGTACAATCTAAATGAATACAATTCAGTGTGTGTGTGTGTGTGTGTGTGTGTGTGTGTGTGTGTACACGTATGCGAGGGCTAGAACCAGAGTCTCACCTGGGCATGACTACTGAGGCGCTCTCGCCTCTGTCACCCGTCACCCCTAAATGACTTGTGACTCAGAAAAGCCCCTGGTGTCATTTCTCCAAATGGTGACATGTATAACATAAAAATTCACACTTGTGTGGGGCACTCAAGCTCCTCAAACCTCTTAGTCAGCTTGCCCTTGTCACCTGTAAAAGGTCAAAAGTGCCACCAACTGAGAGACCCAACCCTGAGATCACCCAGTTCATCAGTGACTTTATAGAACCCTGAAAATGGCTCTTGGTCAAACAAAAAACCCCTCCCCCTTCCTCCTTCCCTTATTTTTATGTGCATGGGTGTCTTGCCTGCATGTATGTCTGTGCACCACATGCATGCCTGGTGCCTGTGGAGGCCAGAAGAGGGTGTTGAAGTCCCTGGAATTGAAGTTACTATGTGGGTGCTGGGAATCACACCCAGGTCATCTGAAAGAGTGGTCAGGGCTCTTAACCAAGGAGCCATCTCTCTCTGCTCTAAAATACCCATCTCTTTGCCTCAAAGGAAAAGGTGCCGTTTTCAGGGGCCCCTGAGCTACGAATGCTGTGACTTATTCTACGAGATCCACCACTCCAACCAGCACCACCACTCACAAGCCAAGCGTCATTCCTCATTTTAACTCTGACCCTCAATTTAGTACCATCTTTGTCCTCATTCCACAGCGGAGGCTCCTGTTTGAAGCTGAGACTCACCAGAGCTCAACTCAGGCAGCTGTCGGCTTTCAATCCAGGGCTGAAGATTTATGCGTCAAAAAGGTCAACATTGTTCAAGGTAACTGCTTACTCCTACAAAGAGTGACATTAAAAATGGCCTCTCCAAAATAGATATGAGATAAAAGAAAGAAAGAAAGAAAGAAAGAAAGAAAGAAAGAGAGAGAGAGAGAGAGAGAAAGAAAGAAAGAAAGAAAGAAAGAAAGAAAGAAAAAGGTTTGGGACACAGAGGCTGACTCCAGGATTGAAAAACTTAAAGAAACAAGGATTCTCTAAAGAGAATCTGCTTAGAGGCTAAGATAGCCTTGGATTTTTGTTAGTTTGCAGCCCTGGCTGCTCTGGAACTTGTAGACTAGGCTGGCCTTGAACTCACAGAGATCTGCCTGCCTCTGCCTCCCGAGTGCTGGGATTAGAAGTGTGTGCCACTACCGCCAGGCTAGCCTCAGATGGTTTAGGAAAGGGTACAGGATGGGTCCATTACGAATCAGTTTACAATGAACTTGAAGGGGTACATGGCTTGAGACACGGTCTATTCTTACAGCAACTACCGCCTGCCATGTAAGCTGCGACTTATCTGGGCAAGACTGAGATCTGGCCCTGCTGGGGGTTGATGTTCACATCACACACAGCAAGAGGTGAGATTTCAGGTCCAGAAGGGTTTGGTATTATATCCTTCCCACAGGCAGAAAATATCTATGAGATATGGTCCCTGCTGACTGAGGGGGCAATTAGATGTAAGATTCCAAGTCTTCGGGCAGGTCATAAACACAGGCTTCGGAAGCAAGGAAAAGTGCATTCGCCTTCCCTTTATTACATCAGCCATCCTAGGCACAATGATGCAGGCCTACAATCCCTGCACTGGAAGACTGTAGCAGGAAGGCTGTGAGTTCAAAGCCAGCCCTAGCTGCACAGCGAGCCCTCCTCTTTAAGGCCCATGACACCACTCCCTCAGAACAGCAGCAGACTGGTGTCAGGAGTCTACCCCAGGAATTTCCATGTCATTACCCAGGAGCCCAGAATCAGTCAACAGGATCTCGACATTGCTAAATGTCACGGGTGCCCACAGGGGTTTGTGTGGGTGTCCCACACATACAAAACTATTCCTGTTTTGTTGTTACTGTTGTTGCTTTTTGGGGGGGTTGTTTGTTGTTGTTATTTGTTTTCGAGACAGGGTTTCCCTGTGTTGCCCTGGCTGTCCTAGAACTTGTTTTGTAGACCAAGCTGGCCTCGAACTCAAGAGATCCACCTGCGTGCGCCACGGCCACACTAAAACTACCCCGTTTTAGAGTGCCGTTCTACATAAGTGACATAACTGTGCTCTGTCGGCTCATGGACCTGTTCTGTGAACTCCAGGGTAGGACTGAGGTCACCATCACAGGTGCGCCTACTCTACCAAAACCCATAAGGAAGTCCTGATCGGAGGACTGTGAAGCTAAGGCACTCCCCGACAGCACCCCCACCCAGATCCACACACACAGTTCCCACCCAGACCCCATACTCTTGGTTCCTCAGGCAACAGGCTGCAGAGAACCTCCCAGGGTTCAAAGCCCAGTGAGTTTATTTCCCAGATGGGTAAGAAATGAGTCGCTGGCTCCCTGATCACGACAGGTTTACAGGAACCCAGCACAATCTGGGCCTGGCCCAAAATTTCAGAACCTCTGTCAGGTGGCGGGGCGGCTGTGCATTCCATGTCTGCTGGAGCCTGCCCCAGTCTATCCCAGGCCTTCCTATTGTGCCATGGAGCCACGCTCAGGGGTAGGATGTCATGAGTGTTTGTGGTCGGTGGGTGGGCAGGATTTCCAAACCCTTGACTGAAAACCACACACACTAAGAAGTTAGGCACTGTCAGAAACCAAGACTGGGCCCTTGCGTCACAGTTCAGTGGGAGCTCCTGAAATCAAGTGTTGAGCAAAAGAGCCAAACAATAATAAACAGAAAGTCAGCGGGAAGCAGAGCCTGAGCTGGAACACAGTCTAGTAAACCCTCTGCACTTCCAGGAAAGGAAGCCAGTGCGCCACACTCCAGCCACCGCAGAGCAAACGGCCTTTCAGGAGTCGATGTGGCTCGTGGGATAGTCCTCTCTCGCAGTTGAACGAATGACTTAGAATTAAGTCACTGACCAGGATTTATCTTTTAATTCTTAAATATGTTTTTATTCACTGCGCAGAGCTCCTGTAATGGACACAGAGAATTGCAAAGGCTACATAGTTCTTACTCTTACGTATTTGTAAGTACAATATGTAATACATTTCAATATATTAATATATACATTAATCTATAATGCAATGCGTATTGTAGAAGAGAACACTGATTAAAGAAATACAAAAATATGGCATTATTTCTTTACTTTCTTTCTTTCTTTTGAGATATTGTCATATAGCCCAGGCTGGCTTTTAGTTTACTACATAGCCAAGGTTAATTTCCAACTTCCCATTCTCCTGCCCCAGTCTTCTGGGATCACGTGCCCAGCAGCCACCTTGAAGGACTGATTCCCAGCAACAGAAGGTACCCTCCCCCCACCTGTGAGGCCCAGAGTTCGAATTCTGCCAAAAAAGCCATGGCTACTGAGGACACAAATGAAGGCAGGTCAACATCCAGGGTTCTTTCAGTCCACTTACAGATTGGCAGCAAACAGCAAGAGGTGTAGGGGCGGAGAATTAAAACCAGTGAAGTCTGCTAAGAGATGAGAAGAAATTTTTGGAAGACAAGGAATTTTACATTTTTAAAATATAACCAAATTAGGTTTCTAAAATAGCCAAATTACTGTTTTCATGGACTAAAATTGACCTCTTCAAGGAAAAAGGGGGTGGTTCAAACTCAAGAGCAATCACTGGAGGAAGGGACTGCTGCCTCTGACTCCGCCCAGGGGAAAAGTCACCAGATAGGGTCCTTGTCCACTAGGTCCTGTCCTGATGTCACAGAACAAGCCACGCTCCTTGAGAAACGTGGCCTCTTTCTGCAGAGATGGCTTCAAACATAAACGTAGGCAGGCTCAGGAAAATAGGCCTTTCTCACATCTCATGGAGGGACAAAGCCAGGGTGTTCCCCTGGCTGAGGCAAGATTCTTACAATCACTCCGGATAAGGTTCCTGGCTCAGTCTCTGACAGCACAAGCACCCACGTTATATACGGCCAGTCCCCTTCCCAGCTAGATCTCGCTGAATTTTCCCTGAACCTGGCCAGGCTCAGAGGGGTCAGGGTGACTAGGAACAGAGCCTGGGCCTCCGCAGAGCAGGGCAGAGCACAAGGGCACGAGTCACTAATACTAATCCAGACATAAACCGGAACGCAGACCTCTGGATTTCCAGTCTCCCAGCAAAATAGAGACAAGATCGGTCACATGTGGGTGGTGATCCTGAGGTCAAACAAATGTTGACTAATATTCAGCCATCCCAAAGCCGCAGGGGGACAATCTACCCCTCCCTCCCAGTCAGAGCTCTCACCCTGCAGACTGGCCTGGGAGTCATCACAGCCTCAGCAGAGTTTGTGTCACCCTCAGGTCACTTCGGTTTGCTTCGTTTTGATGACGCCAGGCACCAAAGCCAGGCAGGTGTGGGGCAATCGCTCTAAGCTTTCACCAAGCTATCACCGGGAGGCAGCTCCTCAGCCCCTCGGGCTGCTCACTCACTTCCACACCCAGAGAGTACCTAGGTCAGCACTCTGCCTGTCTGGTCCACACAGCATGGGACCGAGAAGGGCATGAAGATGGCAGTCACTCAACAATGCAAACAGCGGCTGGGTACAGTGATGGGCTCCCATATAGTCCTGCTACAAAAAAGGCCAAGACGGGAGGATGAAGGGCTCAAGACAATAAAGCAAGACACCACCCCCATCTCAACTGTTCAAAAAGGTTACAAATAGTCCCTTAGGCCAGGGGTTGGTCTCTTGTCATGACAAAGATTCTTCTGGGCAAAGAGTCCAAGAAGGTCTGAAGGCCTCTTTTCAGTTCTACTGGACACTATCTATATCCTGTGTTAGAGGACACACACACACACACATACACACACACACATACCATGATATGGACAATTTGAGGCACAGTGGCCTTTCCCACAGAAGTAAAGCAGCATTTGCTGAGGCTGTGAACCTCTTAGGGACCAGGAGAGCACTTATAGCTCTTTGTGTGTCTATAACGTGCTTGGAACTGTATCTGCACACGCTCCTCAGATGGACTGCTGATCCCAAGGGTCTCCCAAGCCATCGCCTGGTACCTTAACCGTGAACTAGCGCTCACTCCTACCTGCAGGCCGAGTGCCTGCTGCTGCAATACTGTTCTCCAATAATCGGCACTCTGACTTCCCGAAGACACGCTAGATTTTCTCTCCCAGAAAACCCGTTTTCTGATCTCAAGAGACAATAAAGAGACAGTGTGGCTGTGCGCCATGTCTAAAATCTGGTACATGGCAGCATATCCAGGAAGTTTCTACACCCCAGCTCCTCTAAACACTGTACGACTGTTCTCTGGTCAATACTGCAGCTTCTAGTGGGCCATCTTCACTATCCCTTGCATGAAAGAATTCATATATCCTGTGGCTCCCTTGTCCCTTGTTCTTCACAGACACTGAAGTCATATCATTCTCTCTCTCTCTCTCTCTCTCTCTCTCTCTCTCTCTCACCCCCATACTTATTTACCTACTCTATCTATCTATCTATCTATCTATCTATCTATCTATCTATCTATCTATCTATCTATCTATCTATCTTTCTATCTGATGTGGGATTCCCCTCTGTATTCTGTGAATACCACTGGTTAATAAAGGAACTGTCTTGAGCCCATGATAGGGTAGAATAGAACTAGGCGGGGAAGACTAAACTGAATGCCGGGAGAAAAGAGGCAGGGTCAGAGAGAAGCCATGAAGCCCCGCCTGAGGCAGACACCAAACCTTGCCCATTAAGCCACAGCCACATGGCGATATACAGATTAATAAAAACAGGTTAAGATGTTAAGAGTTAGCCAATAAGAAGCTAGAGCTAACGGGCCAAGCAGTGATTTAATGAATACAGTTTCTGTACAGTTATTCTTTGGCTGAGCAGCCAGGAGCTAACAAGTGGCTTTCGTACTACATCTATCTATCTATCTGACTGTCTGTCTGTCTGTCTGTCTGTCTATCTATCTATCTATCTATCTATCTAATCTATTCACCCACCCACCTAACCATCTAGATGAAAGACCCTACTGGGTCCCTCTTACTCTATGAAAAATAGATGCCTGTAAGCCTAGGGGTTGTGCTGCAACAGGTAATCTCAATCCCAGGATTCACAGAGGTAAGGCAATTTCTCTTCTCATCTGCAGGAACAAGCAAAGATCTCAACTGATCAGTCTGGAAAGCGATTCATCCATCGTTGAGGCTCAGACCCGAGACTATCTCAGGAACGCCTACCATGTCCACTCAACTGGCCTGATTCAACAGTACCCCTGGGCATTCTGTTACAGTCCCAGCACACTGTCTTGTCACTAAACCCTAGGCCAGAATCTCTCGGGTATAGCCAGAAACACCTGGGACAACTTAATAGCAATACTATTCCTGGGTCCCACAGGAATCTACAAAATCTACATTTGAGCCAGTATTACTTCAGGGGGCTTTCATAACATATGGCATATAACAAACAACTGTCCCAGGTATAAGGTCCCTGGAAGAGAGGACCTTATATCTTCAGATCTTTGCACCAGGCTACTGTCAGTAAACAGGAGCTCAGCAGACAGGAAGCACCTGCCGCCAAAGACTGACAGCACAGGGTCCCAACACAGGACAGTCAGGTAAAGAAATGCTAGAAATAACAAGACTACATAAGCTACAAATCCTTCTGCATGCAGGGCTGAGAGTGGGAAGGGCCGTTCAGAAGCCAGTCTGGAAAACTGGTGCTGGGCATTCAGGGTGCTTGGAGGGTTTTAATTCAATGTTCGCCACCATCTCATTCTCTCGGCTGAGCTGGGGTTCTGGGACACAGGCCTTCTTCAACTTCTGGCCACCCCCATATATAAGATGAAAATATCTTGGTAAAGTAAGAAACGGCCATCAGGTGGGGGTGGAGCACACCTTTAATCCCAGTTCTTGGGAGGCAGAGTCAGGCAGATCTCTGTGTGAGTTCAAGGCCAGCCTGGTATACAAAGCAAGTTCCAGGTCAGGTAAAGCTACAGAGAGAACAATCACCCCTCACTAAAAATAAAAAATAAAAAAGAAAGAAAGAAAGAAAGAAAAGAAAAGAAAAGAAAAGAAAAGAAAAGAAAAGAAAAGAAAAGACGATTTCTCAAGTCTAAGTCAGCACAACGGTGCTGAATGACAGAAACACATGTTCACTGAACTCATTCAACTTCTGCAAAGGGACCTGCAGCTTCTTGCTCCTGTACCACAGCAGTCACGTGTCCTTTAATAATGAGTGAGCAGGGCTAGAAAGATGGCTCAGCAGTTAAGGCTATGCACTGCTTTTATAAAGGACCTGAATTTGATTGCTAGCAACCATCATGGGTGGCTAAAACCACCTGTACCTCCACCTCCAGGATGCAACGTCTCCAGCCTGTGGGAGCAACTGCACTCACACGTACATGTGTGCACATAACCTCGCACACGCAGACACGCATGCACAACCAGAGTTCAGTGCTTACTGAATGCCAGTCAAGGTACTAGTGTTTTATACACATTCTTTTGTGAAACCCTCTTTAAGAAAATATTATTATTTGCATCTCAAAGATGGGTTCACAGTCATGGAGGAGTGAGCGCAAACCTCCTTGCCTTTCCAGTCCTGTTTTTTCTACTGTACTCCAGTTGCTAGGGGAAGGGGATTTTCATCCAATCATTTTCTAGAACTGCTGGAAGCTGATGTTTCATCAGGTGCCCTCCAGAATTTACCATGCGTGCAGGCTAAAGGCAACTTTTCTTAGGAAGAGGAGAAAGTGCTCACAACAAGACTGTCATTGCACCAACTGCATCAGAGGACAACAATGGAGCTGTCATTGCACCAACTGCATCAGAGGACGACAGTGGGTCCGTCACCGCACCAACTGCATCAGAGGACAACACTGGGGCTGTCACTGCACCAACTGCATCAGAGGACAACACTGGGGCTGTCACTACACCAACTGTATCAGAGGACACTGGGGCTGTCACTGCACCAACTGCATCAGAGGACAACAGTGGGGCTGTCACTGCACCAACTGTACCAGAGGACGACAGTGGGTCCGTCACCGCACCAACTGTACCAGAGGACAACACTGGGGCTGTCACTGCACCAACTGCATCAGAGGTCTGCTCTGTAGCTCAATGAGGATGGTAACACAATGTTTCCAGTACTTTCCCCACCCGCTCTATTTTATTGGTCTTCGTATCACATATCTTGATCCCATTCATTGCCTGTCCCTTCACATCCATCCTAAACCTCTGCATCCCCCCCCCACCGAATAAAACAAAATTGAAGAGAAAAAAGGAAAGTAAGATGTGAAAAAAATTATAAAAGGGAAGCAATTACAAATCTCTTCATGGAAGCTGCAGTGTGACTCAACAAGTCACGCCGTATACTCCTTTGCCCATACATCTCTACCTGCAAGTGTTCACTGCAAAAGAGTTACTGGTCTGGTTCAACTCCTCCCCCCCCCCCCCCCGCAGTCTTGTTTGATGCTGGGTCCCCACTAGGACTCTTCCTGGACCTCCTGCTGCCGTCCTGTGCCCACAACCACCTTTAAAGAACTCCGGGCAACCCCTAAAGATCCACTTACCTTGCCCTCAAGGCTCCCCTCTGGACCTGGGGCCTGAGCTCACCAGTGGCTTCGCTTCCCCAGGGACAAGTTGTAGACAGTGTGTGTGCCTGTCCCCTCTGGCAGCCCTGCGGCTGGGTACAGTCACACATTCCGATACAGACAAGCCTCTCAGACCAAGGAGGGGGTGTGGGTGTCCGGCTCTCCAGAGCCCTGGAACAAATACTTGGAGCAGTATCTATGCTGGGGACAGCAGCTGGTCCCTTGTTACTGTTTTCTCATTCCACATTCACCAGCAGGAATTGAGTGCCCCCCGCCCCCCCCCCACTTCAAACAGTGGCCCACAAAGTAATCAAGCCTCTGCCACAGGAGTCTGTTTGCCTTGTAAATCAGCCAGCAAGGCCAAAACAAACAGTTTCCACCCCACCCCTGAAGTGTCCAGGATGTCCCTCAGTCACAGGGCCACCCAATGAAGGGAGGCTCAGAGCCTCTGCTCACCCCTCCCCCAGTCCCTTCAGAACCGGTGGACCGGGAAGAAGTCTCTCCAACCTCACCAAATCAAAATGGAGAAGGAAGAAAGGGGGGTGAGCAAGAGCCCCACTTTCCCTCACCCTTCACCGGTTTCCTCTCCAAGCAGCACATGCAGCTTCACGGCTACAGCCCTAGGGTCACCCCGGGGACACTGGGGTGAAGAACATGATGGCTCTGGAGGCTGTGAGCAACCAGCAAGAAGGCTGTGTGAAAGCTGGCCTGTCAGGACTGAGATCCTTTCTAAATGCCCCCTAATCAACACAGCAGGGCAACAATGGCTCCCACCCACCCTCCCTCCCGTCCCCAGCCAAATCAGTGATCCATGTAGAACCAGTCAATTACCTGTCTAAGCCCCAAAAGGAAAGGCATCCTGTAAGAGCATCGTCCACACTACCGTTAGCAACAAAGGGCTCTCCAAAGTTAAGGTCTTGGAGTAAGCATGGCCTGTGGTGGTTCAGTGCTCTCAGAGCAAAGAAGAGACAGTAAACAGAGTTCTGGGACCCAGCAGGCTGCCTGCTCTCCCAACCCCCCAACCCCCGCCTGGCCCCAACCCACCCCCACCTTCTCGTGACATATCTCAGACGCAGCACAGCCCAGGCGTCTGCCAAGGGGGAAATGACATCAGTTCAGGCACAGTGGAGAAACTTCAGACAGCTGCCGAGGATGTGCAGTAAACCCGTGATGCCAAGACCAACCTAGAGCGGGGGCCTGCTAGCTCCCCCGCTCTGACCCAGCTCCCGGCTGGCAGATAAACCAAGTCTGGGAAACTCGAGAGAACTGCACTTCTCTGCATAAGGACTCGGTCCCAGGGTGTTGTTTCTCCTCAGGAAAGAAATTCAAGCCTGGTTACTGTCCTTCTGCAGAAACTGTTCCACCCCGCCCCAATCTTCTGGGGTGGCGCTCAATAAACAAGAGCACAGTTCACGGCTGTCCCCACCCTCTCTGGGAAGGGGCAAGCGCAGGGGGGCCTCGAGGGGCATCTCTCCCTGCTTAGGTGGTAAACCTGGCTGCTGCCTTGGGCCCCCCACTATAAGGGGAGTTTATATTTCATAAACAAACTGGGCACATCCAGGTGCCAAAATCTTTTCTCACTCGTCCTACAAAGGGTACAACAAGTCCCGCCACACCCTCCAGGCTGTCAATAACGAACATCAGCTATATTTAAACCAACTCTTGGTTCAGAAAAGCTCGCTCCCTCAGATTTGCTGGGCTTCCTTTTCGGAGAAGACCAGCCGGCTTTGCCCAGGAAACAAAGACGCTGGGGTCAGCGTCCTGATCTGACCTTTCCTGGTGGGTGAGGCGAGCCAACTCTCATCCTGAACAGCAAGCAGCGCGTGGGAGCGTTCCCCAGACCTGAGTCCTACACCAGAACCATCGCTAGCACAAGGTCCGGATTCGGGTGTGGGCTTGCAGAAGTGACTCTACTGGGTGTGATCTGAGCCTGAACGCAGGACCTCCCTAGATAAGGGCTCTCCTACTGTGCTACGCCACACCCCCAGCTCAGAAATGACTTACACAGTTTTCAAAGGGAACTTTGAAGTTCAAAGTCAATTTTTAGTAGCCTAGACTGCAGATCAATTGTATGTCCCTCAACTCAAGAGTCCACATAGTTCTTGTCGAAGCTTCTGCTATTGTTTTCCCTCAGCGATATACTCATATAAACCAAGATGTCCACAAATTACCATCTCGAACTCCCACCTAGGACAAGAAATTAGCAACACACAGCACCAAGCACAGTGCGGGCCACGCATGTACCTGATCATTAGACTCCAGCCAGTCACACAGTGTGCTTGCTGCAGGTCATGGCTGACGGTCAAGGACACAAAGACATTTCTGACGGGAAAATGAATAAGACAAGCAGGCTGAGCCATTACATGAGGCTCACGTAAGAACAAATCCCAAACTCACTGCTATAAGAAAAGAAGAAGAAAAGGCAATGTACAGAGTGAGGGCCTCTATGGTTGTCTGGAGCCCAGAGAGCCACTTTGGGGCAAACACTGTATTCTCCAAGATACATAGTCTGTTCCATGTTCTCACACACAGGCTGTTCCATGTTCTCACACACAGGCTGTTCCATGTTCTCACACACAGGCTGTTCCATGTTCTCACACACAGGCTGTCACACACAGGCTAAACTGCCAGACAGATGAGAGTGGACAGCAAGGCTCAGTCCACAAGTCACTGAAGACCAGTGAGACAGTTTTCAACCCCTTCCCCTCATCTCCTGTTTCCCGGCAACCACTGGGAACCAGAAAACATGTGAGACACAATTTCACTTTGGCAAGCCAACTGCGGAATTATGTCTCGAGTCTCTCTAGCCTGTACTGACCTAACAAGACAGACAGGCACCTAGGGTTCTCAGGAAAGGGTGCCACAATGTGAATGTCCCCGTTTATCGATCCCACACCCACTAACTACCCACAGTGTGCCAGGTACTGTTCTCAGTGCCAGGAATACGGCCATTAAATAACTCCCACACCGCTCTTTGACGGGTTACAGAATTACTCTGTATTTCTTTTTGTTTGATGGGAGTGAGGGATTGAGACAGGTATCAAGTAACCCAAGCTGGCTTTGAACTCACTATTGAGTCAAGGATATCCTGATCCTCTGCCTCTCCCTCCAAGTGCTGCGATTACAGGCTTGAGCCATCAATTCCTGGTCACATTTTCTGCCTCTCGACCCCCACTTTAGAGACAGGGTCTCATAGGGCCCATACTGGCCACAAACTCACTCACCTCTGATGGTCCTGCCTCCCTCTTCCTGGTTCTAGAATTAAGAGTCAGGGCTGGAGAGATGGCTCAGTGGTTAAGATCACTGACTGCTCTTCCAGAGGACCTATGTTCAATTCCCAGTACCCACATGGCAGCTCACAACTGTCTGTAATTTCTGTTCCGGGTTCCAGGGTGGTGTGGGAGAATTGTCTGTATTCTGTCAATCATATTTTAATAAAACACTGATTGGCCAGGCAGGCAGTATAGGCGGGAAAGCCAGACAGGAAGTAGGGGTGGAGCAAAGAGACTGGGAGTTTTCTGGGACACAGAAGCTCTCTCAGCCACTCCTGTGCAGACCACCGAAGAGGCAACATGTAAGCTATCACACTGAGAAAGGTACTGAGCCCATGTGGCTAACATAGATAAGGATAATGGGGTAATATATGGTATAAGAGTTAACAAGAAGCCTGACCTAATGGGCCAATCAGTTTATAACCTTATGGAGTCCTGTGTGTGATTTTCTTTGTTGATTGCCGGCTGTTGGGGTACTGGGCTGGACAGAAACCCCAACAAGCCGGCCCTCATACTACATATGGCGGTACACACCTTTAATCCCAATGCCCGGAAGGTAGAAGCATATTGACCTCTGTGACTTCAAGGGGTAGAGGTAGATTGACCTCTGTGACTTCAAGGTGTGGTAGCACACACCTTTAATCCCAATGCCTGGGAGGCAGAGACAGATCTCTGTGAATTCAAGGTGTGGTAGCATACACCTTTAATCCCAGCACTGGGGAGGCAGAGACAGGAGGATCTCTGTGAGTTCAAAGACAGCCTGGTCTACAGTGTTATTCCAGGACAAAGATATACAAAGATCCTGTCTCAAAAAGTAAAAGTAAAAATAAAAGAAATAGAGGTTAAAATAAAGCCAC